>NC_054484.1:94950785-95550785 GCF_017639515.1 Carcharodon carcharias | reverse complement strand
CACACAAATACAGATGGCAGAGTAGGGGATAGGCTCATAGGATTTTACAGTCCATGAAAGAAAAAATGTAGTATATGGTTAGCTGTTTCTTGATCAGTCTCAATGCATCAATTCAATGTTGCGGCCGTTTAGCTTAGCTTTTTTTGTGGATGCAGTTGTACAGAGCAAATATCTGCATTTTAAAAACTTCCTGGTTCAGTCATTTTCTTCTCAGGGTGGTCACTTTACAAACTGGGCACAGTACTTCCAGGGATAGAGGGAGAAGGCACTTGGCTCCATCAGCCTGTTTCACTACAGCATTGTCCTCTTCACTTCTTTCTCTCTCCTGATTGGCAGAGGTTCCCTTGAAATACCTTGCCTGCTGTATATTACAGGGGTCTTGATTAGTTCATGTCTGCTGCAGTAATTGCTTCAGGGCAGGTTACCGACCTTTGATGCTGCATCTCAGAAACATTTGCAAAGTCTCAGTGTGGCGTGAATAGTCAGGAGATGGGGATCTTTCATGCTTCCCACAAATTTGATTGTCCATCTTCATTCCAACTATGTGGAATGCGAAATTGTGTTTTGTAGCAGCTCAGCCTGTCTAGGCTGTTTCGCATTTAAAAACGTGCCAGTATAGGGTTCCAGTTTAAAATCCACCAGTGAAAAAAATCAGAAATCATATCCTCAAAAAGCACATCCTCGCAACAATGTGCAACAGAGGTCTCATTTGGATGTTCAAGTGGATGTTAAAAAGAGTGCCTGACATTATTTGAAGATGCTTAGGGACTTCTGTCAAAAGCTTCATATAACAGTCTTCCCTCAACAATACCAAAAAAACATATTAACCAGCCACTTACTTTATTGCAATTTGTAGCACATTTGAGAATGCCAACATTATGGTGTATGCTATATGGATTTACAAGCTAAATTATACATGATAAAAATGCTTTTCTTTTCATTAGAAAATCAGATCATTAAAAGTTATTTTGGAATACCTTCCTGCTTATCCAGTGATGCCTATAGAACTGTATGTACAGATGTCTCCTGCTGCAATTAAATAGCCTAGCATTTAAGGTTAAAATTCATATAGAAACAATGGCCACTTGAATGATGTAGTAGAGGGTAAATAGGGCCATGGAGCTGTACCCTAGCAAAGACTCAATGTCTTGAGGAGCGTAAAAAGAGTGAGGAAATTAAGGGAATTCATATCAGCAGAAAAAAAGTATTGGAGAAATTTAAGGGACTAAAATCTGTCAAATCCCCGTGACCTGATGGCCTACACCACCCTGGAGTTCTAAAAGAGATAATGCAGAGATAGAGGATGTGCTAGCTATGATTTTCAAAAATTCCTTAGATTCCAGAACGGTCCCATTAGATTCTAAGTTGGCAAACATTACACAGCTTTTCAAGAAAGGAGGAGAGAGAAAACAATGAACGAGCCAGTTAAACTAATATCAGTTGCAGGGAAAATGCTGGAATCTATTATTAAGGAAGTCTTAACAATGCATTTAGAAAAGCATAGTATGACTATAACAAATCAACATGGTTTTACTAAAAGGAAATCCTTTTGGACAAATTTATTAGAGTTTTTTGAGGGTGTAACTAGTTGGATAGATAAAGGGGATCCAGTAGATATACTATACTTGGATTTCCAAATGACATTTGATAGGATGCCACACTAAAGGCTAATTTTTTTTTATATTCATTTATGGGATGTGGGTGTTGCTGGCTAGGCCAGCATTTATTGCCCTTCCCTAACTGCCTTGAGGTGGTGGTGGTGAGCTGCCTTTTTGAACCGCTGCAGTCTCTGTGGTGTAGGTACACCCACAGTGCTGTTAGGGAGGGTGTTCCAGGATTTTGACCCACCAACAGTAAAGGAACGGCAATATATTTCCAAGTCAGGATGTTGAATGGCTTGGAGGGGAACTTCCACAGGGTGGCGTTCCCATCCATCTGTTGCCCTTGTCCTTCTAGATGGAAGTGTTCATGGGTTTGGAACGTGCTGCCTAAGGAGACTTGGTGAATTCCTGCAGCGCATCTTGTGGATGGTACATACTGCTGTCACTGTTCGTCGGTAGTGGGAGGAGTGAATGTTTGTGGAGGGGTGCCAATCACAATAGGCAAGTTAAGGCCTCATGGAATTGAGGGTACTATTTTAGCATGGAAAGAGAATTGGTTAATGAATAGAAAGCAGTGTAAGTGTTGATGTTCAAAGAGAATTGGGTGTGTTCATACAAGGAAGTTTGCAATCACGTCCAGCAAGCAATTAGGAAGGCAAATGGCATGTTGGCCTTTATTGCAAGTGGATTGGAGTACAAGAATAAAGAAGTCTTGCTACCATTGTACAAGGCTTTGATGAGACCACATTTGGAATACTCTGTGCAGTTTTGGTCTCCACATTTAAGAAAGGATATACTTGCACTGGAGACGGTATTGCGAAGGCTCACTAAATTGGTCTCTAGGGTGAAGAGGGATGTACTATGATGAGAGCTTAAGTAAATTGGGCTTATATTTTCTGGGGTTTAGAAGAATGAGAGGCGATCTCACTGAAACCTACAAAATTCTGAAGAGAAGAGAATTCTGCTCTGAAGAAGGGTCATACAGGCTCAAAACATTAACTTTGTTGGTTTCACTCCACAGATGCTGTCAGACCTGCTGAGTCTTTCCAGCATTTTCTGTTTTTGTTTCAGATTTCCAGCACCTGGATTATTTTGCTTTTATAAAATTCTGAAGGGGCTTGATAGGGTAGACAGAGATTGTTTCTGCTTGCACAGTCTCAGGATAAGGGGCTGATCATTTAGGACTGAAATGAGGGTGGTCTCTCAGGGAATTAAGGCATATGGGGAGTGGGTGGGAAAATGGAGTTGAAGACCAAGGTCAGCCATGGTTGTATTGAATGGCGGAGCAGGCTTGACAGGCCATATGGTCTACTTGTGCTCCTATTTCCCTTGTGTTCTTGTTGTCAAAAATTGAGAAAAGAAAATGAAATGCTTCCGAGAACACTAGTTGGAAAACATACATTAACTCAGATTGCTTGCCTTAAGTACGTTATCTGCTTTGAGTACCTACACAAGCAATAATCTTGAAATAAAATTTGTGTGGTATTCAACTCATGTCAAATTCATTTTACCTGATAGCTGAGCCAGATTCATTTGGAATTGAACCAGCTACCAGTTCATAACTGCACTAGATACATTAAAAAAATCTTTTTATATTATTTGTTCTTGAGATGTGAGCAAAAATCAGAGATGTGGCAAAGTCAGCATTTATCATTCATCATTAATTGTCCCTGTGGAGCTGGCAAGGTGCCTTCTTGAACCGCTGTAATCCATGTGGCTTAGGTATATCTACAATGCTGTTGGGAGGAAATTCCAGGATTTTGGCCCAGTGACAATGAAGGTGCGATGATATTGTTCAAAGACAGGATCGTGTGTACTTGGAAGAGAACTTCTAAGTAGTGATGTTCCCTTGTGGTTGCTGCCCTTCTTTTTCTAGGTGGGCATGGATTTAGGGGTTGCTTTGCTGAGGAGGAGGAGCCTTGGTGAGTTGCTGCAGTGCTTCTTGTAGATAGCACTGTTGTGATAATGCGGCAGCAGTGGAGGGAATAAACGTTTACGGTAGTGGTTAGGGTGCTGATCAAGTGGGCTGCTTTGTCCTGGATGATGTCAAGCTTCTTGAGTGTTGTTGGAGCTGTACTGATTCAGACAAGTGGAGAGTATTCCATCACACTCCTGACTTGTGCCTTGCAGCTGATAGACAAGCTTCGGGGAGTTGGGAGGTGAGTTACTCATTGCAGGATTCCCAGCTTCTCTCCAATTAAGTTTCTGGCCACAACCCCCTCCTCATTCTCTCAGTGTCTACCATGTCAAGCCCCTTCAGAATCTTACATGTTTCAATAAGATCACCTCCCATTCTTCTAAACTCCAATGTGTATAAGCTTAACCAGTCCAACCTTTCCTCACAAGACAACCCCTTCATCCCAGGAATCAACCTAGTGAATTTTCTCTGAGCTGCTTCCAAATCAAGTATGCCCCTCTTTAAATAAAGAGACTGAAATAGTACATGGTACTCCAGGTGTGGCCTCAACAATGCCCTGTATAGTAGTAGCAAGACTTGCTTACCTTCATCCTCCATTCCCCATTTTCCTTCCTAATGGCTCACTGTACCTGCATCATAACTTTTGCAATTCATGTACAAGAACATCCAAATCCCTTTGTACCACAGCATTCTGTAGTTTCCGTCCATTTAAATAATACTCCGCTTTTCTATTCTTCTTACCAAAGCAGATAACCTCACAATCTTTCCACATTATATGCCATCTGCCAAACTTTTCCTACCCACTTAATCATTCTAAATCCTTTGCCGGCCGTGACTCCTTTTTACAACTTATTTTCCCATCTATCTTTGTACCTTCAGCAAATTTGGCTACAATAAACTTGGTCCCTTCAGCCAAGTCATTAATATAGATCATAAATAGTTGAAGCCCCAGCACGGATCCCTGTGGCACTTCACTGGTTACAGTTTGCTAACCTGAAAATGACCCATTCCCCAATTCTTTGCTTACTGTTCATTAGTCAAGCCTCTATCATGTTAACATAGCACCACACCATGATATTTTACCTCATGTAATAACCTTTTATGTGACCTCTTATCAAATGCCTTTTAGAGATCTAAATACACTACATCTACGGGTTCCCTTTTATCCAACCTACTGGTTATATCCTCAAAGGATCTGTGAAACACTATTTCCCTTTCATAAAACCATTTTGAATCTGTTTGATTGTATTATGATTTACTAACTGTCCTGATGCTACATCCTTAATAATGAATTCCAGCAATTTTTCCAATTACAGATGTTAGGCTAACTGGCGTATGGTATCCTGGCTTTCTGTCTCCCTCCTTTCCTGAATAGGAGTACTACTTTTATGGTTTTCCAATCTGCTGGGATCTTTCCAGAATCTAGGTAATTTTGGAAGATTACAGCCAATGTATCCACTACCTCTGCAGCGACTTCTTTTAAACCCCTAGGATTCAGGCCATCAGGTCCAGGGGACTTGTCATCCTTCAGTCCCATTAGTTGTCCTAATACTTTTTCTACAGTGATAGTGATTGTTTTAAATTCCTCCCTCCCTTTTTCCACTTGATCGTCCACTATTCTTGGGAAACTTTTAGTGTCATCTACGAGATGACAGATACAAAATACTTGCTCAAAGGCTCCGCCATTTCCTTGGTGGGGATTCAAGAACAATAATGTCATTGAATTGTCAAGAGTAGATGGTTAGATTCTCTCTTCTTGGAGATGGTCATTGCCTGACACTTGTGTGGTGCAAATGTTACTTGCCACTTATCAGCCCAAACTTGAATATTGTCCAGGTCTTGATGCATGCAACACAGGCTGTTTCATAAGTGGCAAGTAACATTTGCACCACACAAATGTCAGGCAATGACCATCTCCAAGAAGAGAACTTAACCCTGCTCCACCATCTCCCTCCCACCGATTCCCTTTGACTTCAATGTTGCTAGGGTTCTTTGATGCTGCATTTGGTCAAATGCTGCCTTGATGTCAAGGGAAGTCATTCTCACCTCACTTCAGGAATTGAGCTCTTTCATCCATGTTTGGTCCAAGGCAATAATGAGGTCTGGAGCCAAGTGGTCCTGGCAGAACCCAACTAGAACATCGGTGAGAAGGTTATTTCTGAGTGATTGCCACTTGATAGCACTGTCAACAACACCATACATCACTTTGCTGATGATTCAGAGTAGATTGATGGGGCAGTAATTGGCCAGATTGGACTAAACCTGCTTTAGTGGGCAGGACATACTAGGCAGACCCATAATGTTGGGTAAAATGCCAGTATGGTAGACGTACTGAACAGATTGGCTAGGTGTGCGGCTGACTCTAGAGCACACATTTTCAATGCTATAGCCAGGATGTTGTCAAGACCCACAAGACCCTTGCTGCATCAGTGCCTCAGTCATATCTGGCTATCATAAGGAGTGAACTGAATTGTCTGAGGACTCTGGGGCCCTCAAGAGAAGGCAAAGATGGATCATATGCTTAGCGCCATTGGCTGAAATGGTGCTTCATAATTACATCAAGCACCAGGAAAGTTACCAAATTTGCTTGAATTTCTATGGCGCTGTTGTCTTCCTGAGGAAACTAAATCTCTGAATAAAATTCTCTTTTAGATGTAAGGTGAATAACCTGGTCTTTAAAGCATTTTTTCCTTCAAATATGATCATCTCCCAGATCTCTCTGCTCATCTGTTAAGCCTCTAGTTCCTCCTCGAGGAGGACACAACCAAAATGGGATAAATGGTTTCTAGCTTCCTCCCAGGTCCATGTCCAAGCACGATTCCAAACTTCATATATGCAAACCACTGACTTTTTGCACAAATGGTTTCTACCTTCCTCCAAGGTCCATGCCCAAGTATGATTCCTAACTTCATATGTGCAACAACTTACTTTTTGAAAAATAGAACAATATGCCATATCACACAAACCTTGCCATACTCAAGTGATGCAATCCAATCTCATTAAATTAATAGCAAACATTTCACAACCAATTTAATGAAAGATGGATTCAAATTAAATAACATTGAAAAAGTGCAGGCAGTTAGACCTCCATAGAATTTTTTCACATTTAAATGATACAGAAATTATTTTATCTCATCTCTTTCACATCCTTTAAGAAAATCCTGCCTGTGCAACAACTGAAACTTACCGATTTCAACATGGATTCCATAACCCTGTAGTATAACCGCACACCAAGTTTATATCTCTGAAGAAAACAAAACATGGTCAGTGCAAGAAATTATTCAGTTTAAAATACATTGGGTAAATAATCATGATATTTTGAAAACAAGCAAAAAAATACAAATACCTGAGAGCCAATCTCTGCCCATCCTTCCCCCACTGCCTGAGCGAAGTTTTCCTGAAACTTCTGGCCTAGATATTCCACTCTATTAGTGATGCCATTAGTAGGGTTCACTGTACAATTCTGTAAGAGTATAAGAATGTTCAAAAATTAATATTCCTGCAATGGGGAATGACAGCATATAAGGTGTAAGCGCCAAGGAAAGACTATTAACAATCCTTCTAAACTATCAGAGAATCTTAACAAATGCATAATTCCCCATAATTTATTTTAAATAAAGAGGATTTAAATAAAACAATGGTCTGAATTTTGCAGTCAGCACTGAACCTACAGCGCTTGCTGCTGACTTCAAAGAAAGCTGCCCACACAGATTTAGTGAGTTTATATGGTGTGGATTTCATCTTTACTGGTGTTAAATTCATTCTGGTACTAGCTATAGGGAATCTCTGGCATCTACCAGTGATGTCATCAGGCAGGCTAAGCAGCCAATTTTCAGACATCAAGCCAGGGCATAATAAACAAGTTTGATAATTTATTTTTTTTATAACTTTTACAGAAAAACATAAGTATTGGAACATGCACTTGGGATTAAAGTAGAAGCTGAACTATCAAATAAATTCAAACTTAAAAAAAAAGGGAATTTTTATCATGGAATGGAGAAAATTGACATTTCACAAATAGTAAATGAGTTTTTCCAGAGTCAAGATGTTCAGCAGTAATAAAATCCAATTATATTTTATTCAATAAGGCACAACATTTCTCCAAACCCCCAACCCCTGAGTTTTTACAGCAATAATAATAGCATAAACAGTGGAAGTGCACATTAGTTTGATGATTTCTAATTGATTTCCATCTTTGGAGGAGAAATGGGAAATCATTCTCAGCAACTTCTGGAATTCTGCATTTAACTGCACGCGCCAGAAGTTTCTGTCAGCTTCATAGTAATGGTGGCAAACGCTGACAGTTTGCCATCATTACAACCACAAAATCTGGACCAATAGGCAAATTAGGCAAATACTCATTAAGTAACTCATCACAATTCTACAAGTTTCTTGAAAGCTGCAATATATAATGAAATCAATATGCAGCAAGATGAAGTAATGATAATATTTCAGAAGTATTAACAAGAAAATATATGTATAATGTGTAACATCTATATTTGTACCAGTCACAGTTTAACCCAAATTAACTGCAGGAGTGACTTATGTAAGTAGAATGTGAAAAAAGCTAACATGCCATAATTATAATTTAATCTATAGTAATAGAACTTAGCCATAAAATTTTCACCTTGCAGGATAATCCTTCTAAAGACATATGGTGCAGATATATTACAGCCATTTTTGATAACAGCAAAAATAGCCAAAGAATGGTTTTCTTCTCAAATGCAAGATAAGCACAAGAAGGTACATTATCCACCAATCCTGCATGCTAACTACATCTGTTTCCTATTAGTTACATAGTAATTTAATATATTCAATGCACTGAGAGTTCCTCGGTTTATCACCAATTTCCACAGATATATGCAGCCTACAGAAATGATAGCATAACTCATGTCAAAACTGCTGCTGATAATGAAGTATGGTATTAGTAGTTGATTATATTACAATTTTTGAAATTGCCTTTATTTGCATTGAAAAGGAAAATTTCTGATTTTCCAGAGCTCTTTCGTCCTCACCAACACCCACTTACATTAAAGTATGCTTCAAGGGTACTTGAAGGTTTGTCATCGGCTGTATTTAAAATCATCTGTAACTGCTGGATGGTGTTCATTGCAGTCCTACATGAGAAAACAGATCAATACATCAAGCAACAATTAAGGAACCCTGTGCAATGAGTACCGAAATCACAATGACACCATAAAGTCAACAATTCTACACATCTAATAATATCCCGAAATTCATTCACCTCAAGTTTCCCGAAACACGTTATCCTGGCTGATCTCTACTTAAGCTGTTGTTTCAAAGATTCCTTTATAGAAACATAACTATTCCTTACCACAACTATTGATTGAGGGATTTCTTTACACAAACATACTAAATGGAAAGGAGAGTATGGAACAGAAAAAAGTAAAGTGGTAAGCAGCATAAAAACTTGCATATTTAAAAATAAATTACTGAACAGTGGACTACTTTTAACAAAAAAGAAATGCCTTATGCCCATTTTGACATCACTATCATGGCAATGACCAAGTTATTTTTCATTCTTGCAACAAGGGTGCCTCTCTTCTCTTCAGGAAATGGCAATGCAGAGAACACAACCACAATATCTGCATTAAGCCATGAAATAATATCCCTACTTAAGACTCTTCTCTAAAATGGGCTGGTTTGGATTGAAGTTTGGTATGTGGAGAATACTTCAGTTCAAAAAAATTAAAGACCAAATAGAACTGAATATTTCTGTTTTCCCTACACTACAGGAGGTTGGCTCAGTAACACCTCAGAGGGAAGTTTTCTTGGTTTAAACAAATAACACTATGTATTGTTCATCCTTGGTTGCTAAATTCAAACCACTGTGTCCAGTAGCAGCCCTACACAATGTATTATCTTAGCCCATGAAGTACACATATGATCAAGTCCAATATTCTTTAAATTAGTGGAGGCGGTGGCATAGTGGTATTGTTACTGGATCGGTAATGCTCTGGGGATCCGGGTTCAAATCCCACCACGGTAGATGTCTGGAATTAAATGTCTAATGATGACCATGAAACCATTGTAAAAATCCATCTGGTTCACTAAAGGAAATCTGCCATCCTCACCTGATCTGGCCTACATGTGACACCACATCTGCAGTAATGTGGTTGACTCTTAAATGCCCTCTGAAATAGCCTAGCAAGCTACTGCAAAGTCAATAAATAAGAATGTCCCGGCATTGACTTAGGCACCAGAAAGGACGATGGCAAACCTAGCCCTGTCAACCCTGCAAAGTCAGCCTTACTAACTTCTGGAGGCTTGTGCCAAAATTGGAAGAGCTGTTTCACAGGCTAGTCAAGCAACAACCTGACATAGTCATATTCACGGAATCATAACTTACACATCATGTCCCAGATGCCACCACCACCATCCCTGCAGAGGTGGCAACACAGTAGTATACAACTGAGAGGGAGTTACCCTGGGAGTGCTTAACATCAACTTCGGCCCCAATGAAATCTCATGGCAACAAACATGGGCAAGAAAATCTGCTTATTACCGCATAACATCCCCACCTCAGCTAATGAATCAGTGCTCCTCCATGTTGAACACCACTTGGAGGAAGCACTGAGGGTTGCAAAGGTGTAGAATGTATGTTGGGTGGGAGACTTCAATGTCCAACACCAAGAGTGGCTCGGTAGCACCACTACAGACCGAGCTGGCCAAGTCCAAAACGACATAGTTGCTAGACTGGGTCTGCGGCAGGTGGTGAGGGAAAAACATACTTAACTTCAATCTCACCAACCTGCCTGCCACAGATGCATCATGACAGTATCTGTAGGAGTGACCACCGCACAGTTCTTGTGGAGACGAAGTGCTGTCTTCTCATTGAGGATACCCTCTTTTGTGTTGTGTGGCACTACCACCATGCTAAGTGGATTAGATTTTGAACAGATCTAGCAACTCAAGACAGGGCATCTATGAGGTGCTGTGGGCCATCAGCGGCAGCAGAATTGTACTCAACCACAATTTGTAACCTATTGGCCCAGCATATCCTCCCCTCTACCAATACCACCAAGCCAGGAGATCAGCTTTGGTTCAATGAAGAGTGCAGGAGGGCATACCAGGAGCAGCATCAAGCTTATCTAAAAATGAGCTATCAACCTGGTAATGCTACAACACAGGACTACTTGAGTGCCAAACAGCATAAACAGTAAATGATAGATAGAGTTAAGTGATTCCACAACCAACGGATCAAATCTAAGCTCTACAGTCCTGCCACATCCAGTCGTGAATGATGGTGGACCATTAAACAACGTACAGGAGGCGGCGGCTCCACAAATATCCCCATCCTCAATGATGGAAGAGCCCAGCACGTCAGTGCAAAAGATAAAGCTTCAGCCAGAAGTGCCGAGTGAATGATCCTCAAGGATCCTTCCTGCAGAGATCCCCAGCATCAGAGATGCCAATCTTCAACCAATTCGATTCACTCCACGTGATATGAAGAAATGGCTGAAGGCACTGGATACTGCAAAGGCTATGGGTCCTGGCAACAGTACTGAAGACTTCTGCTCCAGATCTTGCCGTGCCCCTAGCCAATCTGTTCCAGTACAGCTACAACACAGGCATGTACCCAGAAAGGTGAAAAATTGCCCAGTCTGTCCACAAAAAGCAGGACCAATCCAGCCCAGCCAATTACCGTCTCATTGGTCTAATCTCCATCATCAGTAAAGTGAAGGAAGGGGTCAGCAACAGTGCTATCAAGTGGCTATTGCTTAGCAATAACCTGTTCACTGACGATCAGTTTGGGTTCCACCGAGGTCAGTTTCTGATCTCATTACAGCCTTGGTTCAAACATGGACAAAAAAGCTGAACTCCAGGGGTGTGGTGAGAGTGATTGCCCTTGACATCAAGGCAGCATTTAATGAGTGTGGCAACAAGGAGCCCTAGCAAAACTGGAGTCAGTTCGAAACAGGAGAAAACTCTCCATTGGTTGGAGTCATACCTAGCACAAAGGAAGGTGGCTGGGTCACGAAACTAATTTTTTTTCAGAATATTTTTTGGTTTATTGTGAAGCAGGTTTAAGGGGGTAAGTATAGTTGTGTCTGTGTCAAGCAAACTGCAAGCTTTAAATCATCAAGAGAAGCTAGGTGCTTGACATGCTAATCAGTAAACATGGATACTGGTTTAGTCTTTAAGATGTGAAGGGAATTTGCATCTTTAGTGAAATGAAAGGATATTTGGATTTCAAAGGGATCTTAGTCTGTTTACAACTAGGCAGAAAAGCAAGGCTAAGTAATGTGTTTATTTTTCCCAAAGGTTACTGACAATATATAGTTTTTATATTATGAGAAAGGTTCAATTTCAAAGACATATGGAAAAATAGAATTCACATATTAGAAAGAGAGAAACATATATAAAGGTGAATGAAAGGTTGTGTCAGAAGGCCATGTAAGATCTAACAGGAGTATGGGAAATAGCCTTAATAAAGCCTCCAGCAGTTGTGCTTAAGTCTGCTATCTAACAAAACTCAAGCTAAAGAAAAGCCATTTGGAATTCCACCGTTCAGAGTATTCTGTTGACTTGCTGAGTTTGTTTTGAATCTAAAATCTATTGTGGATTGTTGCTTAAAGGGAGTGTAACTGGGAATCAGGTTAATTAGGAATTTTAGGAGTTATCATAACAGCAATTGTAGTCTTATGCAAGTGCTTGATACAAGGCACAAATCAAAAGTGTGATGGAATACTCTCCACTTGCCTGGATGAGTGCAGCTCCAACAACACTCAAGAAGCTTGGCACCATACAGGACAAAGCAGCTTGCTTGATAGCCCTCCCCCCTTCCACAAATATTCACTTCCTCCAATACCGGCTAACAGAGGCAGCAGTGTGCTTCATTTACAAGGTGCGCTGCAGTAACTCACCAAGGCTTCATAGACAGCAACTTCCAAATCCACAACCACCACCATCTCGAAGGACAAGGGCAGCAGATACATGGCAAAGTTACCATCGGAAGTTCCCCTCCAAGCCACCCACCATCCTGACTTGGAAATATATCGCCGTTCCTTCACTGTCGCTGGGTCAAAATCATGTAACTCCCTCCCTAACAGCACTGTGGGTGTACCTACAGCACAAGGACTGCAGTGGTTCAAGAAGGCAGCTCACCACCAACTTCTCAAGGACAATTAGGGATGGGTAATAAATACTGGCCTAGCCAGCGACGCTCCCATCCCGTAAAAAATTAATTAAAAAAAACTTCATCAACACTCTCCTAACTACTGCTCCTCACCTTTGAGACCGCTGTTTACAACACAACTGATCCACAATATGTGTATATAAAGTTGACAATATCCACAAAATAATTTTGATTTCTTCACAATATTCTCAATTCAACTATTGGATGCAATCTGTTTTGCAATTCTGATTCAAGAGAATGGGATTATGGCAATTGCTTGTTGCAAATAAAGTTGAAAAGTCATCTTCAAAAATGCTTGGATGAGATCAAATAAAGCAGCAGGTTAGCGTGTGGTGGGGAGGTGGATTCAACTTCATGGAAAATTATGAAAAAACTGAAAAGAAAGGAGAGCCCAGGAGAGGCTATTAAAGTCTCCAGAACACAAAATAGGACAGAGTGTTTGGAAAGGGCTAGGAATCTAACTTCAAGCACATGATAAAGGGATGATAATGAGAAAGGGGACACGAAATACAGGATTGAAGGTGTTGTATCTGAGTGCACGCAGTATACGAAATAAGGTAAACGAGCTTGTGGCGCAGATTGAGATTAGCAGGTATGATGTGGTGGGAATCACGGAGACATGGCTGCAAGGGGATCAGGACTGGGAGCTAAATATACAAGGATATGCAACCTATCGAAAAGATAGGCAGGTTGGCAGAGGGTGTGGAGTTGCTTTGTTAGTAAGAAATGAAATTAAATCAATAGCAAGAAATGATGTAGGGTCAGATGATGTAAAATCTGTGTGGGTAGAGTTGAGGAACCACAAAGGTAAAAAAAACCATAATGGGAGTTATGTGCAGACCTCCGAACAGTAGTCAGGATGTGGGGCACAAGATACACCAGGAGATAGAAAAGGCGTGTAAGAAAGGCAAGGTTACAGTGATCATGGGGGAATTTCAATATGCAGGTAGACTGAGAAAATCAGGTTGCTACTGGATCCCAAGAAAAGGAATTTGTGGAATGTCTACGAGATGGCTTTTTGGAGCAGCTTGTGGTGGAGCCCACTAGGGAACAGGCAATTCTAAATTTAGTGATTTGTAATGAGGCAGATTTGATAAGGGAGCTTAAGGTGAAGGAACCCTTAGGAGGAAGTGACCATAACATGATAGAATTTACCCTGCAATTTGAGAGGAAAAAGCTGGAATCAGATGTAACGGTATTACAGTTGAATAAAGGCAACTACAGTGGCATGAGGGAGGAGCTGGCCAGAATTGACTGGGAGATGAGCCTAGCAGGAAAGACAGTGGAACAGCAATGGCAGGAGTTTCTGGGAGTAATTTGGGAGACACAGCAAAAATTCATTTCTAGGAAGAAGAAGCATACTAAAGGGAGGACGAGGCAACTATGGCATCAAGGGAAGTCAGGGACAGCATAAAAGCTAAAGAGAAAGCATATAATGCAGCGAAGAGCAGTGGGAAACCAGGGGATTGGGAAGCCTACAAAGACCACCAGAGGACAACTAAAAAAGAAATAAGGAGGGAGAAGATTAAATATGAGGGTAAACTAGCCAGTAATATAAAAGAAGATTGCAAGAGTTTTTTTTAGATATATAAAGGGTAAGAGAGAGGCAAAAGTGGATACTGGGCCACTGGAAAATGACGCTGGAGAAGTAGTAGTGGGGAACAAAGAAATGTGGAGGAACTGAATAGGTACTTTGTGTCAGTCTTCACGGTGGAAGACACGAGTAACATCCCCAAAGTTCAAGAGAGTCGGGGGGCAGAGGTGAGTATGGTGACCATTTCCAAGAAGGTGCTAGGAAAACTGAAAGGTGTGAAGGTGGATAAATCACCTGGACCAGATGGATTACACCCCTGAGTTCTGAAGGAGATAGCTGAAGAGATAGTGGAGGCGTTAGTGGTGATCTTTCAGGAATAACTGGAGTCAGGGAGGGTCCCAGAGGACTGGAAAATAGCTAATGTAGCCCCCCTGTTTAAGGAGGGAGTGAGGCAAAAGACGGGAAATTACAGGTCGATTAGTCTGACCTCAGTTGTTGGTAAGATTTTAGAGTCCATTATTAAGGATGAGATTTCAGAATACTTGGAAGTGCATGGTAAAATAGGGCAAATTCAGCATGGTTTCATCAAGGCGAAGTCATGTCTGACAAATCTGTTAGAATTCTTTGAGGAAGTAACGAGTAGGTTAGATAAAGGAGAGCCAATGGATGTTACCTACTTGGACTTCCAGAAGGCCTTTGACAAGGTGCCGCACAGGAGGCTGCTCAGCAAGATAAGAGCCCATGGTGTTAGAGGCAAGGTACTAGCATGGATAGAAGATTGGCTGTCTGGCAGGAGACAGAGAGTTGGGATAATGGGGTCCTTCTCAAGATGGCGGCCGGTGACTAGTGGAGTTCCGCAGGGATCAGTGTTGGGACCACAACTTTTCACTTTATACATTAATGATCTAGATGAAGGAACTGAGGGCATTCTGGCTAAGTTTGCAGATGATACAAAGATAGGTGGAGGGACAGGTAGTGTTGAGGAGGCAGGATTTGGACAGGTTTGGAGAATGGGCATAGAAGTGGCAGATGAAATACAACATGGGGAAGTGTGAAGTCATGCACTTTGGCAGGAAGAAGAGGTATAGACTATTTTCTAAATGGGGAGAGAATTCAGAAATCTGGAGTGCAAAGGGACTTGGGAGTCCTAATCCAGGATTCTCTTAAGGTTAACTTGCAGGTTGAGTCAGGAGTTAGGAAGGCAAATGCAATGTTGGCATTTATTTCAAGAGGACTAGAATATAAAAGCAGGGATGTGCTGCTGAGGCTTTATAAGGCTCTGGTCAGACCACGTTTAGAATTTTGTGAGCAATTTTGGGCCCCATATCTCAGGAAGGATGTGCTGGCCCTGGAGAGGGTCCAGAGGAGCTTTACAAGAATGATCCCAGGAATGAAAGGCTTAACATATGACAAACGTTTGAGGACTCTGGGTCTATACTCAATGGAGTTTAGAAGGATGAGGGGGGATCTGATTGAAACTTACAGAATACTGATAGGCCTGGATAGAGTGGATGCGTGGGGAAGATGTTTTCATTAGTAGGAGAGACTAGGACCCGAGGGCACAGCCTCAGAGTAAAGGGAAGACCTTTTAGAACAGAGATGAGGAGAAACTTCTTTAGCCAGAGAGTAGTGAATCTATGGAATTCATTGCCACAGAAGGCTGTGGAGGCCAGGTCGTTGAGTGTATTTAAGACCGAGATAGATAGGTTCTTGATTGGTAAAGAGATCAAAGGTTACGGGGAGAAGGCGGGAGAATGGGGTTGAGAAACTTATCAGCCATGATTGAATGGCGGAGCAGACTTGATGGGCTGAATGGCCTAATTTCTGCTCCTATGTCTTAAGGTCTTTTTTCAATCGCACCATATTTGATCATTAATACCTGGAGTTCACTGTCTCTTGTGCAATCAGCTAAGTCTTCTACATGAAAAATATCAAATGCAAGAGTTCAAAGGGAGAGCATATAAACTGTCCCATATTGAGTAAACCTTGTAGAAGGTTAGATGAAAATAGTCAAATTAGACTACAATATAAGCAGATACTCTCCAAAAACCGGAGGAAACAAAGTAAATTAATGAGAGAACGTGGCTTGAGATTAATTCAATTTTTGAAGAGAGGTAATTGCTCTTAAAGCAACAGTTGTCATTTTAGGTTACATGTTTTAATAATGCAAGCAAAAGCACACACACACACCATGACACACATGTGCACACACACGCACAATGGATTACCTGGCATCAGCACAGGCATCAGAAAGCACAACAGCACACCCAGCCCTGCCAACTCTGCAAACTCCTCCTTACAAACATCTGGAGCCTTCTGCCAAACTTGGGAGGGCTGTCCCACAGAATGCTCAAACAACAGTCTGACATAGTCATACTCACGGAATCATACCTTACAATGTCCCAGACACCAACATCACCATCCCTGGGTTTCTTGTCCCACTGAGAGGACTGACTCACCAAAGGTGGTATAGAGGTGGGAGGGGGTTGACCTTGGAGTCTTCAACATCGACTCTGGACCCCATGAAGTCTCATGGCATGTCTCTCATGGGCAGGGAAACCTTCTGCTGGTTACCACCTACTGTCCCTCCCTCAGCTGATGAACCAGTACTCTTCCATGTTGAATACCACTTGGAGGAAGCACTGAGGGCAGCTAGGGCAAAAAAAATGTACTCTGGGTAGGAGGCTTCAATATCCGTCCCCAAGAGTGGCTTGATAGCACTACTAGCTGGCCGAGTCCTAAAGGACATAACTGCTAGACTGGAATCTTCAGCAAGAAGTGAGGGAGCCAAGAGGGAAAAGCATACTCGACCTCATCCTCACCAATCTATCTGTCACAGATGCATCTGTACATGACACCATTGGTAGGAATGACCCCTGAACTACCTGCGTCCCCTTGCCAAGTTGTTCCAGTACAGCTACAACACTGGCATCCACCCAGGAATGTGGAAAATTGCCAGGTTATGTCCAGTCCACAGAAAGTAAGACAAATCCAACCTGGCCAATTACTGCCCCATTAGACTACTCTCAAACATCAACAAAATGATGGAAGGGTCATCAGTAGCGCTCTCAAGAGGAATTTACTCAGAAATAGTCTGCTCACCAACACTCAGTTTGGGTACCGCCAGGGCCACCTCAGCTCCTGACCACAGCACCGCCTTTGTTCAAACATGGACAAAAGAGCTGAACTCCAGAGAGGAGGTGAGACTCTTGCATGCTTGATCACCAGAATGGTACCCAATGGAGACTTGTGGGTACCTTCTTCTGCGGAGGGGATATTTTGCCTTGTTCCAAAAGAAACTAGTTTAAATAGCAATTCTGATTTGACTCCAACTGTGATTCCTTACCGAAGGAAATATACTACTTAATGATTCTTTGACCTGGCACTCTGACAAACCAAATGTCTAGCTAGGGGTGTGTACAAACACAAATGTGAGTGCAAAGGGAATTGTTAGTTCCATTTGTGGACTTGAAACCTCAAGCATAATATTATGGGGAAACTGCCACTTGCATAAAAGAATCTTTGAAGTCAATCACAGCCATTCAAAATTGTGGTCAGTTTATGTTTCAAAATGCGTAATATTTTTAAGTGAGAATTTTTTTGCAGTATGTGCAAGTCCAAAAAGCAGGGCATTCTTCAAAATGTTTTGATAACAAAGAAACAATGAACATTTCTTCTTAATGCAATGTCTTCTGTAATTTTCAAGTATTACTAAGATGCATTTCTAGCATCTTCCAGCTTGAGATATGAAGAGTAGATTTACTCTATAGTTTCCCATTCCCAACCAGCTTCAGTGAAGCCTCGCCACTGTGTTTCAAAATCCGATGACAGTGACCCTTCTCACTTGATGCTACAGAAGACAGTCAAGAATTCGATTCTTTTTAATTAGGATCTTAATGCCTTATCCAAAAAATGAGAACATCTTGCTAGAACTTGATAAATTTAAACTGAAGGTAGACTTATGACAGCCAAGCCAGATCATAAAGGTTAAGAGCCCATGAAACACTGAAAAATGCTATAAAGGGATTACGTGATTAATAAGGAAAGAAAAAGCACCACAGGAGAAATTTGATCACCTATTTTCGCGAGGAAATCGTAGAAAGGAATGTGGAGGCGTACTTATGATGGCCATCCCCGTTGAGGTGGCATTGAGGTAAAGGTGGAGGCACAGGGGAGATCAAGATGAGTCTGGTACATATGAGCCAGCAGTCTTGAACCTCTCATCCTCAAACAAGGTGTGTATGAGAAAGGGGTGGGGATGAGAAGAGAATGGAAACCATCACAACAGGAGCCAGTTAATTGACAAATTGCACAGCAGCAGCCTATGAAAGCTTACATGTTTATTTCTGGCTGCGATCCAATTCAATGCACAGTAGTAACTTAAGGTGTTTATTGTAAAAAATAGCTGGTACATCTTAGTCAACATGTTGTCATAAAAATGTCAAGTAGAAAAATGAACAGAAGCAGTTTGTACCTAACAGGAGTCTGTGGAGGAATAACTGTGTGACCGTCTTCAGTGTGAGGTTTCCTTGGAGTATTCTCAAGTTCATATCTTTAAAGGAAATGCTTTAATTAATCAAAACATCATGTATAGCATGTTTTTTTTAAATGTAAACAGACTGCAAAACATCACATATAAAACAGAATAGTGTGGAAGGTTATCCTATCCCACCCCCAACAATAAATTGAATCCAAATTATCCTGAATAACTATTTTAGGTGTACCTTAAATTATGGAACCTGTACTAAAGACACACATTTCTGTTAGAGATTTTGATCGTGTATATTAAGTAAAGATGCTTCACAGAAACGAAGACCAAACAAATTCCCATATTAGACTTTTAACGTTACACATCTCCAGCAATTTATTAGAAGTTAGATAGACAACTTATTTCTAAATTTAATAGTGCCTTTTTGTTTTTGCACTTTATGATGTCTGCTCTAGTGAAACCTTTCCCCCACCTTCCTGAAAGCTCCCACTGTACAACAAGTTTGATCAAACAAACAAAATTTTATTTTGAGCGGATAAACTGGACAGAAGTTTCCTTACCTTTCTAGGAAATATGTAATTCACCACTGAATAAAATACTCAGTAAGCTAACAGTTACAAATTTATAATTTTTGTCAGCAAAGGAAAAGGTCACTAAAGGGTCTCACACACAAACTAATGAATTGGGACCATACTGACACTGTACAGTGGATGTTTGCACTGATAATGCAATGAAATAGTAGGACATGGATACATGATCACTAATCCCTCAATGGCAGGTAGTTCATTGAAGGCAGATACTAAACAGATGCTTCTTTTCCTGAAAAAAACCTTGTTAACTAAAAAAAAACCCTCAGCTGAGCAACCTTGAGGCTTTATCATATTTTTCTACTATTCACCTTAATAAGACAAGGGCAAGCTGTTTGTTCGACAAGAAAACATGCAGTAGCTTTGTTCTTTGGAGGGGGTTATTACCTTTCTTCTGGGTCTATTTGCAGAGTTTTGTCATGTTCAAGGAACAATCTTCCATCAAAATCTTTGTTCTTGTGGTAAAGCTCTTCATATTGTCTTGAAAGTGACTCAATCTGTACAAATGTCACAACAATGCAGAAATAATTTAATCAAGGTTATATTTAACATGGAACATTAGTGCAGCTCATGTTATAGAAATGATTCAGGTCTAATTTTGGGCATCCCAAGTTCAATATAATTAAAACAGATTGATCCGACTATATAACACTTCTTTATATTTGTTCTAGGGATGCTGACAAGTCCTTATTTATTGCCCACCTCAATCTTGCCCGAGGAGATAGTGGTGGGGCTTCTGCTTAAACCTCTCTCTCAATGTTATGCAAGGAAATCTAGTCATTTTGACCCAGTGATGTTGAAGGAACAATTATGTTGGGATGGTGTGTGACTTGTAAAGTCAACTTTGAGGGAACATCATTCCCACAACATTACTGCTCTTATCCTTCCTGGTGGTAAAGATTGCAGTGGAGAAAGGTATTATTGAAGTAAGATTGGCAAGTTTGGTAAGATTGGATGCAAAACATCCTCTAAACCTTACACATGGAGTGGGTGGATATTGAAACTGGTAGTAGGTGCATCAATGAATCAAGAAAACTGTGCTGTCCTGGATGTCCAACATTCTAAATATTGTTGCAGCTATATTCATTCAAGTGAGTAAAGGGGTATACAACCTCCCTCCCCCACAACAATCGATGCCTATAGTGATACCATTGAAGGTCAGAGAGAGATGTTTAGGTTCATCTTACTTGAAATGATCACAGACTGGCCCTTAAATAGCACACATGTTCCCTGCTACTCATCAGCCCAAGGTTGAATGTTGTTGAGGTCTCACTGGGAAAGGTTTTACCCGTTATTCCCAGTGATCAACTTTCTAGAGTTGCATGACAAGATTTCAAGTTTAAAGACTTTTATTGTAACGAAAACTAAAATCAACATCGACTAAATATCAGAGAAAAGACATCTCTTATTAGTTTATTAACACAACTAATAACCCCACCCCACATTTAGGTATTACACTGCACTTTCCGCACAATTATAGCCCTTACAGGAACCAGTCCAAAGTTACTCTCAGCTTCCAATGGGCTCGCTTCTCCGCGTTTCACTGAGTCGAAGTCAAAAGTAGTTTCCCTCAGTCTTCTGAGAATCCTCAAAGTGACTTCCAGCAGCAAGGCCCACTCCAGTGATTCCTTCTAATGGCCCTGCCAGGCCTAATCTTTCAATATACTTAAATTTCCACAATTTCCTTCTTTTTGACTAAACAATGTGCCCCCACCTGCATGCTACCTGGTAGCTACTAGAGAACGATATTTTTCCTGCTGTCCACAAAAGCATTTCTCTCTCTCTCTCTCTCTCTCTCTCTGTGCAAGGTTTTTTAATCAGACTGCCTGAGAATCCAACTCCAGCAATGGCAAAGCCAGCTGCTCTGTCCTTTGTTTTCAGGTGTTAAACCTGGTATGTGCATTTCAATGTCACTTGACCCCATGTCCCCATGGTAACGAGGCAATGCAGGCTTTTCAGACATGTCCCTTTTCATTACTCCATTTCACCTTGAATTAAAGAGACAGTTTAAAACATAATCATTTTATAATGCATAACAGTCATAACAAGTTGCAAATACAGGCAAACATTGTAGGATATCCAGCAAACAACCACACTCCTGGCCTTATTGACAAAGAGAAGGCTTTGTTGAAGCAGCTGGTTGGGTTGGGATCACTTTCTTGATGAATTCCTGTAGTGATGTCCTTGGGCTATGCTGACTGGTCCAACAACTGCAACCATCTCCCTTGATACCAGTTTTCAAACTAGTCACTGCAAAGTTTTCCATTTGATCCCCACTGACTTCAGTTTTGCACTTCAGCTTTGCATATTTTAGCCATAGGATAATTATGGCACAGCGAATGCTCCCTTGATGTCTAGGGAAGTTAGTCTCATTTTTCCTCTTACTTTATGTCAGGATCAAGGCTGCCGTAAAGACAGAACAAAGTGGTTTCTGACCATACCTAAACTGAGAAATCAATGAACTATTGAGAAATCTCTCTATCGCTTTAACGGTGACTGGGGAGGTGATATGACAGTAATTAACCTTGTTAGATTTATCCTGCCCTATTATGAATAGGATGTATGTTCCATATTAACAGGTAGATCCCAGCGTCACAGCTATCCTAGTAGAACTTAACCAGAGGAACCCTGTGAAGCAGACCAAAGATTTCCACAAACCTCCACACCCCCATATCCCCAAATACCAAAATCCAACATCCCCATTGCAGGGCTGCCAAAATCTAGGAATCCCCTATTCTAATTCTGCCAAAATTTAGGATTATCCTACCAAAAACTAGGATCACCCTCATGCAGCTAATTCCTGCTTAGGACTGCTGACTACCGGGTAGTTATTTCCAACTGTTTCGTCTTGAATAAACTCTTGCTAAGTTTGCTCAGGTTTAAAATCAGTAAGACAAAAAAAAAATCTGGGATAAAGGATTATCTGAAATAAAAGGGCCCTCATTTATGGGTTTCAAAGATTGGTGGATAGTTATGCAAAATTGTGCTTTTAACATCATGAAGCTAGAATAAACTTTTTATTCAACATCCTTTCAAATTTGAACAATGGAAATCTTTCTGGAAATTATTACTGTTTAGATAGACAACCAACAAATTGCCCACTTTCAGCTGATGAATGCAAGTTCTTCTAAACAAAAAAATGGTTATGGCAGTGAGCAAAATTTCAGAGATTCTCTCAGAGCCACTAATTGGCTCAAGCCTGCAACTATATTGTGACAGCTGACAAGAGTAAAGCCGAATGGTAAGTGCTGACACAAAAGCATGTTGAAAAATCTTGAACAAAAGTTCAATTTATGAACAAGATTGCTGATATATCGATGGCTGTTCTTAAATTACATTTTATTTCTTGTCTGAATTTATGAAACCACATTAGTTTACAAAATGTGAAAGCCAGCTCTTTTATTCCAGATAGGTTTTTATTTAAGTATTTACAAGTGCTATTACACTTCACCTTGAATAAAACATATTTTCTTGCTTACCTCAGGAAATCCATTAGTAGAGGGTATTTTAAGGTTGTCCAAGAAAGGAAGAAAGCTCTTCAAATAAATGTTTTTCACCTAGACAAATGAAATACAAGGTTCATTATCACACTGAAGATGTGGTCATAAACACTAATTCAGTTATTCTAACACTCCAAACTACATTCCTTACAGGAAAAGAAAAAAATACCCCACTTATGTTATCCGAGAAGTACATTCATTTCTCACCAGGACTGTAAGCTCTGTTAGCAGGACGTTCTTTTCCTTCGACTCCCCTCCCCATGATAATGGGGTAATGATACCCATGATAAACCCTGAAACTGAATGATATACAGCCAACCTATGAAAGTGATTTGAGGATGTTCTGTGCTAAAGGATTAACTGAAGTGACCAAAAATAGTTTGATGTCATCAACTTTTGAATGTGAGGAGTTGCAGTTTCCTTTATATTTTTCAAACTGTCCCAAGCAAGTTTTAAAAAACTAAAGTAACAGATTATATTGTGTACTTTACCCAATTGAGTCAAGTAGTAGCTATTTCACTGTAGCATCCAAAGACAAACTTCTCCTCTAAAGATGCTAGTAAATTGGGCTTACAGGAAGTGCTGACATATCTAACAACAACCCCACTAGAAAAATGGCAACCCCATTAGGGCCAGGCATCAGCATGACATGGTTTCCAGCAGGTTAGACAAGATTGCCACAGGGTGCGCCAGACCAACAAGTCAGGGTCTGACAGCAGATGCACCCCTCTTAAAGTTTATGTAAAAGCAGCTTAAGTCAATTAATCTCATATAAAATAAATCCAAGCAGCAATGAACAGGGCGGTGAAAACCATAAAAGCAGACAGCAAGAAATTAGAGATCAGATCATCACACTGTCTTTGTATATTGGATACAGCTTTTGATATTAAAAAAAAACCTGACAGGTAAATCAGGAAAATCTAAGATCAGTTCAAACTGGTTTTGGCTATCATCCTACTACTAAATTGCCTAACTTTGATGTGCCTCTCAGAAAAATATACACTGTTATCAGGATAAAGCAATACAAAAAAGGGGAGGAAAAAGGTGGTTCCCCTCACTTCTTTCACAGAAGCTCCCGAAGAGACAATTGTTTGCAAGACATGCCAGCACACCAGATGTGAGGGAATTTGTATATGAAGAATGAACATGACCTATACTTGGTATGGAATGTTCTTTTATCTATTCTTTACATACAAGATCATGCTGAGATAATTTAAAGAACAGAGCTGCAACATGACGCGGAGCACAGGTCAAAAGTACCAAATATTTTGCATTCAGCACGCAGGTCAAGACAGGAATGCTTAGCAAAAACAAATTTAAAAGGACCAAATATAAAACGGATGATAATTTCAATTCAATGCAATCAGTATTCTTAAAATTTAAAATTATGTTTCTAAACTTTAGATTTTCATTATTTTAGTTCCAATAGAATCACAGAATCACACAGTGCAGAAGAGGCCCTTCAGCCCATCGAGGTGAGAAACACCTGACCTACCTACCTAACCCATTTACTAGCACATGGCCCATAGCCTTGAATGTTATGTAATAAATGAATACTTTTTAGTGCTTTTATTTCATCATTGAAAAATATACATATGGAATGTTACAAATATGAAGTTTAAAATTTTATGATTTGGGACTGTTTAATTTAAGGTAAAATGGAGTAGTGAAGGGGCTGTGTGGCCTTTTCTGAATTCTGTTTGACAACAAACCTGGGTGCCTTGGTTGCTATGAAGACAGTCAAGAGCCCAAATTGTTTTACTGGTAAGTAGACAATGGGAAGAGCATTTATGTTGACTTTGGATAGACTGTTAGTCTCCAAGACCCACAGGGGCATGTTTGGAATGTCAGGTTTTATAAACAGTTATACTTTGAACTGTCTATTTAATTTCAAGATATAATAGAGTTGGGGGTCTAAAGAATAACTAATTTGCATTTCTATCTGTGATTGTTGTGTGATCCTTCCGGGCAGTCACTGGAAATTCAAATATATTTCTAAAAGTCATTGGTCTCTATAAGATTCGTAACTGGAAGAAAATTGCTCTATAGACTTGAAACAAAGATTCCCCTAGTTTGCAATACTGTTCTTACCCATCCCGCCCAAAAAACAAAATTTGGATTTCAACTCTGGAAATGAATGAAAAGGTATGCATTTCTCAAAATGAGACACTTGGTCATAAGACTTCAGATACATAGATTATGTGCGATAAATCTTCAACTAATGGTATTTCTGGCCAAAGCTCACTGTTCCTGCTGTAAGAATGACCAACATGAATAATATAAAAGCACAATGCTACAGATGCTGGAAATCTGAAATTAAAACAGAAAATGCTGGCAAAACTCAGCAGGTCTGGCAGCATCTGTGGAGAGAGAAACAAAGTTAACATTTCCAGTCCGTATGGCTTAAGAGTCACACAGATTCAAAATGTTAACTGTTTTTCTCTCTGCACAGATGCTGCCAGGTCTGCTAAGTTTTTCTAGCATTTTCTGTTTATATTATAACCAACATACATAACTAGCTGCACAGGTGCTTCCATTTGCCATTGACTATATTGGATCAATTCACTTTGTGTCAACATATATGCCTAGAATTTAAAAATTAAATTGAATGGCTAAGATACGCAAATGAATAATGTGAGGGATGGTGAGTGCAATTGCCCAGTGTACAGGACGATTAAAGGAAGACATTTGGAAGACAGGAACATTCCAACAGTCCACCCATTCTCCACGCAAGGCGTGGATGCTGCTTTTCTCCCAGCAAGACTGTAACCTCCCAAAGCTTAGCGGAATACAGTCTATCATGCCTCAATAGCTCAATTCATATCCTAGCCCTTTCCTAGGCCATGGGAATTCTGCCAAGCAACTAGATTACAAAGCGCAGGAGCCATTACACAGCCCACATTCATCAAAAACGCATGAGCACTTCCCCAGAATGCATAAAACAGTCACTTACTCTCCCATTATCAACAGAACCTTTCACTCCCATTAACCAACTGTCGGAGTGTTCAAAGTGATTCAGAATGCCTCTCAGGCTATGCCCATACTCTGCTCCTAGACAATACTTAACATTACAGATATAAAATTAACAGTTATAAATACAGCAGCATTTTTAAAGTCTGTGACAATGTTTACTTCCATCAAAATTTCAGTTATGAAATATGCTATGAAATTAGTACTTCAATTACAAGGTGTCTGTCAGTCGTTTTATTCAACATATGGATTATGAAGTATTTTCCAGTTATGGAAGAAATTTAGAACATTCTAATTTTTTATTCAAGTTTCGATGATAATTATAGTACTATATTAACTTGCCTCTTCCACATTGCACTCATTTTCCTGACAAAGGATTTCCATGACTCTGGGGTCTACTTCAGTTGAATTGCCTGTCTGTATAATTCTGTTCTGACTTCGTCTAGAAGATCGTGATGGGCCACTGGAAATTATACTATTTGCAGTAGTTCCTGTAAGAAAAATTGCAGTTTCAATAAATACTTGCACTTTCACACATGAAGCAAAATTGCTTGTAGCTCTCAGATCATTAGCAGAGCTTTCCTGTACAACATTGCTCATTCATTTCACTGATTGTCCTATATATTCAAAAGAATGGTAGCACATAAAAAGTGCAAGAAAATAAATAATCAAGACAGCAAGAAATGCAACCACTTATCTTGTCAGCACTGTTTTTAAACTCTTGGTTATTGCAAATATTAAATTTGGCACAGACAACTGGTTCTTGAAAATAATGGCCTCCCTGTCTCACAGGGTATCACTAAATAAAATGTTTATTTTCTAACTACCAACAAAGCACAAACGATAGGCAAACAGCAGTAATCAAGGCTGTTTGCTTTTGTAATTCATTTTTTAAAAAAGGAGCTCTCATTATAAAGAAAGGCATTGTGCATCTCTCTCTCTCTCAAGACTTAATACACTTACAAATTTTACAACTTACAATTTGAATGGTAACCAAAGTTACAAAAGCTGTGCTATTAGTCATCCAAAATCTTGCTTACAAAAAAACCTTTTTCACTCAATACGTTTCTTTTAAATGTTTCTTCAGAATTCCTTCAGATAATTTCAGAAAAGAACTAGATGCAGCCCTAAGCACACACATACATGCAGTAAAACTGTTATGGAGGAGGGGGTCTGCAAAGTATTCCCTTATACAAGTGAAAAGGCAAGACTGATTATTTCCACAATTTGAAGAAATGGGACAATAGACAACAAATCAGTAGTGGGAACTCTCGCTGATTTATAGTTTTCCTTGTCTGTGTGCTAAGAATAATCGCAGCATGGCTTGGATGAAATCAAGTAACACAGCATGGCCTAATGACAGAATTGGGATTTTGAGTCAGTGCAGCTTAATAAGACAGTAAGCTATTGCGGCAATCCTCCTTTATAAATTTCTGAGGCAAGTCTTGGCATTGACCCATGAATTACCCAATAACTTGGGTGGAACAAACTTTTACTTCCAACAGTTCTACGCCTGTCATAACATGCCATCAACCATTTGGTAATGCACTGGTTTTAAATAAGATTACCCAAAATGAACAGCCTACAGATATTTCAATCTTTGGTCCAAATGACAGTTTGTAAGGGCTCTCAATTTGAAAGCCACATTGGACCTCTGCCATTCAAAACTTCAAGCATTTTGAAATTCAAGGAAAATAAACTTAGGCATAAATCTTAGACAAATCTTTGATGGAGTTAGCCAATCCCGGAACCAAAATGAGTAAACTGAGGGCTTGAAGCCCATCAACTCAACATGCAAAATCCAGCTTCAAGACCAAACCCTTGTCACTTGCTGGTAAGTAATCTACACGCAATGAACATGGAATGTGGAACATCACATGGCTCTCGAGGCTTTAGTGAAAAAGGCTTTCAAGAATTCAGTGTTACTCGCCACTGCCAGTCAAGTGTCAAAGCTTCAAAATATCCATCTGGTTGAAATAAGCAACTATTTGATTTGTCTTATTGTAAAACATCCAGCATCTCTGCCAATCCTAGATGTTGTGTCCATCCTGAAAGGTCAGTAATGTAACATTTAGAATACCCAGCAAAAAGTGTTGCTTGGTCTGCACTGAATGTTTACATTACTTAAATCAGTATTGAGGATAAAAGGACAATTCAAACCCTTGGTACCACCCAGCTGCTTGCTAACAGAACCACCGTTTAACTTATGTGAACAGTTCTCTTCCTGCTGAGACACCCAATATGATACAGCTCCAGAAGACTGCTGTCAAGAAAAGGAATATCAGACTCAAAATAATAGGACTATGTATTACTCTGTGCCTTTCTTCATGCAACTTTTAGATTAAAAATGTTCTCCTGCAATGCATCTCATTTAATTTTGTTTCCCATTTATTACCATATTTGCCATATCCAAGTTTGTCTTAAAAGTTCAAGAATTGTGCTTAATTACACAGGTTGATAGGCAATTAGCTAATTACAATATATGATTTAAAAGGTTTGTGACAACAGAATTGCAAGGCTCAATTCTGTAGTGTACGCAAGTTTCATTCCTTGTTCCTTTTCTTTTTACAATTTCCTCCCCTTGCCTGCTGAAAGTCTGACCCTTGACAGGATATGGGTTCACAGGCATTGGGCACCCTCTAGTACCTCACTCAAGTGGCCATTACTCAAGTGCATCTGAACTGGGAGCGTTGACACATGTTTGGCACAGGGAGCCAAATCAAATCATGCCCTCATGCAGTATCACACATGCATGCACTTCCAGCAGGACTCACTGGACATCAAACTGTAAAAGCAACCCTACCCAATTTTTCCCTTATATATGAACATGTGATGTAGGAGGAGTAGACCGTCTGGCCCTTCTAGCCTGCTCTGCCATTTCATAAGATCCAGAGGAAAGTCATCCACATGTAATGTCTCCCATCATTACTCTCAGCTGGGATCAACTAATTGGTCACAAACCATAGATAAAATGTGACAACTTCTTACAACTATGCAACTCATCTACTCTCTGCCATGTGGGGAGCTTATGGATTATAATTTAACTTCCAATAACTTAGTGCTTGTACAATACTCAGGTTTTCAAAAAGTCAATTTAAGACAGAATCATTAACAGTAGTACATAATAATTATGCAGCTGTCATATTTCACTTCCATTTAAGCTTTCTGGGAGCTAATCAAAGATTACATTTTA
Organism: Carcharodon carcharias; assembly: GCF_017639515.1. Lineage (NCBI taxonomy): Eukaryota > Metazoa > Chordata > Chondrichthyes > Lamniformes > Lamnidae > Carcharodon > Carcharodon carcharias. The sequence goes on along the minus strand of NC_054484.1, from coordinate 95,521,833 downwards.
AAAATACCGACAATTTGATTTCCACTGTTATTTTTAAAACCTACTGTAAGGTTCCTTAATAAATGCAGAGGGTGAGATCTTGATAAAGTGCTCCAAGACACAAAGCAACAACTGGAAAGAGAGCACAAGGTCATCTTCCATCTGAAGCAGCTTCCCTGAAAGCAGAACGCAAATAAGCCAAAGGCAAAAAATTAGTGTGCCTTGTCCCATTTCATTACAATTGAACTATAAATGAACATGCATAAAGTTAAAAGAACGATATACCTTTGTTTGCAAAATCATTTAAAAGGTCTTTTGTTTTTTAGATACTCACAGAACCAAATTATTTACTGCATCTTTGTGTGTAAACTTAAAACACATCCCATGTGGATTTAAAAAATCAAACAGATGACAAGTATCATTATTCTTTCAAAATAAACCTGCATAGTTTCTAAAAATATTGAAGTAGCATCTAAACTTGGATAATTGTCTACGGATTTTAATTTTTTTTATTCAAAAAGAAAACCTGGGGGTTGTAAAACGTGCTAAAATATACATTTCTATGATTCCAAAGAAACATTTTGAATGTGGCTATTCTTTACACTGATAACTCAGACTCACCAAACATTCATCACCTCCTTTAAACAATTTGCATTTATCTTGTGAAAATGGCACAATAACTACAACCATAGTAAAACTTCCCACTGAACTTAGTGGTTTTATAACAAACATACAGAACACAAGTTGCCCACATGTGAACGTGTGGTTTAGGAGGAGTTGGACATTTGGCCTTTTGAACCTGCTCCGCCAGTTGATAAGTTCCAGAGGATCTTCACATTCGCCAAATGAAGTGAACAAAGGAGATGCAACAGTACCCTCTAGTGGCAGGAAATAGCCTTCCACACTGAATTTCTTTACACTGAAAGGAAATTGCTTCAATTGCTACACAAATGAGCATTTAGGAAATATCTATTAGAAGAAAGGTATCCAAACTTCCCATTTTGGAAAGCCACTTAGCTGTTGTTGACAATCAAAAGAAAATATTCAATTCAGGAAATACGTTGGGACTAAAATTTTAAATTTTGGAAAAATTGATCATAAAAATTAGGGCTACCTAATTCACTTAATCTTTTCCTCATCATTTTACTAGAAGAATTTTCTATTAATTCGTATTAATTTACTTCTCATTTACTTTCTCAATTTAAGACCAAATCGGCTGGGCTGAGTTGGTGACATTTTAGCCTTAGAGTCCAATGATTATGGGTTGAGTTCTATGTCAGTGCAACACTGAGGGACTGCCACACAGTCAGATATGTGTATGCTAAACCAAGATCTCATCTAACCTCTCATGTAGAAGATAATAATCCATCTAATAGTAATTTTCAAATAGTAGGGAGTTGTTCAACCCAATATTCTTCCCTCCAATTCCATCTAACAAAAAAACAAGCTAACTGGTTATTTACTTTAAGTTATTTCTGGGACCCAGAATAGCTACCATTTTTTTTCCTCCAAAACTAATAAATTCTGAGGAGCTTTCAGACTCCAACATAAAGCAGTAGATATATCATGTTTCTATCAATATGCATAACATGCATTTTCAAATCATTGTAACTCCTGCTGCCGACTGGAAAGGTGTCAGGAATGGTTGCACATGCGCACCCGGCCCACATTTCCAGTGTGGCTGCCGGCGCATACGCACCTGATCGTTGTATCTTTCCAGTTGGTGGCAACAGCATCTGTGTATTGTTTCTGCCTACATTTATTAACAAACTATTTTAGTGCTATTATTTAATCAAATGTACTGATTTTCCATTCAATTAATTTGCCAGGAATATATAATAATTCTCATAATGTTATTGCAATTTATTGTAAAATAGTGGTGTGCGTGTGTGTGTGGGGGAGCGGAGTGTGTGTGCGCGCGTGTGTGTGTGTGTGCCTGTGCGCGCGGGTAGGGGTGTAGGTGTTAATTGGATTAGAGGCAGTTGGTCTGAAGGCTTTGACGTGGTAGAAGCTGAGCTGGGTTTGAAATGTTAAGTAGGTAAACATAGGTATCAAGGGAACATTTGCATTTTTAAATAAACCAGGATAGATTGTTTTCAAAAGAGGGAGTGAAATGTGCCACCTAGCCAGGTGAAGTTCAGAAACAGTGTGTTTATTTTTTCCCAAAGATTACTGATAAAACTTAGTGCTATGAGAGATTTTTATTATCAGAGAGATAAAGTCCAAAGACATAGTGAAACAATGGGAATTTGCATTCAAAGGGAAAATATGTACAAAGGAGCGATGGCTATGTGTAAGAGCAGGCATTTTAAGATTTAACAAGTGTGAAAAGCCTTCAGCATCTACGCCTCAACTCACTTTGATTTGGATTGTTCAGAGTTTCATGATTCGTTATCTGGGTCTTTTAAAATCTGTGTGTCTTACTGTTGTCTTAACTGAAGTGTAACTGGGAGCCAGGTTCATTAGGGGATTTAGGAGTTACAATAATAGTAATTTGTAGACATATCTATGTGTTTAAAATCATTTCTCTTATTAATAAATGTTTAATCTAGTTTTGTAAAAACCTATGAAGCTCGGTGGACTTATTACTACAGAATTCAAGGCACACATCTCAAAATTTATACAAATTGCAAAACAAGTTGTGGCAATTGTTTCAAGTTTCCCTCTGGGATTTGAACAACTCAGCATTTACCATCAGCTGTGCCATAATAACTTGAAAACAATTAATTCCACTGATACAATATAACTTTCTTCAACAGCCTGATATTAAGACTGGCATTTCGGCCCATCATCAAAAACAAAGATCTGTCTCCACTCTTCATCTTGAGTTTTAGGTCCAGACTTTGTAGTCAGCCACAAAGCAACAGCGTCACTGCTGACCTCAATGAAAGTTGCTCACAAAGATTTTGCAATCTCTATGCTATGGTGTCTAGTCAAGGGGGTTTCCAGGCTTACAGCAGTAATATCATCATCAAGTAGGGTAAGCAACCAATCACACAGGAAGTAAAATGTACTGATTATCCCTCACTTTTTATAAATTTCAGAGAGAAATAATACTTGTGGCATACACATTAGAAGCTAAAATATCATTTTTTAAACTATTAATTAATCATAATCCAAAAAATTGACATTACACAAATATAAAATTTGTTTTCCAGTCTGAGAGAGATTGGTATACTGTTAAAAACCCAGTTACATCTAATTAACAAGGCACAACTTTTTTGGAAGACAGGCTTAACAGCAACATTGCATTATAAAGGGAGGAAGTTCCAATCAGTTCAGTGATTTCTAAAGATTGCCGCTTGCAGGGACTTTTACAGTGTACCATGCAGAGGAGCAGGAATTTAATGACAGCAACCTCTGGATCTCCTAGTTTAAAGTGGCTCTGTTTCACAGGATAATGATGGCAAACGGAAAATGTGTGTCTTTGCATTATTTCATTCTTAGTCTTCAGAAGAACTTGAGTCACAGCTTCAGTTTTACCCCAGAATGTTATTTTTACTTTCCATATTTATTTTCAGAAACTATGCTTTAACTATGCTGTATGCTTAAAAAATGCTAATAGCGTTGTTTCTTGTACTATTTACAAGGTCATAAAGCACTGTTGAGGAAGTTAACTGGGTCTTAAATGACAAGAAAAGAATCATTTGTTCCAATATTTGTTCTAAAGCTTATGTACCATTGACTGATACCTTCACCTCATCTCTGTTTAACCTTACTCTGGTCAGCAGTCATACGATATTCTCCATGAAAGCACAAGGATCATTTTCTTCATTTTTGGCCATAACTCATGAAAATCCTGTAACCAGCAGACTTGAATAAAAATATTTTCATGCGATAGTTTTATCACCTTTGAAGATTAAGAGCTCAATATACGAGCTAGAAATCTTCTCAAAAACTTAATAAGGGTATAAAATTTAAGTAGAACAGAAGGGAATTATACAAAATCTACTGCAATGTTGAGTCACTCTAATCGCCTGTATCTTTCCAGTAGTGATTTCAATCAAACATGTCATTCACTTTATTCAAAAGATTTTCGTACTTCCTTGCTCAATAATAATGATAAGACAGATTCACATTCATGCTCTATTCTACACTTGGTCCAGTATATTGCTTCGGTCTGTCTCTGATGTCAGATGCACATATTTACGAGCATATGAAATAGGAACAGAAATAGGCCATTCAGCCCCTCGAGCCTGCTCCACCGTTTCAACATAGTCATGGCTGATCTGTTTGTGTTTTGAATTCCACATTCCCATCTACCCCGATTACCTTTGATTTCCCCTGCCCAACAAGAATCTATCTACCTCTACCTTAAAAATATTCAATGATTCCACCCCACCGCCTTCTAAGGCAGAAAGTTCCAAAGTTACACGACCCTCAAAGAAAAAACTTCTCCTTATCTCTTTCCTAAAAGTTGACCCCAAATTTTAAAACAATGCCCCATACTTCTGGACTCACCCATAAGAGGAAACTTCCTTTCCACTTCCATCTTGTCAAGACCATCCAGGATCTAATATACTTCAATCAAGTCACCCCTCACACTTATCTACAGTGGAAACAACCTAGTCTGTCCAACATTTCCTCATAAGCCAACCTGCTAACAGTCCAGGCATCAAGCAAGTGAACTGCTTCCAGCACATTTACATATAAAGAACGGAAGAGAATGACTAAAAAGCTAATCAGGAGAAAGAAATTAGAGTATGAGGGGAAGCTAGCTAGACATGTAAAAATGGATAGCTAGAGTTTCTACAGGTATTTAAAAGGAAAGGAGTAAGTAAAGCACATGTTAGTTCTCTAGAGAGAATGGGAAGTTGGTCGTAGGTAATAAGGAAATGGCTGATGAAATGAACAAATATTTTACTTCTGTCTTCATTATAGAGGATACAAAAAACATTTCAGTAATAGCTGTATATAAAGTGATTAAAAACTGCACACAGTATTCAAGATGCGGTCTCACTAATGACCTGTATAACTGACACATAAAATCCTTTCTTTTATGTTCAATTCCTCTCGTAATAAAAGATAGCATTCCATTAGCTTTCCGAATTACTTGCTTTACCTGCATACTAACTTTTTGTGACTCATGCACCAGAACACCTAGATCTCTCTGCACCTCAGAACTCTGCAGTCATTCTCCATTTTAGTAATACTCTGCTTTTTTATTCTACCTGCCAAAGTAAATAACTTCATATTTTCCCACATTATACTCCATCTACCAGATTTTTCCTCACTCACTCAACCTATCTATATCTGCCTGCAACCTCCTTATGCCCTCTTCACAACATACTTTCCTACCTACCTTTGTGTCATCTGAAAATTTAGCTACCAGGCCTTCAGTCCCCTCATCCAAGTCATTGATGCAAATTGTAAGAAGTTGAGACCCCAGCACAGACCTCTGCAGGACTCCACTCATCACATCCTGCAAATCAGAAAAAGGCTAATTTATGCATACTCTGTGTTCTGCCACCTAGCCAATCTTCTATCCAAGCTAAGATGTTACCCCCTACACCATGAGCTTTTATTTTCCTCAATAGCTTTTAATGTGGCCTTCTGGAAATCCAAGCTCCCCTTTATCCACAGCGCATGCTACTTCTTCAAAGAACTCCAATAAATTTCCCTTTCACCAAACCATGTTGACTCTTCCCGATTACCTTGAGTTTTTCTAATTGCTCATCTATAACCTCTTTAATGATCGATTCTAATACCTTCCCCACAGCAGACATCAAACTAACTGACCTAAACTTTCCTGTTTTCTGCCTCCCCCCACTTCTTGAATAGAAGGGTAATATTTTCCATTTTCCTGTCTGATGGATCCTTTCCAGAATCTAGCAAATTTTGAAAAAATAACACCAATGCATCTTTTTGTATCCTCAATAACGAAGACAGAAGCAAAATATTTGTCCATTTTATCAGCCATTTCCTTATTATCTACTATTAACTCCCCATTTGCATGCTCTAGATGACCAACAAGCCCTTTACTTATTCTTTTTCTTTTTAAATATCTGTAGAAACTCGTTAGCCATTCTTACATTTCTAGCTAGCTTCCTCTCATACTATAATTTCTTTCTCCTGATTAACTTTTAAGCCATTCTCTGCCATTCTTTATATTCTGACCAATCATCTGACCTGCTACTCATTTTTGCTTTTCCCTCAAGTTTGATGGTTGCTTAACTTCTTTACTTAGCCGCGGAAGGTGAGTCCTCCTCTTAGAATTTTTCTTTATAGTAGGAACATATTTATTCTGAGTTTTTTGAAATATCCCCTTAAATGTCTGCCACTGCTTCTCCACTGACCTATCCTCCTGCCTAGTATCCCAGCTAGCTTCAGCTAGCTCAGCTTTCATGCCCACATAGTTGCCCTTATTTAAGTTTATAACATTAGTCTTAGACCCACTAAGCTGGATATAAAATATTTCCTCATAAGCCAACCTGCTATCATTCCAGGTATCAATCTAGTGAAACGCTTCCAGTGCATTTACAAGCTGGATATAAAATTCAATCATATTGTGGCTGCTGCTACCCGGGGGTGTCTTTACTCTGAGGTCATTAATTAATCCTGTCACATTACACAATACCAAGTCTAATATAACTTGCTCTCTGGTTTTATAAGTAATTGGCTTTGTCTTTTTAAATTTCATGAATCAGATGGCTTGGAAAGGTCTGTTATGTAAATTTGGCAATCGTATGCTGTTTTTTGTCACCCCCAGGAAATTGGCATTAAAACGGTGGTGCTTGCAGTTACTCTGTTTAATGGACAGGGCAAGGACTGAGGGACTCGAAAATGTCTTTGCACTTTTGTTTATGAGGGAGCGACACTGAAAACCATACAAAATTCCAACATAAACCCAGGGCAATACCAAATAAAAGTCACTAGAGAAAGAATCACTAGGGTTTCTTGCGAATTGTTTGGACACCCCTTTGATTAAAATAGAAAGTCAGTTCTCAATGTATACACCTTTCAAAATAACAAGTTTATTTTAACAGACCTGTTGCCAGTAGAAACGTAATCCAGCAGATTTTCACCACTGGCTTAGTAGTTTCTGATGATGCCCTGGTTAACAAACAAAACAAAGTCAAACATAATGACATTATTTAAAAAGTTTACAAGAAAAGCAATCAACTTATTAAATTAAAACTTACTGGATACTTGGTGCCTCCGTAAATATCTTTTCACATATCCTGTAAATTTTAAAAAAGCCAGCTTTTATTAGACTTTCAAACAGTGTCATTCACACCATCCGAAATGCTTCAAATTTTTCTGTAAAACCCTATGGGGTGCTATAGGTGCTATAAAAGTACAAATTGTGATTTAAATGTACAGCTGCAGCAGGACCTTCACTTATTTCTAATACAAAATAGATGGAACAATCAGAAATAAGCTGAAAACAATTACTATATCTTTTCCTTTCATTGCAGCATCGCTCCACATAAAATGTTCTTAGATAAAAGGATTGATTTGCTCATTTCTGCTACATGTTTGGACCTACACCTTGCAGATAGTGACAGTGACAATGCCACTGCATTAGTAATCCAGAGGCCCAGAATCTGGGCTCAAATCCCACCATGGCAGCTGGTGGAATTTGAAATCAATTAATAAATCTAGAATATACAGCTAGTCTCAGTCATAGTGACTATGAAACTGTCACTGATTTCCATAAAGACTTATCTGGTTCACTAATGTCCTTTAGGAAAGGAAATCCGGCATCCTTACCCGGTCTTGCCTACATGTGACTCACAGCAATGTGGTTGACTATTAACTGCCCTCTGATTAGGCCACTCAGTTTCAAGGGCAATTAGGGATGGGCAACAAATGCTGGTCTTACCAGCTACACTCACATCCCATGAAAGAATAAAGAGAATAAAGGCTCCTAATTGAAATAAAAAAGTTAAAGTCAGAGAGCAATGGGCTCAAATGAATATGATGTCAGCAACAAAATGTTTTAATGCAGCTTAAAATGGATTAAGATAATGAAATAAAATTTGATCCAACTTTATAATCAAATAGTGACTGAAATGCACAGAATTAGGAAAAGGCTCCAATTTCACAGCCAAGAAGTTTGTAGTCAGTGATTGTGTATCTGCTTGGGGGCAGGTTACTAGTATCCCCAAAGGATTGGTGTTAGGCCCACCACAATTCACTTTTTTATTAATAACCTAGAGAATGGAGTTGGAGTTATGGTCAATATGTTTACACATCATAATGATATTTGTACAAGGGCCAAGACTATATGAGTACAATCTTCTACAAAATAATCCAAAAAGGTGTCAGGCATGACACAGTTGGTAACACTTTTGCTTCTAAGTCAAATGGTTGTGCATTCAAATCAAACTTCCAGACTTTTCACAAAATTCAAGGCTGACACTCCAGAGCTGGGCAGAGGGAATGCAATACTGTCAGAGGTGTTGTCTTTTGGATGAAATGCTAAATCAAAGCCCGCTTGCCCTTTCAGGTGACTATAAAAGATCATATGATACTACTTAAAAGATGAGTGGAAGAGTTATTCCAGGTCTTTGTCCAATATTTATCCCTTGAAGATCATAAAAACAGACTATCTGGTCCTTATCTCATTGCTGTTTGTGGGGTCTTGCTGTGTACAACCTGGCTGCTGTATTTCCTACATTATAACAGTGACTACAGCCTAAAAATGCTCTTTAGGCTGCAAAGCTCTTTGAAACATCCTGTGGTTATGAAAGGTGCTATAGAAATGCAAGTCTTTCTTTTCCTTACAAAAACATTTAGAGGCACTAAGGGATTAGATCAAAAACAGCAAATGGCATTTAGTCTAGATAAATACGCGGGTAGACAGTGGAATAGTGGTAGTGTTACTGGACTAGTAATCCAGAGGCCCAGGAGACACGCATTCAAATCCCAATATGGCAGCTGGCACAATTTAAATTCAATTCATAAAAATCTGAAATCAATAGCATCGATTGTCGTAAAAAACCACGTGGTTCGCTAATGAAGGAAACCTGCCATCCTTACCTAGTTTGGCCTACATGTGACTCCAGACTCTTAAGTGCCCTCAAAAAATGGTCTGGCAAACCACGCAGTTAAACCAAACTATTACAGTCAAAAGGGATAAAATGAGACAGACCATCCGGCATCAACCTAAGCATTGCTACCTTATTAATATTTGGGAGCTGTTCCACAGACTAGTGAAGTAACAGCCCTGACAGTCTTACTCACCAAATCATACTTTACAGACAATGTCCCAGATATAACCATCCCCATCCCTGGGTATGTCCTGTCCCATTGGCAGCACAGTGGCATATGCGTGTTGCTCTGGGAGTCCTCAACATCGACTGCGGTCGCCATGAAATCTCATGGCAACAGTAAAAACTGGGTAACTGTGATGGATTTTTCTTTTACATCTTTGGGATTATGGTGGTATTCTGCAAAGGGAGCTGTGTGTGAGTGTGTGTGCGTGTGTATGTATATCCATGATACATTAAACTGGGGAGGTTAATAGAGACAGTTTGTCGATGAGAACTGAGAGATAAATGGGTAAAGGTGTTAGGTTCATACATTTGTAATGGGGGGTTATGGTATATTTGAGTTACAAGCAAATAGGTTGGATTTAAAATTTACATTATGAGATAAGTGGGGGCTTGGCTTTTCAGCTGTTGAATATCAAAGGGAAGGAGTGGCAAGGTACTTTTACAATTTACAACGGTTTCATAGGTAAACAGGGGAGGGTATATTAAATTTTATTGACCCAAAAGTAGAGGCCATAGGAAAACATAACAGATTTTTATATTTGGAGAAGTTGAGTTCAGAGAGGTGTTGAGGACAATGGAATTTGAGATGAAAGGGAAAAAAGATATTTCAGGAAAGATATTTAGTTGAGTTGTGTGAGGCAATGCCTGCTAAGAAGATATAATAATTTTCAAAATGTTATTGGAATTTATTGTAAGGTAGAGTAACAGTGGGATCTATGTCTATGTCTGTATGTGTGTGTATGACTTAATTGAATTAAAGGCAGCTGGTCTGAAGACTTTGATGTAACAGAAGATAAGCTAGGTTTGAAATGTTAAGTAGGTAAACATAGGGGAAGTTTTAGGATGTAAGGAGTAAAGGGAACAATTGCATTTTTAAATAAACCAGGCTAGATTGAATTCAAAAGAGGGAGTGAAATATTACACCTAGCCAGTAGAAGTTAAGAAACAGTGTGTTTATTTTTCCCCAAAAATTACTGGTAAAATTGGTGCTATTGTAGATTTTATTATTAGACGGGTAAAAGTCCAAAGACGGTGAAACAATGGGAATTTGTATTCAAATGGGAAAAAATGTATAAAGGAGCAAATGTTGTGTGTAAGGAAAGACATTCTAAGATCTAAACAAGAGTGAAAAAGCCTCCAGCATCTCAGCCTCAAGCTGCTGTTTACAAAGAACTGAAGTTAAGAAAACTCACTTTGAATTGGATTGTTCAGGGTATTGTGTTTCTTTGTCTGGGTCTTTTAAAATCTGTGTATCTTACTGTTGCCTTAAATAAAGTGTAACTGGGAGTTAGATTAACTAGGGGTTCTAGAAGTCATAGTAGTCATTTGTAGATCTGTGTGTGTGTTTAAAATCATTTCATATTAATAAAGGTTTAGTTTAGTTTTGTTAAAAATGTATAAGACTTGGTGGTCTCATTACTACTGAATTCAAGTCACGCCATTTCAAAATTTAAACAAATTGCAAAACAAGTCATGGCAGTTGTTTCAAGTTTCCCTTTGGGGCTTGAGCAGCTCAGCATTTACCATCAGCGGTGCCATAACAATGCCCTGAAGACCAGAGCTGTGTGCTGAGGTGGTGCGGAACTTTTGAATTTGAAACAATAACCCAGTTTCAAACCAGAAAAATCTTTGTTTTCTGAAAGCAGTTTGTTTCTGAACCTTCTTTTATGGATTTCCACATCTGAGTGGAAGTATTTGAGGAGTAATGTGGCACATCTTTAATAAAGTGACAACAATCCTTTGCTTTGGATAATATAACTGGGTTTTTATGGCTAAAAATCTATAAGGGAGTTGTTGCCAAGAAAATAGTTTATTTGTGTGTTTTGACCAAGTGGGTTTTGTTCTGTAAGTCTGCTTTTAACTGTGTAACTTTAATCTTATGTGCTTAGGTTTTTTTGAAATAAATCTTTTAATTTTTAAAATCTTATAGCTGTTACTGGAGTTCTATGCTTTTGGAGTCAAGTAGCTCTACCTCCTCATTTTCAAAATATGGAAAAAAAGGTTTATGATCAGTAAGACAAGTTTACCTCTGGGATCTGGCTTGTTCAGCAATAACATCTGCTGTGATCACAACAGTAAGGCATCATCCTGCTGATTAACTCCTACCACCCCTACTTGTGAATGAGTCCTCCTACACATTGAACACCAATCAGAAGAAACACAGGAGGCAAGCGCACAGAATATACTCTGGGTCGGAGACTTCAATGTCCATCATCATAAGTGATTCAATGACATTATTGCTGACTGAGCTGTCTGAGCCCTTAACGACATAACTGCCAGACTGGGCCTGAAGCAGGTGGTGAGGGAACCAACAAGAGGGACAAACCTACTTGGCCTCATCATCACCAATCTATCTATCACAGATGTACCTGACCATGACAGCATTGGTAAGAGTGAGTAAGATTTGTTTTCACACTATCCATTGTGTTGTGTGGTATGACCACCACGCTAAATGGGATAGATTCAGAATAGATCTGGCAGCTCAAAACTGACCATCCACAAGGCGGTGGGCTATCCACGAGGCGGTGGGCTATCAGTAGCAGAATTGTATTCAATCATAATCTGTAATCTCATGGCCCGGCATATCCCCTGCTCTAACAAAACCATCAAGCCAAGGGAATTAACCTTGGTTCAATGACGAGTGCAAGAGGGCATGCCCAGAGCAGTACCAGGCATGCCTAAAAATGAGCCGTCAACCTGGTAAAGCTGCACACAGGACTACTTCCATGCCACACAGCGAAGCAGACACGATAGACTGAGGTAAATAATCCCACAACCAATGGATGAGATGTAAGCTCTGCAATCCGCCCACATCCAGTCGTGAATGATGGTGGGTAATTAAACAATTCACTGGAGGAGGAGACGCCACAAATAACCCCATCTTCAATGCACATCAGTGCAAAAGACACATTTGCAACCACCTTCAGCCAGGATTGCCAAGTGGATGATCCATCTCAGCCTCTTCCTGAGGTCCCCAGCATCACAGATGCCAAGCTTAAACCAAGTGAATTCATCATTTGATATCAAGAAACAGCTGAAAGCACTGGATTCTGCAAACATTGTGTGTGTAGTACTGAAGACTTGTGTTCCAGAGCTAGCTGTGCCCCTAGTCAAGCTGTTCCAATACAGCGACAATTCTAGCATCAACCCAACAAAGTGAAAAATTTTCCAACTATGCCCTGTCCACAAAATGCAGAACAAATTCAGTCTGGCCAATTACCACCCCATCGATCTCTTTTCGCTCATCAGGAAAGTGTCATCAACAATGCTATCAAGCTGCACTTACACAGCAATAAGCTGCCCACTGATGCTCAGGTTGGGTTCTTAGCTCCTGACCTCATTACAACCTTGGTCCAACCATGGACAAAAGAGCTGAATTCAAGAGGTGAAGTGAGAGTGATGGCCCTTGACACCAAGGCAGCATTTGACAGGCTGGCACCAAGGAACCCTAGCAAAACTGGAGTCAATTGGAATCTGGAGGAAAACTCTCCACTGGTTGGAGTCATCCTAAGCACAAAGGAAGATGGCTGTGGGCATTGGAGGTCAATCATTTCAGATCCAGGACATCACTGCAGGAGTTCCTTAGTGTAGTGTCCTAGGCCCAACCATCTTCAGCTGCTTCATCAATAATCTTCCCTTCATCATAAATGGGGATCTTTGCTGATGATTACATAATGTTCAGTAACATTTGAAACTCCTCAGATACTGAAGCAGCCTGTACCCATATGTAGCAAGGCCTGGACAACATTCAGGCTTGGACTGAAAAATGGCAAGCAACATTCGTGCCACACAAGTGTCGGGCAGTGGCATCTCCAACATGAGAGAACTTAACCATCCCCCTTTGTCATTCAATGGCATTACCATCATTGAATCCCCCATGATCAACTTCCTGGGGGCTTACCATCAACCAGAAACTGAACTGGACCAGCCATAAAAATACTGTGATTACAAGAGCAGGTCAAGAGCTGGGAATTCTTCAGCAGTAATTGACCCCCTTACTCCTTAAAGTCTGTACACCATCTACAAGGTGCAAGTCAGAGGTATGATGGAATACTCTCACTTGCCTGGCTGAGTGCAGTTCCAACAATACTCAAGAAGCTTGGCATCATCCGGGACAAAGCAGCCCACTCCAATGGTACCCCGTCCACCTACTTAAACATTCACTCCCTCCACCATCAGCAAAATGGCAGTAGTGTGCACCACATACAAGATGCACTGCAGAAACTTACCAAGGTTCCTTTGACAGCACTTTTGTAACTCATGACCTCTACCACCTAGAAGGACAAGGGCAGCAGGTGCATGGGAACACCATCATCTGCAATTTACCCTCCACACCATACATCGTTTTGACTTTAAACTATAATCATTGTTCTTTCACTCTCTCAGAATCAAAATCCTGGAAATCCCTAACAGGTGTACAAACTGGGTGCAGTACCAGATGGACTGCAGCAGTTCAAGAAGACAGCTCACCACCACCTTCTCCACAGCAATTAGGGATGGACAACAAATGCTGGTCTTACCAGCGACATCCACATCCCATGAACGAATAAAGAAAATGCGTACTTTTAACTTAGAGGCAAGTGAACTGAAATTGGTTGAGAAAAGGATTTATTTAATACTGTGCACAGATCACTAAATCATGAGCAATGCAGAAAAGTCATATATGTCTTATGGTAATGGAAGCATTCAATACAAATCAAAGGAGACCATTCTGTCCTTGCACAGGTCTTTGGATAGACTGCACCTGGAGTACTATATCCAGTTTGACCCCCTCAATTAGTGGTCTTGAAAAAGCCTCAGAGGAGAACTATGAAAATGACTCCTAGCTTAAAGAACCTTTGTTATTCAGTTAGGTGTAAAGTATACATCTATTTAATTGATAGTAGTGTAGGCCTAGAAACAACCTCATAGAGGTATAAAAAAATAATGAAAGGGTAAGACTGCGTGTCTATGGATAAGGTATTTCACAGATTGACAGATCGGTGAGGACCAGGAGACAGGCATTTAAATTATGCAAGAATAGGAATATACCCGATGTTAGGTGATTCTTCTTTTCCCCAGAAAGTAGTTAACCTCTGGAATTCATACCCTGCTTGTGCTTTGAGTGTTAACTCTCTGCATGCCATCATGAGAGCCGGACCAGTTCTTGGCTAGGACAGAGATCGCATGGCTATGTGATCACTTAGACTGGTTTTGATCACCTGAGGTGGTGGGATAAGAATTGTCCATAGTTTCCCACAACCTCCTTTATTGATCCTGGGTTACTTTTGTTCTTTTCCAACCTTCCTTCAGCCTGGCAAGTGTTTAGTCATACATTCCTGACATCACGAATGTGATAGGTTTTGAAACAGCCTACTCCTGTTAAACCAAAGTTGCTTGTTGCACTAAAAATTTTGAATTATCCAGCAATTCAAATTAAGTAACTTGGAATTAATAGGAGCAGACTAATATATTTGATATATATTTGACATATCATTCATGTTTATGACTTTCTAGTAATAAAACAAAATCCATATGTGCACACATAAAAGAAAATTACTCAATGGACAAGCTGATTTTTTCTTATCTGTCACTTCTGTGTGTTCGTAAATACCTGAGCTTCACTGGGTTAACTTCTTCATAATGCACTAAACTGTCCTACACATTCCAGTTATCAAATTCTCATTAAGCATATATTATTCTGAATTCTTCAGCTACATAATATATTTTTCTAATGATTCCCTCATATAATATCTAACCCAATGAATATCAGTTTCCCAACTCTACCTAAATTTAACACACAAGATTCAATATTCTTTCACAATACCTTCCTGTAAAAATATTTTAATAGAATAATATATTAACAGGAATAGTAAAGACATGTTTGCAACTTTCCTCATTGTAAACAGATAAACTTTTTAAAATTCTTTCATGGGATGTGGGCGTCGCTGGCTAGGCCAGCATTTATTACCCATAAGGCCTTAAGACATAGAAGCAGAAGTTGGCCATTCAGCCCAACAAGTCAATGAGATCATGGCTGATCTGATAATCCTCAATTCCACTTCCCTGCCTTTCCCCCATAACCCTCGATTCCCTTACTGATTAAAAATCTGTCTATCTCAGCCTCGAATATACTTAGTTACCCAGCCTCTACGGTAAAGAATTCCACAGATTGACTAACCTCTGAGGGAAGAAATTTCTCCTCATCTCAATGGGCGCTCCGTTAATCTGAGATTATGCCCTCTGGTCCTGGACTCTCCCACAAGGGGAAACAACCCCTCAGCATCTACCCTGTCAAGCCCCCGAAAAATCTTATATGTTTCAATAAGGTCGTCTCTCATTCTTCTAAACTCCAATGAGTACAGTCCAACATACTCAACCTCTCCTCATAAGAAAATCCCTCCACCCCCAGAATCAACCTAGTGAAAGTTCTCTGGACTGCCTCCAATGCCAGTATATCTTTCCTCAGGTAAGGGGAGCAAAACTGTTCACAGTATTCTAGGTGTGGTCTAACTAGTGCCTTGTATAGTTTTAGCAAGGCTTCACTATTTTTATACTCCATTCCCTTTGAACTGAAGGCCAACATTCCATTTGCCTTCCCTATTACCTGCTGAACTTGTATGCTAGCTTTTTGTGATTTATGCATGAGGGCCCCTAAATCCCTGTGCTGCAGCTTTCTTCAGTCTTTCTCCACTTAAGTGATATTCAGCTCCTCTATTCTTCCTGCCAAAGTGTCAAATTATGTTCCATCTGCCACGTTTTTGCCCACTTACTTAACCTGTCTATATCCCTCTGCAGACTCTTTGTGTCATTCTCACCATTTGCCTTCCCACCTATTTTTGTGTCATCTGCAAACTTGGTGATAGTAAATTCATTTCCCTCATCCAAGTCATTAATATATATTGTAAATAATTGTGGCCCCGCTGATCCCCGTGGTGCTCCACTAGTTACAGGTTGACATCTGAAAATGCCCCTCTCGTATCCCAACTCTCTGTCTTCTATTAGTTAGCCAGTCCTCTATCCACGCTATTTTTCTACCCCCCGACATCATGGTTTCTTATCTTAGTAGCCTTATGTGTGGTACCTTATTGAATGCCTTTTGGAAATGCAAATATATTACATCTACTGGTTCCCCTTTATCTATCCTGCTTGTTACTCCTCAAAGAATTCCAATAAGTTTGTCAGGCACGATTTCCCCTTAATGAAGCCATGCTAACTCTGCTTGATTGTATTATGCATTTCTAAATGTTCTGCTATTACATCCTTTATAATTGGCTCTAACATTTTCCCAATGACAGATGTTAAGCTAACTGGCCTACAGTTACCCTTTTTTTTGTCTCCCTCCCTTTTTGAATGAGGGTATTACATTGGCAGTTTTCCAATCCTCTGGGACTTGTGCAGAATCTAAGGATTCTTGGAAGATTACTACCAGCGCATCCACTATCTCTGCAGCTATTTCCTTTAACATCCTAGGATGCAATCCATCAGGTCCAGGTGACTTATTGGCCTTTGGCTCATTAGTTTCCCTAGTAATTTTTCTCTAGTGATAGTTATTGTATTTATTTCCTCCCCCTACTTTTGCCCCTTGGTTATTTAGTATTTTTGGTTTGCTGTGAAGACTGATGCAAAGTATTTATTCAACTCCTCTGCCTTTCCTGGTTCCCCGTTATTATTTCCCCAGCCTCATTCTCTAAGGAGCCTATGTTGACTTTGGCCTCTCTATTCCTTTTTATATATTTAATGCTCTTACTATCTATTTTTATATTACTTGCTAGTTTACCCTCAAAATTTATTTTCTCCCTCTTTATTTTTTATTTGGTCATATCCTTAACTTTCTTAGTTAACCATGGTTGGTTTATCCCCTTTCTACAATCCTTCCTCCTCACTGGGATATATCTTTGCTGTAAGTCATGAACTATTTTATTAAATGTCTGTCATTGTTCATCAACCATCTTTTCTGCTAAACTCCTTTCCCAGTCCATTCCAGCCAACTCTGCCCTCATTCCTTTGTAATTACCCTTAAGTTCAGCACAGTTGTTTCCAAACTAAGTTTCTCACTCTCAAAATGAATGCTAAATTCCACCATGTTATGATCACTATTTCCTAGGGGATCTTTTACTCTCAGATCATTTAGTAAACCTACCTCATTACACATAACCAGATCCAACATAGCCTGATCCCTGGTTGGATCCACAACATATTGTTCCAGGAAACTGTCCCAAATACACTATGAATTCTTGCTTGTTACTACCTCTGCCAATTTGATTTTCCCAATCTACATGAAGATTAATATGCTGCCTTTTTTTCATGCCCTCATTATTTCCTGATTTATTCTCTGTCCTACAGCATAGCTACTGTTAGGGGGCCTATAGGATACTCCCACCAGTGTTTTCTTCCCCTTGTTATTTCTTACCTCCACCCAAATAGATTCCACATCTTCCGATCCAAGATAATTTCTTGCAATCACACTTATTCCATCTCATGCTAACAAAGCTACCCCACCACCCTTTCCTTCCTGCCTGTCCTTTCGAAAAGTCACATACCCTTGAATATTTAATTCCCAACTTTGATCTACTTGTAACTATGTCTCCGCATTTGGCTATAAGATCATACCAATTAACCTCTAGGAATTGCCCTGGAAAAGGATGTGGTGAGCCACCTTCTTGAACCTCTGTAGTCCATGTAGTGTAGGTGCACCCACAGTGCTGTTAGGAAGGGAGTTCCAGGATTTTGATCCAACGACAGTGATGGAATGGCAATATAGTTCCAAGTCAGGATGGTATGCAGCTTGGGAGGGGAACTTGCAGGTGGCAGTGTTCCCATGTGTCTGCTGCCCTTGTCCATCTAGGTGGTAGAGATCGCGGGTTTGGATGGTGCTGTTGAAGGAGTTTCGGTGAGTTGCTACAGTACATCTTGTAAATGGTACACGCTGCTGCCACTGTGCATTGTTGGTGGAGGGATTGAATGTTTAAGGTGGTGGATGCAGTGCCAATCAAGCTGGCTGCTTTGTCCTGGGTGCTGCTGAGCTCCTTGAGTGCTGTTGGAGCCATGCTCATCCAGTCAGGTGGCAAGTAGTCCATCACACTCCTGACCTGTGCCTTGTAGATGGACAGGCTTTGGGTAGTCAGGGAATGAGTTACTCACCGCAGAATCCCCAGCCTCTGGCCTACTCTCGTAGGCACAGTTCAGTTTTCCGTGAATGGTAACCCCCAGGATGTTAATAGTGGGGGGGTTCAGCAATGGTAATGCCATTGAATGTCAAGGAGAGATGGTTAGATTCTCACTTGTTGGAGATTGTCATTGCCTGGCACTTGCTTGACACAAATGTTACTTGCCACTTATCAGTCCGAGCCTAAATGTCAGCCAGTCTTGCTGCATACTGACATGGACAGCTTCAGTATCTGAGGAGGCTCTAATTGCATTGAGCATTACGCAATAATCAGCAGCGAACATCCCCACTTCTGACCTTATGTTTATGACCCCAATCAGTGGAGACTTTTCCCTGATTCCCAGTGACTTCAGTTCTGCTAGGGCTCCTTGATGCCACACTCAGTCAAATGATGCCTTGATGTCAAGGGCAGTCATGCTCATTTCATCTCGAGTTCAGATCTTTTGTCCATATTTGGACCAAGGTTGTAATGAGGTCAGGAGCTGAGTGACCCTGGCGGAACCTAGCATCAGTGAGCAGATTTATTGCTGAGTAAATGCTACTTGATAGCACTGTTGACGACATCTTCCATCACTTTGCTGATAATTGAGAGTAGGCTGATGGGGGAGGGGGGGCATAATTGGACACATTGGATTTGTCCTGCTTTTGATGGAAAGGCCAAACCTTAGGAACGTTCTACATTGGTAGGTGGACGCTAATGTTGTAGCTGTACTGGAACAGCTTGGCTAAGGGTGTGGATAGTTCTGGAGCACAAGTCTTCAGTACCACTGCCTGAATGTTGTCAGGGCCCTTTGCCTTTGCAATATCCAATACTTTCAGCCATTTCTAGATATCACGTGGAGTGAATTGAATTGGTTGAAAATTGGCATCCATGATGCGGGGGACCTCAGGAGGAGGTAGGGATGGATCATCCACCCAGCATTTCTGGCTGAAGATGGCTGCAAAGGTTTCAGCTTGTCTTTTGCAGCCCCATTATTTAGTATGAGGACATTTGTGCAACTTCCTCCCCCAGTTAATTGTTTAATTATCCACCAACATTCACGACTAGATGTAGAAGGACAACAGGGCTTTGATCTAATCCAATGGTTGTGGGATCGCTTTGCTCTATCTATCGCATGCTGCTTCCACTATTTGGCATGCAAATAGTCCTGTGTTACAGCTTCACCAGGTTGACCTCATTTTTATGTATGCCTGGTGTTGCTCCTGCATGCTCTCCTGTATTCTTCATTATTGCAAGCTTAGAAGCTAAACAGTAACAACAAATATTTTTAAAGTTACCTCTTAAATTTTTCAAAGAGTGCAGTGAAAACAAGGCACTTCTTTTCCAGTTTCAACACCACTGAATTTACTTTAGTGCTAACAGTGTCCAAGTTCACATCCATTTTCTTCAGCAACTGCAAGAACTCAGTCATACTTCAGGAAGGAGAGAGAAAAAATAATTAAAAAACATAATTTTTATCAACGCCATCTACACTGCTGTTATCACTCATTTTGAAATCATCATCTCCTGTTAAATCAAAGTTGCTTTTTTGCACTAAAATATTTCAAAAGTATCCAGCAACTCAACTTTGAATCAACAGGAATAAACTAATAAATTTGATATCATTCACATTTATGACTCTCCAGCAATAACAGATCCACAAATACACAACAGTGCACACAAAAGCAAATGTTTTTTCTGATTTTTGACTAGTCTATTGCAGTGGTTCTGATATTACAATGATTAAAATAATTACTGAAATAAAGTGTGCATCAAAATATGATGTAAGCCTCATCTGGGTCAAGCTCACCCACTTAAAAATAATTAAGTCAATACATACACATCAGGATGTCAGAGTATAATTTTTTCTACTACTTCACTTCTCGAGGTGTGCTTTCTACTTGCAGAGGGCAAGTTTCAGATACAAATAAGCAGGGTTGAAAACGCTTTCAGGGCAGATTAAGATGTTCACACTCTAGATCAGTCCGTCACATCTCTCGATGTTGGTAGAGGTGAGACCACTGCCCCATAATTCATATTTACCATCAAACTTGTGTATCAAATTACTCAGTATCATGTTTATTAATTCTCTTCTCTGAATTAACACAACACTATCCTTGTCCATACTCCCTCCTTTCTAAAGCATTATTTTCCTCTTCTTTAGGAGCCCTTTTCTGTCCATTACATTTCCCAAACAATCTGAGCCTTGGATTCTTGAGCAAGTCACTAAGAGGACACGCTTGCTGATGCTTTCCCTTTTTAGGCACGGAGCTGGTCTTTAGTAAACCCAAGGCTGACCAATGAGGACAACACAAGCACACATTCCCTTTTTACCATATCTGAGGGATTTAATAGAGTATTAACTCGCTTTAGTCAATGAATTCAACCTCTTGGCCTAGCTTTGCACTTTTTTCTAAAAACTTAGCTTATTAATCAGCTGCACCTTTGCTTGCTTGTTGGGCCTGTGTTCTGTTGCCTTTCCTTTTTCTAATTTCGTTAGATTTTCATGACCTGTTACAAGGCCTTCTACTGCAATCTCACAGCCTACGTTCTGAAGCTCAAAACCTCAACTGATTAAGCTACAGCTACTGCACCTAAAGCTAACATTCTAATATGGTGTCCTGAACACAGTACACATGGAAATTTTGCTACTCTGCATGCACATTTGCAGGATGAAATCAATGCAACAAAGCTATGTATTAACACTTGGCCAATAGAATAAGCAATTCTTAGAAAAAAAAGTTCAACTTGATGTTCATGATTTGTTCAATCTGATTGGCAAACTCTTGAATCTCAGAAAAATAAAAACTATTTCAGTGATTAAATAACAATTTCAAAGGCAAATAATAAAATGAGAACAATACATAAACCTACTTCAGATCTAATGTTTTCTGCAATTCTGTCTGAGTGAAGGAAACTGCATTCAAGTCTACAGCTGCAATGAAGATGCAGATACCCCAATACTTTCGTATGGCATCCTAGAAGAGAGCATCCAATTTAACTTAATGAAAATATTAATTGAATAAAAATGAATATGAACATAAATGAAAACAAAGCACTTCAATGAATAAATAAATAAAAGCAAGTGCCAACTAGGTTTGAAATTGATTATAACATATTACAAACAGAAAAGCTGGAAACAACAGCCCATGCAGCAACTGTGGAGAGAAAAACAGAGTTAGCGTTTCAAGTTGATGGCCTTTCAGAACTAGGAAGTTAGAAACGTAATAGGTTTTAAGCACGAGAAATGGGGGAGAGTGGAAAAGGAATAAAAGTGAAGATCTGTGATAGGTTGGAAAAAGGGAGACATTAAATGACAAAAATGTTGGTTGCATAAAGCCAAATGAAGTGATGATGGAACAAGTGAAGAAACAAAAGATGTGTCCAGAGGAAGTATACATGGCAGAAAATGAACAGCTGCTGCCCGAAAGCAAAAACGGGTGAAAAACTACATTAAAACCAAAATAGGCACAAAAAGGGAAACAAAATAGGGGCAGAGATTACAGTCTGAAATTGTTGTGAACCAGTGTTGAATCTGAAAAGCTGCCAAGTGCCTAATCGAAAGATGAGGTTCCTTGAGCTTGTGTTGAGCTTCACTGGAACACTGCACTGGGCTGAGGACAGAGATAACAGCATGACAATAGGCTAGAAAATTAAAATGGCAGGCTATCTAAAGCTCTGGATCATGCTTGCAGACTGAGTGAAGGTGTTTTGTAAAGCTGTCACCCAATCTCCGTTTGGTCTCCCCAGTGTACAGCAGGCCACATTGTGAGCAGTAAATACAGTGTACTATGTTGAAAGAAGCACACAAATTGCTTTTTCACCCAGGAAGAGTGACTGGGGCCTTGGATGGTGATGAGGGAGGAGGCAAAAGAATACAAGTTGCATCTCCTGCACTTGCATGAGAAGGCACGATGGGAAGGGGACAGGATGTTGAGAGAGATTGAGACATAGGCCAGCATGTCGTGGAGGGAATGGTCCCTTTAGAAGGTTGAAAGGGGAGGGGAAGATGTGTTTGGTGGTGGCTGGAGGTGCCAGAAATGACAGAGGATGATCCGCCGACTATGGAAGCTGGTGGGGTGAAAGGTAAGGACATAGTTCTGGAAAGGAAGGAAAGGGGTGAGAGAAGAATTACGAGAAATAGGTCAGAAACTGCCGAAGGCCCTGTCAATCACTGAAGGTTGGGGGGTGATGTGTGTGTGTGTGTGTGTGTGTGTGTGTTGCAGAGGGACGGGTTGATGAAAAAGGAAGACACATTGGAAGCGCCAGTGTGGAAGCTTATGTCATCAGAACAGATGTGACAGAAAAATTGAGACTGGAATCAATAACCTTATATGAGAAAGTATACTCAAGATAGCTGTGAGAATCAGTGGGCCTATTATGAATATATGTTGATAGCCTATCCCACCAAATGGAGATATAGAAGTTGAGGAAGGGAAGGGAAGATATGGACCATTTGAAGGTCAGAGAAGGTGGAAATTGAAAGCAAAGTTAAGAAACTTTTCCAGTTCCAAGCAAGAGCAGGAACCAATGGAACAAGAGTCGACAGAGGGTGCTTGAGCAGAATAGGAACAAGGAAATCCCACATATCTCACAATATGGTTGGCATAAGTAGGACCCATGCAGGTATCCACAACAATATCTTTTACTTGGAGGAAATGAGTTGGGTTAAAGGAGAGATAGTTCAATGTGAGAAAGAACTCAGCCAGGTGGAGGGTGGTGGATGGAAACTGGTTGGGCTTCTGTTCAAGGAAGGAGGAGAGAGCCTGAAGGCCGTCCTGGTGGGGGATAGAAGTGTAGAGTCAAGAGATGTCCAGGGTGAAGAGAAGAGCCAGGAAATTGGAAATTGTTAAAGTGGAGATGGCATTAGAGGAGTCACAGATATAGGTGGGGGAAGACTGGACAAGAAGAGAAAAAAAGAATTGAGATGGGAAGAAATCAGCTCAATGGGGCAGAAACAGACTGAAACAATAGGTCTAAATGTCTGTAGATCTTGGGAAGGAGGTCAACAGATAGGCAGTTTGGGGTTGGGAGTCTATGAGTTTAGAGGCTGTGCAAGGAAGCTTCCTGACAAGATAAGGTCAATGACAGACCTAGGTGGTGGGGTAATGTCCAGGAAGAGATAGGAGGAAGTGTTGGAGAGTTGGCATTCAGCCTCTGTTGGGTAGAGGTCAACTCTATTTTTAGGGTAGAGGTAGATAGGTTCTTGATAAGCAAGGGGGTGAAAGGTTACCGAGTGTAGGCAGGAGTGTGAAGTTGAGGTTACAATCAGATCAGCCATGATCTTATTGAATGGTGGAGTAGGCTCAAGTTATAAACTATTTCAAAAGCAAAATACTGCAGATGTTGGGAGTCTGAAATATTCAAATACTATCTGGCCTTTCCCTCTCTGATCCTGAATGATCTGGGCTCAGCAAAGGACTCAGCTATATCCCCTTATGCCCCCACTTCAATGGGGTCAACTCGCCAGACATCAACAGCACCACCCATCAGCAGGTTTGATAACAAAGATAGGATTGGATCCAAGAGTATGGAGTCCAGCAAAGTCAGAGGAGGGCAAGTTAGAATGAATGAGGGGAGCAGAGAAATTGACAACGTCAATGTCACTCCAACACATCTCAGTGCAAAGGTCAAGGAAGGGCAAGAAGTCAGAGGGGTGCAGATGGAGAGAGAATGCTGGAGACGGGTCCACTGTGGGATGGGGTAAATTGAGGGAGGTGGAAGGACTCATGGCCAAAGAAGCGAGTACGGAGACAAAGATGAAAGAAGAGCTCAATGTCTTGCTGAACTTGAAGTTCATTGAGGTGGGGGCATAAGGAGATATATCTTTGTCCTTTGCTGAGCCTAGATCATTCAGGATCACAGTGGGAAAGGCCAGAGTATGTGAATATTTCAGACTCCCAACATCAGCAGTATTGCGTTTTTGAAACAGGTTATGACTTGAGCCTACTCAAGAGCGAGCAGGCGGGCAAGAGGGCGTACGAGAATGCGCGTGGGCGGGTGAGAATACATGCGGAGTGTGCGCGCCAGTGCGCGGGCAAGAAGTGTAGTAAGTGTTGCGCGCATGCGTGATGGTGTGTGTGTTGGTGTGAGTGAGTGTGTTAACTGTCTGTGTGGGCGCGAACGTATGAGCGCGATGTGCACGCGAACGCGGTCTGTGTGTGAGTGTGCAAGATCTTGTGTGTGTGTGTGTCAGTGAGGGGTGCGTGTGAGTGTGAGGTGAGTGTGTGAGAGTGAGGTGTGTGTGTGTGAGAGTGTGGGGTGTTCGTGCGCGCACCTGTGTGAGGTGTGTGCGTGCGTGTGTTTGTGAGTGAAAGAAGTGTGTGAGTGAGTGAGTGAGTGTGAGAGTAAGAGTGTGGGGTGTGTGTATGTGTGGGTGAAGTCTGTGTGGGTATGGGTGGCGTCTGTGTGGGTATAGGTGGCGTCTGTGTGGGTATGGGTGGGGTCTGTGTGAGGGATCTGTGAGCGCGCGTGTGGGAGAGAGGTCCGCCCGCGCGTGTGTGAGAGAGAGATCTGTGTGTGTGTGAGAGAGAGGTCTGTGTGTGTGTGAGAGAGAGGTCTGTGTGTGTGTGAGAGAGAGGTCTGTGTGTATGAGAGAGAGAGGTCTATGTGTGTGTGAGAGAGAGGTCTGTGTGTGTGAGAGAGAGGTTGTGGGTGAGAGAGAGGTGTGTGTGTGTGTGAGGTCTGTGTGCGCGCGTGTGTGTGTGAGGTGTGAGCGAGGAATGAGCGTGTGTGTGTGTGTGTGTGTGTGTGTGTGTGTGTGTGTGAGAGAGAGAGAGAGCACAAAAGCTCTCTTTCAATGAAGGTCTTCCTAACTGTTTGTTGCACCTGCATGTTCGCTTTCAGTGACTTATGAAAAAGGACACCCAGGTCCCTTTGGACATCAACACTTCCCAATCTTTTACCAATTAAGAAATGTTCTGCATTTCTGTTTTTCCTAACAAAGTAGATAACTTCATATTTTTCCACACTATCTGTGCAAAGGTCACATAGGAGTACATAGAATTTACTGGACAGAAACAGGCCATTCAGTCCAACAGGTCTATGCCATTTGTGTTTATGCTCCAAACAAGCCTCCACCACCTTACTTCATCCCTCCCTATCAACATATTGTTTTGTTCCTTTCTCGCCCATTTACTTACATAGCTTCCCCCAAAATACAGTGAGGGGTGAAACATACATTTGAGGTGGTCAGCGAAGTTGGGTTCTGATACTAAAATGTCAATGAACTGTGAATCACTGATGTTTCCTTCATAAACCAATTTAAATTCACGTGCTGAAAAGACCATTTCTAATATTGGTATTGGCTCCTGTTTAAAGATTTTCTCCTTTTTCTCTGTTGGTGGGAGGAAGGTGACATAGTTTTTCAACCTGGGGTCCATGGCCCCCGGGGTTTGTGAGAAGGTTTCAAGATGTCCTCCAAACATAATTACAGGATGTAGATCCTCAGTTACAAATACAAGATACTGAGTCCCAGAATTGGATAGATTCTGACTTTACCTCCCCCTAGATATACGAATAGTGTTTTTTTTAAAAACTTATCCATTTGCTGTATTTCCCTGTGATCTTTCTCCATTCACCAGGAATTTCCTCAGCAAAGCAGTTTCGATTGTTTTCGATATTCAAACACAAATTTTCCCCGTCTCCCTGTGCCATATTTACTGCTTCCTGCAAGTTAACCAAAACCCATCCACTTCTGACTTCGAATACTGAGAAGGGTAAGCGTTGATTTCCTTCTAAAGCTTGCTTTTAACATGTTTGTTACTATCAATCATTTCCTTTAGAAGGGAAATGTTTGCTTTCCCCTCCATTCATATTTCATCTGCCATGTTCCTTCCCACTCACTTATCCAGTCTAAATCCCTTTAAAGACTCTTTGCAACCTCCTCACAACTCACATTCCCACCTAGTTTTGTCTCATCATGAAATTTGGAAATATTACATTTGGCCCTCACATCCAAATCATTGATATAGATTGTGAATAGCTGGGGCCCAAGCACTGATCCTTGCAATACCCCACAAGACACAGCATGCTGACTTGAAAATGACCTGTTCATTCCTACTCTGTTTTTAGTCTGTTAACCAATTCTCCATCCATGCCAGCATATTACCCAATTCCATTTCCTCTAATTTTACTTACTAACCCGTGTACGCCCTTATCGAAATCCTTCTGAAAATCTAAATACACCATAACCACGAGTAACCTTATATTCTGACAGTTATATCCTCAAAAACTCCAACCGGTTTGTCAAACATGATTTCCCTTTCATAAATCCATGTTGACTCTGCCCAATGCTACCATTATTTTCTAAGTGTCCAGTTATCACATCCTTTAAAATAGGTTCTAGCATTTTTCCAAGTAATGATGTCAAGATGATAGGACTGTAGTACCCTTTTTTTCTCTCCCTTCTTTCTTAAATAGTGTGGTTAGGTGTGTGTTAGAATCATGTCTCTCAAGACTGAAGTTTTCTTTTACAAAATGGAAGGACATAACATGATCTGGATGCTAACCTGGGATTTGTTTTTAAAAAGGTCATAAGTTCACCTCAGAACTGTGAACAAGCAGGCCTATTACAAGAAATCACCACACCTATATGGTACTTGAGAAGGAGTTGTTTGTTTCTTTGAACTGCAAAGCACTTTATTTAATGGAAAGCTGGGAGACAAAAAAGGCATGGCAAAAAGAGAAAAAGATTAAGTTGTGAACCTGCTTGTTTTGAAGGCAGTTTTGTTGGAGAGAACAAGCTGAGGAAAGACTACCTTGACTGGCTTGCTCTCTCTACCTTACCTAAAATTGTGTGTGGCTATCAACCTGTAGCCGGAGAACCTTCATCTGAATGTAACTAGTGTGCATTTGGAGCTGCAAAGCTAAGGAATGGTGAGAACTTCCAGGCATCCACACAAGACAACTCCAGGTTGACAGCGTCGAGACCCTGTGGACTTGATCCTTTACTTTATAATGCCCATCCTCCAAAGCCCATCTCTGCAGAGAGACTCTCTTTGTCTGTGTGTGTGTATATATTGAAAGAACCTAGTCAGAGTCTCTTTTCTTCTGGGTACTAGAGGTATAGGTACACAAATGGCCATTTTGGTAAGAAAATTAAGCACTTAAATTAATGGCACGGACTAGTGGAACTTGATAATTTGTCGTAACATAAATTGGGGGCTCTTGCAGGATTTTGAAATGTGGACAGGTGATTGGGCGTGGAATAATAATTGGTAAAGGATAAAAGGATAGAGACCAGGTTTCTTATACATTGGTAAACTAAAATGGCATTGGAAGTTGCCAAGGCTTTCTTTATAGGTGGAAAACATAACCGTGACTGGTCTACAGAAATTAACCAAGAGTAAGCTAATGGATTGGCAGATAAGCTGGAATTAGAAATACCCGAAGGGGCAAGGAAAGCAGGCATAGTTGAGATAATAGCGCAGCATTTAAAACTGGAAATGATACCAGAGAGACCACATTCTCCAAGGGGTGAGTCAATTGAGTTAGCTAAGATCCAGTTCAAATGAAATAACTTGAAGGAAATTTAAAAACTTGAATTTGAGGCAAAAGAAAGAATTGGAATTGAAAAGGCTGGAGGAAAAAGAAAAGCAAAGCGAAAGCGAGGAAAAGGAAAGAAAGCAGGCATTAAAGAGAAAGAGCATTTAGGAAGCTGGAACTGGAATTTCAGTCAAGGGAGAAGGGTAAAGAAAGAGAGGCAAAAGAAAGAGGCAAGGAATGAGAAAGGGAATTCCAGCTTAAAAGGCTGGACCTTAAAAAAGAGGCCTCAGATGCTGAGGAAGATTCTGATGATGAAAACACCTCCAACCCAAAGCCTAATGGGGAGATGCTTAAATTTGTACAAGCTCTTCCAAAGTTTGAGAAAAGGGATGTAGAGGTATGCTTTATTTTATTTGAGAAGGTAGCTAAGCAAATGAAGTTGCAAAATGAAATCTGGACATTGCTCTTACAGTGTAGGTTGGTGGGCTGAGCTCATGAGGTTTATGCTTCACTTACAGAAGAGGTATCGGTGAATTATGACGCAGTAAAAAAAGGCTATTCTTAGTGCATATGAGTTAGTCCCTGAGGCATACAGGCAGAAAGATCAGAATAAGTAAACAGCCTGGGCAGACCTATATTGAGTTTGAGAGGGTAAAGCAAAGTAATTTTGACTGTTCAATAAAGGCATTAAGCTATGAAAGGTATGAAGTTCTTGGAGAAATAATTCTCTTGGAAGAATTTAAAAATTCATTTCCTCTAGTAGTTAGAACCCATGTTGAACACCAGAGGGTTAAAACAACTAGACAGGCAGCTCAGAAGGCGGACAATTATGAGCAAGTCCATAAATCTAAACCCTTTTCTTTCATCCCCACAAACCCGAGTAGAATAGAAGGTGGCAAGGTAAAAGTGTGATTGTGAGATTCTGTGAAAAGGAGGGCAAGTAGCCAGGGAAGAGAAGAGACAGCTGGGAATATCCCAGAAACTCTTCCTCAGGCCAGAAAGGAACGTGCTGAAGATGGAAGTGATACTCAAAGGCTTAAGTGTTTCCATTGTAACAAGGTGGGACATGTTCGTGCCGATTGCTGGAAGTTGTGCAGAAAATCCATGGGACCTACTGGGGTACATAAGCGTGATTCAGGAAAAGGAACCCTGACTGAAAGTACAACAGATCAAGTTGTAGCATTACCTGCAGCTGTGAAATTGAGCGTGGACACTGCTGAGAGTTCAGGAGAGGTGAATGAGATACATAAGAGTTATACATGAGAATTATAATGAATTTTTGTCGAGGAGAAAAGTAGCCCTTAAAACTCAAATGAGATAGCTAAATCATACTTAGAGATACAGGAGCTACTCAAAATACTTTTGCACCAGAAAGCACATTAAAAGCCTACGTTTCAGTCAATGGTACTGGTGGGGAGTATATACCTGTACCTTTGTATCGGGTGCACTTGGAATGTGACCTATTGTCCAGGAAAGCGACAGTTGGGGTTGTTCAGCAGATGGAGTTAATTTACTCCTGGGAAATGATTTAGCTGGAGCAAAGGTAGTAGCTTCCCCCATAATTACAGAAAGCCCAAGTGAGGTTAAAGAGACAGAGCAGTTACAGGAAAAGGTTGCAGGAATTTTTCCTTCATGTGATGACCCAAGCAACAGCTAAGCAAAGATAAAAACAAAAAACTGCAGATGCTGGAAATCCAAAACAAAAACAGAATTACCTGGAAAAATTCAGCAGGTCTGGCAGCATCGGCGGAGAAGAAAAAAGTTGACGTTTCGAGTCCTCACGACCCTTCGACAGAACTAGGTGAATCCAAGGAAGGGGTGAAATATAAGCTGGTTTAAGGTGTGTGTGTGTGTGTGTGTGTGTGTGTGTGTGTGTGGGGGGAGACAAGTGGAGGCGGGGTGTGGTTGTGAGGACAAGCAAATAGTGATAGAAGCAGATCATCAAAAGATGTCACAGACAACAGAACAAAAGAACACATAGGTGTTGAAGTTGGTGATATATATCTAAACGAATGTGCTAATTAAGAATGGATGGTAGGGCACTCAAGGTATAGCTCTAGTGGGGGTGGGGGGAGCATAAAAGATTTAAAAATATTTAAAAATAATGGAAATAGGAAGGAAAAAGAAAAATCTATATAATTTATTGGAAAAAGACAAAAGGAAGGGGGAAGAAACAGAAAGGGGGTGGGGATGGAGGAGGGAGGTCAAGACCTAAAGTTGTTGAATTCAATATTCAGTTCGGAAGGCTGTAAAGTGCCTAGTCGGAAGATGAGGTGTTGTTCCTCCAATTTGCGTTGGGCTTCATTGGAACAATGCAGCAAGCCAAGGACAGACATTTGGGCAAGAGAGCAGGGTGGAGTGTTGAAATGGCAAGCGACAGGGAGGTTTGGGTCATTCTTGCGAACAGAACGCAGGTGTTCTGCAAAGCGGTCGCCCAGTTTATGTTTGGTCTCTCCAATGTGGAGGAGACCGCATTGGGAGCAACGAATGCAGTAGACTAAGTTGGGGGAAATGCAAGTGAAATGTTGCTTCACTTGAAAGGAGTGTTTGGGCCCTTGGATGGTGAGGAGAGAGGAAGTGAAGGGGCAGGTGTTACATCTTTTGCG
Organism: Carcharodon carcharias; assembly: GCF_017639515.1. Taxonomy (NCBI): domain Eukaryota; kingdom Metazoa; phylum Chordata; class Chondrichthyes; order Lamniformes; family Lamnidae; genus Carcharodon; species Carcharodon carcharias. Next base: position 95,491,413 of record NC_054484.1, on the reverse strand, counting down.
TGGGGATGGGGTGGTGCCATAGGTGGGGGTTGAGGAGTAGGGGGTGATGGAGGAGTGGACCAGGGTGTCCCGGAGGGAACGATCCCTACGGAATGCCGGCAGGTGGGGTGAAGGGAAGATGTGTTTGGTAGTGGCATCATGCTGGAGTTGGCGGAAATGGCGGAGGATGATCCTTTGAATGCGGAGGCTGGTGGGGTGATAAGTGAGGACAAGGGGGACCCCATCATATTTCTGGGAGGGAGGAGAAGGCGTGAGGGCAGATGCGCGGGAGATGGGCCGGACATGGTTGAGGGCCCTGTCAACGACCGTGGTGGAAAACCTCGGTTAAGGAAGAAGGAGGACATGTCAGAGGAACTGTTTTTGAAGGTAGCATCATCGGAACAGATGCGACGGAGGCGAAGGAACTGAGAGAATGGGATGGAGGAGCTGCAGTCAAGGTAGCTGTGGGAGTCGGTAGGCTTGTAATGGATATTGGTGGACAGTCTATCACCAGAGATTGAGACAGAGAGGTCAAGGAAGGGAAGGGAAGTGTCAGAGATGGACCACGTGAAAATGATGGAGGGGTGGAGATTGGAAGCAAAATTAATAAATTTTTCCAAGTCCCGACGAGAGCATGAAGCAGCACCGAAGTAATCATCGATTTACCGAAGAAAGAGTTGTGGAAGGGGGCCGGAGTAGGACTGCAACAAGGAATGTTCCACATACCCCATAAAGAGACAGGCATAGCTGGGGCCCATGCGGGTACCCATAGCCACACCTTTTATTTGGAGGAAGTGAGAGGAGTTGAAGGAGAAATTGTTCAGTGTGAGAACAAGTTCAGCCAGACGGAGGAGAGTAGTGGTGGATGGGGATTGTTCGGGCCTCTGTTCGAGGAAGAAGCTAAGGGCCCTCAGACCATCCTGGTGGGGGATGGAAGCGTAGAAGGATTGGACATCCATGGTGAAGAGGAAGCGGTTGGGGCCAGGGAACTGGAAATTGTTGATGTGACGTAAGGTGTCAGAGGAATCAGGTGGGAAGGGACTGGACAAGGCAAAGTCTATCATCAAAGATCAAAGTGATACCACAAATAATCAGTTAGCCGAAACTGATCCAAAAGAGATGTTTTAGCAAATCTTCTCCAGTTGAGGCTCAGCAAGCTAAGTTAAGCACAATCAGCCCAAACTGAAGCTGAGGCTAAGGTGGTTCCAGAATGTTGTTATATTAGAAATGGAACACTAATGAGGAAGTGGAGACCTCCTCACAGACCTGCAGATGAGGAGTGGACACTTGTTCATCAGGTAGTGGTGCCACCCAAATATCATAAAGAGATATTATGGATAGCACATGAAACTCCTATGTCAGGACATGTAGTGATACAAAAAACTCCAGCGCAGAAAAACCGGCAGTTTTACCTGCCAGGTCTTCATAAGGACATGGTGCAGTTTTGTAAAACATGCCATACATAACAGATGGTAGGAAAACCACAACATACACTTAAACCAGCACCCTTAATTCCTATACCATTTTTGAGGATCCATTCAGTAGGGTGTTAATGGGCTGTGGGGGACTGTTACCAAAAACGAAAGTAGGACTCCACTATATCCTTACTATTATGGATATGACCACTCTATTTCCAGAGGCGATCCTTTTACAAACCATCACAGCTAAAGTAGTGATAGAGAAGTTAACCTAATTTTTTTACACAATCTGGATTACCGGTAGAGATCCAGTTGGATCAAGGTTCCAATTTTGTGTCTAAAATTTTTCAGAACGTAAGTAGTTTAGGTATAAAACAGTTAAATTCCACAGCATATCATTCACAAATACAGAAAGTTTTAGAGAGGGACCATCAAACTCTCAAAACAATGATTAAAGCATATCGTCATGAATAGCCCCATGATTGGGACAAAGGACTGGATTTTCTTTTGTTTGCTACCTGAGATTCACCAATGAATCTACTGGTTTTAGCCCTTTTGAATTAATTTACAAACATGAGATAAGAGGTCCTCTTAAATTAATCAAAGAAAAGTTTTTAGGAGAGAAGGACAAATCCTCTATGTTAGATTATGTGTCTGCATACCAGGAACGGCTCATGGGAGCCTGCAAAGTGGATTAAGTACATCTTAAAGTTTCTCAAACAAGGGGGAAAGAATAGGCAGATAAGCATGCAGTGGCCCGAACATTACAACTAGGGGATGAGATGTTAGTATTCTTGACATTACAGGGGGGACATCTGAAAGCATGTTTCAGTGGTCCATAAAAGATAATTAAGAGATATGTTTGGTAATTCCACCAGATTGTAGGAAAAAGAATCAGCTGTGTCATACCAATATGTTGAAATGATGCCATCTGTGATGAAAGTTTAATACTTTTCATAATATTTTTCTGGTTATTGTAGAGTAGGTTTATGGGTGTAAGTATAGGTGGCTCTTATTTAATTACATTTGGAGTCAAGTCACCGCAAGCTTGAAATCATCAAAAGAAGCTAGATGTAGAAACATGCTCAAAATACTAATGAGTAAACATGGATGCTGGCTTAGCATATAAGGTGTGATGGGAATTTGCATTATTTAAATAAATGAAAGGATTGTTTGGATTTCAAAGGGAACTTAGTCTGTTTACAACTAGCCAGGTAAGCAAGGCTAAGGAGCGTGTTTATTTTTCCCAAAGGTTACTGACAATATTGGCAACATGAAAGTTTTCATATTATGAGGAAGATACGGTTTCAAAGACATATGGAACAATAGAATTTGCATATTAAAGAGAGAAATATGTATAAAGGAGAATGAAAGGCTCTGTGAGGAGAGGGCCATGTAAGATCAAACAGGAATGTGTCAAAGAACCCACAAGAAGCCTCCAGCCATTTGTACAGAAATCTGCTATGTAAAGTAACTGAAGCTGGAGACACCCATTTGGAATTCCACTGTCCAGTGGGTACTGTGTTAACTTGCTGGTGTTGTTTAAATCTAAAATTTATTTTGGACTGTTGCCTTAAAGTGGGTGTGTAACTGGGAATGAGGTTACTTAGGAGTTGTTATAATGCTAAGTAATTGTAGTCTTATGCATGTGCTTGAAATCTTTTTATGATGTTTATAAATATTTTAATTTAATTTTTTAAAATCTCTAAAGGTCTTAGCGCACTCATTACTTCTGAAGTCAGTGCACACATCTCACAAAAATACAAGTTGCAAAACCATTGTGATAGCATGATAGCAACCGGGTTTCCCTCGTGGATCTGGTCTGCCTGGCACACATCATCTGCCACGTCATAACAAAATTAGGGGCTATTTGTGGGATATTTGAAATTCCTTGATTGGTTTGGAGTTAATGATTCCTAAGGTAATGAATACGAGAAACACATTGAATTCAGGAGTTAAGAGTTAGTGTGAGGGATTTTAAAGTGGTGAGACTGCAAAAGTGGCTGTATCCATGCCTAAAACTTTTTTTTAGAAGTAGAAGATATAACCCTGATGAGGGTACAAAAAGTATCTAAGGGTAGTTAACAGAATTGGCAGATAAGTTGCAGATGAGGTTACCTAGAGTGGCAAAGAAAGCAGACATAGTTGAAGCACAGCATTTGAAGTTGGAAGGGATACTTGAAACTAGTGAGTCACAGCTGGAAGTAGTGAGGCTTCATTTACAAATGAAGAAGCTTGAACTTGAATAGGCAAAGGAACTGAAGAAACTTGAATGAGAGGAAAAATAAAAAGGGAAAAAGAGTATTTCAAAGAGAAATGGAAATGGGAAAACTCGGCCTCTAGAGTGAGAAGTTAGCAATGGAGGAAAGAAAGGGGGAGTCAGAGTGAGAGAGAATATCAGCTTAAAAAGCTGGAAGTTAAAAAAGAGATTTCAGATGCTGAGGAAAGTTCTGATGTGAAAATAACCACTTCCAGTCTAAATCCCAGCAGTGAGATGTTTAAGTTTGTGCAAGCTCTTCCAAAGTTTGAAGAGAGTATTGTAGAGTCTTTATTTCACTTCAGAAAATGGCAAAGCAGATAAAATGGCCACAATAAATCTGGACATTGCTTTTACAGTCTAGGTTAGGAGGTAGAGGTCATGAGGTTTATGCTTCACTGTCAGAAGAAGTGTTGGGGGATTATGATGCAGTAAAAAAGGCTATTTTGAGTGCAGAGGAATTAGTTCCTGGGGCATACAAGCAGAAACTTAGGAATATAAGGAAACAGCCTGGGCAAACTTAAATTGAGTTTGAGATTAAACAAAGTAACTCTGACCCGTGGATATGGGCATTAAAGGTAGAGACAACATTTGCAGCTCTTAGAGAAGTAATTCTTTTTCAAGAATTTAAAAATTCAATTCCTTCGGTAATGAGAACTCATGTGGAGGAACAGAGGGTTAAAACAGTAAGACAAGCAGCAGAGATAGCTGATGATTCAGTAAGGTCACAGATCTAAGCCTTTTTTCCATCACCCTTTTAAATTAGAGGAGGATAGAAAGTGGGAAGGTGAAAGGAAGGTAGGTGATCAGCAAGAGGAGTAGTTGGAAATTTTTGCTAAGTTTTTTCTCAGGCTAAAAAGTAAGGTGCTGAGGATAGAAGTGACACTCGAAAACTGAGGTGTTTTATTGTAATAAGATTGGGCACACAAAGACAATGTGTTGGAAGTTACAGGGAAAATTTGTTGCAGTAATTGGAATACAGAGAAGTTCTGGCAGTAAAAGTACTGTGGGTTCTGAGGTCCAGCCACAGGAAAAAACTGTGGTTTGTGTACAGGTAAAGCAGAGAGAATCAGTGATATGTAAAGAAGTGGGAATGTGTTCACAATTTACCCAAGGGAGCTCTGAAGAGTAGTTTGTAGAAATGTTTGAACGTGAAGGGGAAGTCTTTCCATGTGTACAGGGTGGAACAAGTAAAGAGATTAAAATTTAAAGAGACACAGGGGCTAATCAGTCCTTAATGTTATGGGATCATGATATTGCTGTTCAGGGGAGTATTGAAGGAAAAGGTGATAATAAGTGGGTTTCATGGAGATGCTTAACCTATTCCATTGTGGAAGGTAAATTTAAAGAGTAAGTGGAAAACAGGTAAGGTGAGATTGTTGGAGCCGTGGAAATATTTGCCCATCGCAGAGGTTCAATTTATTTTAGGTAATGATAAAGTTGGGTCACAGATGTGGATGATGCCTATGATAGTTGAACAGCCTATGGAGGTGCATTGAACAAAGGTGTTGCAGAAAGAACATCCTGGATTGTTTCCAGATTGTGTAGTAATGAGATCACAGACTCAGGTTGAAACAGGAACAGGAGAAAGTTAAAAGGCAGGGAAAGAGTGTTGAAGTTCAATTAGCTGGTACTATCTTTGATAAGATTGTTCAGGGAGAGAGAATGGAAGAGAATGGAATTGAAGTGTTTAGCTCAAGGAAGTGGTTGAGTTACAACAAAAGGATCCATGAACAGAGCAGTTCCATGAGACAGCTTACTCATACGAAGAGGTAGAATGTATTCCAGAATGTTATTACCTTAAAGGTAGTGTGTTAATGAGGAAGTGGAGGCCACTTCAAGTTTCAGCAGATGGAAGTGCATCAGATAGTTATACCATCTGGATACAGAAATAAAATAACTGAGAGTATTTCATGAGATTCCAATAGGGGGACATTTGATAATTAGGGAGACACAGGCGAAAATGCAAAAACATTTTTATTGGCCTAGATTATATAGAGAAGTAGTCATATTCTGTAGAACGTCACACATGTCAGGTGACAGGGAAACCACAAGCAGTGATTAACCCATCCAATTATAGTTGCCGGATCTAGTAACAAACCTTACAAAAAGTGAGTTCCCAAAATTGTGAGTAACTTATTTAGGGCATATCATAGGGCAAGGACAAGATTGCCAAGAACAGCAAAGGTACAGGCTTTGATGGAATTTCTTGTCCCTAAAACTAACAGGAAATCATGAGATTTTTTAGGGATGTGCGGTTTCTATCGTAAATTTGTGCCAAACTTCAGCACAATAGTGACTCCACTAACGGATTTATTGCAAAAGAAAGCAAAGATAGTATGGTCAAGAGAATGCCAGATAGATTTTAAGAATCCAAAGGCGATTCTAACTAATAAACCAATATTAGCCACCCCTAATTTCGCTAAACCCTTCAAGCTGGCAATCGATGAGAGTGATTTGGGGTGGGAGGCTTATTGCGAAAAGATGAATTGGGCATAGGGGAGCCAGTGGGGTACTTTACTAAAATATTAAATCGGCATCAAAAGAGATACTCTACAGTAGAAAAGAAAACCCTGGGATTGTTACTGGCTCTTAAGCATTTTGAGGTATATATCCATCATGGCTGTAAAGAAACATCAGTATATACTGACCATAACTGTACAGATTTGTGGAAAAATTTAAGACTCAGACTGACAGGATGTTCCGATGGAGCTTACACAACCTTATAACTTAAAGATTGTTTATATTGCTGGAGAAGATAATATAATTACTAATGCATTATCAAGAATTTAAATTGTTTATAGTTGTCTAGAAAGTAAGAAAGCCAGAAAACTGAACAGATTCTGAATAAGGAGCGAAGACTGAGTGAGTGCATGTTGAATTCTGTTGATCTGTTGTACATGTTTTTTTCTGTATACTTTGAGATGAAATACATTTGGAAATGGTGTCCCATCTCTTAAGGGCAGAGACATATTAGAATCATCTCTCAAGACTGAAGTTTTCTTTTACAAAATGGAAGGACAAGACTTGATCTGGATGCTAACCTGGGTTTTTTTTTTAAGTCATAAGTTCAGCTTAGAATGGTGAACAAGCAGACCTATTACAAGAAATCGCCTCACCTATATGGTACTTGAGAATGAGCTGTTTGTTTCTTTGAACTGCAAAGCACTTTACTTAATGGAAAGCTGGGAGACAGAAAAGGCAGTCACATGGGAGAGAGAGAAAAAACTTGTGAACCTGCTTGTTTTGAGGGCAGTTTTATTGGAGAACAAGCCGAGGAAAGAACGCTACCTTGAATGGCTCTCTCTACCTTGCCTAAAATTGTGTGTGGCTATCAACCTGTAGCCAGAGAACCCTCATCTGAGTGTAACTCCTGTGCATTTGGAGCTGCAAAGCTGAGAGTTGGAGAGAACTTTTAGGCATCCAACGGGACCAGCGACCCGCCTCCACACGCGAGAACTCCATGTTGACAGCAGCGAGACCCTGTGGACCTTATCCTTTACTTTGTAACGCCCATCCTCCAAAGCCCTCTGCAGAGAGGCTCTATCTGTTTGTCCTTTGTGTGTGAGCACAAGTGCGTGTATGCGCGCACGCACTGGGGGTATTCTTTAGGAAGAGATTGATAGCTATACTTACCGATTACAAATGAGTGTTAACCAGTACTTGCAACTTGTTAAAAGAAGTTTTGTTTTAAGATAAATTAACTATTCTGAGTTTTTGAAAGAAGCTTGGTCAGTCTCTTTTTTCTGGGTACTAGAGAGATAGGTACACAATTAGCCATTTTGGTGAGAAAATTAAACATTTAAATTAATGGTATGGCCTGAGGAGTAGTGGGGCCTAATAATTCACATACTCAGCCCATCCCAGTCATAACATTTGCTACCTTCCAATCTGCAGGAACCATTCCAGAATGTATTTCAGGAGATAACCACCACTATCTCCACAGGCGCCTCTTTCAACACTCTTGAAACGTAAATCATCAGGTCCAGGGGGTTTATCAACTTTCAGTTCCATTCATTTCTCCAGTATGAATTTTTTTTGCTAATACTAATTTTTTTTCGGGTCCTCATTCTCTTTAGTCCAGCAGTTCCCAATCTTTTGTATGTCATGGCATACCTTTATAAAATAAAAAAAATTGAGGCACACCTATTTTCTCTAACTGAATTGCCCTCTAACAAAAGCCTGTTATTTCTAAAACCTTTGAAGAACACAACAAGTCACCATCGAATACAATTTTCATTAGTTTAAGCAGTTTACAGATTTTTTTTTAAGTCTGCAATTCTCAATGTGAAAGTTCGTATTCGTAGCACAATAAAAAAGATGTTTCTTTTAGTCAGTAAAAAAAAGAATTGAAATTAAAAGTATATGAATCAGAGCAAAATGCAAATGAATACTGTGAGCAGCATCTTACTGACAACGTTAGTGTGACACCTGCGCCTGCCTCTGTGAGCAGTCTCTTGATCGGGAGGAACTGATGACAGGGCTACTTGCAGGTCTTGCTCCACTACCAGGTGATCCCTCCCTTTGCTTTTTGCATAAGTCAGTGTTGAGAATGCCAACTCACACAGGTAGGCTGTGGGAAGAGTAGTGCAATAGATGGATATTCTTGTTCTGCAAGCAACAAAAATGCATCCAGAGGCATCTCTGCAAACTTCAGTATACGATCCATCCTGAGCTTTGTGAATTCCTCTTGTTCTTTTAATGACAACTTCTTTGACGATTCAAAAGAAAGTGAACTAAATAGATCATGTGCACAGTTAAAGACTTCCACACTCATGGAGGGGAAGTAGCATTCAAACTTCTCTTGTAGCGTTTTAAGATGTGTGGAGATGATGATATTGAGTATAGTTTTGCCAACAGGATTCACTGCTGCCAGCTTGAACATCTGTGTCACCCCTCTTGCTACTTTTTCCTGCCAAAAGGGCAGTTTTGATCTGAAGTCTTGAAGTTCATCCTTGGCAGTCAGAATGTTTTCGATTTTCCCCTGCATTTTAACATTCAGTTCATTCAGATGGCTGAATACGTTGAAAAGACCTGCAAGTTTAGCACACCAAGAACCATCACGTATTAAATCTTTGTGTGGCAATTCATGCAGTGCCGAAAACTCTTTCAGCGCATTAAGGAGCTCAAACACAGAAGTGGACCTTCCCCTGAGACAGACATTACACTTCTGTGCACCCAAGTAAACCCTGGTACTTGGCTCCCACCTCTTCACACAAAATAGTAAACAAGCGTGATCTCAAAGATGCGACTATTTAATTCACAATTTTCACCATTTGGTCTAATACTGCAGTTAACTCAGGCAGCATTGTTTTGGCAACAAGGGCTTCACAGTGCAGGATACATCAGTTGACCTGGATGTCAGGATTATATTCTTTCACCTTACTGCACAAATCCTTTGACTTTTCCCATGGTGGAAGCTGCTCGGTCAGTGCAGATGCTTTTGCACTTGGTCCAGTCAAGATCGTTTTCCGCCAGGTAAGCAGTTGTGACACAAAAGACTTTTTCTCTAGTCAAATGACTGGGCAATTCTTTACAAAAGAAGAAATTGTCTTTGATAGAATCCCTGTCAACATGCATGACATTGGCTATGAGCTGAGAGTGTCCGCTAATATCCGTGGAATCATCAATCTGCAGGCAAACTTTCCACTCATTTCTAGTTTCTCTTGCAGCACCTGTTCAATCTCAATTGACACTGTCAATACGCCATTTGACTGTATTAGGAGAGGAACTTTGTCGATTTCTTTGGTGGGATCAGTTCCCAACGTTACTCTCAAAATGCTTTTGAACGCCGACAGAATTATGGTTTTGGCAATGGTATGTGGCTTTTTTGATTTCGCTATGAGCTCAGCCACCAAGTAACTCGCATCTTGTGCATTTTCTGAGACCCGCCATCTCAGATCATAGGTCTCAATATTTAATTAATACATCTGGAATTGAAAGCTAGTCTCAGTGATGGTAACCATGAAACTATCATTGATTATTGTAAAGATCCATCTGGTCCACTAATGTCCTTCCTTTATGGAAAGAAATCTGCCATCCTTCCCTGGTCTGGCCTACATGTGACTCTGGACCCACTGCAAGGTGGTTGACTCTTAACTGCCCACAGAAATGGCCTAGCAAGTCACTCAGTTCAAGAGCAATTGGGGATGACAAGAAATGCTGGCCTTACTAGTGATTCTCACATCCCAAGAAAGAATAAAGAAAAAAGGAGTTGGAGTTCTTGGAGAGTTGTAGTAAAGGCAGAGATTAAAGAGATAGGGAGGGGCAGGCCATGGAATCATTTGAACTTGAGATGAGAATGGCAACGGTGAACTGGGAGCCAACGTAGGTCAGCGAGCATACGGATATAAGCAGCAGAGTTCTGGAAGAGATCAAGTTTATGAAGGGTTTCTGGCCAAGTGAACAGTCAGGTCGGAAGGTAACAAAAGCATAGATGAAGCTCTCAGCTGCACCTTAGATGATGATGCAGCAGAGAAGGACAATGTTATGAGGGTAAAAGCAAAATACTGCGGATGCTGGAAATCTGGAACATAAACAAAAATTGCTGGAAAAACTCAGCAGATCTGACCTCATCAGTGAAGAGAAAGACAGAGTTAATGTTGCGAGTTCATATGACTGTTCAGAATGTTATAAGGGTACTAGATGGTTTTTGTGATGGAAAGGATTATGGTGTCAGAAGTTCAGCTTAGGGCTAAAATAAGGAATACAAAGGGGTCAAGTATAGACCCTGGTGGGATTCCCAAGGCAACAGTGCAGGGGAAGGAAAAAACACACAAAAATAAACTTCAAGCTTTATGAAACCATGAAAATATTATGCAGCAGTAATCCAATCTCAGCATTCGTTATCAAGTGCTTATCTTTGTTTCGAGGGGCCATTTGGCCTACTACTTCTCCTAATTTGTATGTTTGTATTGGCTGCTCTCGTCCCTTAGTTCTCTAGTATTCCTGGGAGGTTTCTTGTATCTTCCTCTGTGAAAACACTGTCATGACTCGCTGGGGATAGTGCGCTGCAATATCAAGTCCCACTGCTCCCCAAGCCACGACAGATGTAAAAAGTTTGATCAACCCACCTAATTGTTTAATTTAGGTTAACAGAATACAAGCACCAGGTTTGTAATCTTAAGTAAATAACTGTTTATTGAACAAATTGTCTTTAACCAGTGGCAAAAGGAAGAAATATGAACTGCTAATTTCTAACACTATAACCTAAACTCTATCCCTTTTTAAATCCCTATACATACACGTACGAGACACACAAGACAGGGATAAAACAGTTCAATAGCATCAATTCCGGAGTACAGGATTCGATAGGTTGATTTTGATCGATGTCTTCCAAATTCCTTTCAGTTCTTTGCTGATAACATGAGGTGGTCTTCCAGCACTTTCAGTCTTTAGTTCACTGGTTGAGCACTTGCCTTTCAATGACTCTAACAGTAATTTCCCCCTTTTGCCTCTTGACAGGGGTTTTCAGAGAGAGCGGGTTATAGAGATATGAGGAGAAAAGGCCAGCTAGCTATTATTGTAGAATTACTACAGTCTTACACACACAGGAGGGATAGGTTTTTGATCTTTTTTCCTTTCAGGCTAGGAACTATTCTGCTGCACTGCTCTCACACAAACCCTGGTCACCTGGTCAGGAGCCAATTAAAACCTTATTGCCAGGCAGTTCCCTGTTAGACCGGACTCCTCCTCAGCACCATCCTGTCTTTCATGGCACACTCTGTTCCAGGACAGCAACATTGTATATATCATTCACACCGTTCCAGTAGATATTTCTTCAAACTGCAGCCATTGTAATTTTAATCCACAGTCCAACAGAAATAAAGAGATATGTTCTTTACAACACACACAAAGTATTTGTTTAGTTTTTCTGCTATTTCCTTTTGCATTATAAATTCTCTGGTCTCTGCCTGTAGTTGGCCCATTCAGGTTCTCTTTTACGTGAAGGGTACTGGACGAATGTATATGGTTGTTTTTCCCTCAGCTGGCAATGGATTTTCCATTCCTGAACCCTATGATTTTTCAACTTAATGAATACAAAACTTACAAATAAAGGATTCACTTTAAAAAAACCCCCAAAAATTGAATGATTGTATTCAGTAGATTTTGATACTGCATACAAAGAGCTGCAACACCATCTAGAGACAGTACAATATGTATTCCATGCTGCTATACAGATCACCACATCAGGCACATCAGAGAAAAGCTGAGCAACTCAGTCAGAGTTTAGGCTTTCCATAAATAGACAAGAGCAAATTAACAGTTATTGACAGAAAATTACGTCAATCCAGCTAAATATTTTAGTAAAAGCAAAACACTGCAGATGCTGGAAATCTAGAACAAAACCAAAAATACCTGGAAAAACTCAGCAGGTCTGACAGCATCTGCGGAGAGGGATACAGTTGACATTTCAAGTCCGTATAACCCTTCATCAGAACTAAGACATATAGAAATGAGATGAAATATAAGCTGGTAGAAGGGGGTGGGACAGGAGAGCTCTATAGGGGGCCAGTGATAGGTGGATGCCAAGAAGAGACTGCCAAAGATGTTACAGACAAAAGGACAAACGGGTGTTTACAGTGGTGATATTATCTAAAGGATGTGCTAATGGGGACATTAAGGGAAGCAAGCTAGTGGCAGATGGCCCTAGTGCATGTAGGATGGAGGGAAGGGATCAAAATGGGCTAAAAGGTGGAGATGAAACAATAGATCAAAATAAATTTAAAAATAGGTGGGAAAAGAAAAAAATACAGTTGTAAAAAAATAAATTATTGGAAAAGGGGAGGATCGGAAAGGGGGTGGGGATGGAGGAGAGAGTTCATGATCTGAAATTGTTGAACTCAGTATTAAGTACGGAAGACTGTAAAGTGCTTAGTCGGAAGATGAGGTGCTGTTTTGGACTATCATCAAAACAGTTGCTCAGATACATTAACCGGAAAACAATGGTTAACAGTTCAGCAGCCAAATTGTTTCCTTGAAGTGTTTTGAAAACAAAAATTTCTTCTGTCTACCTGGGCTATACAGTTGGGAGGGGAGAGAACAGCATGTTGATGCACTGCTGCCAATGTAGACAGTCACCAAGTGGGCATTAAGGAGTTGAAGCTCTGCTCAAATATGCAGAGACACAAAACACAGGCAGACCGACCTGTCTTTTCCTATTTATCACGTTCAAATTGGAAACATGAACCCGCACAAGTTGAAGAACTGTAACATTGTATGTCTTTTCCTTCAGTGATCACTCTTTGATTTTTACAAAATTACTTCTGCATCATTCTTTGTCCATCTTCTCTGATTTTCTTACTGTCATGTCTAAGGGTATTTGGTTCAGATTCTCTCACTATGTGCATTTTCTATCTGTATCTCTCATATTTTAAAGTAGCTCGGAAAAGAAGTTATTTTTTAGAGGTGATGGTGCACTTAGCACTGTGACATGTGATCACAAAACAGCAATCAATAAAATAAAGAGAATGCAAAGCTGTGGCCACCACAGTAAAAATGAACAATCAAGCTTAAAAAGGGACACACTTTCACTTTAACATAATACATTGGACATTATATTGAGCACTGCCCTTATAAATCAGTACATCATCTGCTTAACTGTGAGTAATGCCATGGTAGCTGCATTAATATAACAATCTTGGGCATGCATCCAACACACTTCACTACGTCATAATTGTACTTGATTGGTGTAATATAACTTTCATAAAATACTGACGTCACTGGAAACAGAACAAAAAATAGAAAATCACTTCGTCAAGGAATGGAATTATTAACCACTGTAGAATAGACATAAGCTTCAAAAACAGCACTGAAACCATGTTTCCATGGCAAGGGTTATACATGGGGTAAATGCAAATGTTGAATATGGTTCTTTATGCCAAATACCTGAAAGGCATAAAATATTGGATAGACTGACTAGATAAGTATTACCCATTAACATGCTTTAAACTTAAGTTAATGGGTCGCAGCACATCAACTTGAATTTATCTGCCTTAACGTAGAAAATGTGCTAAGGAGTTGATCAAAAGATTGATTAGTAATACAGGTTTGAGACAAAATTTAAAAGGTGGTAAGAATAAATGTGTTAGATGGGTTTAAAGAATTTGCATTCATATAGTACCTTTCGTGACTTCAGGAAGTCAAAAAGCACTTTATAGCCAATTTTGAAGTGTAATTTAGGAAAGCACTGGAAGCAGTGTTGGATAGTGCAGCCAAGTCAGCTGCCATATGGTACAACAGGGAGAGGGGGATAGGAACACAGGAGCAGTAGGCCAATCGGCCTGTCGAGCCGACTCCATCATTCAAACAGACCATGGCTGATCATCTACCTCTTGCGTCATTTTCCCCACTATCTCCATATCCCTTGATGTCATTAGAATCCAGAAATCTAGCGATTTCTGTCTTCAACATGCTCAATTACTGAGCTTCTACAGCCCTCTGGGGCAGAGAATTCCAAAGATTCATCAACCTGAGTGAAGAAATTCCTTCTCATCTTAGTCTTAAATGGCCTGCCCCTTACTCTGAGACCATGTATCCTGGTTCTAGACTCAACAGCCAGGGGAAACATCCTATCCACATCTACCTTGTCATGTCCTGTAAGAATTCTGTAAGTTTCAAATGAAATCACCTCTCATTCTTCAAGTTCCAGAGGCCCTGTTTCCTCAATCTCTCCCCAAGACAATCCATCATCCCAGGGGTGTAAGAATATAGATATGTTTTAACATTGTTTTTAATGCAGGACAAAGGCTTATCAGCTTATGTAGCTTACATAAATTAAACCACTTGAGCAAATTGGCTATAGTTTGGAAAGATCAAAAGGTCGTTGAAGGATAATGCAGCGAGACATTGGCTAGGATGTAATCCAGGACATCAGACCTCTACCATTGTATATCTTATGATGTAAGACTAATAAAATACCCAAAGATAACCCAAGCAAGTATTAGGCAATGGGTTTTTTTTATATAGTATAAAGAGAATTATAAAGCAAACTTCAAGAGGGACTTTAGCTACCTTTAATACGAGGTATGGAAAAAAAAGTCTGGATTGGCATCACTCACTATTCCCGAGAAGGTCGTTCCACACAAGCTTCTAGAAGTATGAATGAATGTACTGCTTTATATGTAGTCTTAAAATAATAAGTGGAATTAACTGTCAGGCATATTACTGTCTCTAGCTTTTGGCATATGTTATTATAAAGGATTAGGATTATTTTAACAGTGGATGCACAGGAGTTCAGAATTAGAGGATAGAAGGGCACGGGTGGAATGCAAGGCTGGAGGTAAGGTGGCAGAGGCCATGGATTTCAAAAATAAATTAACAATTAAATCAGAAATGGAACTTCACATTTAGTAAAGGATCAGTTTTCACCCTTACCAAATTTAACATGCACATATCACAAACTGCAGCCAATCAGAGAACAGATGAAGATTTCCATAAATCTGGAAAGCTAAAATCCAAAAGGTCAAACAAATTGAAATACTTACTAATACAACGCCATCATTGAAAACCTCTGATACCGACTCCCAAATCTTCCAAGCCCTTTCGTTCACATTCTCTCCTACTTTAAGGTTTTGACACAGCAAGACAAAGTCTGCATCTTTGTAGTCATGTCTAAAAATGAGAATGCGAGAATACAAAAAACAAAGATCAATTCACATTTCACAAATGACTCCTCAAACTATCTGTGGCACTCAGCCATGAGTATTATTCTTCAGCACAACAAATGGTATAATGCTGTAATAAATCCAGAACAATGGAATTTTTTTTATTGTAAAGTTTTTCATTTATTAAATTCACAGTACATCGAGTTCAGACCATGGCATACAAAATAAAGCATATTGTTATATTGAGTTATCCTTACTGAATAGATCGAATTGCAGACAACTACTTCCACAGTGATAGCGGTGTTGCTGAAAAAGAGAGACATGTCAAAATCTTGCACTCATTACACATTGCTGGGTAGATGCCAGGCACAGAACTAAGCACTGCTGATAGCCTAGACGAATATAGGAAGTGCAGGGACGAAGTAAAAAAGGAAATAAGGAAATCAAAGAGGGGGCATGAAAAATGATTAGCAAGTAAAGTTAAAGATAACCCAAAGTTGTTTTACCAATACATTAATGCTAAAAGGTTAGTTAAGGAAAAAGTGGGACCTATCAGAAATGAAGATGGAAACTTGTGTGTAGATGCAGAGGCTGTGGGAAGGGTTTTGAATGAATATTTTGTCTCAGTGTTTACAAAGGAAGGGGAGGATGTAGATGTAGTAGTCCAGGAGGATCACTGAGAGATATTGGATGGGATAGTCATAAAGAGAGAGGAAGTACTCGAAGGGTTGAAATCCTTGAAAGTTGATAAATCGCCAGGGCCAGATGGGTTGTTTCTGAGGCTGCTGAAGGAAGTCAGGGAGGAGAAAGCA
Source organism: Carcharodon carcharias (assembly GCF_017639515.1). NCBI lineage: Eukaryota > Metazoa > Chordata > Chondrichthyes > Lamniformes > Lamnidae > Carcharodon > Carcharodon carcharias. The sequence continues at coordinate 95,475,341 of NC_054484.1, read as the reverse complement.
GATGCTCTGAGGATGATTTTCCAATCTTCACTAGATACAGGGGAGGTACCGGAGAACTGGAGAAATGCAAACGTAGTTCCATTGTTTAAAAAGGGATCAAAGGAAATGCCAAACAATTATAGGCCAGTTAGGCTTACATCAGTGGTGAGCAAATTAGTAGAATCAATCCTGAGAGATAGGATTAACTGTCATGTGGAAAGGCATGGACTAGTCAGGGATGGTCTTGCCTCACAAATTTGATTGAATTCTTTGAGGAAAAGACAAGAAGGGTTGCTGAAGGTAGTGCAGTGGATGTTGTGGTACATGGATTTTAGCAAGGCATTTGACAAGGTCCCACATGGCAGATTAGTCAGGAAAGTAAAAGCTCATGGGATTCAGGGTAATGTGGCAAACTGGATAAAAGGTTGGCTTTGTAACAGGAAACAAAGGGTAATGGTCGATGGATGCCCTTGCGAATGGAAAGTTCTCTCAAGTGGTGTTCCACAGGGCTCAGTGTCGGGACCCTTGCTGTTTGTGTTATATATTAACAATTTGGACGTGAACATGGGGGGCACAATTGGGAAATTTGCAAATGACACAAAGATTGGCTGAGTAGTGGATAGTGTAGAGGATAGCCATAATCTCCAAAACGATATAGATGTTGGTGGAGTGGGCGATAAAGTGGCAGATGGATTTTAACATAGAGAAGTGTGAGGTCATACATTTAGGGAGGTCAAACAATTACAGGGATTACAAAATAAATGGGAATATACTAAGAGGGGTAGATGAAGTGAGAGATCTTGGTGTACACGTACACAGGTCCCTGAAGGCAGCAGTTCAAGTAGACAAGGTTGTAAAGGAGGCATATGGAATACTCTCCTTCATTGGTAGAGGTATAGAATATAAAAGTAAGGATATAATGTTGGAATTGTATAAAACACTGGTGAGGCCACAACTGGAGTATTGTGTGCAGTTCTGGTCACCACATTACAGGAAGGACGTAATAGCTCTGGAGAGAGTGCAGAGGAGGTTTACAAGAATGCTGCCAGGGTTAGAAAAGTGTAGCTACGAGGAGAGATTGGATAGGTTGGGGTTATTTTCCTTGGAACAAAGAAAGCTGAGAGGAGACTTGATTGAGGTGTACAAAATTATGAGGGGAATAGATAGAGTGGACAGGATAAAATTGTTTCCCTTGATGGAGAATTCTAGAACCAGGGAACATAGATTCAAGTTAAGTGACAGAAAGTGCAGAGGGGACATGAGGAAGAACTTTTTTACGCAGAGGGTAGTGGGTGTCTGGAATTTGCTGCCCAAGTTGGTGGTAGAGGCAGAAACTTTAAACTCTTAAAAACTACCTGGATCTGCACCTTAAGTGCTGTAAGCTGCAGGGCTATGGGCTGGGTGCAGGAAGGTGGGATTAGAAAGGTGTCCTCGGGCTGGCATGGACAAGATGGGCCAAATGGCCTCCTTCTGTGCTGTAACTTTTCTACGGTTCTAATGTGGAAAATTGCCCCAGTATGTCCTGTAGACAAAAAGCAGGACAAATCCAACCTGGCGAATTAGCATCCCACCAATCCACTCTCCATCATCAGTAAAGTGATGGAAGGGGTCATCAACAGTGCTGTCAAACAGCACTTGCTTAGCAATAACCTGCTCACTGACGCTCAGTATGGGTTCCATCAAGGCCATTAAGCTTCTGACCTCATTACAGCCTTGGTTCCAACCTAAAAAGCTGAACTCAAGAAGGTAGGTGCAGGGGTAATGGGAAAAGGTAGGGCAATGGCCACTAGGCCATAATGCTCATTTAGAGAGCCAGTGCAGACGCGGTGGGCCGAATGGCCTCCTTCTGTGCCATTAAGATTCTGAGAGTCACTGCTCTTGACATCAAGGCTCATTTAACAGAGTGTGGCATCAAGGAGCCCCTGCAAAACTGGAATTAATGGGAATCAGGGGAAAAACTCTCCACTGGTTGGAGTCATATTTAGCACAAAAGAAGATGGTTGTGGTTGTTGGAGGTCAATCATCTCAGTTCAAGGACATCACTGGAGTTCCTCAGGGTAGTGTCCTAGGCCGAACCATCTTCAGCTGCTTCATCAATGACTTTCCTTCCATTATAAGTTCAGAACTGAGGACGTTCACTGATGACTGTACAATGTTCAGTTTCGTTCATGACTTCAGATACTAAAGCAGTCCATGTCCAAATGCAGCAAGACCAGGGCAACATTCAGACTTGGGCTGACAAGTGACAAGTAACATTAATGCCACACGAGTGTCATGAAATGACCATCTCCAACAAAAGGGAATCTACCCATCGCCCTTGACATTCAATGGCATTACCGTCACTAAACCCCGCACTATCAATATCCTGGGGGTTACCATTGATCAGAAACTTAACTGGACCAGCCATATAAATACTATGGCTACAAGAGCAGGTCAGAGGCTAGGAATCCTGTGATGAGCAACTCACCTCCTGACATCCCAAAGCCTGTCCACCATCTACAAGGCACAAGTCAGGAGTGTAATGGAATACTCTCCACTTGCCTGGATGAGTGCAGCTCCAACAACAGTCAAGAAGCTTGACACCATCCAGGACAAAGCAGCCTGCTTGATTGGCACCCCATCCACCAACACCTAGAAGGACAATGGCAGCAGGTACACGGGGATACTACTACCTGGAAGTTCCCCGCTAAGTCACTCACCATCCTGACTTGGAAATATATTGCTGTTCCTTCATTGTCACTGGGTCAAAATCCTGGAATTCCCTCCCCAACAGCACTGTGGGTGTATCTACACCACATGGACTGCAACTGTTCAAGAACGTTGCTCACCACCAGCTTCTGAAGGGAAATTAGGGATGGACAATAAATGCTGACCTAACCAGCAATGCCCATATCCCATGAATGAATAAAAACTTGGCAGGACAATTTGCAAGAATACAAATATAAGGGGGAAACAACAATTTATACTTATACAATTATGCTGATTGATTGGCAAGTGGACTCTGACTGATAGAGGCGTTGCCATGGAGAATGCATCAGTGATGATGACTGACAGTTCATGCAAAGCCACATATATTAATACACTGGGCCCTGTTCTTTGCAGATAGAAAGAACATGTACACACATTGAGCCTGTATCAGCTAAACAAAATAAGTGACTGCCATCTGCTGACTCATTCCTCAGAGCAATGCCTTGATCAATCTGAGTCAAGCTGCTAGTTTAAATTTCAAACAATGCTTGGCAGTTAACAGTTAGTCACCATCACTGGTGTATTCTCTATGGCAACACCTCAACCAGAGTCCACATGTCAACCAATCAGCATTCTCTTCATATACAGTATAAATTGTTGTTTTCCCCCTTATATTGGTATTCTTGTGCAGTGTCCTGATGAGTGCAAGATGAAAAGCTTCAACCTGTCTCTTTTTCAGCAATACTCAAGTTCTGTACTACCAAACAACTATTAGTGATAGTGGTGTTAACTATATATTGCTGTTTGTCCACTGCGCCAGTGCCAGCTGCATTTATTTTGTGTAGGCACAGGTTTGGAATTACCCCATGGTGGTAGGGGCATATAGAGAGAAATATGAAGGGGTTATGCCACAGGTCCTTGGTGCGTAGAAGTCACATCAGGACTAAAGATCAGGGTGCTGAGCCACTGCTGGCAGTGGGCAACGAAAGGGAACAGATTTTGGAAAACTCTCCTAGTTTAGTCTTAGAATGCACATGACTTCCCTGCACTGGATTCTTTTCCATGGGGTCTTACTTGGGGAAGAACGGGCCCATGTCTCAAGTGAGGTTACAGTGAGGAATGTCCAATGTCATTTTTTTCTGTTTACAGTTGGAGTTGAATCTTTAGGAATCTGACCAAGAAATGTAAAGAATTGAACCTTCTCAAACAGCATCTGCCAAGACTTTGGATACTACCTGAAACTAGAATGGTCCCATGTCAGTCATGCAATCAACTTACACAAATATTTCATAGATGGACCTGACTCTCAAATGAGAGGTTCCTGACTGCAGTAACTGTCCATGTCCACTTTGCAGACAAGATATTTCCCCACATTAAAAAGATGAAATCACCTTCAAAATGAGAGCATAAGCCAATGTGTGGCAGTTGAACAAGCCTCCTGGAAGATGGGTAAATTATGGTAAGGGCAGAATCCCAGCCCTTGCTGGCCACTGAACAAAACACATTTCTATTCAAATAGAACTGATCAGATTCTGCCCCATTATCCATTTGAATATGTAAAATGGTAATATTTCCTTTTGCAGATTCATGCTTTTTTTTATTTAAAAAAAAGACAGCTGAATTTCAATTCGATTCAATTCACTCTATTGTCATATGGAAATTCATTTTGGTTGCATTGCTCATTCATTAAAAAATTACACATAAATGAATATCAATAAAAGAAAGAATATTATCCTATCAGATAATTTTCATTAAAATAGGTATTAAAAACCATTTCAATACAATTAAAATAATCAGCCAGTGAGTCCCACTCTGAGTGCATATCCTCATTTATTCATCAAACTTCTGCTAAAAACTTTTATAGAGAAGGGCACTAATGAGTTCAGGAATCAATTTTTCCTGCATCTGAGGGATTGTCACCTTTTCCCTGAACGCAACTAACAATAATATTGAAACAAGGGGCGATTCTCATTGTTCATGACACTCCTTAATATAGCCTAAATTCTTCGAGAGCAATTTTGTCAAGAAAGATCTGCTCATCAAATACCCTTCCTGCCCAGTTCAATAATCTCTGTACCTTTAAAAAGAGTCTGCTTTCCAAAGATTACAATACCAGGTGAGGCATCTAAAAAGGATAGCACTCAACTACAGCTGTAGAGTGTACTGGAAAAGATTTTAATTTTCTGAGGTAGTATAATTGTGTCTTGGCAATCACACCTGTACACTCTTCACATTCAAACACTTCAAGCCACAATACTCATGTCTCGTCAAAGTCGTGTGTGAAGGTGGGGAGCATGGAAAGGGATACATCTCAATCTTCTCAGTTACCCATGCATTTACAGAACTATAATTCAACTTTTTCACATAATTGATCAATAGATAAAATGCACAAAATTAAACTGGAGTCTTTTTCCCCAATATTGCAATGAAGATGGCAGAATCCTTAAATTCCACTATCAGACACATAACACAACATATGGATTGAGTCAATTACTTGTATTTGTACTAAACAAAGGCAAATATTACATAAGGGAATGGTACATTCAGAGGAAAACTGCCATGTTTGCACTATTCAATTTAACAGAAATCCTAGGGACTATACTTAAAAGCAGAATATTAAAGTCAGTGCTTTACAACCAATTTCCAATCAATTAAACAATGGTAGAAATAATGAAATCACTTTATAAAAAGCTAGACAAACATACAAGTGGTCACACAGTATAGTGGGATGTTAAGTGATATTATCTCAATGCGGACAGAAAATGACTTCCCCCTATTTTTGGAGCTAATGGCATAAAAAGCATGAAAGAAATTCAGTGCTGATGAAAGGCACACAACAATTCTCAGAATTGGTGTCAGGGAACATTCTCTGGTCAAATACTGCACAGGTGCAAAATAAGCTCTGCCCTATCCCGACAGTAGTTTCACTGAAACAATAATAGCTGGAGTATTATGACACAGCCAATAGTAGAGGCTGAGTTGTTCAAATCCCAGAGGAAAACTTGAAGCAACTGTCATAATCCATTTTTACAATTTGTAATTTTGAGATGCAGACTTTGAATTCAATAGGAATAAGACCACTGAGTCTCGTGGTTTTTATATAAAACTAAATTAAACATTTATTAATTTAACAACAAATTAAAGACATATACATGGCTACAAATTACTACTATAATAACCTGTTAACAAATCCCCAGATTAATCTCCACTAAGGCAACAGTAACCCATAGGCTTTAAATGGACACCAGGCAAAGCAAATTTTACCGTACAAATTCCAAATGAGGTTCTTTTGCAAGTTGGTTGGAGGTGTATAGGCTGGTTAGCTCTTACACACACACACACACACACAAACTCCTTTCTTTATATACCTAGCTTTCTCTTTGAATGTAAATTTTCCATTGTATCACTAGGTCTTTTGAACCTCAGCTCTTCTAACAATAAAATTCCTTTCACAGCACCAATTTTATTAGTAAGCTGAAAAAATGAACACATTGTTTAGCTTCTCCTAGCTAGGTGCAAGATTTTACCCACAGTCTTGAATGGTTTATTCAACGAATGCAAATTAACACTTTACCTTACTGTTCACCCAATTAACATCTCAAAACTGCTGTATATCAAAGCAAAACAAAAACAGAATTACCTGGAAAAACTCAGCAGGTCTGGCAGCATTGTCAGAGAAGAAAAGAGTTGACGTTTCGAGTCCTCATGACCCTTCTACTGAGTTCTGTGGAAGGGTCATGAGGACTCGAAACATCAACTCTTTTCTTTGCCGCCGATGCTGCCAGACCTGCTGAGTTTTTCCAGGTAATTTTGTTTTTGTTTTGGATTTCCAGCATCCGCAGTTTTTTGTTTTTATTTGTACATCAAAGCACCCAGACTAACCGGCTTTAATCTAATTAAGACACGCACAGGCACATATGCAGACACAGACCCTCACTAGAATTCTATTTTTAAAAATAATTTCCAATAACATTATAAACCTTAATATCTCTTCATGACAACCAGAGAGGTTTTTTTCATTTTCAGCACAGAGTCTCTTAGACCAAGAATTCAGGACAAGATTAGTAACTGTGTGCAAAATGAGGCCAACAGAAACTAGATTCAGATTATCCACAGAATGGTTACAGCAAAGGAGGAGGATATTCGGTCCATTGCGCCTGCACCAGCTCTCTGCAAGGACAATTCATCTAGTCCCAGTTGCTCAACTATCCTCCATAGCCCTGCAAATTTTATCTTTTCAGATAATTGTCCAATTCTCTTTTGAAAGCCACAACTGAATCTGCTTCCACCACAGTCTCATGTAGTGCATTCCAGGTCCTAACCACCTAACTGCATAAAAAAGATTTTCCTCACGTCATTGTTGCTTCTTTTGCCAATTGCTTTTAATCAGTGTCCTCTGGTACTTGATCTTACTGCCAGTTTCCTACTATCTACTCTGCCCAGACTTCTCAGCATTTTGAATACGTCTATCAAATCTCCCATCAACAATCTCTTCTCCAAGGAACAACCCCAGCTTCTCCAACTGATCCACATAACTGAAGTTCCTCACCCCAGAACCATTCTCGTAGACCTTTTCTGTCCCCTCTCTAATGTCTTCACATCCATCCTACAGTGTGGTACTCAGAACCAGATGCAATACATCAGTTGAGGCCAAACCAGTGTTTTATCACAACACAGATTAATCACAACTTCCTTGCTTTTGTACTTTATGCCCCTATTAATATAGTCCAGATGCCAAATGCTTTTATTAACTGTGCTATTAATCTGCTCTGTCACCTTCAAGGATTTGTACATATTTACCCCCCCACCCCCAATAGTTTCTGTACTGCCTTTAGAATTGGATCCTTTATATTGCTTCTCCTTGTTCTTTCTACAAAAACGAATCACTGCACACTTCTCTGCTTTAACTTTCATCTGCCTTTTGCCTGACCATCCATCAACCTGTCTATATCCTTTTGAAGTTCAACAATATCCTCCTCACAGTTCACAATACTTCCAAGTTTCATGTCATCCTGAAATTTTGAAATTGGGCTCTGTAAAGGCACGTCTAGATCATTAATACATAATCAAGAAAAGTAGGGGTCCTAACATCAATCCCTGGGGAATCCCAATATATATCTTCCTCCAGTCTAAAAAACATCTGTTCACCACCACTTTGTTCCTTATCACTCAGCAAATTACGTACCTATTGCTGTTACTGTACTTTTTATTCCACGAGGTATAATTTTGTTCACAAGCCTGATAATGTAGCACTTTATCAAATGTCTTTTGGAAGCCCATGTACACCCTATCAATCACATTACCAGCATCCACATCAAAAAACTCAACCACATTAGTTAAACATGATTTGTCCTTAACAAATTTGTGCTGACTTTCCTTCATTAACCCACATTTTCCCAAGTGATTGTAAATTTTGTCCCAAATTATCATTTCTAAAAGCTTCCCTATCACCGAGGTTAAACTGACTGGTGTGCTGTTGCTGGGCTTATGCTTATGTAACATTTGCAGTCCTCCAGTCCTTTGGCAGCAACCCCATACCTATATATAAGAAATTTAAAATGTTGTGTGTGTATCTTACATGATGTGGATTTGGTTTGAAAGGTACACACAATGTCCTTAAGGATCCAAAGAGTTAAAGGAGTCAAATGCAAATAAACCTGCTAGATAATCTTGGCAAACTTAATGACCTTCTTCATAATTTCCAAACGACAGCAACTACCAAAGAGAAAAGTGCTATCATTGCAGAAAACATTTAAAAATGCACAATAAGCATAATATCAATAAATCTACAAATACAGAAACACACTGAATTTGAAACACATTTCAGAGATCACAATCAGTCTGGCCAAGGTAAACAAATTTGATGACTAGGAATAAACTCAGCAAATACAGACCACTCAGTTTAACCTTGGTGGTGGGGAAACTTTAAGAAAAAATAATCTAGGACAAAATTAACGGTTATTTGGACAAGTGCGAATTAAGTAATCCACAACTGAGTAAGGAAAAGCGGCGTGGATTTGTAAAAGGCACACCATGTTTAACTAACCAGTTTTTTGATACGGTAACTAAGAGGGTTGAATGAGGGTAATACGGTTGATATGGTGTATAGGGAATTCCAAAAGGTGGTTGATAAAGTGCCACATAATAAGCTTGCCAGCAAAGTTGAAGCCCAAAGAATAAAAGCGGCAATGGCAGCATGAATATAAAATTGGTCAAGTGACAGGAAATAGTTTTTTAAAAAATTCATTCATGGGATATGGGCATCGCTGCCTAGGCCAGCATTTATTGCCCACCCCTAGTTGCCCTCGAGAAGGTGGTGGTGAGCTGCCTTCTTGAACCGCTGCTGTCCATGTGGAGTAGGTACACCCACAGTGCTGTTAGGAAGGGAGTTCCAGGATTTTGACCCAGCGACAGTGAAGAACCTGCAATATATTTCAAAGTCAGGATGGTGAGTGGCTTGGAGGGGAACCTCCAGGTGGTGGTGTTCCCCTATGTCTGCTGCCCTTGTCCTTCTAGGTGCCAGTGGCCATGGGTTTGGAAGGTGCTGTCGAAGGAGCCTTGGTGAATTCCTGCTGTGCATCTTGTAGATGGTACACACTGCGCTACTGAGCGTCGGTGGAGGGAGTGAATGTTTGTGGATGTGGTGCCAATCAAGCAGGCTGCTTTGTCCTGGATGGTGTCCAGCTTCTTCAGTGTTGTGGGAGCTGCACTCATCCAGGCAAGTGGGGAGTATTCCATCACACCCCAGACTTATGCCTTGTAGATGGTGACAGGCTTTGGGGAGTCAGGAGGTAAGTTGCTGATCACACGATTCCTAGCCTCTGACCTGCTCTTGTAGCCACAGTATTTATATGGCTAGTCCAGTTAAGTTTCTGGTCAATGGTAACCCCCCAGGATATTGATTGTAGGAGATTCAGTGATGATAATGCCATTGAACATCAAGGGGGCGATGGTTGGATTCTCTCTTGTTGGAGATGGTCATTGCCTGACACTTGTGTGGTGCAAATGTTACTTGCCACTTGTCAGCCCAGGCCTGAATATTGTCTAGGTCTTGCTGCATTTGGACATGGACTGCTTCACTAGTGGTGAACAGTTAATACAAATAGAAAGTTAACATTAACAGGATTCTGATGAAAAATGATCGACCTCGATCTGTTTCTTTATCCAAAAATGCTGCCTAAAGAACATAAGAAATAGGAGCAGGAATAGGCCATTTGACCCCTCTAGCCTGCTCCACCATTCAATAAGATCATGGCTGATCTACCCCAGGCCTCAACTCCTCTTTTGTGCCAGCTCCTCATAGCCCTCAACTCCCCAAGGTTTCAAAAATGTATCTACCTCCTCTTTCAATACTTTCAGTGATCTAGCCTCTGCAACTGTGAGGTACAGAATTCCAGATATTCACTACTCTCAGAAGAAATTCTTTCACATCTCAGTTTTAAATGAGTGTCCCTTATTTTGTAACTATGTCCCCTAGTACGAGATTCCCCCACTAGTGAAAACATCTTCTCAACATCTACTCTGTCAAGTCCCCTCAGAATCTTGTACGCTTCAATAAGATCACTCCTTATTCATCTAATGAATAAAGGCCTAACCTGTTTAGCCATTCTTGATAAGTCAACCCCTTTATCCCAGAAATCAGCCTACTGAACCTCTTTTGAACTGTCTCCAATGCCAGCATATCCTTTCTTAAATGTGGGGACCAAAACTGTACACAGTACTCCAGGTGCAGCCTCACCAGCACCATGTACCATTGTAACAAGACTTCCCTATTTTTAAACTCCAACCCCTTAGCAATACAGGCCAAAATTCCATTTGCTTTCTTAATTACTTGCTGTACCTCCATGCTAACCTTTTGGGTTTCATGCACGATAACACCCAGATCCTTCTGTGCTGCACTTTTTTGGAGTCTCTTTCCATTTAATAACAGTCTGCCTTTTGAACCTGCTTAGTATTTCCAGCATTTTTTATATTTATTTCACCAGCCACCGTATTTTGCATTTGTATTAGTGAACAGTCTTTTTTGGACTGTAGGAAGGTGTACAGCGGTGTTCTGCATGGGTTAACACTAGGACAATACTAGGGCTCTGAAGAAGAGTCATACAGACTTGAAATGTTAACTCTGTTTCTCTCTCCACAGATGATGCCAAGCCTGCTGAGTTTTTCAGGCATTTTCTGTTTTTATTTCAGGTTTCCAGCATCTGCTGTATTTTGCTTTTATCAATGTTAGTTCCATTGTCTTTCTTGATCTATATTAATGATTTAGATTTGCATCTACAGGAAATTATGTTAAAACATGCAGATGACAAGACTTGAAAGCGCTATGAATTGTGGGGATAGTGACAGGCTTCAAGAAGACATATGTTCACTCATTTTAGCAGCCTATGACAGATGAAATTTAATACATAAAAGTGTGAAGTGATACAGAAAGAACGAGAAGAGGCAATACAAACTAAAGGCTACAATGCTAAAGGAAGTGCACAAACAGTGAGCTGGGGTGCATTTGCACAAATCATTGAAGGTGGATGGGCAGGTTAATAAAGCAGTTAAAAAGACTTACAGGATCACAGCTTTATAAATACAAGCACAGAGTAAAAAAGCAAGGAAGTTATGATGAACCTTTATAAAATACTGGTGTGGCCTCAAATGAGGTAGTGTGTCCAATTCTGGACACCACACTTTAGGAAGGATGTAAAGGCTTTAGAGAGGGTGCAGAATAGATTTACGAGAATGGTTCCAGGGATGAGAAACTTCAGTTACAAGGATAGATTGGAGAAACTGGGACTGTTCTCTTTGAAGGAAGTTGAGAAGATTTGATAGAGGCGCTCGAAATCACGAGATATCTGGACAGAGTAGATAGAAACTGTACCCATTGGTAGAAGGTTTGAGAACCAGAGGACACAGATTTAAGGTAACTGGCAAAAGAATCAAAGGGGTCACAGGGGAAACTTTATGCAGCGAATGCTTCTGATATGAAATGCATTGCCTGAAAGGTGGGGGCTTCAGGCAGATTCAGTCATGCCCTACAAAAAGGAATTGGATAAACACCCAAAAGGAAAACATTTTCAGGCCTCCGGGGAAAGGGTAGGGGAGTGGAACTAGCTAATTTGCTCCTGCAGAGAGCTGGTGTGGACTCAACAGGCCAAGTGGCATTCTTCTATGCTGTAACTATTCCGTGATTCTACCCTTGCCTCCCAATTCCCCTTCAGGATTCAAATCCTCCGACAGGACTTCAGCACAAAAATCTAGGCTGACACTCCCTGTGCACCACTATGAGTGCTGCACCGTCAGAGGTGCCCTATTTTGGGTGAGACATTAATACCAGGCCCTATCTATCTTCTGAGGTGGGCACAGAATTATGTCATGGCACTATTTCAAAGAACAACAGTGCTATCCTTGGTGTCCTGGGCCAATATTTACCCCTCGATCAACAGATGGTCTGGTGATTATCACATTGCTACTTGTGGGCGCTTCCCGTGTGCTGTTACACTTCCGACATTTCAACAGTGACTACCTCCCGTTTCAAAAGAACTGCTTCAGGGTGTCCAGAGGCATCATATTGATGCAAGTCTTTCTTTTTTCAATGGAAATTGAGAGTTAAAAAAGACAGGTACTTATCAATGGTGTGTTATACTGCATTCCTAGTATTATTGATTACCTCTCACTTAAAAGTCGTTGTCCTGCCAGCTCACTGGTTAATAGTAATGTCATTAAAAGCATTATACGGAGTGGGCAACGCGTTTTGGAAGCCAAAAATTTAGCAACCGGGCGCAATTTGTGGAGGACGATGCCCTTTCTTAACCATCGCAGCAGCAGGAAACAGGCTTGAAGTTCAGATTCGCTCCAGCCGCATTAGTGCTGGCGGCAGTGGGTTTCTGAGCCAGTTCTACTGCCATGGTAGCAGCGGTGAGAAATAACAACAAAGTCAACTCCGAGCGCCCCAATCGCGCTGAAAGGTTCCCCCGGGGCGATGATCCACTCACAATGAGCTGCAGCAGCTGTTAGCCCAGGGGGCAGGAGGCACACAAACAGCCGGCAAGTGCCGCGAAAAGAGGGGGAGAGAGAGACACACACAGACACACACACACACACTGGGTTTGTGTGTTCACTGTGGTAGCCGCTGATCGGTAAACACCCGAGTATTCCTCCCTCCTCCCTGGCTGCGGTGTGCTGAGCTGGGAGCCAGGCCGCCAACAAGCACCAAGTTGCCTTTGCCTTCCCCGCTCTTACCTGCCCGGAGAGACGCTCTCCTCAGAGGCACCGGCGGCCGCTCTCCTCGGCGGCTTGGGCGGCATGGCGCGTGGAGTGAGCAGCGGCTGTTTGGCTCGAGCGCGAGGCCGCCGCCTTTCAAACGTTTAAAAGGCTGCAAAGGTTCCAAACGGACAACACGACAGACCCCGAGACGGCGCCAAACACACTCGCCGTTTCCGGCTTGTGCGTCACTTCCTTAGCACCGCCGCCAGCCGAGGAAACCGCGGGGGAGAGAGAGAGTGAGAGAGAGTGTGTCTGGGCTCAGTCAGCTTGGGTGACCATTCGTTCAGCTTTGCTGCGGGCCAGTCCGGCTTTCAGCGCATCTGGCTTCATTCCACTATCAAAAGGCCCGTTTTTACTCCTATGCGGGATGTGGGCAGCGCCGCCTGGGTCACCATTTATCGCCCATCCCGAATCGCCCTTGAGGTAATGGTGAGCTGCCTTCTTGAACCACTGCAGTCCATGGTAGGTGCACCCATCGTGCTTGTTAGAGAGGGAATTCCAGGACTTTGACCCAGCGACAGTGAAGGAGCCTTAGATCCTGTAGAGGTATACAAAATCATGGTGCAAGGATGGAGAACCAGGGGACACAAGATTTAAGGTAATTAACAAAAAAAGCAAGAGACATGAGAATTTTTTTCACACAGCAAGTGGATGGGATCTGGAATGCGCTGCCTGAGTGTGTGGTGGAGGCAGGCTCAATCGAGGCACTTAACGGGGAATTGGACTATCTGAAAAGTAAGGTGAAGGGCAACTTGGGGGAGTGGTACTAGGTCAATTACTCCTTCAGACAGCAAGTGCAGATATAACCAGCCGAATGGTCTCCTTTGTGCTGTAACCATTCGGTGATTCTATTTTAAAGTTTAAAACTCTGCCCCCCCCCCCCCCCCCGCCCCCCCACCGTGAGGGGATGGTCCAATGGGATGATGTCTATTCACAGGCACTCACCATGGGTCACCAACAAATGGATATTATTTTAAGTGATTAGAGGCTGGGAATTTCCAAATGGCCACCCTACTAGCCTCATTGCAATATCATTGTCATAATGTCATTTCCAGGTCACAAGTGCCATGAAGAAAGATCCTATCGGACGTCCATGTATCCCTCGTGTTACAGGATGAACATTGAACCGTTATTCTAACAGACCCATTAGTAATACCTATGTCAATCATTTAAAATAATTTCTCAGATCAGTGATTTCCCATGAAAAAAAGATGCTTTCGTTGTCCCTATTACCATCATTCACCAATTCAAAATGCTTGAGAGAGAGATGCTGTTCAAGGAATAGTTAAAAGAATGCGATTTCCTAGCAAAAATGTAGGAAGGGAGCGCAAGAGCATCATACAGTTTGCACTTAATACTACTGTGATACCGATGTCAGCCATTGAAGAAAGAGAGATGTGAATCAGCACATTTTGATGGAAAAGCACAAATTTTACACTCAGTGCAAGTATTTAAAAATGGCCTGCATTGCCTCTAAGCAATAAAGTGGCAGCTGCTGAATTATGTAGTCTACCATGACATGAGGTACCATCAGTCTTAAAGGAGTATCGACTGCAGCACAAAAATTGATAAAGAAATCCACAATGACTTCACTGTGGCCAAAGACCTGACTTATGGGAAAACAAAAGCGAAAACACTGAGCAAGAACATTCTAGTGCCATATCCTGTACAGAAGCACTTGGATTACATTAAAACAAACGTTCTTTTTTCCTTTGGCAATGGCAACTGATAGTGTTTCCTCTTAAGTTTTGAGATATTTTAGTTTTGAGGCGGGGGAAGGTATAGTACTGGTGTGGTCCAGTATTTACTGCTGGATTTCTAAAGTGGTAGCCAGGAAACCTTGGAAGCAATTGCAACAGAAATAGCATTCAAACTGAGTGCGTTTCATCTCAGCCTGGGGAGACTTTCCGTGCATTCAGCTGGCAAAACGTGTTAATTACAGAAAGTACGGTAGTGTTGAAGAAAAACCTGAAAGCTACTGAAAAGGACATTGTTGCAGCTAGCTGTTTAGCTCATATTTGCACAAGGCAACAAAATACGCTGTCGGAAACTTTGAGGTAATGCAGAAGATTATTCGCAAGGTATATAGTATACTTTAGCATTTGAGGGAGTTCTGTGACTTTGTTGAAGTGATGGTGTACAAATCTACTGAGGCACGTTGTGACCAGGTAGCTGATTTTCTCTAACAAAAACAGAATTACCTGGAAAAACTCAGCAGGTCTGGCAGCATCGGCGGAGAAGAAAAGAGTTGACCTTTCGAGTCCTCATGACTTTTTGTTTTGGATTTCCAGCATCCGCAGTTTTTTTGTTTTTATTAGCTGATTTTCTCTACTGCGGCTATTGACTCAAATTGCTGGAAACCTCTGACAAACTAATTTCAGAGTCTAGGTGAGGAAGAGTGCCCCAAAGTACTATGAAAATGCTTTTGGGACCGTGGGGGAGGTGGTGTCAGTGCATTGGCTGAGCTTTACTTTCTCATTCTCCGCAGTGTTCTGAAACTATTCACTTATAGCTTTAGAGGCCAAGTCGTGCAGTGGCCTCTCACTGTATAAGCTGATGCGTGACATGGAGAGGACTTGGAACACGTTGTTTGGGTTCATAGTAAATGGCAGATTGAAGTAATTAACATTAGATTTGACCGGAAAATGAGACTTTAATTATTCACAAGAGTTAAGAACTACTCGAGTGACAGATATGAACATACGAAATAGGAGCAGAAGTAGGTCATTCAGCCCCCTGAGGCTGCACCACTATTCATTAAGATTATGGCTGATCTGTTTGTTTTGAATTCCACATTCCCATCTACCCCGATAACCTTTGATTCCCTTTACTAACAAGAATCTATCTACCTCTGCTTTAAAATATTCAATGATCCTGCCTCCACCATTCTCTGAGGCAGAGAATTCCAAAGTCTCACAACCCTCAGATTTTTTTTTCATTTCTGTCCTGTAAGGGTGACCTCTAATTTTAAAAGTGCCCCCTAGTTCTGGACTCACCCACCAGAGGAAACATCCTTTCCGCATTCATCTTGTCAATACCGTTCAGGATTATATATACTTCAATCAAGTCACCCCTCACTCTTCTAAACAAGCCCAGTCTGTCCAACCTTTCCTCATAAGACAACCCACTCATTCCAGGTCTCAATCTAGTCAACCTCCTTTGAACCACCTCCAATGCATTTACATCCTTCCTTAAATAAGGAGACCAAAACTGCATACAATATTCAACATGTAGTCTCATCAATGCCCTGTTTAACTGAAGCATAACATCTTTACTTTTATGTTCAATTCGTTTTGTAATAAAGGATAGCATTTCATTCACCTTCCTAAATACTTGCTGTACCTGCATATTAATTTGTGACTTGTGCACTAGGTCCCTCTGAACCTCAGAATTCTGCTGCTGTTCTCTGTTTAAGTAATGCTCTGCTTTTTCATTCTTCCTGCCAAAGTGAACAACTTTACATTTTTCTACATTATACTCCATCTGCCAGATTTTTGCCCAATAATTCAACCTATCTTTATCCATCTGCAACCTCCTTATGTCCTCTTCACAGCATACTTTCCTACCTATCCTTGTGTCACCTGAAAATTTAGTTCCCTGCCTTTGTTCCCCTCATCTAAGTCATTGACATAAATTGTAAAAGGTTGAGGCCCCAGCACAGATCCCTGCAGGACTCCACACGTCAAATCCTGCCAATCAGAAAATGACCCATTTATGCATACTCTTGTTTTTTTGCCAGCCGGCCAATCTTCTATCTATGCTGTGTTGTTGTTTTGGTGTTACCAAAACTCGCTTTTGCAACCATATTTCCTTCCTCAGTGACTGTCTCCGTCTCACCCCATGTGGATTCCAACTGAAGTATCAACACAAACTGGAGAACATCACCTCATCTTCCGATTAGGCACTTTACAGCCTTCTGGACTTAAGTTCAACAATTCAGACCATGAACTCTCTCCACCATCCTCACCCATTTTTATCCCCTTTTTTCAATGTTCATTTTTCAATTTTAATTTTAATTTTCATTTGTATTCACTGTTTTATCCCCTTTTATCCTATTTTCAATCTTTTTTCCCCCCACTGTCCCCTCCCCCAACAAGGGCCACCTGTCACTTGTTCATGTTGTTCTTTCCAGAGTGCTTACCCTTGTCCTGCTATTATCACATTGTTTTCTGACCTTAATGCCACTATCAGCACCTCCTTTAGCCAGTACGACTATCATTAACACCCTTTTATCCTTTTGGCCATGACATCTCTGACACTCTCTCCTTCGCCTCCACCTATCACTGGCCTTTTATCCAGCTTCACCTGCTCCACCCCCATTAAACAGTATAAATTTCATTACATTCTTACTTCTCTTTAGCTCTGAAGAAGTCATCAGGACTCAAAACGCTATTTCTTGTTTTTTTTATTTTCTCTCCACAGATGCTGTTAGACCTGCTGAGCTTTTCCAGCATTTTCTGTTTTTGTTTCAGATTTCCAACATCCGCACTATTTCGCTTTTACCTTCTATCTATGTTAATATGTTATCCCCCACACCACAAGCTTTTATTTTCTGCAATAATCTTTGCTGTGGCACCTAATCAAATGCCTTCTGGAAATCCAAATACAGTACATTTACAGGCTCCCCTTTATCCACAGCGCATGTTACTACTTCAAAGAACTCCAATAAATTGGTTGAACACAATTTCCCTTTCACAAAACCATGCTAACTCCTTCCAATTACCTGGAGTTTCTCTGCGTCCAGCTATAACCTAACCTTCTTAATGATCAATTCTAACACCTTCCCCATGAAAGACATCAAGCTAACTGGCCTATAGTTTCCTGTTTTCTGCCTCCCTTCTTGAATAGAGGGGTTATATTTGCTACTTTCCAGTCTGATGGAACTATTCCAGGATCTAGCACATTTTGGAAAATTAACAACAATGCATCTACTAGCTCATTAGCCACCTCTTTTAAGACCCAACGATGAAGTCCATCAGGATCCAGAGACTTGTCAACCTGTAGCTCCATCAGTTTACTCAGTACTGCTTCCCTAGTGATTGTAATTTCACCAAGTTCGCCTCCTTCCACCTCCTGATTTACAGCTATTACTGGAATATTTTTGTGTCCTTTATAGTGAAGACAGAAGCAAAATATTTGTTCATTTCATCTGCCATTTCTTTCAGAGGGTAGGGATCCTGTAGTGAATAACTCGCCTCCTCACTCCCCAAAGCCTGTCCACCATCTACAAGGCACAAGTTGAACGAGTGCAGCTCCAGTAACACTCGAAGCTTGACACCATCCAGGACAAAGCAGCCCAGTTGATTGGCACCCTTCCACAAACATTTACTCCCTCCACCACCAATGAACAGTGGCAGCAGTGTCTAT
The DNA here is from genome assembly GCF_017639515.1 of Carcharodon carcharias. Taxonomy (NCBI): domain Eukaryota; kingdom Metazoa; phylum Chordata; class Chondrichthyes; order Lamniformes; family Lamnidae; genus Carcharodon; species Carcharodon carcharias. The sequence goes on along the minus strand of NC_054484.1, from coordinate 95,457,053 downwards.
CACCTCCAAGATGCAATGCAGAATCTCACCAAGGCTCCTTAGGCAGCACCTTCCAAACCCACAAATGCTACCATCTAAAAGGACAAGGACAACAGATACACGAGAACACCACCATCTGGAACTTCCCCTCCAAGCCACTCGCCATCCTGATTTGGAAACGTATTGCCGTTCCTTCACTGTCACTGCGTCAAAATCCTGGATCACACACCCTAACAGGACTGTGGGTGTACTTATACCACAGGGACTGCAGAGGTTCAAGGTGGCGGCTCACCACCATCACGGGTAATTAAGGATAGGCAATAAATGCTGGCCTAGCCAGCAACCCCCACTTCTCGTAAAATGAAAAATAACTCCCCACTGTCACTCTCTAGAGCACCAACATTCACTTTACTCTTTTCCTTTTAAAATACCTATAGAAACACTTGCTATCCATTTTTATATTTCTAGCTAGCTTACTCTCATACTATAATTTTTCTCTTGATTAACCTGTTAGTCATTCTCTGCTGTTCTTTATATTCTGTCCAATCATCTCACCTGCCATTCATCTTTGCACAGTTATATGCTTTTTCCTTAAGTTTGATGCTTTCCTTAACTTCTTTAGTTAACCACAGATGGAGGGTCCTCCTCTTCAAAGTTTTCTTTATAGTAGGAATATAATTGAGTATTCTGAAATATCCCCTTAAAGGTCTGCCACTGCTTCACCATTTATCTATCCCCCAGCCACATATCCAGTTCACTTCAGCTAGCTCAGCTTTCATGCGCATAGTCACCCTTATTTAAGTTTAAAATACTAGTCTTTGACCCACTCTTCTCCCTTTAAAATTGGATGTAAAATTCAATCATATTGTGGTCCCTTCATGCTGAGGTCATTAATTAATCCTGTCACATTACACAATATCAAGTCTAATATAACCTGCTCTCTGGTTGGTTCCAGAACACACTGCTCTAAAAAAAACTCTCAAAAGAATTCTATGAACTCCACATGCAGGCTACTATTCGCCAGTCTAATTTTTCCAGTTTATATGTAGATTAAAATCACCCATTATTCTCGCTGTCCCTTTATCACAATAACCCAACATTTCTTCTTGAATACTTTGTCCTATATTGTGGTTACTGTTAGGGGGCCTGTCCACCAATCCCACTAGTGACTTATTTTGGCTACTATTCCTCATCTCCACCCAAACAGATTCTACATCCTGATCTCCAGAACCAAGGTCATGTCTAACTGTTATGCTAATGCCATCCTTGCTACCCCTCTCTGTCCCTTCCTGATATTCTATGACCCTCATTTCCCACATTACTATTATGGTGTCCTGCCTTGAATCTACTTGATTTGTCACATATTCCCAAGCTTGATCCCTCACCCCCACTGTTTTAAGACGAGGCTTTAAGCTAGCTATCATAGCAAAATGTCCAAGTTAGTCCTTGCAAATGCTGTTCCTTTGAAGAATATTGCGGTGGTATTAAAGTGTGTAATCTTTAAAAGATTGACATGAGTGGGCTGTACAAAGAATTCAGCATTGTGGAAAGTGTAATATCCCCCAAGAAGAAGGATTTCCAAACCAGTGAGGAGAGGTATCTGAGAACTTTAAGCAAAGCCTGGGGAGGGAAAGCGGTGGGATGGGGTGTGTGTGTGTGTACATGTAGAGGAAAAATCATGAACAAGAAAATCAACTCCAAAATATTCTATGTCACGCTGAAATGTTCATACAGAACAAGTTTTCTTCACGATGATCACTGCTTGGAGCAATAAAAGAAACAGGCTGGAAGTGGACAGCATTAAAGTAGAGCACCAGATCTGCATCAATTTCTCAAAAGCATGCAAAGACATGTACTCTAAGTTCTTGGGGAAAAAAAACACTTCTGAATGCCAGCAGGAATGGACAAAAGTACAAACACTAGTCATCCTTTCAATGGGTACATTAGCTTCAAATTGTTGATATTAATTATACATTAGTTATATTACATATTGTGATTCAATGCATAAATGCAACTGAAGTGCTCCTTTTAATTAATTATATTGACAGGCCTTAAGCTCAACCATTTCTGCATGTGCACAGGTTGGTGGGGAGAGTGGGTCTGGTATTCCTAAATTCCATCAATGGTCACCCTAGTTTTATAGATATTACACATATTGAGAGTTTATTTAAGAGGTCAGCTGACCATGTTTGAATGTACATGCATGGAAATCAACCCTTCCTTAAATCCACAGGAGCAAGTAGTGAAAATATTTACCCCTCTTTCATCCATCCCATTGCCTGTCAGATCTACCAGTGTTGTTATTCAGCATTTTAAGTCTTAAACATAGCAGTCAATACTGCTACCATTGGAAACTGTCATTAGTAGCACCATTGTCACTGTCAATTTATATTAACTATAATAGACAAGGTGTTAAAACTTTGTTGACTGGCTCAGAATTCAATTATGACAGCGAAAGTGATCAGGAGCAGCTGAATCAAAAGCAGTTGGTCCAGCAAGCAGACTCATCAGCCAACCAGAAAGAACTTTAGACAATAAACCAGGGAGTAAAAGGCAAATGATGATTCAGTTTTTAATTCATTTCATTGAAAAAAAATAAAGATTGGGACATGTACATGGTATTAAGGTGAGAGATGAAATAGCATCAGCAAACTTTTTTTTTTAAAATTGAATGTTGTGAAGGAGTCCCATTACACACTTAAAATTAGTTTTCCAATCCAGAAAGGTGTCAGCAATAATTATGACTTAGGGTTGATGCTAAGAAGGATCAAGATATTGTTGTTCCATTTTAAATGCCATGCAGTTGTCTCATGCTGGATCTCATTGTGTAGTGTGGTGATTGGCAGTGCATATCTCCACAGGTATTTTATCTTGCAGTTAAGAAAACGTCAAATGAGATTTGTCCCTTAGACAGATTGTGCCTTGACTGTTCAATTTAAAGAGACAGAATAAATATTCTTAGATGCAAGGATGGCAATAATGTTAGGCAAAGAATTTCATTTTGCACATTCTTGTCCAACAGCTTAATTTTTTTCTGCATATTTAAACTGAGCCACAATACCTGTTACACAGAATTGCTCAGGAGTAAATTTTTACATTACGCAATACTTGTGTAGTATATTCCATTCTCCATGATCTCCTCCTGTGCTGTACTATCCTAGGATGCTATTAATAGTTCAAGTGCAGCATATTCAACAAGGTTCAAGAATAGTGCACAAAAAAAGGCAAAGTCCAGGTCAAATTATGAGCACCGACAGTTTCCGCAATCGCCCTTGCCTCATCTGGCCTATCTGTGACTCCAGACCCAGAAATGTGATTGACACTTAATTGCTCTCTGGAATTGCCTAGCAAGCTACTCAGTTGTATCAAACCACTACAAAGTCCAAATGGAAAACCAGATAAACCACCTGGTACCTAGGCACCGGAAATGACAACAGCAAATCCAGTCCTGTCACCCTGCAAGGTCCTTATTAAAAATAAAAATACCTGGAAAAACTCAGGTTTGACAGCATCTGCGGAGAGGAATACAGTTAATGTTTCGAGTCTGTATGACTCTTCTATTAACACTAGGGGACTTGCGCCAAAATTGGTAGAACTGTCCCACACACTCATCAAGCAACAGCCTGACATTTTAAGATATAATTTGCTGAGTATGACTATTCTTCAGATATCACTATCCATGAGTATGGCATGTACCATTCCACATGCAGGACAGACCCACCAGAGGTGGGGGGCACAATCATAAACAAACAGTCAGTGGTGGAAGAGGGAAGTTGCCCTGGGAGTCCTCAACATTGACCATGTATCCCATAAGTCTCGTGGCATCAAGTCAAACTTGGGCAAAGAAACCTGCTGCACCCACTCTCCCCAACTTAGTACTTGGGAAAAGTCAACGCCAAATAGCTCTCAAGACAACAAAGTCCCGTTTTCACACACTTCGTGCTGTTATATGGCACGACCATTGTGCTAAATAGGATAGATTCAGGAACAGATCTAGCAACCCAAAACTGGGCATCCACGAAGTGCTGTGGGACAGCAGCAGAATTGTATTCAACCATAACCTGTAACCTCCTGCTCAGCATATTTCCCACTCAACTATCAAGCCAGGGATCAATCCTGGTTCAAATGAAGGGTGCAGGAGGGCATGCAGGAGCAGCACCAGGCATACATAAAAATGAGGTGCCAACCTGGTGAAGCCACAGCAGGACCACTTGCATGCCAAACAGCAACATGCAATAGACAGAGCTAAGCAATCCCACAGCTAAGAAATCAGATTCAAGCTCTGCAGTCCTGCCACATCCAGTCAGGAATGGTGGTAGACATTTAAACAACTCACTGGAGGCGACAGTGACCACAAATATCCCCATCCTCACAAGATAGAGCCCAGCAAATCAATGCAAAAAGACAAGGCTGAAACATTTGCAACTATCTTCAGCCAGGAATGTCAGGTCAATGATCCATCCTAGCCTTCTGAGGTCCCCAGCATCACAGATACCAGTCTTCAACCAATTCAATTCAATCCACATGATTTCAAGAAACAGCTGAAGGCATTGGATATTGCAAAGGATATGGGCCCTGACAATATTTCAGAAATGGTACTGAAGACTTGTGTTCCAGAATGAGCCATGTCCCTAGTCAAGCTGTTTCAGTACAGCTACAACACTAGCATCTACCTGCCAGTGTGGAAAATTGCCCAGGTATGTCCTGTCCACAAATAGGACAAATCCAACATGGCCAATTACACCCAGATTACTATCATTCAAAGTGATGGAATGGGTCAGACAGTACTGTCAAGTGGCACTTGCTCAGCAACAACCTGCTCACTGACCATCAGTTTGGGGCTCCCAGTTTCAGAGCTAATCAGCTCCTGACCTTATTACAACATTGGTCCAAACATGTACAAAAAGAGCTGAACGCCAACCACCCCCCCCCCCACCCAAACACTCCTCCAGGGGCCAGTTCAGATCAACTGCCCATGTATTCAAGGCACCATTTGATAGGGTGTGCCATCAAGGAGCCCCAGCAAAACTGAAGTCAGTGGTGTCACGACATTGGATCACAGCCCTGAATTACTTATGGGCATATTGAACTTTTTAAGGACGTGTTTTTTTTTTAAAACATACAAGCACAAACACTAAACAAAAGCTAAGTAGCCACTTTCTGGAAAATTCCTATGTGGATTATACTTGACCAACTAGTCTAGAGAGAACATGGAATGTCATACCTAAAAATGGTATCAAAGCCTACATCAGAGAGACATTTGAAAGGAAGTGATGAAATGTAAAAGACTGAACTTTAATCTGTTGTTGCAGAGATTACCACATCTCAACAGAAACCTCCTGTTGAGTTATATCTCAATGATCTGAGTTGACAGAAGAGACACTCTGGGTGAAAGACATGCTTGTTTTTTTCCTTTCCAGGAGTACACAATGAAATGGGTTAAAAAAACTAGCTGCAGATGTGATCTGTGTATTCTAGTTCATGTATGCTAGTGAGAGTTACAGCAAAGATCGACTAGGCACCCCTGTGCGGCTCGCAGGCAAAGGCTCTCTCCCAGTCTGTTGCTGGAGGCAAGTCAGCAAAGCCACAGTCAAAAAGGAAAGAGGACAGCTTCTTCAGCCAACCTGCAGAACCAAGTGTCTCCAAATCAACTGCTAAACTGCCAAAGTCAACTCTAGCGGAGTCACCCAACTTAACTATCACAATGTTGCACCATCTATGCCTCATGGACAAGGCAAAGACTGATTCATATATTTTCAAAATATTTTATTTGGACTCTAATTAACTTCTCATTTTTGATGTGTGTGTGTTACATTTTTAGGATCATAAAATTGTGGTCCGTTCAGGAACTGGTCTGTAATGACCATTGTAATATGGGAATCGTGGAAAACTTTCCGCTGATTGGAGTCATCCCGAGCACAAAGGAAGATGGTTGTGGTTGTTGTGGAGGTCAAATCATCTGTCCCAGGATATCACTGCAGCAGTTCCTCAGGGTAGTGTACTAGGCCCAACAATCTTTAGCTGTTTCAGTCAGGACTTCCATCCATCATAGATGGGGATGTTTGCTAATGATCACACAATATTCAGCACCATTCATGAGGACTCAGATACTGAAGCAGTCTGTGCCCATCTGCAGCAAGGCCTAGACAACATTCAGCCTTGGGCTGGTAAGTGGCTAGTAACATTTGAACCACACAAGTACCAGGCAATGAACATCTCCAACAAGAGAGAATCTAACCATCTCCCCTTGCCATTCAATGGCATTACAATCATTGAATCCCCCACTATCAATATCCTGGGGGTTTACCATTAACTAAAAACTGAACTGGACCAGCCATATAAATACTGTGGCCAGAAGAGCAGGTCAGCAGAGTAGGAATTCTGCAGCGAATACCTCCTGACTCCCCAATACATGTCCACCATCTACAACGCACAAGTCAGGAGTGTGATGGAATACTCTCCATTTGCCTGGATAAGTTCAGCTCCAACAACACTCGAGATGCTTGACATCATCCAGGATGAAGCAGCCCATTTTACTGGCACCCCATCCACAACCTTCAACATTCACTCCCTCCACCAACGATGCAGAGTGGCAGCCAGTGTGTACCATCCAGATGCACTGCAGCAACTCACCAAGGTTCCTTCAACAGCAGCTTCCAAACCTGCAACCTCTACCACCTTGAAGAACAGAGGCAGCATTTACATGGAAACACCATACCTGCAAGTTCACCTCCAAGTCACATGCCATTCCAACTTGGAACTATATTGCAGTTCCTTCACTGTCCTTCCTGGAACTCCCTTCCAAACAGCACTGTGGGTATGCCTATACCACATGGACTGCAATGGTTCAAGATGGTGGTTCACCACAACCTTCTGAAGGGCAATTAGAGATGGGCAATAAACACTGGCCTAGCCAACAATGCCCATATCCCATGAATCAATAAATAAAATTACAACAGCAAACTATTCTTTTCCAAAATGCTTATGAGCCACACCAAATTCATTCAGTTATCATGCAAACAGTGAACACAATCAAAACCAGTCCGGTTGTTCAAATTTTCTTTAGTATATTTTCCTTTAAACTTAAATGTTCTGTTTTCCAAAAAAAAAAGCTAATTCAGATAATAAAATTTCCATGGAATTCCATAATGTAGCTTTAAGCATCTTCAGTAAGATATTTATGTGGAAGTCCTAGCCTCCAAAGTCTGAAGTTGATATTCTTGCTACATATATTGCTAATGTTAAATCTGTTAATTTCCACAAGGCCGTCGTCTGAATTTGTGCAGTATATCTTAGTATATCAATGACTGTGAAACTGCACATTTTTTTCAGCTACAGCTACTGTTTTCTTCAAACCAATTTTAACAAAGATTTGAAATAAAAAAGGTAACATGAAAGCGATCATAGGATGTTCTTGTTACTTTAAACAGGTATTTTGAGTGATAGGCACAGAGACAGATATATGGTATGATGAGCAAATGTGCTCCATTTAATTATACAATTGTTTTTATTTGTAAAGAGCAAATTTGGAAAGAATAATTCTTTACAGAAAATTTACTTTCCGAAGAGTAAAATCTTGTCATGTTGTCTTGATTTTTCAAATTTTTTCCCATGTTTCGAAAAGAGGCTTCAAGACGTATTTAAGGATTCTGCAGGTAAAGTTAGAATTTCACAGTAAAACACAGGCATACATGGAGAGGTACAAAAGGTACTCATTTCTTTGAAATTTGATTGCTGAAACTACTTAGTACTACCAGAATTCCCCAGTGAGGGACATCCCTAAATTCATTTGCCAGTTCTGCTATGACTTGGTTCCCTCTTTGCATTAATGCCTGACTGTCCCCAGCAGCTTGGCTCTCACCCAGTAACGTTTGGCACTTTGACCATCCCCTCAGCTCTATGGCAATTTCATTACCTCTCCCAGTTTTGCAAAACCCCAAAATACTCTGTTTTCCACATTGCAGAGTCAACTACTATCATGGTACTAAATAATGCCAATGCATCCCCTCCCATCAAACCTCAATCAGTTCCCTTCCTAGGGCTGCTAAATATCTAACACCTTTACCAATGTGGTTGATGGTGCCTATTTTGCTGTATATTTTTCTGCTTGAGAAAAGCAGAGATCAAAATTAAATGCATAAAGGTTTCAGTTTTTGAACTGTAGAATTGAGATATTTGATCTTCAAAGCACTAGTAAAAATCCAAGGACACCATGTAATGAAGGGTTATTTATTGTCACCATAAATCAGTAACCATAATACATTATGACAAAAACCCCTATTAACCTGAAAACCCTCAAGTCGAATTCACCATGAACAATGCCACAACAAATCTGCTTGTATTATAAAAATTTTAATGTATTCACACATTTCCTGCCAATTGTTCCTCAGCTGTTCATCACACTTCAGATGACAGCCATGCAATTTTCTGTGTCACATGGAGCCATTTGTCCAACTTCAAATTAATCTGCTGGACACAAATTTACTTGTTTGAAATTCACATCAACTTTTTCCATCTAATTGGCTGATGAACAAATATTTTGACTCAATTTTGTATTACAATTTAGCTGTCCATAAGCAGACATTTCACAAAGCATTCAAATTTGAAAAAAAACACAATTGCCTATTATCCCTCAGATTACCAGTACCTCTTCGAAAATGGATATACCAGTCAAAATCTTTTAAGATAAGGAAATCATATAAGGGCATGTATTATATCCATTAAAATCAGAATTTCATTAGAGAATTCTCTGTTCGGACCCCTGTGCTTACATTTATTTAGACGTTGGACAGGTAAAGGCATGTTCTGGATCCTAGGGTAATATGGCTATGACTCCGAACCCAAGGAAAATACAGAGCATAAACCTTAAAAATGTAACATTTTATTTTAATTTGGTTCAGCCTTTCCCTTTGAGAGTCATTATTTGGCACTTATATGGGGTGAATATTACTAATGCCCACAGTATATATCATCTAAAATGTGGGCAAAGCATTGACTCCATGGGTTACTCCGCATTCAACTCCTGTCCAATCCAAGCTACATCCTGTTTCCTGTTGCTAAACAACTTTCCAGCCATACTGTGACCTTACTTCACACACCTTAAGCTTGAATTGTTGCAACAGACTCAATACAGCTAACCGAATGACTTCTGAAAATATGCATGCCCCACGTTAGCTGATTTACAATCACATTTAAAAAGAATTAAATTTGTTAAAACTAACTTACCTTTGCCAAAGATGCCTTGACAGTTCGATTCTCATGCATCTTTAAATACTCACCACTTTTATCTTTTGCTAGCTTCATAGCTCATTAAAGGGACTAGTCAACAATATAAACTGAAGTGCAGACAGAAGAATAATTTAATAGCAGGATTTCAATCTAGACAAGCGTGTCTTGGGAAGAAAAACTCCAATAGTTTAATACTTTTGGAAATACGCCTTTTCAACTTATTTCCCCAGATGTCTTCAGTATAAATACATTCATGTTGATATATGTCAGTGGCAAGGATAGATTTTAACTTCTAACTATACATGTGTTCACCAAACCATCTCTCTGTGGTTTACTACTGACTGTTATAGATTAGTCTAATCCTGTAGATTGATGTAGTGCCTCCTATGCTGTGCTAAACTTTCTGGCTTTCAGATAGCCCTGTAAAAAGGCTTACTGCTTTCCATAAAATAATTCTATTTTTTCTTCTGTCAAGTAAGCTGTAGCAGAAAGCATTATTACTATTTTTATTCTGACTGCAACTCTCAGCTTCTGGCTGAAACCCGGGGAAACCAGCCAGTAGTTTACCATTCTGTAAAACTGAAGAACACATGTTGCTGTAGACAACATAACTTGACCTTGAAGGAAGAAATTACTTCTGCCAGGAATGCAAAGGTGTTTTTATTGATTAGAGTAGATGCCCATCTGTTACCGAATTGAGTAGGTTGCAATCAGACTTTTCCCCACCCACGACTGAGTGCAGGGATGCATTAGATCCAGGGTGGATGTCTTGTATCCAGGAACAATGAAATAAGGTTGTGAAATTCTTTCACAATTGGTTTATGTAGAAAAAGGAAATTGCCGCAAAAAGTGTGACAGGAAGGAGTTCAGCAGTATGAAAATAACAATGGGAGTAATTATAAAATGGTTAGATATTTTTGAAATGCACAAAAAACCTGTTCCCAAATCTTGAGAGACAGGACTTAGCTTATATGGAAGCAGGTTCCCTTCCCCCCGGGATGTTTACAGCAACCTGGCAGCTTTCATTTCAGCCCACAATTTATCAAGATTGAATTCAATTTTCACAATTTACCATGGTATGATTGTCACTCAACCTCTGGGTTACCAGTCCAGTACAATAACCATTGAGGATACGACACTGATCTTACATAGTTGAAAGCCTTTAGAAAAGCTTCTGCAGGGGGGAAAAAAAATCAAAAGAAGTTGAACAATTTTCTCTAGTTTTGTTGTCTCTTCCGAGCAGTTGTACTACTGATGAGGGCGGGGAAAAGGTCTTAATGATGCACATTGGCTGACCAGGGCAAATTTGACACACCAGATGGCTTCTTCCAGTCCATGATTTTTAAATCTTCAGAACTTGTAAAGTCAATACGAATTTAGAAAATTGAGTCAAATAAACCTGCTGGTTTCTCCATCCCCCACCCCAAAAACAGTTGAGATGGTGGATGCAGAAATTACATGCAATGTACTTAAGAGCTTTTGACAGTATTCTTAGTGACATATGATGGAATCAGCAAAGAAAGCATCGTACTCAGAAAATGTAACAAAAACAGATAGTTGCAATATATGGGGACCAACTACAAAACTACAGAAGAGAAATAAATTGATCTTGGAACAATTGTTATTTTAAAAGCAGTCTTGTAACTAAAATCTCTAACGTTTGCAAAGAATACCAAAATAAGAGACATACCAAATAATGAAGATTGTAGCCAGGTGTTTTTTTTAAAAAAAGGATTAGGATGCTTTAAGTGGACCTAATCTCTTGTCCTGGATACAATGCACCCCTGCACTCGCTCATGAGTGAAGAAAATGTCTTAGACTGTCACCCACTCAATTCAGTAGCAGATGAGCAACTACTCTAATCAATAAAACATACTTTGCATTCCCAGAAGTCATTCTATCCTTCAAGGTCAAGTTATGTTGTCTAAAGCAACATATTCTGTAAAACTAAAGAATTCAAGCTCATGGCTGGTTTTCACAAGTTTCAACCTGAAGGTAGGAATTGCAGTCAGAGTAGAAGTGGACCAACAGTGGTTAAAAATACTGTTTAGATGAATCGGTTTTTTGAGCTAGATGCAGATGGGAGAACTAGAGCGAATCCGATGCAAAATATAGAAACACTTAGGTTGGACACCAGGAAGCATTTTTCAGAGTCATCAACCTTGGGAGCAGACTGCCAAAATATGGATTTGTTGCAGAGTTGATGGACGAGTTCCTGTGGACGTCTAATTATGGAGCCATCGTGGAATAGATGGAATTATTAGTATCAGTTACAACAGGGTCACGAAGCTTGGAATCAATTTCCCCAGAATTTTTCCTAACTTGGCTTAGAGATTTATCCCCAGAAGTTTGGTGCGGAGGCTTGGCAGGGAAGGAAGTGCATGTACACTGAACCGTGTCTAATTTCAAGAGAATTAATAGACCACTAGATTATTTCCTCCTCCTTCCATACGTTCATACAACTGAAATTTAAATGAGTTAGCAAGGGAGGGAGACATGTAAGCAGAATATATTGGAGACAGGACATATATAGTAGATAAAACTAAAGCAGTAGGTAAAGCTTAAAAAATGAACAAATAATCTAAATGGGATTAGCATGATGATTTGGCAAAACTGCTGTGCATGGCACCTATCAGTTACCATTTAAATCAGAAAAGCAAAATACTGCAGATGTTGGAAATCTGGTACAAACAGAAAATGCTCAGGTCATGCAGCATCGGAGATAGGAAACAGTTAAAGTTAATGACTTTGTCAGAACTGGGAAGAGTTAGTAATGTAGCCCATTTTAAACTACGGAAACAGAGATGATGGAACGAGAGGCAGGGAAAGGTGAGGATAGAAAAGAACAAAAAAGGTCTTTTGTAGGGTGGAAGACCAGAGAAATTACATGACGAAAGGGATGATGGTGCAAGGCAAAAGAAACAAAAATACAGGCAGAAGTTAAAATTTGAAATCAATGTTGAGTCCAGAAGTTAGTGATGTACCTACTTGAAAGATGAGATGCTGTTCCTGCTTATGTTCAATTCAATGCAACAGCATAGAACGTAAAGGACAGTATGAGTGGGATGGAGAATTAAAATGACAAACCAGAAAGTCAGGGTCACACTTGCAGGCTAAACAGGTGGTAAGGGCAAGAACCCTACTGTAGTTTTAAGAGGGAGAGGTTGAACAAGAGCAAAACAGAAAACCATCTAAATCAGACCATGCAAAAGTTCAACATTATGGTCACCCCAGAACTGAACTTCAATCCTCACTTCCCACTATCACCAAGAACACTTAGCACCTCAAAACACAATTCCTCCAAAATAAATGCCCCATCTTTAATCTGTCCAAAGTACAGTTACTCCTAAACAAAAACAGAATTACCTGGAAAAACTCAGCAGGTCTGGCAGCATCGGCGGAGAAGAAAAGAGTTGACGTTTCGAGTCCTCATGACCCTTCGACAGAACTTGAGTTCGAGTCCAGGAAAAAATTTCTTTTTTTCCTGGACTCGAACTCAAGTTCTGTCGAAGGGTCATGAGGACTCGAAACGTCAACTCTTTTCTTCTCCGCCGATGCTGCCAGACCTGCTGAGTTTTTCCAGGTAATTCTGTTTTTGTTTTGGATTTCCAGCATCCGCAGTTTTTTTGTTTTTATCTACAGTTACTCCTATCCTGTTCCCACATCAGGTGCTGCATCTCCCCCTCTTCCCATTAATCAGTCCTTGCTGACTTCTGCCAGTTAACTAATGACGAGCAAATTTAAAATCTTAGTCATCAAGTCATCCCACCTTATCTCTGCAACTTCCTGCAGTTTCCGATCACCTCCCATTAATCTTCAGATTTATTTGCATTCCCACTCTCTTCTTCCCCAGTACTGGTACCACCTCCAATAGTCTTGGTTGCTTTCTCAAACTCTTCTATTTGTGCCTTGATATAAGGAAATTCTCTTAAAACCCATCTTTTGGCCAGCCATCCTAATCTGTCAGCATCAGTTCCTCCGTTTGTGAAATGCCTCATGATATCTGTCAATAAATGTATTACCAAGTATAGTGCGCACAGTGTGCTCAACTAATCAAAGATTATCACTACCCACCTAGGTCTTCTACTCTGGAATCCCCTCCTCCTTTAAAATCCACCTATGAATAAGCATTTAGTTCTTTCCCAACATCATCTTTGGCTTAACATCTGTTTCTGACTGGTTACACTGAAGCTCCCTGGAATGCTTCTCAATGTTAAAGGTGTGATGCAAATGCAAGTTGTTATACATCCCACAGGACAATTTTAAAAGATTTTATTTTGTTATCTTTTACCTTACACAGGTTATATACACAAAATCAGCATGGACTTACCATATCTTCTCTCCCACCCCAACCCCAGTGTATATAGATGAATATAGGTATTTGAAATGGGGGAAAAAAAACTAAGGCGGAAAAATCTCCAGTTTTTTCCCACCTATTTAAAGGAAGTATTAATTGTGAATTAAATTCCAGTCTAATATATAGCCCACTATTGAAATGATTAGAAGCCTTACTGTTAGCCTTTTCTCACAATCTACTATTGCACCTTTAAAAGTCTGCTTGCATCCGACACTTCCAATAGTAGTTAAGCTGAGATGAAAATTGCAGATGTACAAAATAAACCCTGTTTACATCACTATGTTAAAAAGATAAATGCATTGCACACCAGAAAAAAAGAAAGTGATTTTCTGGGCTCAGCACTGAGCCTGCGCTGGTTGTCTTCTGCAATTACTGTTCACAGATGAGAGTTTCAACTGCAACACGGCTTTCAAAATGGCGAATTGTGAAACATTTCTTTACATCTCGCTTTTGAATACCTGGAGAAGAAAATAAATTGATAATTTTTATCTTCAGAATGTGGTGTATAGCAATAGAAGCAATAAGCTGAACAAAAAGTAAGTTATTTTAATTCATTTATATTGAAACTGAAGCTCATTCAGCATGCCTTGCAATGTAAGGGTATGGGTTTACATGTCTAGTTTCTACAGCTTATAATTTCTTATTGTTTTCTTCTCTTTTCCCTGCTCAAGGTCCATCTGGTCATACATCATGGAACACAGCACAAAAGGGTGAAGTTAACTCTTCAGAAATTAATATTGAACATGGTGATATAAACATAATTAAAAGCCAGCATAAATACTATATATCCTTCAGTCCATAAGATGAGTCTTGGCACCAGCTTAACATCTGGTCATTTTCCAAATGTATGAGGATGTATTAGAGAGCTCTAATCATATTCCAACCACAACCGTGATGTCCAACGTTGTTGACAGTCCTCATCTCAAAGGTAAATTGGCGTGGTTGAACCCACTGTTTGGTTTCCATTAAACCTTACCAGTGGAGCCCATTTCCAAAGCTGCATGCTCAAGCTGAACATAAGGGTAGGACAGCTTGGCATCCCATTTAGCCTCGGACAGGGTTTGAAACCCATCAAGGTTGCCTTTCTGCCGATGATTTATTACCCACCCCTAAAATGCTCATCACCTCCAGGCACACCTTCTCCAATGTTGACTGAATTCCTTAATTATAATTTTCTTTTAAAATTCATTCAAGGGGTTTGGGCATCACTGGCTAGGCAGCATTTATTGCCCACCCCTAATTAAGGTGTTAGTGAGCAGTCCATATGGTGCAGGTACACCCAGAGTGCTGCTAGGAAGGGATTCCAGGATTTTGACCCAGGAACAGCGAATCAGTTCCAAGTCAGGGTGGTATATGGCTTGGAGGGGAACTTCCAGGTGGTGATGATCTGCTACTCTTGTCCTTCTAGTTGATAGAACTCAGGGATATAGAAGGTGTTGTCGAAGGAGCCATGGTGAATTGTTGCAGTGCATCCTGTAGATGGTGCACACAGCTGCCAATCAAGCGGGGATGCAAATCAAGCAGGCTAAGTCCTGGATGATGTCAAGCTTCAAATGTTGTTGGAGCTGGAATCATCCAGACAATTGGAGAGTATTCCATTGCACTTCTGATGTGAGCCTTGTAAATGGTGGACAGGCTTTGGGGAGTCAGCTGGTGAGTTACTCACCTCAGAATTCCCAGCCTCTGACCTGCTCTTGTAGCCACAGTATTTATATGCCTAGTGCAATTTAGTTTCTGATTAATGGTAACCACCGCCCCCCCCCCTCCAAAAAAGATGTTGAGAGGGAGAGGGTTCTGCAATGGTAATGCCATTGAATATTATGGGGAGATGATTTAAGTTTCTCTTGTTGGAGACGGTCATTGCCACACCTGTGGCTTCATTTTGTGCTTAAATTATCTTCACTTCATCTTTAATGACAAGAATACACAAAGGCGATGTTATATTTTTAAGCAATAGTTTTGCAGTTACACCAATACAAAACCTTTCTAAATTAATCAATCCAACCTAAATTCTCACTAAGTGCTTTATTAAGGCTAATACAAACATTTGTTCACTTTTTCCTTCACCCATCTCACCTTCAGACTGCTGGCAGCTCTGCTGTACCTCACCCAAATGGCTGATCCATACACAAACCTAGATATGGAGGGTCAGTCAATCTAGAAAGGCATCACACTTGACCTGTCCTCACTGGTCATTCACTTTGCAATTCAAAAAGGTCTCCTACAATCAGCACAAATTTTGAATGACTTCAATCTCCTTCCTAGTCAGAAGCACCGATGCTAATTTATAGCATTCGCAACTATTGATAATCAGTTTAGGAATAACACACCAGGAATCAAACACACGGTTCCTGATCTGACATAAATAGCATGGTACATTTTTCCATTAAATCCAAGTATTGGATAGAGCAGGTATATTCATATTCAGCCAGCAAGTAGTCAGGAAGCAGATCTATCAAAATGTAAACTGAATGTTCATTTTTGACACTAATATTGAGCAAAGTTAAAATAATAGGCAGTATTCTGGAACCCCAGGCATGGATACAATTTTAAGATTTCACTAAAGAATATTTAACTGCTGAAAGATAAAATTGAATCACAGTATGTACAAAGAATTACCTATTCCAAGCTCTCTACGTTGAAGCTTGAAGGCCTCTTTCCCACGGCAAAGACGAGCGATAAAGAATCCAAGCTCATCCACATTTTCAATGTACTCAGTAACCACCATCTCTTCATGAATCAGGTAAGACTGAGGCAAGTAGGTACCAGCCTGTTCAATAATTAAATACTTGTTTAATTCATAAAAACAAAAGGCAGTCTCAAAATATTTTACACTTCCTCACCATCCAGTTATAGTGATTAAATTCCAGTCTAACAACCCTCAAGAGAAGAAGAAATTTCTCCTTATCTATATTTTAAATGGGAGACCCCTTATGTTTAAACTGCATCCCCTAGTTCTAGACCCGTACAAGGGGAAAGCATGTTCCCTCAGGGTCTTGTATTTCATTAAGATCATCTCTCATTTCTCTAGTATAGGCCCAACCTGTTCAATCTTTCCTCAAAACCCATTCATCCTAGGAATCGACCTACTTAACCTTCTCTGAACTGCTTCCAATGCAATTGTATCCCTCCTGAAGGAAGGAGGCCAAAACTGTGCACAGTTTTCCAGATGTAGTCTCATTAGTTTCCTGTACAGCTGTAGCAACATTTCCCTACATTTATACTCCATTCCCCATGCAATAAAGGCCAACATTCCATTTGCCTTCCCAATCACTGCTATACCTGCAAGCTAACTCTGATTCCTGCACATGTACAAGGACATCCAGATACCTCTGTACCACTGATTTCTACAGAGTCTCTCTATTTAAATATATTGCTTTTCTATTCTTCCTGCCAAAGTGAGCAACCTCACACTTCCTCACATTATACTCCATCTGCCAAATTTTTATCTACTCCCTTAACCTATCTATATTTCTTTGCAGACTCAGGTCCCCTTCACAACTTGTTTTCCTACCTATCCTTGTGTCATCAGCAAATTTAGCTACCATATGTTTGGTTTCTTCATTCAAGTCGTTAATATAGATTGCAAATAGTTGAGGTACTCCATTAGTTTGCCAATCCAAAGTGATCCATT
This sequence comes from Carcharodon carcharias, assembly GCF_017639515.1. Classification (NCBI taxonomy): domain Eukaryota; kingdom Metazoa; phylum Chordata; class Chondrichthyes; order Lamniformes; family Lamnidae; genus Carcharodon; species Carcharodon carcharias. The sequence continues at coordinate 95,439,855 of NC_054484.1, read as the reverse complement.
TATTCTCTACTCTCTGCTTCCTGTTAGCTAATAAATCCTCTATCCATGCTAACGTGTTACCCCCAACACCATGAGCTCTTACGTGATAACCTTTGATGTGGAACCTTATCAAATGCATTTGGGAATCCAAATACACATCTACTGGTTCCCCTTTATCCACCTTGCTTGTTGCATCCTCAAAAAATTCTAATAAACTTGTCAAACACAAATTCTCTTTCATACAATCAAGCAGAGTCAACATGGTTTTTATTATTTTCTAAATGTCCTATTATCTTAATAATGGATTCAAGCATTTTCCCAATTATAGACATTAGGCTAACTGACATATAGTTTCCTGCTTTCTGTCTCCCTCCTCCCTTGAATAGAGATATTATATTTGAGGCTTTCCACTTTACTGAGACCCTTCCAGAATCCAGGGAATTTTGAAAGATTACAACCAATGCATGCGCCATCTCTGCAGCCACTTCTTTTAAGATCATCAGGTTCAGGGGCCTTCTCAGCCTTTAGTCCCAATAATTTTCCCAGCACCTTCGTGAGATTGCCGCCTGGAATAGAGTGTCCAGATAACTTTGCCCCTCCCTGATGCAACAGAGTGTGAAAAGCTCGGACTCCAGCTCATCATTGCTAAACCAGAAGTCCTGGAGTTGCAGACACTTACTGCAGATGTGGTTGCCATGGATGTGTCCACCAGGTCCCACATGCTACAACTGCAACACATCACATGCCTGCCCCACCAGCCATAGGTTTATTCAACAATTGGTCTTCAAATATTTTTGATTTCCTAGCTCCTAATGTGAATGAATACCATTGCTTAGGGAGCAAAAAGAGAAAAAATACTCTTACCTTCTTTCCTGTTATATCATGCTTTGATTTTCTTAGAATGCAGATGGTCTGCTCTGAATGTAGACTCACCTCACGCTTTAAACTCTTGCCATTGTCTCACACTTTTTCTCAGGCTCATCTTTAAACTCTCCCTCAGACTTGCTTTTTAAACTCTTGCTGCTATCTCACTGCTCCCTCTTAGGCTCACTCTTTAAACTCTTGCTGCTGTTTCTTGACCTACAGGTCACATCACGCAAGTTGTGGTAGTGTTTAGCTCACTCAATCTTTTGAGCAATGAGTTTTTGGGTAAACAAAACCCAATGGAATTTAGAAATATCAGCCCTGTTTTTGTATGTGTCCTATGACCTTCAATTATCAAAGTTCTAGGACTTTCTATAGGCAACAACAATTTTGTATAGGCAATTTTTAAACCACATTGGAATCAGAAATATGTGTATTCCAATTGTGTTTTGAAGAGGTGGTGAAGAAATAAGACAGATGGAAGAAAGCAAATCTCATTTAGATCATAAAAAAGACAGCATAGTAAGGGGCCTGCAGCCCATTGTGCCCATACTACAGCTAAGTCTTCAAATGCAGTTGTCTCCTATTATTCCATTTTTAAAGCATTTTTCTAATTGTTTTTGCTTTTCAAGTGCTTTAAATACAGGAAAATCTTTATTATCCAGAATGCTCAAGGAATGGCTGGCGTTAGTTAATAGGGAGCTACATTACTCCAGACACAACACAAGGTGCTCCTCTGTTCGGGTGGTTGAGGGAGAGGGGAGGCAGCGGTGCAGTCAAAGGCCCCAGCACAGCAGGACACAGTAAAACCCCACCAGAACTGAAGACCAAGCTCACACCACAGCCTTCAGACCAGCTTCAAGAACAAAGCAGTTCACTGACAGTTGCTCAGAGTGGTATATCTTTGTTCAGGCACAATTACCAAAACTGACCCAATAATTTAATAATTTCAATGTAAAGCCCAAGAACAACTTCTGTAGATTTACAATCCACAATTATTACTACTTTTGAAAAGAATGCATTATCTGAACATAAAGTGACTGGCTTTTAAAAATTGTCAGAAGTTCCAGTTACTAGAGAATTCCAGTTGGGAGAATGCCAGATAACATTACTGTACTTTCTATGGCGCATTCTCTGTCCAAATAACCCCTTCTTGTGAAGCATTCAATATTCTAATAACCTCTAATGAGTGTTTTAATTCTTTAATTCCCCTGCATTCTTCTGGTAATAATCCTCACTGTCTGCATCACTGGCTCCTTTAGTACCAATTTACCAATGAAAACAAAAATTTATTTACCATGTAACATGTGGTAAGGTATTGATTGATTAGCCTAGTAGTGAACAGGGACATCTTGCATCCCCACAGAACAGCTGGTTTCAGAAGCAATATTTTAAAATTGCTACCAAACCAGCATGGTACAAGACCATCAAGGTGAGTCTGCTCCAACCATTAGAAAAAAATTTATCGTGTTTTACTGTCCAGATAGTTCATAACCAAAACAAAGTGGCTCTTCTCTACCCTGAAAACTGTACAATTGGGAAAAAGTTCAATGCAAGCAGTCAAATGCCAATCTACAGAACTTCTAGAAATGAAGGGCGAGATTCTTTAGGACCCAAACTAACTCCCAAAGCAGTATTTCCTGTTTAAAAACCCTGTACTCAGATCTGGCTCTTCCTCCATAGAAATTAAAAATTGCACTATACATCCAATGTCCAATTCCATATTTATCTCAAGGAAGTTTGCACAAACAATCCATTTAGCTGATATTATGAACGACATGCCTTAAACAGTAACACATCCTTGGAATCTAAAGAGATATCCTAAATAAAATACGAACATATGAACTAGAAGCAAGAGACCACTCAGCCCTTCAAGCCTCATCCATCATTCAATAAGATCATGGCTGATCTAATTTCAACCTCAACTCCACATCTAAACAAAATCTAAACAGATTTATTTACAAAAACATTTTAGAAGAATTTGCTAGTCATTATGTGTAATATTTACTATATGTACAGGAGTTGGATTTCATAATCAGATGATACCAACCCACCAACCTGCTCGACCACAATCCACCTTGCACAGGACTGTTCTTTTTACTGCAAGGCAAAACTCCCTTCTCCCAAGTTAGTTTCTCTTTTTTTTTGGGGGGGGTGCGGTTTGGGGGTGGAGGACGTATTACCTAATTCCTACTTTACTTAACCTTATCTTGCTCTTCTCTACTCCTGGGCTTTGGTCTTAACTTAGATTTCTCAAAATTACTCTTCTGTTTTTGGTATAAAATTTTTATTTTTAATTATCAAAGTTCGCAAAACATCATAACATTAGGGGCATAGCAGAAGACCCACAGACTGGAACTGAGGAGGGTGGAGATAAGGAGCAGGCAAGCTCAATAATTATTATACAGGTCCATCAATAGGAATTAGAGAAAAATAAACCATGAGAGAGCAAGTCAATCTATATATTTGCTCACTGAAATTATTAACTCTTCTATTAATGGAAATGTACTCAATACACTAATATTGAGACCATGAATTAGGAGATACACTTATACCTTTTGTTGAATCTGGAAATTGAATAGTTCAACAGCTGCCAGCTCTATAATCTCACTAAAGTTTCCTCCACTTGGCCCAACAGCAAGAAATTAGAGCTATGGAGGTTTCAATCAGCATCCACAAATATACTTCTGTAGTCAATGAATATCATATCCTCCCTTATCTTGTTCCCCTTCAAGTTTGACAACGGACCAACTATGGTGTAAACTATTGCTATCATAGTCAAGGTTGTTCTGGACCATTTTAAGCAGGGGTCATATTCAAGAATTACCTAGTGGAGTGCCACACCATCTACCAGGAGAATCAAGAATTTAGATACATTTTCCAAACATCACACCCTCTTCAGATTCTAAATGACCTGAACTACATAAAGAGTTCTCATTAACAAATTTGTTTAGACCCAGAAAGTGAGTATGTTGTAATTTTGAGCTTTACATACCTTGATGTTGATTAGCAATTCAAGCAAGTTCTGTGGTGGCATGACAATAGTTGTATTTAATGGAATCATGTAGCATTTGTTCAAACTGAGGTCCAGGTATGCTGTCAGGCCCTAGGAAAGAAATTTATTTTAAAGCACTCAAGCCAAATTCACCTGGTTTCCTAATTTGCAAACCATGATAGATTCAGAAGACAAGTTGATTGAAAAACAAGTTTCTTTAAACTAGTTGTCCGTAAAAATAGTTTGTGGAATAAGCTAAAACTCAAGTTTATACAAAAAGCACATCAATACAGTAATTTATACATACCCTGTGGAAATCATGAACAATATCTGCTGGATCGCCATCAGCAAATTCAGGTACAAGAACATTGATCAGTTCAACTCCATCATCCTTCAGGATCCGAAGGTTTTCTTCAATCGATTGGTATGGAGCTACTTGTGGATCAGCTTCAATATCTGAGACAAGGTAGTCTTTAGGATCACTATACTTGAGGCCACAAAAGAAAACTTCACCTTCCTGGAAGAAATTACCATGAGAAACTTAATGTTAAAAGTTTCATCATAATCTTGTTAAAACTAGCTTTGGGCTTGATTATTTTTGCCAAAAAAATGTGACATGATCCAGGAAGCAAATTTCAAGAGAACTTTTAATGAAATTCAAAGCAGTCAAACTATCTCTGGATGAGTATTACAGCAGGACAAACAGCCAATAGTAGAACTATAGCAAGTATAGTTCCTATTTCAGGGTTCTCTTTTATGCCAAAAAGTGTACTGATCAAAGTCAGAAATTAACTGACATAGCGGAGATGCCTGCAGAGACCAAAACGGAAATAGCAAGTTGCATTTGGAATTCATTCAGCAGCCAAGAATATGATCAAGCCAAATGAAAATAAATCTCAAGTTTCCAATAACTTACAGCAAGTCCTTGCTTAACTTTGCTGTGTTACTAGAAAGTACAACTTAAATGAAGTCATGTTGTGCAAATCAGATTTTCCCATTTTAACTAATTTAACAGCTGTAGTTAGGTCCCATAGGACCTCTCATCAGAAAAAATCAAAACATTATACCCTTTAAGTTGAAGCACTTTACAATGCTAAATTCCTATATTTGTAAATGAAATATATTAATTTTATTTTAAAAGTTAAGAGAAATGCCCTGACTCCCTCACCAAGGCTCACGAGATGAGTGGCAAGAGGCAGGAAGAGCAGCTTTCAATCGGCTTTCAATCACTTTCAGGCAGTGCGGTCCAGATCAATAACTTCAAAAAATGCTTCATGTCACTTCTGGTTTTCTAACCAATCACTCAAATCTGTTTCCTCTAGTTACCAACCTTTCTGCCATGGGGAACAGTTTCTTCTTTATGTACTCTTATCAAACCACACATTGTTAACAATTATTAATACTCTTCATAACCTTCTTTGCTTTAAGATGAGCAACCCCAGCTTTTCCAATCTCATGATGTAACATATCATTCTAGTAAATCCCTTTGGCATCATATCCAAGGTTAACGTCCTTCCTAAAGTACGATTTTTTTTCATTCTTTCACAGAATTTGGGCGTCACTGGCTAAGCCAGCATTTATTGCCTATCCCCAGTTGTCTGAGGTGGTGGTGAGCCACCACCTCGAACCTCTACAGTCCATGTAATGTAGACACACCTAGTGTTGTTAGGGTGGGTATGATGTGCCCAGAATTGAACATTACTGCTTCAGTCTAAAGGTTTAGCTGATTTAATTTCCTTCATGCATTCCATGTTTCTTAATAAAACCATGGATTACTTTCTTTAAATAAAGCCTTCAACCTGTCATGTGACCTCCAAAGATTTGTGTACATACATTCTCAAGTGTCTATCTCTACACCCATTTGTGTTTAATTTCATTTTTTACCCCCCTTTATTCAGAATGTGGACATCAGTCACCAGGTCCGCATTCATTGCCTTCCCCAATTGTTCTTTAACTGAATGGCTTGCTAGGCCTTTTCAGAGGGCAGTTAAGTGTTAACCACATTGCTGTGAGTCTGGAGTCACATGCAGGCCAGACTTGATAAGGATGGCAGATTTCCTTCCTTGAAGGGCATTAGTAAACCAGATGGGTCTTTATGGCAACCCAGTAATCATGGTCATCATAACTAATAATAGACTTTTATTCCAGATTTATGAACGGAATTTTAAACTCCCTGGATGTCAAGAGTGGGGTTTCAACATTTCTTCAGATCATTAGTCCAGACCTCCTGTAAATTAAAATCAAAGATTCACAAAAACAATGGGCCACCTTTAAAGAGGATATGGTTCAGGTACAGTCAAATTACATTCCCACGAGCAGGAACGATAGGGCAACTAAGGCCAGAGCTGTCTGGATGATGAAAGAGACAACAGGGTAAGATGAAGCAGAAAATGTGTATGACAGATGTCAGGATGATGATGATACAGTGACAACAAGGTTGAATATAGGTCAGAGGAGCGGAAAAAGGAAATACACGGTGGGGGGAGAGGGGAGAAGAGAAGAGAGAGAGAGCGCTAAGGGAATCCAAAAATATAGACTTCTAAAAAGTCATTTGATAAAGCACCACATGACAGGCTCATCAGCGAAGTTAAAGCCCACGTACAGGGCATAGTTTCAGAATTTTCAGATGACAGAAAACTTGGAAGTACTGTGAAGAGGATAATGGTAATCTTCAAAAAGACAGGCAGGCGGGTGGAATGTGGGCAGGGGTGGTGAACAAGTGGCTCTAAGGAGAATAACCCCAGCTTCTCCAGTCAATACCCATAACTGCAATCACTCACCCCCAAAACCATTCCACTAAATCTCTTTAGTGCCTTCTCCAAAGCCTCCACGTAATTTCTAAAGTGTTGTCCCAGAATTGGACACAATACTCCAACTGGGGCCAAACTAATGTTTTGGAGGTTTGGCACAGCTTCCTAATTTTTGTACTTTATGCTCTTATTTATAAAGTCGAGGATCCCATCTGCTTTGTTACAGTATTCTGCGACCTTCAAATATTTTTGCACGACCAGCCCCAGGTTTAACTCTTCTTGCACTCACTTAGCATGTATTGTCTCTCCTCATTTTTCCCACTATGTATCACCTCATCACTTTTCTGCATTGAATTTAATTTGCCATGTATGTGCCCATTTCAGAATTTGTGTTATCCTGAAGTCTATATGTTTTAATCCTAGCTGAGCTTTCTCCTTCCAACAAAAAGATTTAAAGTTGCAAATTGCAGTACAAAGATGGATGCAGGAAGATTAAGCTTTATTGGACACGATAATTTGCAGAATGAAATTTAAATCTAACGAATACCCAGACATCCTTGCATCTCAGAACATCTGCACTCCATTTCTCTCATTTAAATTGAACCATCAAAGCAGTTTAAAAAATGAATTCCATTTGGCATTCTCCTACCTGCAAGATAAAATATCTGTAGAGATATGCACCGCCAACCACCACACCAGACAGCATAAGAGCTAGTCCAAGGCACATGCACCAGCACCAGACACGAGACTGGCGTCGAAATGGAACAACAACATCCTCTGGATCCTATTTTTAAAAAAAAAGAGATGTTAATTTAGGATGACACCAAATACCAACAACACTGCAACTCTGCAGAATTCTGCTCTTTTAGAGAACTTTATATCTAGCCCTCCAAATAAGTTGCCTTTGATCCAAATGCATTAATATCTGACTAGTTGTTTACCCTTTCACATACACACACACATTAATTGTTAATAATCCCAATTAAATACTGGGAAGACAATGAAGCCATTGAAGGGATAAGTGTGGCTAAAGTCAAAGGTCTGAAATTTTGTAACAAGACATTGTGTAATCATAGAACATAGGATTTGTAGTGAATGCAAGTGCTTCTTGGCCACTTCAAATGGCTAGAATTATTAGACTTTAACTGTGTAGAAACATTAGTTTTCCCTTTTTTTTAAAAAGATCCTTCTACCACTATCAAGACTGTGGACCAATGCATTTATATCAAATGACCAAAGTGACCTCAGCAATTCAACATTCAATGCAGTTAGTATAGACTTCATCCTGTATTACATGCACTAACAGATAAAAAATGACCTTGCTAGATTATGACCTTGCTGGATTATGTGCATGCAAAGCAAAGCACAGGACTATGGCAGTGCAAAACTATTTTCCCAGTGTGAGCCCACTTTAACTCAACATCACCTTCGAGGGCAATTAGAAATGGGAAACAAATGCTAGCCTAGCCAGCAACATCCACATCCCATAAACGAATATATAGAAAGAAACTTGAAAATTAACATGAGCCCAGGCACTAGCCAAAGCAAAACAGCAAAGTAAACATTCAGTATATAAGTATATAATTATTAACAGCCACACTTCTAGCTTGTGTCGCTGTTGTGCTGAACTCCCCAGACCCCAGACAGGACCCCAACTAACCGTCAGATCGCCCAAGCCCCTGTAAATAAAAAAAAAGGGGGGGGGGGGTGGGGGGAGTGGCGTGGCCTCTTCGCATCAAACTCTCCAGCCCTGACAGAGGGCCTCAGGAGCACACTACAGTTCTCACCCGGCCCGAATTGGAAAGTCAGGCAAGAAAGGATCGAAAAGATTTTCGGGTAAGACACTAGGAGCAGAGCAGCAATCCGACTCAGACTGCCACCCCACAGAAGTTCAGCCCATGAACTTAGCAACACGCACATTTGAGTTCAATTTTAATGACACCACATATACCCAAACAGATGTGTTGCCATGAGATCCCCTCTACGCCCAGCTGTCGCTATCATCAGTTTCCATGAGAAATGGAACGAGCCCTAACCTCCTACTCGGTGCATATTTCTGATATTTGAATTTGCAGCTGCATGCAAGAATTCCCTTACACATCTTAATGGGCTCTATCCTGCGCTCAAATTCACCTGGGAAATGGCGCAAAGGAACGCCTTTCCCTCTATGTACTAGTTGAGAAATCAGCCAATGGGTTCTCTATATGTCTACAGCAAACCTACCTTCACTGGTCAATATACCCATTGGGATTCCTACAGTTCCATGCACTGCAAGGCCGGCCTTATTGGCAACTTCAAATGGCAAGCAAGCCATTTGCTCACTGTACAAGCTTGATGCCAAAATAGGGCACAAAGCTATCCTGCAGAATAATGGCTACACTGATTTGATCAATGCTGTCTATACATTGCACACTCAAATGGGCCTAACAATGCAACTTTCAGTCCTGAAAACTGTCCAGTCTACTTCAGATTACCCTAGAAGGGCAAGTGTCTCAAATAAGAGCAACAGGTGAAGCCAGCCGTTTCATGTTGCTATTTTCCACCGAATATTCTCCACTGACGGGATGCTGCCATTAAGCCAAAGACTACCACACAAATAAGTAACATAGTATATAAATTTCAGTACTTTCAGTTGACCACAACAACTAACTCAACTAGCCCCTGCTTGCAAAACTCAGAACATGGCGTCCAACATTAGTTGTAATTCCACAATTGAACAATACTTACTAAACAATCCAGATTATGTCAAGAACTACACAAACTACCAATTTAAGATCAATTGGTGCATGTTCCATGGCAACACCTCTACTAGAGTTGACTTGCCAAGCAATCAGCACCCACTTCTCATGCAGTATAAACTGTTGTTCCCTTTACTGTTGCTTTTTTTTTGCAATCTCTCCAGTTGAGTAAGAGGATAAGCTTCAAAGGCATATCTTTTTTCAGCAATGCTCAAGTTCTGTACTACCACGTGACATCAAATATGAAAATCCGCTTTTAAAGTAGTTTGTATTTTATGCACTCATGTAGGTTTCAGCCAAACTCCCCATATTCCATGGGAACAGAAGACTCAGTAAATCCCCTCTCCCTCCCACCCACATTGTAACATCACCCCACCACACACATACCCCTCTTCCCAATTCACCTTTCCCCTCCCCAATCTTGGAGTTAGAACAGCCAGCATGGGGGAGACAATCTGATTGGAGGAGCAGCTCCTCTCAGATTCTGTCTCTCCCGTGTTCTCGGATCTTCTAATCACAACTTTGCAGTCTGTCCCCACTCTCACTAACTGCTAGAGTTGCGATTATTTAAAATGGCAGAATTCCGAAACACCAATGCTGGAAATCCAAACAGTGGAAATTTCTCATCCCTGCTATTGTTTGCAGTCTCTACTCCAAACTCTGTCCCCTAGCTACCAATCCCACTCTCCTCTCTCTGGCAACAGTCCGAGATTACACCAGTCCGTTGGCAACCTTGGTGTCATATTTGACCGAGATGAGCTTCTGACCACACATCCACACCTGGACCAGCACCACATATTTCCATCTCTGTAACATCACCCAATTTCGCCCATCTCAACTCAGAAGAGTCTAGTCTATTCCAATGCACTCCTGGCTGGTCTCCTGCACTCTATCCTCTAAACTGGAGGTCATCCAAAATTCAGCTGCTTGTGCCTTAGCTCGCACCAAATCCTGTTCACCAATTACACCTGTGCTTGCTGATGGCTCCCCGTCAAGCAATGTCTTTGTTTTAAAAGTCCCATCCTCATTTTCCAATCTCTCCTTGGCCTCACCCCTCCCTTTCTCTATAGCTTCCTTTAGCCTATAATGCTGAGAGATACATGTGTTTATGTAATTCTGGCCTTGAGCATCCCAATTTTAATTGTTCTATAATTGGTGACAACACCTTCAATTGCCTGGGACACAAACTCTGAAATTCCCTCCCTACATTCCACTTTCCACATTTAAGGCATTTCTTCAAACCCAACTTTGACCCAAGCTTTTGCTTATCTGACCTGATATCTCCTTACATGACTTGGTTTCATATTTTGTTTTATAATGCTTGTGTGAAGCACTTGCGAAGTATTATTACAATAAAGGCACTATATCAGGTGTTGTGTCAGGTGCAATATATCATTTCAATTTGACCCTCATTTTTTTTTTTGAATGTCACAGCTCTACCATCATTAGTCAACTTCAATCAAGGGTACAATGATGTATCCGAGAACATCCTGAAAGGATAAATTTATTCTGCATTGGAGAATAGTAATGAATCCACAGCAGAAATACTCCAGTTCTCAAAGTAAACACTATCCACCATTTTTTCTTCTTTCTTTTTGAAAGGTCTCACTGCCTCATTTTTTTCATGGTACAGGCAATAAGAAGCACAAACACAGATCTACTTCAGTTCCATCTCAGTGCTTTAGACATTAGAAACATCAAGATTTCAGACTTTGGAATTTCCAATGGGTTCCAATTCCCAACAAGTTGACATTTACTTAACCAATTAATCTCGAATCTGGGCACAGATAAGCTAGATTTAACAATAAATTAATACCAAGTAATACTTCTCTAAATTCAAAGCTGCTCAATTCAAAATTCAGTTTATTCACTGCTCCCAAATACAAAACCAGACTTCAAATAATCCTAAGACTAAACACACAGAACAGATTCCTTCCTAGTGTTTAAAACAATGTAAACTGTGATACCAGTTTGATGCGTATAACATAACACTTATCTCACATGAGAGAGGAAACAAGTATTCATTTGGGTGGTGCAGGTTACATCATAACATTTCAGTAAATTGATGTTGTAAACGTCTCCCTGTTGACGAACGTGCAACTAAAATGAGACTGAAAAGATTTAACAAGAAAATTTTCAAAATCAGTTTTCAATTCAGTTACAATTAACGTTTGTTACAAAAAAAAACAATTTCCACGTCTCACACACTCAGGGGGTAGAATACAGCATAGAAAAATACTGTAACAGCAAAATAAATTTTGGATCATTTAAGTAACCAGAATGTGCACATAAAATACAAAGTTCAGTGGTTACAAAATTCATAAAGATTCTGCTATAATCCCACATTCTTTCATATTCCCTATGAAGAGAATGAGAAGCTGATTTATGTCTAGTGCTGGTGAGTTGGGGAATACTCAAGAGAAACCCAAGAATAAGGTGCTACACTCACTCAAGCTATTTTCAAAGAGAAAGCCTTTTTACTTGATAGCTGCACTTTCGCAATACAGAAAAAGCAGTAGTATAGCTAAAGACTAAATTAATTAAAATAGGCCCTCCACACTCTCAGTGCCGCAGTTTTGCTGTTGTGAAGTAATCTACACTACATTCCAAAAGGCAAGGTTAAATATTTCATTTGAGATCATCTGTCAGAAAGGGAAGAGACCCAATGCAAAATATTAACCTATGTTATTGTCTCTTTCAGCTGCAGAACTTTGATGAGCCCAGATTCCCAGTATTCCGTTTTATCTCTGCAGGCCTTCACTCATCAATGTTAATGTTTGACAATTCCTCAACAAACATAATTCTGGTTCACCAAATCTGCTCCATTCTTAAACTGGTGAGGTCTCATTGATAAAGTAATGAACATTGTTTATGTTCATTGTTGTGCTATACAGATGACATTGCAGAATTAAACATGCTAAGCTTTCTATGGTGCATTAAAAATGGAATTATCATCGAGAACAAAGCTGAATATAGAAAATAGAGGAGTCAGATTAGAGACCAAAATAAACACAGGAAAAAGGGCAGTCAAGAGGAAGGTGAGTGTTTAAGAGCCTTGGAGGCAGAGGGCTGAGGTACTAAATGAGCATTTTGCTTTTTTGCAAGAGAATGGTGCCAAGTGTAGCAGTTAAGGAAGAGGTTGTATCGATACCGGATAGGATAAAAATAGATCAAGAAAACACACTGAAAAAAAGTTAGCAATCCTCAAAGTAGGACAGTCACCTGGTCCAAGATTAGATACATTTTGGGATACTGAAAGAAGCACGGATGGAAATTGCAGAGACTCCAGCCACAAACTTCCAATTCTCAACGGATATGGGGGTGGTGCCAGAGGTTTAGAGGACTGCAAATAGCAAGTCATCACCTGTCAGTGGTGGGAAAACTTTGAAGCAATAAACTGGGTCAAAACGATTTAACTAGAATTTGACAAAGAATGGGTTACTAAATGTAAGTCAGCATAAGTTTTTTTAAAAGGCCAGTCACATTCTTTAATGAAATAAGAGAGCTGATGGGGGTAATGCAGTTGATGTGTATGTAAACTTTCAAAAGGTATTTGACAATGTAACAGTGGATTTATTAGCCAAACTAAAGCCCATGGGATTAAAGTGATGATGTGGATATAGAATTGGTTAAGATACAAAAAGCAGTGATGACCGATTGTTTTTAAGACTAGAGGAAGAACAAAAACAGAATTACCTGGAAAAACTCAGCAGGTCTGGCAGCATCGGCGAGAAGAAAAGAGTTGACGTTTCGAGTCCTCATGACCCTTCAACAGAACTGAGTGAATCTTAGGAAAGGGGTGAAATATAAGCTGGTTTCGGGGGGGGGGGGGGGGGGTAGAAAAGAGAGAGACAGAGAGAGAGAGAGAGGTGGTTTGGTTGTAGGGACAAGCAAGCAATGATAGGAGCGGATAATCAAAAGATGTCACAGAAAAAAACAAAAGAACACAGAGGTGTTGAAGGTAGTGATATTATCTAAACAAATGTGCTAATTAAGAATGGATGGTAGGGCACTCAAGGTACAGCTCTAGTGGGGGTGGGGGGGAGCATATAAGATTTAAAAATAATGGAAATAGGTGGGAAAAGAAAAATCTATATAAATTATTGGAAAAAACAAAAGGAAGGGGGAAGAAACAGAAAGGGGGTGGGGATGGAGGAGGGAGGTCAAGATCTTAAGTTGTTGAATTCAATATTCAGTCCGGAAGGCTGTAAAGTGGCAATTTGGAAGATGAGGTGCTGTTCCTCCAGTTTGCGTTGGGCTTCACTGGAACAATGCAGCAAGCCAAGGACAGACATGTGGGCAAGAGAGCAGGGTGGCAAGCCAGACCTACTGAGTTTTTCCACACTCCACCCTGCTCTCTTGCCCACATGTCTGTCCTTGGCTTGCTGCATTGTTCCAGTGAAGCCCAACGCAAACTGGAGGAACAGCACCTCATCTTCCGACTAGGCATTTTACAGCTTTCCAGACTGAATATTGAATTCAACAACTTTAGATCTTGAACTCCCTCCTCCATCCCCATCCCCTTATATAGATTTTTTTTTCCCACCTATTTCCATTATTTTTAAATCTTTTATGCCCTGCTAGCCTTTCCACCCCACCCCCACTAGAGCTGTACCTTGAGCGCCCTACCATCCATTCTTAATTAGCATATTCGTTTAGATAATTTCACTACCTTCAACACCTCTGTGTTCTTTTGTCTGTGACATCTTTTGATTATCTGCTCCTATTACTGCTTGCTTGTCCCTACAACCACATCACCCCCCCACTTCTCTTCCCCCCACCCCCAACCTTAAACCAGCTTATATTTCACCCCTTTCCAAAGATTCACTCAGTTCTGTTGAAGGGTCACGAGGACTCGAAAAGTCACCTCTTTTCTTCTCCACCGATGCTGCCAAACCTGCTGAGTTTTTCCAGGTAATTCTGTTTTTGTTTTGGATTTCCAGCATCTGCAGTTTTTTTGTTTTTATCTCTTGATATTAGGATGACTATTTTTGATATGTTAAAGAACTGGACTCCTGTATACAGGGCATAATTCGAATTTTACAGATGATATGAAACTCAAATGTCACAAACAATGAGGAGAATAATGACAGACTTCAGAAGAGCAGACAGGCACATGGCAGATGAAACTGAAGTGTGATGCGATCAGTTTGATGGAAGAATGACAGGCAACATTTCCTCTCAACTGCACAGCCAGTGGCAACCTGAAACTACCCATACACACCACTCAAGTCAACCCCTTTAGTCAAGATGTGTACAGCCACAGAAAAAAAAATTAAAGGCCCATGCTCTAAAGAAATTAGACGGGTTCATTGATGAGGATGCAAAAAAAAAAGTAAATTACACAACTTTAACAGGAGTGCAGGATAGAAATATCTGGGTTTTTATTTTTCTTTCATGGGATGGTGGGCTTCACTGTAAGACCAGCATTTGTAGCCTATCCCTAATTGTCCTTGAACTGAGTGACCCAATCAAAGGGCAGTTGATAGTCAACCCCATTGCTATGGGTCTGGAGTCACATGCAGGCCATACCAGGTAAGGATTTCCTTCCCTAAAGGACATTAGTGAAGCAGGTGGGTTTTTGTGTCAATCAATGATAGTTGTCATGGTCACTACTACAGAGATTAACTTTATATTCCAGATTTGTAATTGACTGAATTTAAATTCCACCAGCTGCCACGGTGGGATTTGAACCCACATCCCCAGAGCAAATCCTTACTTGGTCTGGCCTACATGTGACTCCATGGCCACAGCAATGTTGCTGACTATTAACTGCCCTCTGATTTGAACCCACATCCCCAGAGCATTTGGCTGGACCTCTGGATTACTAGTCCAGTGACATTACCACAATGCCACCCATCTCTCCATACTGCATACATTAATCTTATAACGTTAGAGCGCAAGTCGAAAAGGCTGTTAAAAACCAAACTGGAACAACCACAAATATTGTGGCTACAAAAGGCCAGAAGTTGGTTATTCTGCAGCAAGTAACTCTCCTCCAGACTCCTGAAACCCAATAAGGCACATGTCAGTGTGGTGGGATACTCTCCACTTGCCTGGATGAGTGCAGCTCCAAGACTCAAGAAACTCAACATCAACCAAAACAAAGGCTATTTGACTGGCACCATCTCCACCACCTTTAACATTCACTCCTTCAACCATGGCAGCAGTATATTCCATTACAAGATGCACTGCAGCAACTTGCCAAACGTCCTTCAACAGCACCGTACAAATTTACAACATCTACCACTTAGAAGGTGCAAGGTGCCACGACCTGTGTTATAAGTCACATACCATCTAGACTTTGAAATAAATATACCGCCGTTCCTTCACCACTGGGTTACAATCCTGGAACTCCCTCCTTCACAGCACTGGGGAAAGTACCTACACCACATGAACTACAACAGTATGGCTCTCATTCTCAAGGGTATTTGGGTTGGGCAATTAATGCTGGGCTTGCCAGCGACATTCAGGTCTTATGATCGAACAAAGGAAAAATCATAAACGATACTTGGCTTTATTAACAGAGGAAGAGAGTACAAAAGCAAAGACGTTATGCTAAACCTTTAGGCTTTAGCCAGCTGGAGTATTGTGCTCAATCCTGAGCACCAAGGGCAAAGTCTTAGTGAGGCAGAAGAAATTTATGAGAACCGTACTTAAAGAAGCTGGGATTGATCTCTTTAGAACAGCGAAGCTCAAGGAGATTTGATTAGTATTCAAAATCATGAATATTGAGCAAGTAAGGAGAATCAAGCGACATGAGGAGGTTCACTTAACCAAAGGTCTCAGGTTTAAAGGTGATTGGCAAAAAAAGGCACCATGAGGGAACTATTCTTTAAAAACACAGCAAGTTGTGATCTGGAATGCACCAAAAGAAGCAAAATCAACAATAATATTCCAAGAGAAATGGATAAATACTTGAAGAAAAAAGCTGGAGAATTGGCTTAATTATATATCTCTACCAAAGAGCCAGCACAGACAATGAGGCAAATTATCCTACTTAGATGTTCTATTATTCAATGATCATAGATCTTGCTCTTTGCACCTAGAGGAGACGTGGCTTCTGTCAGAAGTTATAAACTGGTGTCATTGCCAGTCGAGATAGTCATTTAAACTATGGACTTTTTCCTTTTGTAAAGAAATTGTGAAATGGGGAAAATCCACCAGTTGCATCATCACTTCCCAGTCACAGGTGGAGGTCTTCAGTTACTGAAAAATACTGTGTACAGACAAAAGAAATAAAGGAATGGGCACAAAGTCAAAGGAGAATTGGGAGAAAATGAACAAACATTTAGTTAAAAAGATAGGATTAGTAAACATGCTTCTGTAAGAAAGAGAAGTAGATTGGTGAACTGAATTCATAGTGGGACAAGGACAATGAATGGGGAAGTAGAGTGCAGAGAAAGCAAAAGTCAGGGAGAGAAGGGACGTATGGCTGGAATCATTTACAGAGGTTAAGTGGACATTGGCTGTGGAAGAATTTAAGGAGGCAGATTTTAAATTTAGAACTATACTAGAGAATTAGGAAACTCATGTAGTCAGTAGGGGTTGGGATAAAAGGCAGGTGAACAGGTGTGCAGGATGGGAAACCATGAATAAAAAAAAACAGGAAGTGGCAAAAACATGCTCAAGGACTTTAGTTCCAGTTAAGTGAGATAGGGAGAAAGTGGGCTATGTTGTAAAGGTGGAAATAAGCACCTTTTTACATCTATGCTCCCTTGCTCTAAACCTCTCAACTGGAAAGTATGTTTCTATCTGCCCTGCATCACTTTAAGGTCCCAAGGCACTTCACAGGGGCATTGTAAACCAGAATGACAGGTATGGTAGGAGATACTAGGCCAGGTAGTCAAAAGCTCAGTCAAAGAGGTAGGAGTGTCTTAAAGGAAGAAAACAAGGTAGAGAAAGTGGGGAGGTGTATGGAGGGTATTCAGAGCTGGTGGCCTTGGAATTAAAGATGCAGCCAACAATGGCTGTTTTTGGATATTTTTAAGGCAGATTCTTGATTGACAAGGGGTTGAAAGGTTATCATGGACAGGCAGGAACATGGGGTTGAAATTACATTCAGATCAGCCATGATCTTATTGAATGGTGGAGCAGGCTCAAGGGGCCGAGTAGCCTACTCTTGCCCCCAATTCATATGTGCGTATGAGATTTTAATGCTAGACCGAAGGTTAATGGACATTTACAGCATTAATCAGAAATTGTACTACAATCTTTTGGGGTGATATTCATTTCATTGTTACCACACTAACTGAACATGAAGAATTTACAGATCAAACTTACAGTACAAGAAAGTCCAACGCAGTACTATGCAACATTGCCCAGATAACATTGCCCATAAGTAACACAGGACTTGGGAATGATGCCAGCCATCAATTATATAGTAGCAGATCTCCCTTGGTGTTGCTGACAAACCTGAGATCACATTACACTGACAGACTTTTAATGGCAAATCTCCTATGGCATGCTTCAACTTGTTGAATAAAACTTAAAACACAGTATCAATGAAGTATGCCAGGGAAAGTAACAGGAGTATGTCACTGACAAAGTGCACATCATACTCAAAGATTTGCTAAAGCAATATATTACATCCCACTCACCAATCCCCCATCCTTGTTGATGCACATTGGTGCCTCGTCACCCAAATGTTTCAAGTGTAAAATTTATGTTCTAGGCTTGAAACCTTATCCACTGCCTGCCAGATGCTTCCATCAGTGTAATGTAATCCAGCCTTTCAACCTTCCAGGGCCAAATTCTGAACTTTTGAGAATCCCCAATTTTAACTGCTTCACCATTGGTGGCTGTGCCAATGCCCTAAGCTTTGGAATTCCATCCCTAAAACTCTCCACCCCTCTAATCTTTTAAGACACTCAATTCCCTTCTGGCCAGGTTTTCAGAGCTTAATGTCAAATTGCGTTCCATAGCACTCCAGTGAAGTGCCGAGATGTTTTATTATGTTAACGGCAATAGAATGAAGCTATTGATTCTGTTCCTCAGACTCCAGCCTGTTGAGCAAACCCCCTTCACCCTATCACTGACAGGCAGTTAAAATCACACCGAGGTCCCATATTCTGGGATTTCCTCTGTTGAAGGTTTAAGACCCTTTTTAAGATAAAATCAGACACAATGCTGACCAAAAAGTTTGTTATTAATGCATATATTAAAAGATTTTCAAAAATTACAACAACCAAACTAAAAGTGGGATAGATGAAAGGTATTTTGTCCTAAACAGCTCATCAGGCCTGTAATTGCATATCAAAGGTGAAGTCCTATTGCATTGCTGGGATGGTGGCAAGAAATATATCACACTTTGGATTATAGTGGCCTCTCTTAATATCAAGGGAGACAGGATGTCTATAGGCATCTCAGGAGAAGGTTTGAGGTTAAACTGTAATCTTGTGGGGGGGGTTACATTATCCTTATTTCCCCAGATCAGAGGAGTTTGAAGGCACCTGGCAAATAAAGAAATGTTTTAAAGTACCCATACACTTTCCAGGTCAAAGGAAATTCTTAAAATAAAACTGATTAAATTTGCATTTCTATTGGGGACAGACCATGTGTGTCACCTTGCCATGAAGATAAACTGTGGGATTCCTTTGTCTGAATATATATCTGCTGTTTTCACAGTCTGGCAACAGTCTTGGAGATGGCCACATGTGTCTGCCAGCAACTGGGAAAGAGCCACAGATTCCAGGAGCGTTTTGGTTTAAAGAATAAGTGCTTACGGGATTATAGCGTTAACGTAATAGTGTTTGTTCTTTTTCTTATGTCAGTAAAGGCTTTTTGCATTTAAAAAATTAAATCTGGTGTGGTATTTTCAGTTGATAACAGAATTCAAATTTCTTTTAAAAGTTAACTTTGACTTGCTGTGCTTTTTCTGAAATCTCTTTGAAGCGCCTTGGGGCCTTTTGTTTGAAAAGTACTACTTCAATATGGATAGAGAAGACTTCGGTAAATATCCGACCTGAAAGTTGTAGTGAGTGCAAAAAGTTTCCCCACGTTAAAAAAAGGAACATTGCTCTATCTTAAAGGGATTTTAAGTTCCAACTCATCCAGTTGGGAAGCATCCCCCACTGCAGCTCCGATTAGTCCGATGCCAGCACAAAATCGGAGTCAGCCGAAGAAAACAGGTTGCAAACCGAGGCCACGATCTGATCCCCAAGTGTGGACTTTCCCTGCATTTTTCCCAATGACGCCTCTGCTTCCGCCAAAGGGAGGAGGGAGAAGGGAAGAGGACTAGTCAACGACAAAGAGGACAGCCCCGGTGCACCGTCAGCCATTTTACAGCCGCAGCCTGCACCATCAAAGCCCTTTCTTTCCACAATCGGAGAACGGGGGGGATTGCCCAAGGCCCATCCCCGGGGCTGGCGGGCAGTTTAAGGCACCCGAGCCACCAAAGGCTGCACCCGAGGCTTATAAAACGGGAAGCAAAAGCCCGACCACCGCCGCCCGGAACAAGCTGCACAAACTCGGTAAAGGTCCGGGACAGCCTGTGGTCGCCGGACAATCCTCCACCAACCCGCAGGCCACGCACCTTCTCGGGGATTATGAGCGCCTCGTTGTTCTCATCCTTCTTGGGCTCCTTCTGACTCAGCGACGAGTTAAAGGAGACTTTCACCATGGCGGCAGCGGAATCACACGGCACAGCAACAACAGCGTGACTGAACCCCCCCCCTACTGCGCTTCGACCGCCTCACTCTAACCCCCTCTAACCCATCCGCGTGACGCAGCACCCAAACACTACATCCGACCGCACTCGGGGAAAAGAGATCGCCCCTCCCCCTTCCCTCGAGGGCGCTCCAAACCTGACGCCCCGCCGCCTGAGGGCATTCCGAACATTTCGTCCCGCCCACTAAGGGCATTCCGAACATGTCGTCCCGCCGGCTGAGGGCAATCCGAACATGTAGCCCCGCCCATTGAGGGCATTCCGAACATGTCGTCCCGCCCACTGAGGGCGTTCCGAAGCTGTGGCCCCGTCCCCTGTAAACGCTCCGAACTTGTCCACCTCCTCCCAACGATTTGCAGCTAAATAGCGCTTTTGACTTAATAAAATTTTCTATGTCGTTTCACAGGAGAGTTAAAAAGCGAAATTTGACACCAAGGGTCACAAGGCAGCTGACCAAAAGGCTGGTAAAATAAATAAGTTTTAAGAAGTGGCCAAAAGAAGGTCGAGGCTTCTTTGCGATCTTCCGGGGATCCAATGCAGTGTCTTTAACATTGGAGTTTTACAGAGCATAATGAGGGACGGATATCTGGAGAGGTAACTAAAAGATCGGGCAAAGAATCGGTTAAGAAGAGTTTTAAAGGAGGTGGAGAAATCTGAGGGGCTGGAATTCCAGAGACAGCTAAAGCCAGGGAAGCCAAAGATGGGATGAAAAAGAATCTATATCAGGGTTTCAACAAAGGATAGTGGTGGAGATGGTCAACATTTGTGCCCTTATTACAAGAGGATTTGAGTGCAGGAGTAAAGATAGCTTACTGCCTTGGTGAGACCATACCTGGTGTAATGTGCGCAGTTTTGGTCTCCTTAACTAAGGAAAAGATATACTTGCCATAAAGGGAGTGCATGAAGGTTCACCAGAATAATTCCTGGGGTGGAAGGTTTGTCCTATGAGGAAATATTAAATAGACTGAAGAACATAAGAAATGGGAGCAGGATTAGGCCATTTGGCCCCTCAAGCCTGCCCTGCCATTCAATAAGATCATGGCTGATCTGCCCTAGGCCTCAACTAGGAGTCAGCTCCTCATAGCCCTCAATTCCCTGATATTTCAAAAATCTATCTAGTTCCTCTTTAAATACTTTCAGTGATCTAGCCTCCACAACTCTCTGGGGTAGAGAATTCCAAGTATTCATTATCCTCTGAGAGAAGAAATTCCTTCGATCTCACTCTTAAATGAGTGTCCCCTTATTCTGTAACTATGTCCTCTAGTTCGAGACTCTCCCACTAGTGGAAACATCTTCCCAACATCTACCCTATCGAGCCCCCTCAGAATCTTGTACGTTTCAATAAGATCACCTCTCATTTGTATAAACTCTAATGTTTATAAACTTAACTGTTTAGCTGTTATTGAAAAGTCAACCCCTTCATCCCAGGAATCAGCTTAGTGAATCTCTTTTGATCTGCCTCCAATGCCAGTATATCCTTTCTCAAATACCGGTACCAAAACTGTACACAGTACTCCAGGCACCAACACCCTGTAGAGTTGTAACAAGCCTTCCCTATTTCTAAACTCCAACCCCCAAGCAATACAAGCCAAAATTCCATTTGCTTTCTTAATTACTTGCTGCAGCTTCATGCTAAGTTTTTATGTTTCATGCACAAGGACACTCAGATCCCTCTATGCTGCACTTTTTTGGGGTCTCTCTCCATTTAAATAATAACTTGCTTTTTGATTCTTCCCACCAAAGTGCATGACCTCACACTTTCCTACTTTAACCTCCGTCTGCCAAATTTTGGGTCTTTTATTCTCTGGAGTTTCAAGGGATGAGAGGTGATCTCATTCAAACAGACTAAATTCTTACAGGGCTCGACAGAGTAAATGCAGGAAGGATGTTTTCCAATCGGGGAGGTCTAGACCTAGGGAACACAGTCTGAATAAGGAGAAGGCCATTGAGGACAGAGATGAAGAGAAATTCCTTCACTCAAAGGGTGGTGAATCTCTGGAATTCTCTGCCCTAGAGGGCTGTGGAGGCTCGGTTTTTGAATAAGTTTGAGACTGAGATCGATAGATTTCTAGATATTAAAAACATCAAGGGATATGGGGATAATGCAGGAAAATGGTGTTAAAGTCAAGATCAGCCTTGATCTCATTGAATGGTGGAAAGGGCTGAAAGGCCTACTCCTCCTATTTCTTATGTTCTTACCTCAAAGCTGGAAGTAGGTAAAATCTCCTGAAAACTATGATCACCAACACTCTAGAATTGGAACCTGGTTAAATCTATTTTTTGCAGCAACTTAAAAAGGGTCCGTCCCTAATAATTGTTAAGTCTGCAGATTAAAAATTTGAACACGTACAAAATACCTGCAATGTTTGCAGGAGGACAGCGGAATGATATAAAATCAACCCCGTATAAGTCTCACATGAACTCAGACAAGTGATTTTCAGGTTTCTCGTCCGATGCCTGCTACCTCATCTTTCACATTCTTTTTAAAGGAAAACACAACAGAGCAACAGATAGAGAACAGCCCTCTTAACCTTACAAGGGGGAAGCTCTACAAACTGTGGGTTAGGTGGCCATATAGGATGTTGGAATGATGTAGAATGGCAGCTGCCAGCCACAGGTTCATAACGATAGTCTCCTTTTCCTATTCTGTACCCACATTACATGTCAGCACAATAGACCATGCCACTCCTTGTACTGGAAGTGATTCAGGAAATCTGCTCATTAAACTATCTAACCTCTTCCTCCCTGTTACCCCTTCCAGATTTCTCTTCTAGCTTCTAAACAATTAGAATTGGTTTGTACACGATGAGCTGTTGGCACTGGTTTGACCTCACTGATGACTTAAGGAAAAAACAGTTCAAAATTTTCAAATTTTCAGTTCTGTTGAAGGGTCATGAGGACTCGAAACGTCAACTTTGCTCTTCTCCACCGATGCTGCCAGACCTGCTGAGTTTTTCCAGCTAATTCTGTTTTAGTTCAAAATTTTCAAATCCCAATAAAAATCAGTAACACTGGAACCATAATACTGGAGTTCCATTCTAAGCTATACAAGACCAGTTCGGACAAGTTTTACTCATATCCTTCATTTCTAAGTTTCACTTGTTTTTCCTTTTGTGGTTTCCCACAGATCGGAAGCCACGAGGAATCAGTTCACAATAGTAGGGGACTAGGGGAAATAAAAATTAAGTACATATTACACTCCCAGGATGGTTTATCTCAGTCCCAAGAGGGATCTATGTGAACACGCCAGCCAACCACGTCACACACTCCTGCCACTCAATACAAGAAGCATGAGGATAGGTTCAAACGTTCAGGCATCACACATTGATACCAAGGGGAAGCAGGGTAGTAATAGGTTTTTATAGAATATTTGCAGCACAGAGGCCGTTCAAGCCGTTGTTTCCATGCTGGTGCTCTGCAAAAGCAACTCTGATAGTCTCACTCTACTTTGTTAAAATTATGGTAGCGCTAAAGTCATTGTGTGTACAGATGGTGTATTTCGCAAGGATTGGAATTGGCTTTCTATCAGACGATACAAAAAGAAAACAGCATGAGTTGATGATGGCCTTTTTCTCCAACAAAAGGGTACACCAAACATTTTTTCATGAATAAATTTATTGTTCATATTTAAGAAAAAACTTGCAGGGCATTTTATAATGTCGTCAGGATATCCCAAAACACTTCACTTTCAATTAATTGTCTTTTAAGTGTTATCACTATGGTGATGCCAGCAAATACAGAAGCCAATTTCACACAGTATGAACAGCCAATTATTTTCTTTTTTAGTGGCATTGAGTAAGGGAGAATTCTCTGCTCTTCTTTTAATAGTACCATTGGGATCTCTTACACCCACCTGAATCAGCAGGACCTTTCTGAAACACAGCACCCATAACAACTCAGCATGTTATCAGTATTTAGGGTACTAGCTCAAGCCCACTGTTGTCTGATTCAGAGGAAAGAATATCATCGACTGAACCAAACTGACATCTAGGTAACAATCTTCAATATTTATATATACAATTGAACTGATATACCTGCTATCAGAGATTTTTGGAAATCCTGCCATGACATAAAACTAATACTTGGTTCTAGATTCTGGTACTTCACTCTATAGAATTCATCTGTATGTAATTGCTGACTTGACCAATCTTCTACAGTTAGCAGTATGCAGTTCCACTTGGGTGATTGGCTTCTTGTGGAATCATTACTGAAAGACATCCAAAAAAAAATTAGTAGCACAATAACTTTATGGGAATAAAATTACATTTTTCAGTTGGATAGATCAGTGAAAACATTTTTGTTCAGCCAAGTCTCCTTAGGCATTGACTTTAATATCATAATACAATTCACTGTAATTCACATGACAGAATATTCCATCTTTATGGTTTCTCCTCACTGAAATATCAACTGAAATTTGATTACTGCCAATCCTTAAATCATAACCAAAATGCTCTGTGCTCCTTTCAGCACATTTATTGCACTTTGGCCTGCCTGAACGTGTTCAACAGACTTATCTATTTCCTATGGAAATGCATGATAAAAGGTTCCTGGACAATTCCACTTGTCCAATGGACAAAATATTTGGATTAGCAATGGAATAATTACTTTTAGGAGTGGTCAAAATGTGAAAATTAATGGACAAGGAATAATTTTTTTCTTAATTTACCCACAATATATCCTGCCTACAAAGACCAGGACAAATCCAGTCCAGCCTATAAGCGCCCTACTCAGCAAAGTGATGAAAGGTGTCATCGACATTGCAATCAAGCACTAATGCAAGAATGACCTGCTTGCTGATGCTCAGTTTGGGTTCTGTCAGGATCACTTGACTTCTGACCTCATTACAGCCTTGGACAAAAAAGCTGAACTCATGATGAACTCATGAAGTGAGGTGAGAGTGACTGCCTTTGACATCAAGGCAGGATTTGACCGAGTTGGCATCAAGGAGTCCTAGTGAAACTGAAGTCAATGGGAATCAGGAGGAAAAGACTCCACTGGTTGGATCATATCTAGCACAAAATGAGATGTTATTGAAGGTCAATCATCTCAGCCCCTGGACATTGCTGCAGGAGTTTCTCAGGGTAGTGTCCTAGGCCCAACCATCTTCAGTTGCTTCATCAATGACCTTTCCTTCCATCATAAGGTCAGATGTGGGAATATTCGCTGATAATTGCACAACATTCAACACCATTCACAAATGATTAGATACTGAAACAGTTTGTGTGCATATGCAACAAGACCTGGACATATCCAGGCTTCAGATGATAAGTGGCAAGTAACAGTTGTGTCGCACAAGTACCAGGCAATGACCATCTCCAGAATATAACCATTGCCCCTTGACATTCAATGGCATTATTATCACTGAATCCTCCACTATCAACATCTGGGAGTTACCATTGACCAGAAACTGAACTGGAACAGCCATATAAATACTATGGCTCTAAGGGTAGGTCAGAAGCTGGGAATTCTGCAGTGAGTAACTCACCTCTGACTCCCCAAAGTCTGTTCACTGCACACAAAACACAAGTCAGGAGTTTGACTGAATGACTGCAGATCTAACCACACTCAGAAGCTCAATACCATCCAGAACAAAGCAGCTCACTTGATCAGCACTCCCTCCACCACAGATTCACAGCGGCAACAGTGTGTACCTATCACAAGATTCACTGCAGCAACTCACCAAGCACCTTCCAAACCTGTGACCTCTACCATCCGGAAGGACAAGGGCTGGAGATGCATGGGAACACCACCACCTGCAAGTTCACCTTCAAGTCACACACCATCCTGATGGAACTATATCGCCGTTCCTTCATTTTTTTAATAGATCTCCGTGGAACTCTCTCCCTAAAGCAGTGTGGGTATACCTGCACCAGATGGACCGCAGTGGTTTAAGAAGGCAACTCATCACCACCTTCGCACAGGCAATTATGGTTGGACAACAAATGCTGGCCGCAATAGTGTCATCCACATCCCATAAAAGAATTTTAAAAATTGGGAAGTTCTGCTCCTCTAATGGAGCCTCACGAGATTGGAGCATTGGAAATTGGGCAATAATACAAGAGGAATGGGATAACCAAACCCAGATTATCTCCATCAAGGATCTAAATCAGGAGCAGAGCTTTAACAAAATTTCCATATATCAATTTGCAATAGCAGTGAATATGCGGGCAGCAATACATCAACTCGAAAGAGAAAATGCAGTGACAACTATGGTGTTGAACTTCAGTATATTGAGGACAATGATGATAACTATTGTTTATAATGAGTTACTCTCCTATGGCATGGCAGAAAGTCATATGCAGTCTTCAGGTGAAAAGTGGGGTTAAAGGGCAAGGAGTAACAGGGCCAGGGTGTGCACAAGCAGGTCTCATCCCATTTGCAAGACATGCTCTCTTTCCTTATTTTTATACTTTTGTTATAAATCTAATGGGCATGATTTAAACAAATTTCATTTGTACAGTACCTTTAGTGTAGAAAAACATTCCAAGATGCTTCACACATTATCAAATAAAATGTGGTATTGAGATATATTCGGACAGCTGATCAAAAGCTTGGTTAAAGAGTTAGGTTTTAAGGGGCATATTAAAGGTTGAGAAAGAAGTGGCGAGATTTAGGAAGAGTATTTCAGAGACTAAAGCCCAGGCAGAAGAAGGCACCAAAATTGGAGCGATTGAAATCAAATATGTGCAAGAGGCCAGAATTGGAGGAGTGTAGAGCTAGAGGATTGTAGAGCTAGAGAAGGTTACAGAGATTTGAATGTGCAAAGCCATGGAGCAATTTGAAAACAAGGATGAGAATTTTAAAATAGTGAAGTTGTCACAATCAGAGCCAATATAGGTCAGCAAGCACAGAGGTGATAGTTGAATGGGACTTTCCGCAAGTTAGGGTGTGGGCAGCAGAGTTTTGACTAAGCACATCTTTTTATCGGGTGGGAGATGGGAGGCCATTCAGGAATGCATTAGAATAGTCAAGACTAATGATAACAAAGGTATGAATGAGGTTTTGTTAGCAGAGGAGCTGAGGGAGGTGCAGAGATGATTTATGTTATGCAGATGGAAGTAGGCAGTCTTGGCAATGGAGAACCTGAATTGCGGGTTCAAAGTTGTGAATAGACTTGATTCAGTCGCAGACAATTACTAGACAGAGGGAGTGGAGTTCACAGTAGGGATGGAAGACAATAACTTCAATCGCAATATTTGGTTGAAGGAAATTTCTGCTCACTTGATGTCAGACAAGCAGCATGACATATTAGAAACAGTGGACGAGTCAAGAGAGGTGGTGGTGAAATGGATGTAGGTGGAAGTTGTCTGTGTACATGTGGAACCTGACGTGTTTTCAGCTGATGTCACCAAGGAATAGCATTTGGTGAGAAATAGAAGGATAGATCTTTTGAGGATTCCGAGGTAATGGTGTGGGAACAGGAAGAAGGGAAGCTATACTGGTGATTCTCTGGCCATCACCGGACAGAAAAGAATGGAACCGGACAAAGGCGGTCTTAACCAACTGGACAACAGAGAGGTGTTGGATTAGGAATGTTTAATGGGAATATTGAATGGAAGTGTGCACAAGAGGTAAAACAGGTCGTATATGGTCTGAAATAGAAACAAAAAAATGCTGGCGAGGAAGCAAAAATCAGGCAGCACCAGACAAGATTTTGTATCGAAGTGCATTCATACAAATACAAACTGTGAATTACGCTATTTATGTACTGCAGACTAAGTTCATGATATTCCTAACAGGGGTTCAGCGTGACATGCTGTCCTAGCTGGAGTGTAGCTCATATTGCTTGCCAGTCGCTGTAGTTGCAGCTCGCACGCCAACCGGGGCCGCGCATGCGCAGATGCTGCACTCAGCCGGCGATAATGGCGGCCTCGGAGAGAAGCACGAAGGAGAAGTTGCTGGCTGTGCTGGATGATCTGGAAGTATTGTGCAGGTAAGAGGCCACTCCCCATGAGGAGCGGATTTAATGGCGGGATCGCTTCCCCGTGTCTGTGTCTTTTGTTTTAAGGGTTTCCCCTACTCTTGGCTCTTAACATCCAGCGGCCTG
Source organism: Carcharodon carcharias (assembly GCF_017639515.1). Classification (NCBI taxonomy): domain Eukaryota; kingdom Metazoa; phylum Chordata; class Chondrichthyes; order Lamniformes; family Lamnidae; genus Carcharodon; species Carcharodon carcharias. The sequence goes on along the minus strand of NC_054484.1, from coordinate 95,411,816 downwards.
TGAATGGCTGGAAAAATATAGTCGGTGGGGGTGGGGGGGTGTAAAGTGGGTGTAAAATATTTCCAACAAATATTGGGAAGCGGTAAAGAGATTTGGGAGGGAACTCGAGAAAACAGATGATGGGGAGGGAAGGATGTGCGGGGACATTAGGCTAAGAGGAGGTCACTGGGGGAGGCGAGGAGAGGCGAGGGCAAGAATTTGGATTTTGATTTGAAAGAATTGGGGAAGCCTGCTGAGGACTAGGATTATGGAAGTTTAAGCTTTGGAAAGGTAAGGGTAGGTAGCTGGAATGACAAGTAATAGCTTTAGTATCAAAACATAGAATAGAAAGTTAAAGTTCTAGAGGGTTTATCTGGGGTACAATACTGTGTATTTTACTGGATTAGTAGTGAAAAGGACTGAAAATCTAATCCAGAGAATGAGTTCAAATCCCACCATGCTAGTTTAATATTCTGGATTCAGTTTAAAATAAATAAAATCTTGGTATCAGTAAAAACAACCATGAGCCTGCCAGATTATTGTAAAAATCCAACTAACGTAGTTTACTAATGTCCTTTAATGAAGGAAACCTGCTGTCCTTGTCCACTCTGACTCCAGTCCCATACTGATGTAGTTGACTCTTAGCTGCTCTCAGAAGCAGGTAAGTAAGCCACTCAAGTTGTGTCAAACTACTAGCCAATCAAGAAGGCAATTCTCAGAGCAATTAGGGACTATAAATGCCAGCCTTCCCCATGATACCAACATCCCCAATAAGTAATTTAAATTATAAATCTTTGTTTCTGTAGGGGTTCTTTTGATTTGTAACTATAACGTTTAACATGCCTCTGCTGAAGTTACTGTGAGAGTTGAGGAAAACCCAGTTGAAATTCAAACCCTATTCTAAATAAAATAGATACAGATAATATTAGGAAAATTTTCTTTTTAATGATCTCACAGTGATTTGAAAATCTGTTAATTTTTTATATGTTCTGATATTTTTCACATTCCATGCAAACATAGAGGAGCAATTACATTTTTACTTAAACCCTTCCAATTTTGACAACTTGATCAAGTGTCTTGTAAACACTTGTCTGAAAGAGCAGATGACTTGGGCACAGAACAGTGCCAGTGCCATTCCTGAATTAGCTGATACCTAATAAATAGTCAAGATATGCACTTGGGTCCTTGTTGCCCCTCTTTGCTGCTTTTCTTAAAACCAAGAACCGTATTTTTTCATCTCTGCTCGCTGTTTCTTGTAAAGAGAGATGAACATTGCTAGTTTTTTAAAAAAATGATTTTCCTTTCGCCGTTCTGCAGGTATTTTTAAAAAATAGCTCAGTCTGTTTCGAATATACACGTAATGTGAGGTTGGTCTATTCTCCCCAGAGTCGGGCATTGCCTGTGATAAACAAAGGCTGAAGTGCTTGAATTCATGACCACACCGAGATGTTTGTTGTGTATTTCCCCACAAAAGTAATGATTTATCTTGGGTATTGGTGCTCTCTCCATACCTGATCTAACTGAGCATTCATTGTGAACCTAGTTTCAAAAAGATATTTGTCTTTTGGAGTTGTGGAGGAGTGGGTTGGTAGGTGGAAAAATAAAACTTGGCCAATCTTATTCGATAATTTTTCTCAAAAAATGCTTTATTCATAAAATTTATAAAAGTACATTACATGACAGTTCAAAGTTGACTTTACATGAACTGCATATGAGATCAGTTTCTTTCAATACATCAGAAAGGCACTCTGTGGTGCCTCACTACGCTTAGAATTACAGCATGTAATTTACAGTATCTCACGCGACATTCTTACTTGTCAGTAGGGGCTGCTGGGTTAGTGTTTCCTAACATTTTCTGGCTACCACCTCCCCCACCCATCCCCACTTTTTGTATCAGACTAATTTGGTTAAAATTTGTTGTCCCTTTTCTTCGTTGTTTCTTCATCTAACAAGTTAGGATGGATGCTGCAGCTAGTGCCCTTGCTGCTGATTGCCAGAAAGTATCAGGACTGTCACAATTTGCATGGCTGTAGGGAACAAGATGGAGAGTGGGACTAATTGGATAACTCTTTCAAAAAGTCAGCACAGGCACCATGGGCCAAGTGGCCTCCTTCAGTAATGCCACTTGCTACCAACACTCTTCTTGTGTCACATATGATCATTTTGATAGATACAGAAATTCCATTTTGCCGTTGGTCTATTATCCAATTTTTCACCTCCTTCCAGCTCCAGCCGTTTTGCAACATGCCCATAAAAAGTGTGCTTGCTCCATTCTATTTTCACAAGTTCTTCCTCTTGCTTCTCCCATTCCCGAATCATTTTCTTGGTTGGAGGAGGACCAAAATGTTTTTCACTGGCTCTATTTCTATGCTTTTTACACACCTTACTGCTTCCTGTTTGATCCTATGGTAATGGAAAATCTTTGGATTGCGTCGACTGTCATTAGGTGTGCGTCACTCTCAAACATGTGCTAATAATGATCTGTGTGATAGTCATAGAGGTCTACAGCACAGAAAAAGGCCCTTCAGCCATCAAGTCTGTGCCAGCCAAACAAGTACCTAACTATTCTAATCCCATTTTCCATCACTAGGCCCATAGCTTGTACACTATGGCATCGCAAGTGCACATCCAAATCCTAATTAAATGTTATGAGAGTTTCTGCCTCCACCACCCTTTCAGGCAGTGAGTTCCAGATTCCCACTACCCTCTGGGTGAAAAAATTCTTCCTCATATCCCCTCTAAACTTCCTGCCCCTTACCTTAAATCTATGCCCCCTGATTATTGGTCTCTCCACCAAGGGGAAAAGTTCCTTCCTGTCTACCCTATCTATTGCCCCTCATAATTTTATACACCTCAATCATGTTCCCCCTCAATCTCCTCTGCTCCAGGGAAAATAACCCCAGTCTATGCAATCTCTCCTCATAACTAAAACTCTCCAGCCCAGGCAACATCCTGGTAAATCTCCTCTGCACTCTCTCTAGTGCAATCACATCCTTCCTATAATGCAGGTTCCAGAATTGCATGCAATACTCTAGCTGTGGCCTAACCAACGTTTTATACAGTTCCAGCATAACCTCCCTGCTCTTATATTCTGTGCTTCGGCTAATAAAGACAAGTATCCCATATGGCTTCTTAACCATCTTATCTACCTGTCCTGCATCCTTAAGGGACCGGTGGACATGCACACCAAGGTCCCTCTGATCCTTGGTACTTCCCAGGGTCCTACCATTCATCATGTATTCCTGTGCCTTGTTTGTCCTGCCCAAATGTATCACCTCACACTTATCCGGATTAAATGCGCTGCCTGGGAGGGTGGTGGAGGCGGGTTGCCTCACATCCTTTAAAAAGTACCTGGATGAGCACTTGGCATGTCATAACATTCAAGGCTATGGGCCAAGTGCTGGTAAGTGGGATTAGGTAGGTAGGTCAGGTGTTTCTCACGTGTCGGTGCAGACTCGATTGGCTGAAGGGCCGCTTCTGCACTGTGATTCTATGAAATTCCATTTGCCACTGATCAGCCCATCTGACCAGCTCGTCTATATCTTCCTGTAATCTAAGGCTATCCTCTCACTATTTATCACCGCACCAACTTTCGTGCCATCCACGAACTTACTAATCAACCCTCCTACATTCAAGTCTAAATCGTTTATAAATACCACAAACAGCAAGGGACCCAACACAGATACCTGTGGAACCCCACTGGACTCAGGCATCCAGTCACAAAATCACCCCTTGATCATCACTCTCTGCTTTCTGCCACTCGACCAATTCTGGATCCAATTTGCCAAATTGCCTTGGATCCCATGGGCTCTTACCTTCATTATCAGTCTACCATGCGGGACCTTATCAAAAGCCTTGCTGAAGTCCAAGTAGACTACATCAAATGCACTGCCTGCATCTACACACCTGGTCGCCTCTTCAAGAAATTCAATCAAATTGGTCAGACATGACCTCCCCTTAACAAAACCATGCTGACTGTCCTTGACTTGTCTCTCCAAGTGTAGATTAATTCTGTCCCTCAGAATTGCTTCTAATAGTTTCCCCACCACCGAGGTTAGACTGACTGGCCTGTAGTTCCTTGGTTTATCCCTTCCTCCCTCATTGAATAACAGTACCACATTGGCTATCCTCCAGTCCTCTGGCACCTCTCCTGTGGCCAGAGAGGTATTGAAAATTATTGCCAGCGCCCCTGCTATCTCCTCCCTTGCCTCACTCAACAGCCTGGGGTACATTTCATCCAGGCCTGGAGATTTATCTACTTTTAAGCCTGCCAGACCGCTTAGAACCTCCTCCTTTTCTGTGCTAATTTCTTTAATTATATCACATTCCTTCTGTCTGATTTCTATTCCCCCATCGTCCATCTCACTTGTGAACACTAACACAAAGTATTTCTTTAGAACCCTACCTACGTCTTCCTGCTCCACACACAAATTACCACTATGGTCCTTAATTGGCCTTACTCTTTCCCTAGTTATCCTCTTACTCTTAATGTACTTGTAAAATAACTTTGGATTTTCCTTTATTTTACCTGCCAATGTTCTTTCATGCCCCCTTTTTGCTCTCCTAATTTCCTATTTAAGTCTGTCTCTCTCTTCCACACCCCCCCCCAAATTCTATACTCCTGTAGGGCTTCCGCTGTTTTGAACCCTTGGTATCTGCCATTAGCCTCCCTTTTTCTCTTTATCCAACCCTGTATATCCCTCGACATCCAAGGTTCCCTGGATTTGTTGGTCCCACCCTTTGTCTTTACTGGAATATGTTGGCCCTGTACTGCCCCTATTTCCTTCTTGAATGAGTCCCACTGCTCTGATGCAGATTTACCTAAAAGTAGATGCTCCCAGTCCACTCTGGCCAAATAATATCTGATCGTATTAAAATCAGCCTTCCCCCAATTTAGAACTCTGATTTCTGGCCCATCCTTGTCCTTTTCCATAACAACCTTGAATCTAATGGAGTTATGATCACTATCTGCAAGATGCTCCCCCACTGATACCTCTACCACTTGCCCGGCTTCATTCCTTAAAATTTAGTCCAGGACCTTCTCTTGTAGGACCTTCTACGTACTGACTTAAAACACTCTTCTGGATGCATTTTAAGAATTCTGCTCCCTCTAAACCTAACACACTATGACTAACCCAGTTAATTTTGGGAAGTTGAAATCTACCCTATTATTGAATACTATCCTATTATTTTTACACTTCTCTGAAATTTGCCTACATATCTGCTCTTCTTTTTCTCTCTGACTGTTTGGGGGCCTATAGTACACTACCAGCAATGTGATTGCTCCTTTTTTGTTTTTAAGTTCTACCCATATGGCTTCATTTGAGGAGCCTTCTAAGATGTCATCCCTCCTTACTGCTGTGATTGATTCCTTGAACAATATTGCGATACCCCTTCCTCTTTTACCTCCTTTCCTGTGTCACCTGAAGACCCTATATCCTGGAATATTGAGCTGCCAATCCTGCCCCTCACTCAACCATGTCTCCGTGACAGCAGTGACTTCATATTTCCATCTGTTAACCCTCAACTCATCTGCCTTATTTGTCAGACTCCTTGCATTAAAATAAATACTATCCAACCTTGCCAAACTCCCTTGTGCGTTAACTGGCCTATAATTTCTATGCTTTCCAGACTCACTGGCTCTCTCTTCTAATTTTGGCTGTGCATCTGATGTGGGTGACATTTTGACCATATGATGCACAGAAATTCTAAGTGACTTTTTTACCAGAAAAAATTTACATCTGACAGTCCAGCAAATGCAGTTGATTAAAAGAAACAGCTAACAATATTTCCAAAAGAGTAGTAAGCTTGAAGATTGGGATTTAAAACTTAAAAATCAGCAAAGGATGACTATGAAAGTGATAAAGTGAGAGGAAATGGGATATAAGAGCAAACTAGCAAGAAATATGAAAACAGTGGCAGAGACGTTAAACAAATATTTTGTCTGTCTTAATAGCAGAAGACACAAAGAACATTTGGGAAAATGTGAGGAACCAAGCGTCCAAATGAGAGTGAGGAACTTAAAATAATGAATATTAGTAGAGAAAAGATCCAGAGAAATTAATGGAACTAAAAGCTGGTGGCCTACATCCTCGGCTTTTCAAAGAGTTGGCTGCAGAGATGGTGGATGCGTTGTTTTTGATCTTGCAGAATTCCCTATATTCTAAAACGGTCCCCATGGATTGGAAGGTAGTAATTGTAATTCCACTGTTCAAAGATGGGAGGGAGAGAGAAAACAGAACCAAATGGCATTTAGCCTAACATCAGTAATTGACAAAATGCTGGAATGTATTCTTAAGGACATGATAACAGGAACTTGGAAATTTGCCGTGATTGGGCAGTGTCAACACAGATTTATGAAGAGGAAATCCTGCTTGACAAATCGATTAGTTTTTTTGAGGGCGTAATTGGGAGGGTAGATGTGGAGGAACCAGTGAATGCCATGCGTTTGGATTTTCAGAAGGCCTTCAATAAGTTGCCACACGATGGGTCATTACACATGATTAAAACAGAATTAGCTGGAAAAGCTCAGCAGGTCTGGCAGCATCAGCGGAGAAGAAAAGAGTTGATGTTTCGAGTCCTCATGACCCTTCAACAGAACTGAGTGAATATTAGGAGAGGGGTGAAATATAAACTGGTTTTAGGTGGGGGGGGGGGAGGTTGGGGGAGAGAAGTCGGGGGGGGTTGGGTGTGGTTGTAGGGACAAGCAAGCAGTGATAGGAACAGATAATCAAAAGATGTCACAGACAGAAGAACAAAGAGGTGTTGAAGGTGGTGATATTATCTAAACGTATGTGCTAATTAAGAATGGATGGCAGGACACTCATGGTACAGCTCTAGTGGGGATGGGGTGGAAAGACTACCAGGGCATAAAAGATATAGATTTAAAAATAATGGAAATAGGTGGGAAAAGAAAAATCTATATAAATTATTGGAAAAAACAAAAGGAAGGGGGAAGAAACGGAAAGGGAGTGGGGATGGAGGAGGGAGTACAAGATCTAAAGTTGTTGAATTCAATATTCAGTCCGGAAGGCTGTAAAGTGCCTAGTCGGAAGATGAGGTGCTGTTCCTCCACTTTGCGTTGGGCTTCACTGGAACAATGCAGCAAGCCAAGGACAGACATGTGGGCAAGAGAGCAGGGTGGAGTGTTAAAATAGCAAGCGACATGGAGGTTTGGGTCTTTCTTGCGGACAGACCGCAGGTGTTCTGCAAAGCGGTCGCCCAATTTACGTTTGGTCTCTCCAATGTAGAGGAGACCGCATTGGGAGCAACGAATGCAGTAGACTAAGTTGGGGGAAGTGCAAGTGAAATGCTGCTTCACTTGAAAGGAGTATTTGGGCCCTTGGATGGTGAGGAGAGAGGAAGTGAAGGGGCAGATGTTGCATCTTTTGCGTGGGCATGGGGAGGTGCCATAGATAGGGGTTGAGGACTAGGGGGTGATGGAGGAGTGGACCAGGGTGTCCCAGAGGGAACGATCCCTACAGAATGCCGCCCGGGGGGGTGAAGGGAAGATGTGTTTGGTGGTGGCATCATGCTGGAGTTGGCGGAAATGGCGGAGGATGATCCTTTGAAGGCGGAGGCTGGTGGGGTGATAAGTGAGGACAAGGGGGACCCTATCATGGTTCTGGGAGGGAGGAGAAGGCGTGAAGGCGGATGCACGGGAGTTGGGCCGGACACGGTTGAGGGCCCTGTCAACGACCGTGGGTGGAAAACCTTGGTTAAGGAGGACATGTCAGAGGAACTGTTTTTGAAGGTAGCATCATCAGAACAGTTGCGACGGAGGCGAAGGAACTGAGAGAATGGGATGGAGTCCTTACAGGAAGCGGGGTGTGAGGAGCTGTAGTCGAGGTAGCTGTGGGAGTCAGTATCTATATCTTTTACGCCCTGCTAGTCTTTCCACCCCACACCCACTAGAGCTGTACCTTGAGTGTCCTGCCATCCATTCTTAATTAGCACATTTGTTTAGATAATATCACCACCTTCAACACCTCTTTGTTCTTCTGTCTGTGACATCTTTTGATTATCTGCTCCTATCACTGCTTGCTTGTCCCTACAACCACACCCCCCCACTTCTCTCTCTCTCTCTCTCTCTCTCTCTTCCCCCCCCCCCCCCCCCCCCCCCCCACCCACCTTAAATCAGCTTATATTTCACCCCTCTCCTAATATTCACTCAGTTCTGTTGAAGGGTCATGAGGACTCGAAACGTCAACTCTTTTCTTCTCCGCCGATGCTGCCAGACCTGCTGAGTTTTTCCAGGTAATTCTGTTTATGTTTTGGATTTCCAGCATCCGCAGTTTTTTGTTTTTATCTCTTTTTTGTTTTTATTACACATGATTAGTGTTTATGAGGATGGGGGCTCCTTCAGTAATACCACTTGGGGGTGGGGGGGATTGATTGAGGATTGTAAATATTCAGCCATGATCTTATATCAAATCTGTGGATTTGTGGGGTTTTATGGCCTACTCTTTTTCTTGTTTCATATGGGTAACATTCTTATTAAAGTATAACTTTCCAAAGCATCTTCCGGTGTTATTTATAATCAGCATATTGGCTCGGAATGTTTAGGTTTGATGCCTGGTCAGTCAGTAAATTTTAGTTGCTGCAGTGATGTGATGCTGTAGTCAGCTTAATCTCCTCCAGGTTCGAGAATTGGAGAGGGTAAACTGGGCTTCACTGTGTAATGATTCTTCTCCTTCCTTGATGATTGTTCAGAGTCCTAATGGACTCTCTCTTCCTAGATGAAGATATGATTGATTTATTGAATAATCTCAATCAAAGTGAAGTGAAGAATAGATGCTTGGGCAAGATACTGACTGGCTATTACACATTTAGGCACTGGAGGACTTATTTTGTCGTATCAATAATTGGACTAACAGGGGAACTAGGTGATATAATGGATTAGCATGATGTTTGCACATGGGTTCAAATCTTTCAGCATCTGGAAGGATGAATGTCTTCTGTTTCTGCCAATGGTAAACATTTCATATGAAGTAAGTTTTAAGTATCTCAATCCAGTTATTCCTGGGTGTGAGAATATGTCACTAAAGTACCCATGATTTGATAAAAGTTGTACAAACGTATCAGTCATTGAGCCAGTCCACAATGTTGGCTAGCCTGGGAAATGTTCTAGTGGTGCAGTAGAAGGTGCTCTTTTAAGGTTGTAGTTAAGGTATATTGTTGATTCAGAGTAGAGGGACATTTTTTTCCTTCTGGCTATGCTGTACTTAACCTGGAAATACTTCATGTTGTTGTTAGTTGTAAAAAGCTTTCTCTTTCCCAACATTGACATCATTCACCTTGGTGGAAACAAAAAAAATACTGCATTAAGTAATGCAAATTTGTACAAACAGGCCAGTGAAGTTTCTTTTCTCTCAAATTGGGGATCATACGTTTACTTCCTTTCTAATAATACTACTTTCCATCTTTAGAGAGCTGATCGAACTGCTTGCATTGTCCAGAAACCAGAAAATTGCACAGCCAGGAGAGGAAAATCAGGTGAGGAATGAAAGATGCCTACTTCAGGCTTTGCATTTAGTCTTGTATGATTTCTAACAAGTCCTTGTCTCTGAAGGTTTTCGGATCTTTTTAGAATTATTCAGCTGAATTTGATCAGATTTAATTAAAAGAAAACTCATCCAGATTGACTGACAAGTGTAGAAATATCGCAAGAACAGTGAGCATTGCTCAGTCTAAAAATGTAAGCTTAATTGCATTACCCAGTATAATTGCTTCCAATATTTCCCCATTATAGTTGTTTCAAGCTATAGACGGTTATGACACCTGATGAGTACATGTTTCCCCTCATGGGGGAATCTAGAACTAGATTTAAAATGGAGAGAGGAGGAATTTCATCTCTGAGGGCCATTAGTCTTTGGAATTCTCTTCCCAGAGAGTAGTGGAGGCTGGGCTATTGAATATACTCAAGACTGGTTTAGACAGATTTTTGATCTGCAAGGGAGTCGAGGGTTATGGGGAGCAGGCAGGAAAGTGTTGAAGCCACAATCAGATCAGCCATGATCTTATTGAATGGCGGAACAGGTTCAATGGACTGAATGGCCAATCGTGCACCTGCTCCTATTTCTTATGATATTAAAATACAACCCACCTGAACTCAATGGAAATTATGAATAAAGGATCTTGGAACAGGATTCTAATACCAGCTTTTAAGAACTAATTAAACTAATTAATTCAAGTAACTGAATAATGTCTGTAAATTGTATTTAATAGTTCAATCAGCTTCTTAAACTATAGTATTTATTTTTCAGATCCTGACTCTGTTGATTCAGAAGGATGGAGAATTCCAAGAAATAGTAAGAGTAGCGTTGGAACAAGGCAAAATCCAAGAGGAAATGCACCTTCTGGAGAAAGAGGTGGAAAAAAGAGATGGTGACATCCAGCAGTTACAGAAACAGCTCAAAGAGGCTGAACACATATTAGTGAGTTATAGCTACCTTGCATTGTAAATGTTTCACAAGTCTTAATCAAAAGCAGACTTTTCTGTTGAATATTTGGAACTTGCAGATAATTGAAGGTTCCCTTATCCTTTGTCTTATGGTACAGCCTTTTTAAGCTTCCAGTTGGATTATTTAAATTACCTAATCAGGTTCTCAAAATGTGCAAATCAAACATTTTTTCTACTTTATAAATTTCTTGACGCTTCTTGATCTGGATTCATAGAACTATAGAATCGTTGAATGGTTACTACACAGAAAGAGGCCATTCAGCCCATCAAGTCCATGCTGGTTCCCTGCAAGAGTAATATCGTACAGTAGTTCTGACCTTTCCCTATAATCTTGCAATTTTTTTCACTTCAAGTGCTTATCCAATCCCCTCTTGAAAGCCCTAATTGAATCTCCCTCAAGAAGTGTATTGTAGATTGCAACCACTCACCACATACAAAAGCTTTTCCGAAAGTTGCCGCTGGTTCTTTTGCCAGTCACCTTAAATGGGTGTCATCTGGTTTCTGACCCTTCTGCCAGTGCGAACAATTTCTATCTGTTCTGTTGACACTCCTCATGATTGTGAAAATCTCTATCAAATCTCTTCTCAATGTTCTGTAATGAGAACTACCCCAGCTTTTCCAATCTAACCAGTAATTGAAGTCTCTCATCCCTGGGGCCATTCTTGTAAATCTTTTCTGCACCCTATCTAATGCCTTCACATCTTTCCTAAAGCGTAATGTCCAGATTTCGAAATAATACTCCAGCTGAAGCCAAACCACTATGTAAATGTTCGTCATAACTTCCTTGCTTATGTACTATGCATAAAGCCCAGGATCCTAAATGCATTATGAGCTGCTTTCTCAACCTGTCCGGCCATCTTCAACAATTTGTGCATGTATACCCCCAGATCTGTCTGCAACCTGCACCTTTAGAATTCTACTCTTTATTTTACATTGCCTCTCCTTGTTTTTCCTACCAAAATGCATCACTTCACATTCCTGTGCATTAAATTTCATCTGCCACATGTCCACTTATTCTACCAGCCTTGCTATGTTTTGAAGTTTATCACCACTTTCCTCATAGTTCATTATATTTCAAGTTTTGTGTCATCTGCAAATTCTGAAATTGTGCCTGTACAGCCAAGTCTATGTCATTAATATATATCAAGAAAAGTAGTAGTCCTAGTACTGACTCTTAGGGAACTCCACTAAGAACCATAAGAAATAGAAGCAAGAGTAGGCCAATGTTTCGAGTCTGCTCCGCTGATCTTCTACCTTCGATATTCCTTAATCTCCTTAGTATCCAAAAATCTATTGATCTCTGTCTTTAAATTATTCAACAACTGAGCATCCACTGCCCTCTCAGGCAGAAATTTCTAAAGATTCATAACTGTTTGAAGAAATTTCTCTTCATCTCAGTTCTAAGTGGGGCGCCTTTATTCTGAGACCGTGACCTCTGAGTTCAAGATTCCCTAGCCAAAGGAAATATCCTTCCAGCATCTACGCTGTTAAGTCCCTTTAAGAATTTTATATATTTCAATGAGATCACCTTGCATTCTTCTGAATTCCAGGGAATCTAGTTCCAGTCTACTTTATCTCTCCTTGGAGAACAATCCCCAGGAACCAGTTTCAAAAACTTTTGTGACACTTCTGACAAGGCCAATATATCATTCCTTAGGTAAAGAAACCAAATGTGTACAAATAACTCCAGGTGTGGTCTTACCAAGGCCCAATACAATTTCAGTGACTCTCCTTCACTCTTGTACTTTAATCCCTTTGTATTAAAGGCTAACACCATTTGCTTTCCTAACTGCTTGCAGTATCTGCATGTAAACTTTCTGTGATTTGTGTATAAGGACACCCAGATGCCTCTGAACTCTAATATTTCCAAATCTCTCTCCATTTATCTCTCTCCGCCAGGGGACGGTCCTGGACTTAATTTTAGGGAATGAAGCCGGGCAAGTGGTAGAGGTATCAGTAAGGGAGCATTTTGCAGATAGTGATCATAACTCCATTAGATTCAAGGTTGTTATGGAAAAGGACAAGGATAGGCCAGAAATCAGAGTTCTAAATTGGGGGAAGGCCGATTTTAATACGATCAGATATTATTTGGCCAGAGTGGACTGGGAGCATCTACTTTTAGGTAAATCTGCATCAGAGCAGTGGGACTCATTCAAGAAGGAAATAGGGACAGTACAGGGCCAACATATTCCAGTAAAGACAAAGGGTGGGCCCAACAAATCCAGGGAACCTTGGATGTCGAGGGATATACAGGGTTGGGTAAAGAGAAAAAGGGAGGCTTATGGCAGATACCGAGGGATCAGAACAGCGTAAGCCCTACAGGAGTATAGAATTTGTAGGGGGGGAACTTAAAAAGGAAATTAGGAGAGCAAAAAGGGGCACGAATGAACATTAGCAGGTAAAATAAAGGAAAATCCAAAGGTATTTTACAAGTACATTAAGAGTAAGAGGATAACTAGGGAAAGAGTTGAGCCCATTAAGGACCATAGTGGTAATTTGTGTGTGAAGTAGGAAGACGTGGTTAGGGTTCTAAATGAATACTTTGTGTCGGTGTTCACAAGTGAGAGGAACAACATGGGTATGGAAATCAGGCAGAAGGAATATGATTTAATGAAAGAAATTAGCATAGAAAGGGAGGAGGTTCTAAGCGGTCTGGCAGGCTTAAAAGTAGATAAATCTCCAGGCCCGGATGAAATGTACCCCAGGCTGTTGAGTGAGGCAAGGGAGGAGATAGCAGGGGCGCTGGCAATAATTTTCGATACCTCTCTGGCCACAGGAGAGGTGGCAGAGGACTGGAAGACAGCCAATGTGGTACTGTTATTCAATGAATGAGGAAGGGATAAACCAGGGAACTACAGGCCAGTCAGTCTTACCTCGGTGGTGGGGAAACTATTAGAAGCAATTCTGAGGGACAGAATTAATCTACACTTGGAGAGGCAGGGATTAATCAGGGACAGTCAGCATGATTAAGGGGAGGTGATGTCTGACCAATTTGTTTGACTTTTTCAAAGGGGTGACCAGGTGTGTTGGTGAGGGCTATGCATTTGACGTAGTCTGCTTGGACTTCAGCAAGGCTTTTGATAAGGTCCCACATGGTAGACTGATAACGAAGGTAAGAGCCCATGGGATCCAAGGCAATTTGGCAAATTGGATCCAGAATTGGCTGAGTGGCAGGAAGCAGAGGGTGATGATCGAGGGATGTCTGAGTCCAGTAGGGTTCCACAGGGATTGGTGTTGGGTCCCTTGCTGTTTGTGGTATTTATAAATGATTTAGACTTGAATGTAGGAGGGTTGATCAGCAAGTTCATGGATGACACGAAAGTTGGTGGGATGCTAAATAGTGAGGAGGATAGCCTTAGATTTCAGGAGGATGTAGACGGGCTGGTCAAGGGGCTGATCAGTGGCAAATGGAATTTAATCTGGATAAGTGCGAGGTGATGCACTTGAGCCGGACAAACAAGGCACAGGAATACATGATGAATGGTAGGACCCTGGGAAGTAGCGAGGATCAGAGGGACCTTGGTGTGCATGTCCACTGGTCCCTTAAGGTAGTGGGACAGCTAAGCAAGGTGGTTAAGGAGGCATATGGGATACTTGTCTTTATAAGCCGAGGCATAGAATATAAGAGCAGGGAGGTTATGCTGGAACTGTATAAAACGTTGGTTAGGCCACAGCTAGAGTATTGCATGCAGTTCTGGAATCTGCATTATAGGACGGAAGTGATTGCATTAGAGAGAGTGCAGAGGAGATTTACCAGGATGTTGCCTGGGCTGGAGAGTTTTAGTTATGAGGAGAGATTGCATAGACTGGGGTTATTTTCCCTGGAGCAGAGGAGATTGAGGGGGAACATGATTGAGGTATATAAAATTATGAGGGGCAATAGATAGGGTAGACAGGAAGGAACTTTTCCCCTTGGTGGAGGGATCAATAACCAGGGGGCATAGATTTAAGGTAAGGGGCAGGAGATTTAGAGGGGATATGAGGAAGAATTTTTCACCCAGAGGGTGGTGGGAATCTGGAACTCACTACCTGAAAGGGTGGTAGAGGCAGAAACCCTCATAACATTTAAGAAGTATTTGGATGTGCACTTGTGATACCATGGCATACAAGGCTATGGGCCTAGTGCTGGAAAATGGGATTAGAATAGTTAGGTACTTGTTTGACCGGTGCATACTCAATGGGCTGAAGGGCCTTTTCCTGTGCTGTAGACCTCTAAGATTCTATTTTAAAAATCCTGTTTTCTATTTTCCTCCCAAAAATGGATAAGTTCACACTTTTCCACGTTATATTCTGTCTGCTATGCTCTTTCCCACTCATTCAACCTACCTATATCTCTTCGCACCTTCTTTGCGTCCTAACTTTGTATTGACAGGAAATGTGGATACATTACACTCCATACCCTCATCTAAGTCATTTATATAAATTGTAAATAGCTGAGGCCCAAACACTGCTTCATGTGGTATACTGCTAGCTACAGCTTGCCAACTCAGGAATTACCAGTTAATTCTTACTTTGTTTTTTGTCCGTTAATCAGTCCTCGATCCATGCTAATGTATTGCCCCAATCCCATGAACCCTAACTTTGTGTGATAATCTTGTGCATTATCTTATTTTTGAAAATCCAAATACACCATAATTTCTGGTTCCCCCTTATCTACCCTGCTGGTTACAACCTCAAGGAATTCTTAACAGATTTGTCAAACTGATTTCCCTTTCATAAATTTGTATTGACTCTGCCTAATCATGATTTTCTAACTGCTCTGTCATCGCATCTTGAATAATAGGTTCTAGCATTTTCCATATACTTGTCATCAGGCTAATTGTCCTGTACAAAAACAGAATTACCTGGAAAAACTCAGCAGGTCTGGCAGCATTGGCGGAGAAGAAAAGAGTTGACGTTTCGAGTCCTCATGACCCTTCGACAGAACTTGCGTTCGAGTCCGCAAGTTCTGTCGAAGGGTCATGAGGACTCGAAACGTCAACTCTTTTCTTCTCCGCCGATGCTGCCAGACCTGCTGAGTTTTTCCAGGTAATTCTGTTTTTGTTTTGGATTTCCAGCATCCACAGTTTTTTTGTTTTTATAATTGTCCTGTAGTTCCCGGTTTTTTGTTAACCTCTCTCCTTTCTTGAATATTGGGATTACACTTGCTACCTTCTGATCCCTGTGGACTGTTCTATGTTCTAGGGAATTCTGGAAGATAAAAACCAATGCAGCCACCTTTTTTTAAAACCATAAGATACAGGCTGTCAGATTCAGGGGATTTGTCAATCTTAAGTCCCATCGGTTTCTCCTACAGTATCTCTTTATTGATAATATACCTCATTTCCAATAGATCTTTGGTTCACCACTATTTCTTGAAATCTTTTTTGTCTTCCAATGTGAAGGCAGTCCCACTGTTTGTCTTCCAATGTGAAGGCAGTCCCACTGTTTGTCTTCCAGTGTTGCCCGGCATTCCTTTGCTTCGCGCCACATTGGGGAGTTGTACATTGAACTATCAGGACTTCTGGTCCACTTCAATTCTATTAGTGGTGTCTGGCTTTCCCGAATGCCAGAGCCACCAGCTACTCCTCGAACCACCCTGCAAAATGGAGCCTGGCCTGCCTCTGGGGGAGGATGTGGTGCCACAACCAATGACACCAGCAACATCCGAGTTAGGATCCTCCAGATCCACTGGCATTTCAGCTAACAGATTAAAGGACGGATGAGACATTAAACCGAGACCTGCCTGTTCTCTCAGGTGGACATAAGAGATGCTATGGCACTATTTTGAAGAAGAACAAGGGAATTAAACACATTATCCTGGCCAATCAATATTTCTAAAAACAGATTATCTAGTCATTATCACGTTGCTGCTTGTGGGAAGCTACTTTGTACAAATTAGTATTTCCTTAATTGGTGTGTACTTAATGGGCTGCAAAGTGTTTTGGGGATGACCTAGGTTGTTTACTTAGAAACGGCCATTTGGCCCAATCAGTCCATGCTGATGTTTATGCTCCACTTGAATCTCTGCCCATCTTTCCTCATCTAAATATGTCATTGTAACCCTCTATTACCTTCTCCCACAAATGCTTCTTCAGCTTCACCTTAAATATAGCTATACTATTCACTTCAACCACTTCCTGGTACCGAGTTCCACATTCTCATTACTCTTTGAGTGAAGAAGTTTCTTCTGAATTCCCTATTGCATTCCTTGTTGACAATCTTATATTGCCTGCCTCTAGTTATGCTCTCCCCCACAAGAGGAAACATTCTCTCTATCCACTCTATCAAAACCTTTCATAATTTTAAATACCTGTATTAGGTCACCCTTTAGCCTTTTTTTTCCTCAAGAGGAAAAAGACCCAGTCTGTCAGTCCTTTCTGATATGTATACCCATGCATTTCTGGTATCATCCTTGGAAGTAAATCTTCTCTGCACCCTCTTCAGTACTTCTATATATCCCTTTTATAATATGGTGACCAGAACTGCACACACTACTCTCAAGTGTGATGTAACCAAGGTTTGAAACAAATTTAGCATAACTTCCTTACTTTCTATCCCTCTAGAAATAAAGCCTGGAGCTTTATTTATGGCCTTACTGTGACACAACTTGTAGTGATTGGTGTTTGTACTTGGAGATCTCTTTGTTCCTTTAACCCACCTAAACTTGTAACTTCCAAGTAATGTGACCTCTCTATTCTTCCTACAAAATATACTACCTTACATTTATCTGTGTTTAACTTCATTTCCCAGTTGTGAAAGCTGCTCTGGAAGTACCAAGTCTGCCTTTTCTTTCCTTTTCTCCAGCACATTCAAATCAGTCATCAGTTGACTTTGTGGTCACAACTTCCACTTTTAAGTCGACAGAAAAAACTTTTTTTCCCCTAAGACTGGAACACTTCCCTGCTGATGTACTTTTGTCTTTATGGAGTTACAATTTAATTTAAGTAGCTTTGGTCATTGTCCATATTGGGCATCAGATCCTCCGTAACCAGTTATGGGGCTCTCACTGGGTTTTTCCTCCATTGGTGCACCTTTCTTTCACCCTCTCTCCTGCAAGTACCAACTGTTCTGGGGTAGAGTTTCTTGGAGACTGGCACATATCTTCTGTTTTATTCAAGTAGCCATTTTTTCATGGGTCGGCTTGAATACCAGCTGAACTAAATTCTCTTTTCATTGATCTGTGTGCACTTTCCAGCAATTTAGCAACGGGGAAGAATCACCCAGCTTTGTTTCATTTCTCTTTGATAGCCTATTGCAGCAAAACTGAGAACAAGTTACTCAGCAGGAATCATACCAGGGACCATCTGACTTTTATGACTTATTAATGCAGATTGCAGTGTCTGTGCTAACAAGGCTATCAGACAAATAGAGTCTTCGTTATGTTTCCTTGCAACACAACTTCTACTTGCCGGCGCTTCAGTCATTCCCATCTTCTGGAGAGAAGCAGATGATTTCTTGAAGGTTAATGCTTCAAGAAGCATTCAATTTAACTGAGAAACATTAGCACTTGATCCTCTTATTCAGGATGACGTCATTCAATGGCTGCATTGCATGGAGTGAGAGTGTTTGGAACAGAATCTGCCATTCAGATCTAAAAGGTTAAGTGTTTCAGGTGAGGTTTGTTTATTACAGAGAGGCTATTTTGATGATTATGGGGCAGAATCAGAGGCATTGTGTGAATCATGTGCAGCTGAGAATACAGCAAAACCTCTGGGGTACTGGTATAGATTATATCCAGAGCTGTATAATATATGTATCACTGATTTATGGTCTTCTCTTACGCATGATACTACCCATGGTTTTAAGCAGGTTAGTAGACCAGTAATTGCTTCCTCAACTCCCATTTAAAGGTATACGTGAAAATGGTCAGCACAATCCCTGAAACTCTTTCGGGAGTACTTGCATAAAAATCAACCATATCCTAGGGTCACATCCAATTACAAGCAAGTTGGACGTCAGCTATCTGTGCTTCAAGCAGTAATCCTACTGTTTTGTCAGGAGATCTAATCAGCAGGCAGCAAAGAAGAAGCTGGATTATGCTTTTTGAGGATAGTGCTAGATCTGGTGCTGGCCCCAGATTGCCTTTCTGCACAACATCTCACACAGGTGCAGAATGTGGCAAGAGATTTTCACATCACAGACACAAATGAACACCTCACAATCCAACTTGCCTTTGTGGATGACATTTCCCAGAACTGAATTTGATGACTTCTTTTCAGACCAAGAAGCTGGACGCGTTTTTCTGCAGGACTGAAGAGCTGTAACCCTTGGTGGCATCTTTTCATCTCCTGGACATTATTCCTTGTATGTTTCCTAAATTTTATCTGGTCCCAAGAATTTTAAAGCAACTGTGGGCAGGAAAATGTAACTCACTTGTTCGAAAAAGGGTGTAAAGACAAGCCCAGTAACGACAGGCCAGTCTGTTTAACTTCGGCAGTGGAGAAACAATAATTTGGGACAAAATGGATAGTCACATGGACTAATGCGGATTAATTAGGGAAAGCCAGCATAGATTATTTGGAGGGAAAATCATGTTTGATTAACTTGCTGGAGTTTTCTGAATTGGTTACAGAGAATGTGGATGAGGACAATGCTGTTGATATGCTATACGTGGACTTCCAAAAGGCATTTGATACAATGGTGCACAACAGACTTGTGAGCAAAGTTATAGCTCATGAAATGAAAGGGACAGCGGCAACATGGATAGGAAATTGGCTGAGTGACAAGAAACAGCGACTAATGGTTAATGGATGCTTTACAGGCTGAAGGAAGGTTTGTAGTGGAGTTCCCCAGGGGTCAGTGTTGGGACCTATGCTTTTCTTCATTTATTAATGACCTGGACCTTGGTGTACAGGGCACAATTTCAAAATTTGTGGATGACACGAAACTTGGAAGTATTATGAACTGAGAGTGATAGCGTAGAACTTCAAAAGGCCATGGACAAGTTGGTGGAATGGGCAGACAGGTGGCTGATGAAGTTCAATGCAAGAAATGTGACAATTCATTTTGGTAGGAAGAACAAAGAAAGACAAGATAAAACAAAGGATGCAA
The DNA here is from genome assembly GCF_017639515.1 of Carcharodon carcharias. Lineage (NCBI taxonomy): Eukaryota > Metazoa > Chordata > Chondrichthyes > Lamniformes > Lamnidae > Carcharodon > Carcharodon carcharias. The sequence goes on along the minus strand of NC_054484.1, from coordinate 95,392,342 downwards.
CTTTAAAGAGGGTTGCAGGAGCAGAGGGACCTGGGTGTATATATGCATAAGTCATGGAAGGTGACAGGACAGGTTGAGAGCACAGTTAATAAAGCATACAATTACCTAGGCTTTATCAATAGGTGCATAGAGTACAAGAGCAAGAAGGTTATGTTGAACTTCTTTCAGACATTAGTTTGGACACAGCTGGATTATTGTGTCCAGTTCTGGGTGCTGCACTTTAGGAAGATGTGAAGGCGTTGGAGAGAGTGCAATAAAGATTCATGAGCATGGTTCCAGCGCTGAGGAACTTCAGTTATGAAGATAGTCCCAATTTCTCCTATGTTCCTTGGAGAAAAGACTGAGGAGATTTGATGGAGGTATTCAAAATCATAAGGGGTCTGGACAGTAGATAGGGAAAAACTTCCCATTCATGAAAGGATCGACAACAAGAGGGTACAGGTTTAAAGTAATTGGCAAAAGAGGAACAAAATATTTTCACACAGCGAATGGTTAAGGTCTGGAATGCACTCAGAGTTTGGTGGAGGCAGGGTTACAGGGAGATGGCAGGAGAATGACATAAGTGAATTGCTCATTCAGAAAGCCAGTGCAGACATGTTAGGCTGAATGGCCTCCATCTGCGCTGTAACAATTCTGTGAAAGAAGCATTAATTTTGATAACCTTGCACACCAAGAAAAACTTAGTCAGCTGTAGCAGGTTCAAGCACTATCACAATCAACCTATGTTTTTCCATGTAGTATACAACAGTATCTCAAGTTGAATAAAAACAGAAAACATTGTAAAGGCTCAACAGGTCTGGCAGCATCTCTGGAGAGAGAAACAAGGTTAACGTTTCACATCTGTATGACTCTTCAGCCCTGAAGAAGAGTCATATGGACTCGAAACCTTAACTCAGTTTCTCTCTCCACAGATGCTGCCAGACCCGCTGAGTTCCTCCAGCATTTTTGGTTTTTATCTCAGATTTCCAGCACCCGCAGTATTTTGTTTTTATCTTAAGTCGAATGCTTGTCTTTTTAGAAGAATAAACTGCCAGATAAGACTTCCACCTGGTTACATATTAAGATGAAATGGAAGAGATTAGTATCAGATTAGTTACTTGAACTCAGTAAACATTGAATCATTCAACAAGATCCATCAGAATTCATCTGAGCCCATGACAAGTATGTGGATACTGTTTTGTTCTTAAATGCATCTTTCTCTTGTTTTGCAGAAACTTGTTTGGAACCTATGTCAATGTGCAAGCTTAATTTAACTTTCATAAGATTTCAAGACTAACAGAGCTCCTTAGCCCCATCAGTAGTTTAATGGTTATTTAAAAAAAAAATTAAATCTGTACCTCTTGTCTATACTTACGTGCAGTAAATTTGTACCTGTTAAATACTAACTGTGCATTCTTTTCAAGGCAACTGCTGTGTATCAAGCCAAAGAGAAGTTAAAATCAATAGAGAAGGCAAGAAAAGGTAGACATTTTTTAACTAGAAAAAATCTTTTCATAGTTGCACACAGTTACTCTACTGCTGAGACAATTAAGCATGGATCCAATAATAGACTTCCTTTCCAAAGGAAAGTTGACATGATCATAAATATATGATATGCTTTTTGCTTAGTAGTGAACGCTCTATGCAATTGTGATATCACAGTGTTAGTGTTCCAGTAGCGTACAGCTAAATCCTACTCCCTCTTGCTGAGGTATTTCTGATGCCAAACCCTCCTTTGTTTTGATATCAGTGAACACAATAATTAAAACTTCCTTTGTAGTAAGCTTTTGTAATTTTCCTGAAGATTGCTTTGCTTTTTTTTTAAAGTGTATGTATTCACTATACACCAACTGTAATGTAATATTTTTCACTTTCATGTGCTTTGGATGACTGGTGCATGGCTGAAATGTGACCAGCTTATCTTCAGTGTTCTGGCTCCTTGTGCAAGTTAATACATGTAAAGAATTTTCAGATTTTTTTTTTCAAAAGTGTGCCAGCTGAGTGTTTTTTATATATTTAAAGATCGGGTCAGTAAAGAATTATGGTTCTCTTTTCTTGGCAGGTGCCATCTCATCTGAAGAGCTTATCAAGTACGCACATCGAATAAGCGCCAGTAATGCTGTAGCAGCTCCATTAACATGGGTTCCAGGTATGAATCTAAATATTGTTGATCATGATTTTTAATGAAGAGCTTTCCTTGACATTGATCTTGGGCTTCAACTGCACTTTCTTGCCCACTCCCTCAATTCCCTGAATCACCAAAAGTCTGTCTGTTTCAGCCTTAAATATAGTCAGTGATAGGGCATCCACTACCCTCTGGGGTGGAGATTTCAAAGATTCACAGTCCTTTGAGCGAAGAAATTTTTCCTCGTCTCAGTCCTAAATAATCGACTCCTTATCCTGAGACTGTGCCCTCCTGTTCTAGATTCCCCAGACAGGAGAAACAACCTCTTTGTGTCTACCCTGTCAAACTCCATCAGAATCTTGTATATTTCAATGAGATCACCCCTCCTTCTAAACTCCAGACAGTATAAGTCCAATTTACTCCACCTCTCATCATAGGACAATCCTGTCAAACCAGGGACCAATATAGTGAACCCTCCAATTGCCTCCAATGCAAGTATATCCTTCCTTAAATATGGAGACCAATACTGTATACAGTATTCCAGGTGTGGTCTAACCAAAGCTCTGCACAATTACAGCAAGACTCCTTTATTTCTATATTCCATTTCCTTTGCAATGAAGGCCAGCATGCCATGTGCCTTCCTAATTGCTTGCTGGACCTGTATGCTAACTTCTTGAGTTCCTAGTGTGAGTGCATTCAAGTCTCTCTGAATATCAACATTTGCAAGTTTTAAGCCTTTTAAAACATATTCTGCTTTTCTATTCTTACTCATTCAAAGCAAATGACCTCGTACTTCCCCCATTATACTTCATCTGCCATCTTGTTGCCCACTCACTTAACCTGTCTATATTTCTTGGCCACTTGTGTCCTCCTCACAGCTTACATTTCCACCTAGCTTTGTATCATCAGCAAACTTAGATACATTACTCTGTGTCTAAGTCATTAATACAGATTGTAAATAGCTGAGGCTCCAGCACTGATCCTCGTGGCTAGTTACAGCCTGCCAACTTTAAAATGCCTCATTTATGGCTACTCCTTGCATCCTGCCCATTAACCAATCCTCTATTCATGCTATTATATTACCCCAAACTCCATGAGCCCTTATCCTGCCTATTAACTTTTTCTGTGGCACCTTATGGAATGCCTTTTGGAAATCAAAGTATACTACATCTACTGGTTCCCCTTTATCTGCCCCACTGGTTACATCCTCAAAAACCTCTGATCATACTATGCTTTTCTAAATGCTTATAAATAGATTCCAGCACTTTCTTGATGCTGATGTCAGGCTAACTGGCCTGTAGTTCCCTCTTTTCTATCTCCTTCCTTTCTTGAATACCGGTGTCACATTTGCTGACTTCCAATCTGCTGGGATCATTCCAGGCTCCAAGGAATTTTGGAAATCATAGCAGAACATTCACTATCTCTGCAACTATCTCTTTTAGAACTCTAGGATGTAGGCCATCAGTTCCTGGGGAATTGTCAGATTTTTGTCCCTTAAGTTTCTCCAATACATTTTCTCTGCTGATCCTAATTTCCTCATTGCTTTCAGCACCTAGGTTACCTTGTATTATTGGTATGCAACTTGCGTCTTCTATTGTGAAAAAGTATTTGTTCAATGTCTCTGCCATTTCCTCATTCCCCCTTAATTTTTCCTGCTTCTGAGGGACCAGTGTTTAGTTCAGCTACTCTCTTCCTTTCTATATACTTATAAAAGCTGATATTCTGCCTTTATATTCATCATTTTCTCTCTCATTCCAATTTTTCCCTTTTTGTATCAATTTTTTGTGGCCCTTTGCTGGTTCCTAGAACACTCCCAAACCTCAGACTTGCTATTATTATTTACAACCTTATAAGCCTCTTCTTTTAATCTAAGTGTATCCTTATTTTTATTGAACATTTTGAATTGTTTCTTTAAATGTTTCTCTCTGTTTTTTTATGGCCATATCTTTATGTTTACCCAATCAAGCTTAGCCAGTTCTATCCTCATACCGATATAATTGGCTTTGTTTAAGATTCAGACTTAACATGGAATTCAATTTTATTATGATCACTAGTTACAAGCAGATCTTTTACAATTATATTACTAATTAACCCTGACTCATTACATAATACTAGATGTAAAATAACTTTATCCCCAGTCGGTTCCACAACATATTGCTCCAGGAAAATGTCACAAAACCATTCTGTAAACTCATCTTCTAGAGCACCCTTGCCAACTTGATTGGTCCAATCTACATGAAGATTAAAGTCCCCCACAATTATTACATTATCTTTGTTACACACTCCAATAATTTGTTTAATGTTATTTCCATGGACTTCAATTACTAACGCACAATTACTATTAAACTCTGTCCCTCCCTGTCCTACTCTGCTTGTTTTTACCTGCATCTCTACACTGTTCTGTTGCTTCAGCTTTTCTCTTTGGATTTGTAAATCTTCACCCGAACTCTTTCTCCCCCATTAGTTTAAAGCCCTATACATAGCCGTAGTTATACAAGTCACAAAAACACTGGTACCAGCCCAGTTTAAATGGAGCCTAATCCAATGGAAAGGATCTTTCCTGTGTACTGGTGCCTGTGCATCAAAAACCCTTTCTTCCCACACCGCTCTGAGCCATGTGTTTATTTCTTTAATCTGTTTGACCCAATGCCAATGACATGTGGCTCAGATAACAATCCAGGATATGATTACCTTTGATGTTCTGCATTTTAACTTGGACCCTGACTCTTCAAACTCAGCAGAGCTTCATTCCTAGTCCTATCTATGTTGTTGTGGAGCCAACAACTAGATCCTTCCTCTCCCACCGCAGGTTAGTGTCCAGCTGCGAGGCCTGGGACTGGGTAAGCAACATAATCTTAGGAGCTTCCTGTCATTACTGCAGAGAAGAATGTCTGTCTCCCTGATTTTACTCAAATGAATACAAAGTACTGGAAAAATTCAGCAGCATCTGTGGAGAGAGAATCAGAGTTAACATTTCAAGTCCACTATGACTCTTCTTCGGAACTGGCATATTGTCCCCTGATTATGTGGTCCCCTGTCATTACCATGTTCCTTTTTGCTCCCCTCATTTGAATGGCATCCTGCAACATGGTGCCACGGTCAGTTTGTTCATCCACACAGATGGCAAGCACTTTGTACCTGTTTATAAAAATCAAAAGCTGAGGCTCCTCCATCACTACGTGCTTTATCCTTATGCATGACTCGGAGTCTCAACCTCCTGTCCCTGACCATTGACCACTTCTAAAATTCTGCCTAGCCTAAGAGTTGTGACTGCCTCCTGGACCAATTAGGTAATCTTCCTCCCTTACTGATGCTGTGTAATGTTTGCAACTCAGAGTCCAGCTGAACAACTGAATGCACTGCCTGGGAGGGTGGTGAAGGCGGATTGCCTCACATCCTTTAAAAAGTACCTGGATGAGCACTTAGCACGTCATAACATTCAAGGCTATGGGCCAAGTGCTAGTAAATGGGATTAGGTAGGTAGGTCAGGTGTTTCTCACGTGTCGGTGCAGACTCGATGGGGCCTCTTCTGCACTCTGTGATTCTGTGAACTCTGAGCCAACGTTGCTCAAGCCACAAACACTTACTTATGGCAAATATGTTTGTCCAGGATTGCAATGCATTCCAGATTCTTGCATGTTGCAGTCACGGTACACCATCACCCTGCCATGTCTGTCTAACCATATTGATTGTAATAAGTCAATTAGTTATTAATTTACACAGCTAAAGTAATAGCAAGTCTCCTAGCCTGGAGACAAAAAAATACTCACCAACTATTGGAGGCTGAAAAAGGAGCACCTGCTTCCCCCTCTGCATAAAATTCCTGACTTAGCACTAGTTCCTTGACGCACCCTGACCTCTTCGTCTCACTTGGTGCTTCTGCTCTGTGCTGTAGCAAACAAAACCTGTCTGTTTTTATAGAGGGCTAATGACTCATACCCAAGTTGCAACTACTAAGTGAGCTTCCTGCTACAGTAATTAACAGCTATTCAGGCAAACACCTTCAGTTATTTGACCAATGACTGCCACTGCCAGGCATCTTCTGTTAAACTAGGTTTATTAACCATTTAAAATAGTGCCATTTAGCTGATTTTGCCTCACCCCATATCTTGGCAAGGTGCACCACTTTGCAGTTCTGCTTTAGATTTGGTGGGCCATGGAGTCTGTTGTTCTCCATCTTGTTGTTTGCTGTGTTTTGTATCAACTGCAGGATTTGGAGTTGTGCCCTGTGTTCAGCTCCAGGTCAGTAGTTTGGCAGGGGAGCGACATTCTTTGTGCTGGCCCCGAGGGAGCATAGTTGTGTATGTCACTCCAGCCTGAATCTGCAGCTTGCTGATTCATTGGATGCTCCATCTGTTGAATCCCTCATTATGTCTGGTTTTAAACTCTAACCCAGTTACACAAGAATAATTCCTAAACAATCAAGAAAGAAGTAATTTTATATTCAGAAGATGTAGTGCTGGTTCTGTGCTGCTTACACCAGTACAGGCTGATTGCTGTTAGTTTGAATGGTGCATCCTCACTGTCTGACATTCACCTGGTGAATTCCAAGTCCAGGTAGGAGGAAGAGTGAAACAGAGGAAGAATCTGTTCCAATTCTAGTTACCTCAGTAACCAGTGATTGGAAGATGTGTCTACTACATGCTTAAAGTACTTGCATCATCTAGCTGTTAATTACAAATCCAGCCAAAGAAATTCATTGTTCAATCTACAGATTTCAAACAGATTGCAACCAGGACAACTGGGGATGATAAAGTTAATAGGTCACTTAAGAGTTTGTGGCTGAGCCAAAGTCAATGGCTTTGGTCTTCAGTCTTTAACTAGAGAAAATTGTGACCCATCTAAGACTGGGGTGTCGGAGAGTCAGTCTCCGAGCACAGACAGAGAGGTAGAGCTACTGTCTGACCTCTTCTTTGAATGATGTCACTGAGGGGTAGCATGTGGATAAGTGATCAAATTCTCTAGCCTAGAGGGTTGAGGATGCTACAACATTGAATACCTGTAAGATTAGGATAGACAGATTTTGGTTTCTTGGGGCATCTAGTGATATGGGGAGTGAGTAAGAAAATAGAGTTGAAGCCCATGATCATATTGAATGATGAAGCAGGCTAAATAGGCTGTATGGTCCTCTCCTCCTGTCTTGTGTCCTTGTGTTTTAAAGTTCTAGGTCAGATTCTGACCATTAATCAACATTATAGCTCGAGAAAATCTTACCAGAAATATCCCAGCTGTGCCATATTTTCGACTTGGCGCTCATTCCTCACTGCACTCAGTCCTTGTCATCTAACTCTGTGCTCCCACTTTGAATCATTAAGTATGCTTAACCATGTTTAATCTGTTAAAATTGTACTGTTCTCCCTAAATATGTAGAAGATACTAACCCCGAATGTGTATAATCATTGAATTTTACAACACAGGCCATCACACCTGTACCAGCTCTCTGAAGAAGTTGTTCACTCAGTCCCATTTTGCAGCCATTTCCCCATATTCTTTTAATTTTTTTCCCAGATATTTATTCACGTTTATCCCTTTGAAAGCTATTATGGATTCTACTTTCACCACTGTTTCTGGTATGGCATCCTTAAAACTCTTATGTTCAAAAATAAACAATTCTCCAAATGTTTCCTTTAATTGTTTATGATCTTAAATAACACCCCCCCCTCCCCAAACAGTTACCAACTCAATGACCTGTGGAAATAGATTTTCCCAATTTACTGATTAAAATATCTCATTCAATTCTAACATGTTCTGCGACTGTGTTCCTTTGTGAATGCAAATTACTTAAAATAATGATTGCTAGATTCCTCAAAAAGTAAAAAGTGAGGAGAGTATTGTGATTTCGGTACTATCACATTTCTGATATTTGTAAATAGCATTTTTTAAAATCAGCTGTGTTCCAATTTCCAATGCGTTCTCCTGTTTATGGGAAGCTGCTATTCACAATGAATTGTATGGGGGAAGGGAACAAGAAAGTTTACTTCACAGTAACAATTACACTGAATGATTCTGAACATTCTATATTTGATTCAGGTGATCCACGAAGACCTTACCCTACTGATCTGGAAATGAGGAGTGGTCTTTTGGGACAGCAAAGTAATCTTTCTACCAATGGGGTGAATGGACATTTACCTGGAGATGCATTGGCTGCAGGCAGATTACCAGGTAAAAGCTGTCAGCAATTTTAAAAATAAAACTTGTCTAAGACAAACTACAACTCGATGTAGGAAGCTAGTGGTGTTGACTATAAAGTTACACTTGGGCCATTAGAATTTCTGGTTAGTTTACTTTGTGTCACTCTTTAATCAATGATTAAAGTCTTTTGGCAGGTTTCATCTCGCTCTGAGTCAGTTGCTGAAGACAGAGTGTCATTGAGCCATTCGGATTCAGATTCCGCTCAATGCTGCATTAGATAATTGCAGCAGAGGTGTGTTAGGAGTGCTACGATTGGCCTCAGTCTCTAGGTTGAAGAGGGGAAAATCCATTCGGGTTATAATTGCTGTATAGTAGAAGTTGTATTTGCATGACCACGGGAATGGGTTTGAGTCTGCTGCCCATCATGGTTAATATGCTGATACTTATTTTAGACTCTCTTGATTGGCCAGTTAGACAAGGTATTAGAGACTGAACAGCACTGTATCTCAGCAGGAATCTGACATCCTCAGGAGGGAAGAGAAAATGGTAAAGTACATTAAATTGAAAGCAAAAAAAAAAAATGATTTTTGTCACAAGTTGAAGCTAAACTTTTAACAGCTGATTTGCAGTAAACTCGGACAAATCATAATATGTACAGATTGCTTTTAATCAAAGAAAAACAAGAATACTTTTGTTTTTACAAGTTATTGATGACAAGGATAAGTACTTGACTGGGCCATTTCAACCATCCTGTTCTAGAAATCTACAATTTCTTCTTCTCTCTCCCCATTCCCTCATCGTCAGAGCAGCCAGCTTCTCTTGAATGACTCATGTTTCTGCCTCCATTCCCCTAACTGGAAATCTTATTGAGATTGAATCATTTGAAATCCAACATAATGTGACATTTAAACTTCCAGATTTACACAAAGATAGTTGTTTTCTAGCATGTGTATAGTGTATATGGCTTGCATTTATATTTTGATCTTTTATACATCTATTTCAATTCAGAGCAGCATAGCTTGTGATTTTGTGATAGAATTTAGTACTATTTTAAGTTGAGACATTCTCCAAGGTTCTGCACTTTAATATTCTTGGAAGGGAAAATAATTTGATGAAGAATTTGAAAGAGTGTTACAAAGCTAAATATATATAAATAGGCAAGAATGGATCATAGTTTTTTTTTGTAGAAGGGGTCAGGGGCACGAGAGGGGTTGGGGGTTCAGTATAAAGATTTATTCTGTAAATGAGCCTTTGGGCTGCTATTGTTTTTGTTCCAGCAGCAAGAGTTTAACTCAAAGCACAACTGAAACTGTAACAAAGCCCCGGACACATTATCGATTTCAGAGGCATCTTGAATTAAGCTTTAAGAGACCAGTATTGTTATGATTTTGGAGAAAATACAAATGTGGTTTATGAAAACTTTCTGTATTTCAGATGTACTTGCACCTCAGTACCCATGGCAGTCAAATGACATGTCCCTCAACCTATTGCCTCCAAACCACAGCAATGATTTTATGCTGGAGCCTCCTGGACATAACAAAGAGAATGAAGATGATGTGGAAGTTATGTCAACTGATTCTTCAAGCAGCAGTAGTGACTCTGACTGAAACAAAGAGAACATGTCTTTTTTAGTTCAATGTTTGGACTTATACCATTGGAAAATATTTTTGTTTCTCCCACTGCCTACTCCTTCCCATCTAATACTGATGATGCTGACCTGGTACAGGTACATCAAGAGAATGTATTTTGACAAGCATTGCGATTAGATAGGTAAAGTTCTGCTTAAAAGACATCTTTCCCCCCAGTGTTGAGCTCACTTTCCAATGTGAATATATAGTAAGAAACCGAGCATTAATTTATTCTACAGACCTTCATACCCAATACAAAAGGCCAAATAATTGATTTATGGTTTGACATTACTATTTAACATTTTCCCTACAGACTATTTTAATTGCATAACAATGCAGCAAGGAGAACTGAAAAAATGGTAATTTACAACAGGAAAGTACTGTACAGTAAAAACAAGAGCTGCAACAAATGCAAGTTACTGAGAATTAAAAACATTTTCATAAAGCAACAGTTTAAGCTGGTGATAACGTGAGGAAAAGGAAACCATAACCTTTTCAAGAGGAGAGATTTATAATTTCTGAAGTGGACTGGCAGTTTTAGAACTGCCTTTTTGCCTCTGTTTGGCACTTGAAACCCAAACCCAGTTTGATGACATAGAAATCTGCTCCATGTACATGTTCCAATCACCCTCAGTGAAATTAGTTGGGGCTATCATAATGGCTATAGGTACAAGAATAAAACTAGCTGTAATTTGATACTTCAGCAGTGAAGCACAAAAGGTCACTGTCATGGACGTTGAAGGAGGTAGGAGAATTTGCATCTGCTGCAACAAGAATTATTGTTCTGAGATTGTGTTAAAGCACACTATTGAGAGAGGGTGGATGGAACCGTACTTTGTATCTTGCTGTGTCATGCCTGCCTGACAATGAATGATTGTTGCCAGCAGATGCCTAAAATGTTTATTGACCTCATCTACCTTCTCCAAAATTGACATCGATAAGCCCCAAAAAGACTTTATTAAAGGCAATTAGATGGATTATTTCATTGTGACATTAAAATGATCTTTCTACAATAACAAAAACTAAAACAGTTGTAAACATTGTTTGAGATGTACATTTCATAGTATAACTGTGATTTCTATATTGTAAATAAAAATAGAAAACTGTCTTTTATATTATCAGCAAGGAATATTCTCCATCTACTTACTTGCAGGGTATTTTTCTGATCATTTGTTAATGCACAATAGCCCCACAGTTCCAAATCTCATTTAAGCAAAATCAAAATTGATGAATGCCAGTTATATTTCCTGACTACATGCATGCAATGTTGTAGGTGAGATTCATTTTTGCTGAGCTCTTATTTGCTGTCAGTGGCATGCAAGTTAACAATAGCTTGCTGTAAAACATCAAAGTGCTTCACAGCGTAATAAGCCAAAGGAGCAGACATTAGGACAGATAACCAAAAGCTCAGTCAAAGTAGTATATTTTAAGGAGAAGTGGTTTAGGGACGAAATTAGAATTTCATGTCTAGACAGCTGAAGACACGGTGGTCAATGGTTGAGCAAAAGAAGTCATGGGTGCACAAGAGGCCAGAATTAGAGAAATGCAGAATTCATAGAGGGAGAACAAAAGTAAAATACTGCAGATGCTGGAAATCTGAAATAAAAACAAAGTGCTGAAAATACTCAGCTGGTCTGGGTAGCATCTGTGGAAACAGAAACAGAGTTAACGTTTCAAATCAAATATGACCCTTCAGAACTAAAGGAAAGTAGAAGTGCGATGGGTTTTATGCTGTTAAAATGGTGGGGAGGAAGAACAATAGAGAAGGTCTAGGATAGGGTAGATGGCAGGAAAGATTAAATGACAAAGATGTCATGGAATAAAAGGAAAAGGGAGTGGTAATGGTTATAGTAAAGAAATGAAGCATTTGTCCAGAATGTGAATGCTCGAATAATGGACAGCTTTGTCCTAAATCAAAAACATGACAAACAAGATTCAAACCATCCCATGGCAAAAAAAGAATCAAAATGGGGGTGGAGTTCATGGTTTGAAATTGAGTCCAGAAGGCTGTAAAGTGCCTAACCAGAAGGTCAAACATTAACTGTCTCTCTCTCCGCAGATGGTGCCAGAGATGCTGACTATTTCCATTGGATGTCGGCCTGAAGCAGGTTGTGAAGGTTTGGTAGGGATGAGCCTATGAAGGGATTTGAATACAAGGATGAGAATTTTAAATTTGAGCTGTTGGTGAATTTGGAGCCAAAGTAGGTCAACAGTCCACATGTGATAGGTTAACAGGACTTGGTTCAAGTTACAATATGGGCAGTGTTTTAAGTTAAGTATTAACTACTTCTAATGCTGTGCCAAATACGGTTCTAAGTTTGCAATAAAAACAAAGTCAATGGAAGCCTAACACAAGCTACATTGCAAGCATTGTACGGTGTGTGAGTGGAACATAAATCACATTGCAAAAGCAAAATACTGCGACTGCTATAAATCTAAAAAACAAAATGCTGGAAAAACACAGCAGGTCTGGCAGAATATGTGGAGAGAGAAAGAGTTAACATTGAGTCATACAGACTCAATATTAACTCTTGTTTCTCTCTCCACAGATGCTGCCAGATATGAGTTATAAAAACAGGAAATGCTGGGAAAAAATCATTGTTTTGCTTTCAGTAATGAACTTACAAAGTCACAGTTTTAATACAGTACTGTGGCTGGGAACAGGATGCAGATGCTTAGATAGCAACCAACATGTCAGTCAATGATGCTCATTATTACAAATGCATTGAATGTTCTCCAACCCATTGTTATACTAAGGAAGCAACGCATATGTCAAGTGGTGACTGCTCCACTTTCAACCTAGGGGACTAAGACTGCTGTCCTGGCTCGGCTCACTGAGGCTGAACCATCAATTGTACCTGGCAGTCCCTACTATGGTTCAGTGTTAGAATATGTGGTACATACTCAGTTTTCTACTGTTTTAAGCTTCATTTTCATACAAATGGTCCCAAATAGCAAACATCCTAGCATATAAATTCTAGCAGGAGCTAATTCTGCAGCCTTGTTTGCCTGAGGCCAGACAGTACTTCTGGATATGCTATGCCATTGCAAGGGAAAAAATGCAAAAAAATCCCTAGAAATAGGGCACTTGTTGAAGATAAACAGTTACAAAGCCTCTGAAATCATGAAAGGGCAGATCCTTTGCTCTAGAATGGAAAGCCCATTCAATCCAGAAATTAATAAAATCTGCTGTAAGACATGCCAGCCCAATCGTAGACCTCTTAAAAATTTAAACTAAGGCACTAACCCTCTAAAATGCACTGACTTTCAGGGAATTGCATAAACAGGACTAATTCTTGATAATAGAAAAAAATATGTAGTTCAGAATGCAACTTTGTACATAACTGAAGGGAGTGGGGAGAATCACTTCACCAGGATGGTAGTGCTGTGGGATGAATTTCTTAGTATTCCAAGGTTTTTCATCCCTACTGGGTAAAGTCAAAGGAATGACTAAGAATGGTAAATGGTGCATCTAAGTCCTCATTCTTTCAAAAGAATATATACATAAAGGATACAAACATCATCTGTTACATAACTGAGCATAAGTCTGAGGGATTTTAAATGCAATTTATTTTCCCCAACCCATCAATCTCCGGTATGTTATGTTTCCAAAATAAAAATACATCTTAAGAGTTTTGAAATTTTATTAACTTATTTGATACCATTATCATGTACACTATTTAAATGTGGGGAGATGCATGCAAGGCTTTGTTCAGATCGCTGACTTTAGTTTCTTCGTTAATGTATGGCTTCATGATTAAAATCAATTAGTTCTTCTGGTTGCCTCTGATTCTAAACCATCATTTGTAATTCCGCACTTCTTGTAAACACTTTTTTCAACATTATATGCAATGAAGAGGCTGATTACCATCATTTACTGGTGAATTTGTAGCAGCATTTTTAAGTCTTTCTTCAAAAGGATGATAAACTTGTCTCACACAAGCTAAAGGACAGAACAGCTGGTCTGTTGGTGGAAAATCTTCCCACTTGATCCAATCCCATCCTAGAATAAAGACAAGCTCATGTGAAACTTATGTTTAATAATTAATAGTACTTAATTGGATGTGAAATACTTGGGGCTGCTCTGAGGATGTGAGGGGTTATGCAATTCTAAATTCAATTGTTCTCAGCTCTGGCTCTGAAACAGCTGAGAACATGCAGAAACCCTTAAGTCTCAAATTCAAACTGCAAACTCAACACCCACTTGTAGGATTTCAATTTGGCCCATGAGAGTTGAAAAAGGGCCATGTCCCATTTACCCAGATCCAGGAGCTCCAGCCAGTTGAAAATCACATAGATCTCCAGAGCAGCTCATAGTTTCCCTGCTTGCACAGGTTGGATCACCTTGTCTGCTTGGACTGTAGGCTGGGCTGTATGGTTATCTGGAGCTGAATTGTAAGAGTCCCTGGTTTAGCTTTTACAGGTTCCATTCAGGAAACATCTTAGCCATGGTCTTTCAAAGGTCTCTTAATTCAGGAATTGTCCCTTTAGATCAGAAAACTGCAAATATTGCTCTGTTAATTAATGAAGGGTGGGGGGTGGGGGGGGGGTGGTGGTGTGAAGGTGGGCAACTTCACTAATAACTATATTAATGACAATCATATATACATTCAGCCAGGTTTGCTGATGACACAAACAATGTAAGTAATATAGATGAGAGCATGAAACTATCAAGACATTGAAAGATAAAATGACTAGGCAATACTGTGGCAGATGGATTTTGATACATGCAAGTGAAAGATCATCTGTTTTGGACCACAAAGAATTAGATCTGCATTTTTTGTTACAATGGTGACACGCTTTGGGTTTGTTTGTTTACATACATTTTTAATTATCTTACAACCCCTTAAGTTAAAGAGATGGGTTAAAAGTGGTTGAAAGTTCAGTAATTTTGAAAAAAAAAGTAAACACCTTACTGTTGCCTAGTGACAGTGATCCAGGAACAGACACAGAAAAGACAGGAATTGAGAGGGAGCATTCAGTGTGTGAGAGAGAAGATAGGGATTTTAAAACTCTCTAAGAAAAACTACAAGGCTAGTGGACAGCAGTTAACTGAATAATCAGTTATAGGGCTCCGTAAAATGGTCAGTTTAGCGGAGGTGCTACTGGAAGATGAGTTTAGGAAACTAATTTATTTGCTTTGCAGTTGAAGAAACAGTGAGTTTAGAGTGTGGTTTTTGTGGTCTCGGGAAGAGATAAGAGTTGGATGAGAAGCATCAAGCGAAAACTCAGGAATTCACTGGAAGAAGACCATTTGCAACTGTGCCAGTCCTGGGCAAGAAGCCTTTTTGTCAAGCTAGTGGTGTCCCTTCACTGGTTTGTCTGTCTGTAAAGATTGCTGGGATAAAGGAATTGTGGGAATTTTAATAGTCTTGTGTTTGTATTGAGATCTTCCCATCTGTTTTTGCTGGTGTAAAAAAGTTCACTTTTCTTGTTTTAATAAATATTTTATTCTTTGTATAAAAGTTCATCAGTAGACTTGTGCATTTTCCTCCATGGTTTGTAAAAAAGCATTAGGATCTATCAAGCCAGGTTTCATTCTGGGAAATGATTTGTGCAGCATTAACAGCAGTTGGGATCATAACACTATATTAGTAGAGGGAGGAGTGCAGGATTATCAGGATTCCAAGGGTTAAATTCTGAGGAGAGATTACATAAACTAGCTTTGTTAGCCCTGGAACATAGGGGGATAAGAGGTAATTTAATAGCTGTTCTTAGGATTTTAAGAGCAATTGAAAGGGTGGATAGAGAGAAACCTTTTCTGTTAGGGAAGTCTAAGTCACAACTATAAAATCAGAGCCAAGCCATTCACACAAGGTGGTAGGAGTGTGGCTCTCCCACAAAAAGCAGTAAATATTAGCTTGATTAATAACTTTAAATCTAATATCGATAGATTTTTGCTAGCCAAGGGTATTAAGGGATATGGAGTCAGGACAGGTGGATGGAGTTAGGATAGAGATCAGCCATGATCTCAATGAATGGCAGAATAGGCTTGACGCCAAGTATCCTACTCCTGTTAAATGTTTTTCTGACTGGTTAATCATCAACAATCATGGTAGAATATAGGCTAAACAAGTTTTGTCTCCAATGAATAAATTATATGATTCCAAACTCCCATTGCTAAATAGTCATTCTGAAGCCATTTTGATCCCAAAGAGACCCTCAGGATAATCAATATTTGGTAAACAGTAACCAACGAGAGGTGTGCACTCTCACTGCATGGGTAGCTGAACTGACTGGAATTTCTGCTTATCACAAATTATCACAACCCATTTCAACCATCCTTTTTGCTCTGTAAATCTCAACATTTTGGGATGCAAAGAATACAAACAAAATTTGAGGCAATATAGCTTAAAACCAGTCATACATTCATCTCTGGAGTCAATCTCATTGTTATAAACATGAGTAAACCTAGCAGTGTGTACATGTAGCACATAAAACATTGTTAAAATGAATATAAAACAGCTGACAACATAAATGAAGTACTCTGCTGGATTCAAAAGTTTCAGACAGATCAGTGTCAGTGTGGGGAGAATCAATGTAAACATACTTTAATATCAATACCAAAGCATTTCTGCTTGTTCTGTTTCAGTATTGATATGCTTTTAAAAACACGTTAGTGGCTGGGTCAAATATTATAAGTACTTCTACAATGAGTATTGAGGCCAAGATTGCTGTAAAGACTCGTTCTGGAGAATTACTTTTGTCTTGAAGTCATAAGTTAATACAACATAGCGTTAGAAAATATTTCACATTTCTTTAATAAACAGCATAAAATAGAAAGACACTGAGGGGATAAGGGGGTCCGAGGCTGTGAACAGATTTACAATCATGCTCAAATCACTTGTACAAACGTAGAACTTAATGTATCAAATTTACCCTCATTCTTCTGTGGTTCTAAATTCTTTGGCTCTGAATCGTAGTCCATATTGACTTCTCCTTGCATGAAAATTGTGACGTAATGATAATTTTCTTCTAACTTGATGCTATTTACAACAGTTGCAAAGTACACATTCTTCAAGTGAAGTCCTGTCTCTTCAAGAACTTCCCGTTTAGCACAATCTTCCCAGCTTTCTCTATTAAAATTAATGAGTTTGAAAAGAAGCCATGTCAAAACAAATTCTCAAACTCTTCAAACTTATTTACAAAGGCTGTCTAAAATTAAGTTCTAGCATGGCATATACAAAGAAATCCCAATCCAGGTCTCATTTTCAAATTTCCATTTACAGCACAGATAGAAGCTATTCCGCCCAGTGTCTTTGTCTTGTTAATTCTTTAGTTGATTGAACAGCACAATAAACTGTACTCTTAGTTTTCCCTCCCATCCCCATAAATCAAGGAAAATATCATGAATAAAACTGAAAAGGTATAACATGTTGGGTGTTCCAATATTTGCAAATATGAGTCTCCATCAGGCCTTTCCCTACTTCAAGTATTTGACCTACTTAATGTATGTTCCAGTCATATACAGTGCAAGTCCTCACTTAGAATTATAATTGTGTTCCTGAAAAGTGCAACTTCAGGTGAAACAACTTTAAATAAATCAGATTTTCCCACTAAAACCCATGTAAAAGCTGTAGATAGATTCCGTAGGACCTTTGTCAGAAGAAAAGAAACATTCTAAGTGAAATAGCTTACATTTCTAAATCCCTCTACTGGTAAATGAAATAACTTGAAAAAAGTAAATTTAAAAAATTAACAGAAATATGTTAACTTTTCACTTAACTCCCACTCGCTGCCTCTCCTGCTCACCATCAATCCTGCTTGCCAAACCCAACCACCACACATCTGGCTCCCTTATCCACCAGTCCCCACAGATCTTTCTTCTCACTGACCCCCTAACTCATGGTACCTGCCACTCCTCAACCCTCTCCCCACAGACAATCCCATTCACAGCTTCTGCCACTCCCTGATCCTCCATGTGACTGCAGACCCTTCCTCTCACCAATCCTCCTACTCCCCTTTCCCAAACCCTCACTGTGAGCGAGGACTCAGTAGACAACTGGCGAGAGGCAGGAAGAGCAGCTTCGACTTTCAGGAGGTAAGCCACAAGCTGTAGGGTTGGCAATGAGATGAAGGGTCAAGGGCCAGCGATAATAAAAACATAAAATGCTGGAAAAACTCAGCAAGTCTGGCAGCATCTGTGGGAAAGAGAAACAGTTAATGTTTCGAATCCATATGGCTTCTTCAGATCGGGGAGGTAGAAATGTGATGGATTTTATACTATTTAAAAAGGGGGGGTGGCGATGGAACAAAATAGAAGGTCAGGGATAGATAGGAGCTCAGCTGAGATTTGACAAAGATGTCACTGACACAAAACAAAGGGATTGTTCATGGTAGTGTTAAAGACTGAGGAAGATGCTAATGTGGCATAAAGGCAAGACAGCAGAATATGTTAATAGCAGAACAAGGATCAGCACTCTGAAAGGAAAACATAAGAACAAGTTACAGATGACCTGGGGGGTGGGGGGGGGGGGGTGCTGGCTGGGAAAAATAATTTTTATAAGATCAAAATGGAGGGCAGGGTTCATGGCCTGAAGTTGTTATACTCATTGTTAAGTCCAGAAAGCTATAAAAGTGCTTAAATCGGAAGATGAGGTGCGATTCCTCCAGGTTGCATTGGGCTTCACTGGAAGATTGCAGCAAGCCAAGGACAGAAATGTGGGCATGAGATGGTGAATTGAAATGGCAAGTGACAGGAAGGTTGGGATCATGCTTGTGGACTGAGCGAAGGTGTTCCACCCAGTCAACGTTGAGTCTCCCCAATGTAGTGGAGACTCCCTTTGTTTTGACAACTCTGTCAAGTCTACTGAGCTCCTACCTATCCCTAACCCTCTATTTTGCTCCACCTGCTCTATATCCCCACCTCTTCAACAAAATAAATCCATCACATTTCTACCTCTCTGCAGCTCTGGAGAAGAGTCATATGGGCTCAAAACGTTAACTCTGTTTCTCTCTTCACAGATGCTGCCAGATTTGCTGAGTTTTTCCAGCATTTTCTGTTTTTATTTCAGATTTACAGCATCCGCGGTATTTTGCTTTTATTTTAGGTCAGGGAGTGGCAGAGGCCAATCCAAAATGAGCCAATCCGGTCATGCAGCCCTACATTGAGGCAAAATGACCTTAAGATGAAACTCATTATGCTAAACAAAAATACAGGCCCCATTCACTGACGTTAAAGCAAAACGATTTAAAACAGGACATCTTCAAACAGGAACTTGCTGTAGTCCATTTAGGCTCTGAATTCCACCCCACCCCCAAACTAGCCCCTGCTTCAGCTCTGATTGCTGATGGCAAAAGGCACATGTGGAGAAATCACTGTGATGCAGCATGTCAATACACAATCACTGTGCCAAGCCCCCTCAATTCTGTAATCCCTAGTGTAAATAGTAAAAGGATAATCAAAGCAAGGGTGGGACCAAAAGGAGATCATCTTGTGGAGGCAGAGGCACTTTGCCTTTATCATCACTGGAAAAGAGGATGCCGCCATTGCAGCAGTAAAGGAGTTGCGGTTATATTGGACAGGATAAAAAGGGAGGTAATTAAAAGGTTGGCCATAAATCATTGAGATCACTCGTTCCAGTCAGGATGTTGAGGGAAGTAAGGGTGGAAATTGAGGAAGATCTAGTCAGAATTCTCCAAACTTCCTCGGATCCAGCGGTGCTGTTAGAGAAGGTTCCCAACCCGTTAACACTACAGAACTTCAATAACTTGATTCCAATGGCTGTTAACTTTGCATTTTGGACCCAACTGTGTTAAGTTGGGATGCAACAATTGGTTAATCCATTTTAAAAAGGAAACACTGCGATATGAATGAAAGACTGTGAACTGCAGAAGCCCCCGCCATCATTACAATGTGATCATGAATAGTGTTGCAGAGAGACTGTACCCGAATTCCAGGTGGCCCCCAGGTAGCTGGAAAGTACCTGCGCCGATAGAGCCTTTCCTTTTGCCGAGCAGGACACAGCCCGATCGCTCCCAGCAGGTCACCACAACCGCTACTCCTACTCCCGGCCGCCGCGCCGGAGTAAAGCCGCTACAAGCCATCCAAAGCCAGACAGATAACGACCCGCACTGAAAGTTAACACACACCAACTCCGGGTCGACTTGAGTACGGCCGGGGGCGCCTGCGCAGACCCGTTAGTATATGCGGGTGGAGTGTGCGCATGCGCGGGGCGTTTCGGTTGTTTCATTGGTAATTAAGTCTGCAGCGCAACCTGCCCCCCCGCTGCCACACTAGCAGAATAGCTCTGATCAAAACCATTCGTGACATGTGTAAACTATCCCTCCTGTGTGTAGCCACTGACATGGGCACCATCCTGCTCCAATAACTCTTCACCGTCATTCGCGCCTGGGTTCATTCTTACACGTAAAATCAGTTATATCAAATACCGTTATCACATATCACTTATCAATTACAGTTATCACTTCCTTCTCCCTCGCTGTTATCTGTGCCGTCCCCCAAGGATCCATCCTTGGCTCCCTCCCAATCCACAGAATCATTTCAGCACAGAAGAAGGTCATTTGGCCTATGCTGTCTCCACCGGTTCCCCAAAATAGCAATTCATCAAGTGCCATCCTCCCACTTTCTCCCTGTATGAAATTCTTTCTTTTCAGATAACAGTTTAATTCCCGTTTGAATGCTCTGATTGTTCCTTCCTCCACCGCACACTCAGGTGTTTTCCAGATCTTGACCACTTGCTGCGTGAAAAAGTTTTCCTCAAAGCACTTCTGCCAATTACTTTAAACCTGTGGTCCTTTCGTTCTCGATCCTTTCATGAGTAGGAATAGTTTCTCCCTATCTATTCTGTTCACCAGCTTGCTGTCCTCGGCAACATCATTCAAAAACACAGCGTTAGCTTTCACAGCTTCCGGGTTATATCCTGCTCGGCAAAAAGAAAGGCTTGATAGGAGCAGGTAATTTCCAGCTACCAGGGACCACCTGGAATTCGGGTATAGTCTCTGCAACGGATTAATGATCAAATTGTAATGAATGCAGCATTGTCTTTCTTTCATATCTCAATTAGTTTCCTTTTTGGAATGGATTAACCAGTTCTTGCATTCCAACTTCTCACAAATTTGGAATCAAATGCAAAGTGAATTAGTCATTGGAATGTTATTGAAGCTTCACAATGTTAACAGGTTGAGAATCTCCTCTAACATCACTTCTATATATGAGGAAGATTGGAAAATTGTCACCAGTGTCTTCAATTAGCTGATAACATCCAGCTCAACCACTACTTCCCTGGGCTTCCACACTACTGTAGCCAGTTTGGGGGAAACAGGGAGATTCAGTCAGTGATGGCAGCCACAATCTTGTGAGACAGTGGAGTGGAACTTGGCAGCTGTAGATCCAATAAGGTGTCTGTCAGTGGAGCATCAGAGGGGAGTTATAGTCACATCATGCCCATAAAGCTTATTGGGAGATGCACACAACTTTTAAAAAGCAACATGACATATGACACTGTGCCTTCATAAAATGGACCCCAGTCAGGTAACTTCTTTTGTGGTGCCTGTATGGACATGTCTGCACATATCTCTGGTAAGTTACTTAGAATGTAAATGGCCTTCCCAGGTTCTGAAGGGTTCTCAAAATTCTCACATTTTTCATATCAACAATAAGGATATGACTTGTGGACATTTAAACTGTTAAGTGTAAAACCCTGCAGACAGGAGGCTGGGCCCACGAAGGCCTGAGGCTGCACGTGCCCAGGTTTATTGAGTGCAGTGTGGATTGTTTTGCCTGCAACCAGACAACTAGAGGAGACAGAATATGCATTCTTCCCTTCAATACAATCAACTCAGAGAAAGACTTCACCACATGAAACTGAAGCCCATCAAAATCTTGCATAAATAATTGCTACTGACTACTAAGGCAGGAAGGCACAATCAATTCAATTATGCAAACCTATCAATACTCCACACATACAATGGCTTTCAGTTCAAAACTAGTTACTAGGCAGGAAGACAATGATAACCATCATGCGAGCCCATTAAAAACAACGAGACAACAATCACAGGGGGAAGCCCACCAAAGTCAAACAAAGAACTAACCTTGATTTGGATTCCGATAAGAAATTCGAAAGACGGTATAACTGGCCAGTCAGTTACAAAGGAGAGGGAGAGAAACCAGTTAGCAGTTGGGAACAGTTGAAACAGAGTTTAAGCAAGAAAATCTGGAGGTTTTGCAGGTCTGCAAGCAACATCACGGCAAGGGACACGGGGTGGCAGGCTCAACCGAAGACAAGGCCTCAACCGTAGCCCTCCATAAAGATCGACCACCCACAACCGTGCCCTCCACTCAACTGAAGAACCTTTGCAGATTCCACAGACCAGGACCACGTGGGGATGGCTGGCCCCAGAGGACACAAAAATCGTACCCCAAAATTGCAAAAGGCTTACCTGGTTGAATTTCCAACTGTCAAGGAACCCTGGGTTGGTGAGCATGATCCCTGACCTCTCCTAGTTCAATTTAGTTAGGTTTTGGGGGTGGGACAACGGTAAGGGGATTAGTAGCGTGATTTTTCCCTCATTATGCCGTGTGTTCCCAATTCTTAACTAAGTGTACTTTGTAAGTCTGTATAATCTCAGTGTAATCCTAATGTTATAAGTTCATTTGTGACTTCAATAAGCTCAGTTTTTCTTGCACCAAAACCAGTTGTCTGCTGCACTTTGTCACAACCCCCAAATAAGTCCAAGGTCTAAAACCCAGGGAGTGGGAGCGATTCGAACTGCTCAGAAGTCAGAGGTGAAACTGACACACACTTCCACCCCCTACAGTTCTGATTAACTACCCCTCACTATTTCAATGGAGGAGAATTAAAATGACAATGGCTGCCAGGTTGGCTGGTCCCATGAAGAAGGAATTTCAAATGAAGACATTTCAGAGGCTAATCATAGCTGGAATGTCAATGAGATAACAGCTATCCTCCATTGTGTGGTGATTGCTTAGCTGTCAACACCTTTTGTGGACAATGGAAAACATTGATACTGGTGTCACATCACAGAAACTGGCTTTTGATAGGAAATACCTTATTAATCCACAAGAACAGCCCAGCAGGTCAGTCTGGGATACTTCAGGGGGCAGCCATTTCTCACCCAATGCAAGGAAGGAATTTGCCTCAAAAGTCACCTTAGGCAGAGAAGAGAGGCTTATTTGTTTTACCTGCAAGGCTTCACTACAGAAACTTGGCCACAATTACGTCTGAGTCAGCCAGAAACCTTCAACCTCCATTATTTCCAGTGGACAGAATATAAAGAATGGCAGAGAATGACTAAATGGTTAATCAGGAGAAAGAAATTAGAGTATAAGAGGAAGCTAGCTAGAAATGTAAAAACGGATAGCAAGAGTTTCTACAGGTATTTAAAAAGGAAAAGAATAAGTAAAGTGAGTGTTGGTCCTCTAGAGAGTGACAGTGGGGAGTTAATAGTAGATAATAAGGAAATAGCAGAAGAAATTAACAAATATTTTGCTTCTGTGTTCACTATAGAGGATACAAAAAACATTCCAGTAATAGCTGCAAATCAGGAGGTGAATGGGAGAAAGGAATTTGGTGAAATTGAAATCACTAGGGAAGTGGTACTGAGCAAATTGATGGAACTGCAGGCTGGCAAGTCTCCAGTTCCCAATGGACTACATCCTAGGGTCTTAAAAGAGATGGCTAATGAGGTAGTTGATGCGTTGGTGTTAATTTTCCAAAATTTGCTAGATTCTGGAAAGGTTCCATCAGATTGGAAAGTAGCAAACATAATCCCTCTATTCAAGAAGGGAGGGAGGCAGAAAACAGGAAACTATAGGCCGGTTAGCTTGACGTCTATCATAGGGAAGTTATTGGAATCGATCATTAAGGAGGTTATAGTGGGCACTTAGAAGAGCTCAATGCAATAGGGAAGAGTCACATGGTTTTATGAACGGAAAATCATGTTTAACCAAGTTATTGGAGTTTTTCGAAGGAGTCATGTGCGCATTGGCTAAAAAAGGAGCCTGTAGACATACTGTACTTGGATTTCCAAACACATTTGATAAGGTGCCACATCAAAGATTGTTTTGGAAAATAAAAGCACGAGGTGCAGTGGGTAACATATTAGCATGGATAGAGGATTGGCTGGCTGGCAGAAAGCAGAGAATATGCATAAATGGGTCTTTTTCTGATTGGCAGGATGTGATGAGTGGAATCCCACAGGGGCCTGTACTGGAGCCTCAACCTTTTACATCATTTACGATTTACATCAATGATTTAGATGAGGGGAGTGAAGACATGGTAGCTAAATTTGCAAATGACACAAAGATAGGTAGGAAAGAATGTTGTGAAGAGGACATGAGGAGGTTGCAGATGGATATAGATAGGTTGAGTGAGTGAGCAAGGATCTGGCAGAAGAATTTTAACATGAGAAAATGTGAAGTTGTTCACTTTGGCAGGAAGAACAAAAAAGCAGAGTATTACTTACATGGAGAAAGGCTGCATAATTCTGAGGTGCAGAGGGATCTAGGTGTTCTAGTGCATGAGTCAGAAAAATGTTAGTATGCAGGTTCAGCAAGTAATTAAGAAGGTTAATGGAATAGTATCCTTTATTACGAGAGGAATTGAACATTGAAAAGTTATGCTTCAGTTATACAGGGCATTGGTGAGACCGCACCTCAAATAGTGTGTGCAGTTTTGGTGTCCTTATTTAAGGAAGGATGTAAATGCATTGAAGGCGGTTCAAAGGAGTTTTACTAGATTGATACCTGGAATGAATGGGTTGTCTTATGACAGACTGGGCTTGTTTCCACTGGAGTTGCGAAGAGAGAGGAGTGATTTGATTGAAGTATACAAGATCCTGAACGGCCTAAACAAGGCAAACGTCGGAAGGATGTTTCCTCTTGTGGGTGAGTCCAGAGCTAGAGGGCACTGTTTTTTAGGGGCCATCCTTTTAGGACAGAGGTGAGGAGAATTTTTTTCTCTGAGGGTTGTGCGACTTTGGAATTCTCTGCCTCAGAAGGTGGTGGAGGCAGGGTCATTGAATATTTTTAAGGCAGAGGTAGTTAGTCTGTTCTGCTGAAGAGTCATGAGGACTCGAAACGTCAACTCTTTTCTTCTCCGCCGATGCTGCCAGACCTGCTCAGTTTTTCCAGGTAATTCTGTTTTTGTTTTGGATTTCCAGCATCCGCAGTTTTCTGTTTTTATCTAGTAGTTAGATTCTTGTTCGGCAAGGGAATCAAAGATTATCGGGGTTAGATGGGAATGTGGAAATCAAAACACAAGATCAGCCAAGATCTTATTGAATGGCAGAGCAGGCTCAAGGGGCCAAATGGTCTACTCCAGTTCCTTTTTCTTATGTTCTTATGTTCTAACCAACAGAGAATCCTTCAGGCCTTCAATCTTTCAACCGCCATCTTAACCAATGTGTAAACAAATGACCTGTTTCTTTTTACTCTGGAGGTATTCTAAGTGCATGTTAAATCTTTAGAAATCATATTTTCTTGTTTGTGAGTGTCTGTCTGTTTGGAGAGTAGGTATCTGTTAGGTTTACATTTTGGGTTTTGTGAAAAATAAACCTTTATCCTTTTTTTGAATTCAACTTACAAGAAAGCCTGTTTTTTGGCTATTCTTTAAACTCACAGCACTAAAAATGAAAAAAAAAACACTTTCTCGGAAATGCATCTTGTTGTAGTCAGCTGACAGGTGAGACAAAGAGGGAGATTATCCCACAACTCCCTGTCCGTAACACGGGCATGAAAACTCTGGGGACCATCAGCAGTAACTTGCTGGTGAGGCCTCTGATATCCTGTAATGCTCAATACCAACATTGTACAGGCAGTGTTCGAGCTTCGAGAATCAATGCAGAATGTGGCTATTGCATTAAGACATGCAGCAGGTCCCCTGAAAGGGGAATACCCACCCTCATGGATGCTCAGACTTCTGCTCCTGAATCTTTGAGTGACAGATTGAATGGACTGATGAATCATGGCTTTCAGTCTCTTATTCAGACATTGTGGGATCTGACAGCTGCCATCATGCTACATCAGATCACTGTATGGGGCTACAGATGATGACTGCATTGGAAGAAAAGCTGGTATGCGTCAGGCACCGGCTGCTGCCACCTCTCCAGGCGTGAGACCAGGGTCCAGCCTTCCGGCAGCAAGCACCATACACAATAGGCCACACGCAAGGCAGCTCTGGAACTTCCTCCTAGAACATAGGCAGCAGCAGGTCTGGTTCAGGAGCAAACAACCATCATCAAAGACTGACCACAGGCCCATGACTCATCAGCCCCATCAGTCTTTCCTATACACCTCACCTTTCCAGTCCTATGTTTACTGGGAGACAGTTCAGGATAGCAGCTGGTCAACAAGCTCACCTGGCAATGAGGACAAGCAGGTTGCCAAGAGCGAGTTGCGGAGATTTAATTGCTAGCACTACCTCCTCTTCCTGTTTTGTCATGAAGGAGGGAAACTGCCTGGCTGGAACATTGTAACATCACACATATTTCCCACTTTTTTGTTCATTCATCGAATGTGTGCATAGCTGACAAGGCCAAAATGTATTGCCTATTTCTATTTGCTCTTGAGAAAGTGGTGATGAGTTGCTATCTTGAACCCTGAAGTCCATGGGTGTAGGTACACCTAAAGTAGTGAGAGATTCCCAGCAACAGTGAAGGGATGGCAATATATTTCCAAGTCAGGATTGTGTGTGGCTTGGAGGGGAAATTGGAGATGAAACCCTCATTCATGCCTCATCCAGACTCAACTACTCCAATGTGCTGCTAGTCGGTCTCCCACCTTCCATCCTCTGAAAATTGAGCTCAAAAGCTCTGTTGTCCTTATCCTGACTCACACTAAGTCCTGTTCACTCATCATCCTTGTGCTAGCCAACCTACATTGGCTTCCAGTCTGGCAATTCTCATCCTTGATTTAAATCTTTTCATGGCCCTCCTTATCTCTGTAGCCTCCTCAAGCCTCCTATTGACCAGCTAACCTTGTTCTTCTAGGTAAAGACGTTGCTGGTTTGGCGAGTTGCTGAACAGGATGTCAGTTAGCTAAAACATCTATGACTAATGCACAGGTGCCTCCTGGCTGCAGGGAAGGATCCAGACTCATAAAAGTTGAATCCTGAGGAGACATTCATTTCTATAGTTAAGGCTGTTCTGCATCAGGGAGCAAGTGATAGAGTTTACCAATGAATTCCTTTGTAAAGTATGGCTGCTGAACAGTCAGCTCCTCAGACATCTCTCTGAATGTCAGTCAATGCCTATATATTCTCTGATCTGGTATTTGAGTATGGGGTGTTGTCTCTGCTGGCTGTTCTTCACTCTCTGGCCTCCACTGTCTCAGGTCTATGCCTCACCTCCTCCATTATATTATTAGACAGGGTTGGAGACATTGAAATCAACTTAAAATGGCCATCTTCAGTAACAGGATGGGGATAGCTCCAGTACTTCCTGGAACAGTTGATTCGCACCTGCCTCAGGTCTGCATGAATATCTGGCCCCAAATTGAAGAGAGCCTCTGAGAAAGTGCAATTTGAGGAAACTTTATAACTTGGTGGCAAGGACAGTTATATGGACAGAGATGCATTCTGCCAGGGCATTAGGTAGATGATTGCAAAATATTGAGGAGATTTACTTGTCCCAAATTACACACTTAATGTCCTAAATTCCAAAATCTTTTAGGCTACACATTTACTTTATGCCATGATGTATATGTCTCTAGGTGCAAATATGCAGGAAAGTAAAAATCAGTTTTTTTGACTGTTATGTTTTGATAAAGTTGAGCATTTAATTTTTGAGAGAGGAGCAATGTATTATTTAAGACCAGTTTAAAACTAGAGTGACATCCAAATTGTCATCACCATATCTATTCCCTTTACAGTTGCTGTAACCTACATTACAACAATGACTACGCTTCAGAAGAAGTTCATTGGCTTTGAAACGCTTTGGGATATTCTGAAGTCAAAAAGGCATTATCTAAACGCAAGTCGTGTGGAATTGCAGATGGGTAGTCAAGCCTAAGTGTTGTCTTAAAGTAAAGCATAAATAGAGGGTAAGGGACCAGGGAACCAAGGCATAATTCAGTTCCCATTCTAAAGTTACATATGTTGTCCTTAATTCTGCTTAAAATAACAAAACTATGTACATGTATCAGATTGGTTTATAAATCAAACTATTGGTGTAATATAAAAGCAAAATACTGCAGATGCTGGAAATCTGAAATAAAAACAGAAAATGCTGGAAAAACTCAGCAGGTCTGACAGCATCCGTGGAGAGAGAAACAGAGTTAACGTTTCGAGTCTGTACGGCTCCCTCAGAGCTCAAGAGAAGTAGAAATGTGATAGAATTTATACTGTTTAAGTGGGGTGGAGCAGGTGAAGCTGGATAGAAAGTTAGTGATAGGTGGGGAATAAGGAGGGATTGACAAAGATGTCATGGACACAAAACAAAGGGAGTGTTAATGGTAGTGGTAAGGGCTAAAGAAGGTGCTGACAATTGCATAAGGTTAGAAAGCAGAGTGTGTGAATAGCAGAACAAAGGTCAGTACTTTGTGAAAGAACAACATAGAACAAGTGACAGATAGCCCTTTTGGGGGTGGAATGGGGGGAGGGGGGGCGTTGATTTGGGAACAAGGATGGAAAAGGGGATAAAACAATGAATAAATGAATAAAAATAAGTAAATAAAAAATAAAACTAAATTTTTAAAAAGGGATTAATAAAGGGGCAAAGATAGAGGGGAGAGTTCATGGTCTGAAGTTGTTGAACTCAATGTTAAGTCCGCAAGGCTGTAAAGTGCCTAATTGGAAGACTGGGTGCCGTTCCTCCAGTTTGTGTGGGCTTCACTGGAACATTGCAGCAGGCCAAGGATGGACATGTGGGGCATGAGAGCAGGATGGTGTGTTGAAAAGGCAAGAGACAGGGACGTCTGGGTCATGCTTGTGGTCAGACCGAAGGTGTTCGCAAAGTGATCACCCAGTCTGCTTTTGGTCTCCCCAGTGTAGAGGAGACTGCATTGGGAGCAGCAAATGCAGTGGACCAAATTGAAGGAGGTGCAAGTGAAGCGCTGCTTCACCTGAAAGGAATGTTTGGGCCCTTTGATGGTGAGGAGGGAGGAAGTAAAGCGGCAGGTGTTGCATCTTCTGTGATTGCATGGGAAGGTGCTGTGGGAAGGGGATGAGGTGTTGGGGGTGATGGAAGAGGTGACCTGGAGGGAATGGTCTCTACAGAATGCTGACAGGGGGTGGAGGGGGGGCGGGGGTGGTGTGTGGTGGGGGTGGGGGAAGATGTGTTTGGTGGTCGCAAAAATGGCGGAGGATGATCCTTTGAATGCAGAGGCTGATGGGGTGAAAAGTGAGGACAAAGGGGACCCTATCATGGTTCTGGGAGGGCGGGGTAGGTGTCAGGGCGGATGTGCGGGAGATGGGTTGGACATGGTTGAGGGCCCTGTCAACCACAGTGGGTGGGAAACCTCGGTTAAGGAAGAAGGAAGACAGGTCAGAAGTGCCATTTTGGAAGGTGGCATCATCAGAACACGCAACGGAGGCAGAGGAACTGAGAAAATGCGTGGAGTCCTCACAGGAAGGAGGGTGTGAGGAGCTGTAGTCGAGTTATCTGTGGGAGTCAGTGGGTTTGTAATGAATATTGGTGGATAGTCTATCACCAGAAATGGGGAATGGAAGGGAAGTATTGGAGATGGACCATGTGAAGGTGATAGAGGGGTGGAAACTGGAAGCAAAATTGATAAATTTTAATTGGTCCAGATGAGAGCATGAAGCGGCACCGATACAGACATGGATGTATCAAAGAAAGAGTTGTGGGAGGGGGCCTGAGTGGGACTGGAACATGGAATGTTCCACATACCCCACAAAGAGGTGTGGGATACAGTGGAAGCCTTTGTACACCTTCCTGCTCTCACACCCAAATGTATGTCCTTGGCCTGCTGCAACGTTTCAGTGAAGCCCAACGCAAACTGGAGGAACAGCACCTCATCTTCCAACTAGGCACTTTACAGCCTATCTTCTCTATCCTTACCCCTTTTTTAATCCCTTTTAAAAAATGTATTTCTATTTACTTATTTTTATTTTTTTCATTTAGTCATTGTTTTATCCCCTTATTATCCCTTTTTCTATCCTTTTTTCCCCAAACACCATCCCTCCTGCCATTCCACCCCCAAAAGGGCCAACTGTCACTTGTTCTATGTTGTTCTTTCACAGAGTGCTGACCCTTGTTCTGCTATTCACACACTCTGCTTTCTTACCTTTATGCCGCTATCAGCACCTTCTTTAGCCCTTACCACTACCATTAACACTTCCTTTGTCTTGTGTCCATGAAATCTTTGTCAATCTTTCCTTCGTCATCACCTTTCGCTGACATTCTATTCAGCTTCTCTGCTCCATCCCCCTTAAACAGTATAAACCATCATATTTCTACTTCTCTTTAGCTCTGAAGAGTCAGACAGATATGAAACGTTAATTCTGTTTCTCTCTCCACAGATGCTGTCAGACCCACTGAGTTTTTCCAGCATTTTCTGTTTTTATTGGTGTAATATTATAGTGATTAAAGTTGGGTAAATGGAATTGAGGTACATGATCTAATCAAGTGCTGAAAAGACTTAATGGCCTACCTCTGTAAGAATGCAGATAGTTTTTTTTTCATTGTTGGCACCTCTGCAGAGCTGTGACATCATGGGCCAACAAGACTAATTGTAATGCAAAAAAACATTTAAGGGGATTGTCAGGGGACGTGATGTGAGATGAAGTAGTCCTTGCCAGAAACTCTGTTCTCCAATCACTGACTCCATTTCACCCTTGGCCACTATCTAAAGCTGAACCAGGATACCCACAACCTTGGCATCCTATTTGATGTTGAGCTGATCTTTCAAATCTATTTCCTCTCTGTCACTAAGACTGCTGATTTCCACCTCTGTAATATTGCTGACCTCTGTTCCTGGCTTGGCTCATCAGCTGCTGAAGCCCTCATCCATGCACTTGTTGCCCCCAGACTCAACTACTCCAACGTGTTGATGGTCAGTCTCCTGCCTTCCATTCTCTGAAAATTGAGTTGAAAAGCTCTGCTGTCGTTATCCTGATTCACACTAAGTCCCACTCACCCATCATCCCTGTGCTCGGCAACCTACATTGGCTTCCAGTTTGGCAATTCTCATCAAGATAAAAGCAAAATACTGCGGATGCTGGAAATCTGAAATAAAAACAGAAAAGGCTGGCTCCACAGCATCAGTGGAGAAAGAAACAGAGTTAACATTTTGAGTCCATATGATGCTTCTTCAGATCTAAAGAGAAGTAGATGTGAAGGAATTTATACTGTTTAAGGGGGAGTGGGTGAAGCAGGTAAAGCAGGTTAGGTTGGAGCTGAGATTGATAAAGATGTCATGGACACACGACAAAGGGAGTCTTATTGGTAGTGGTGGAGACTAAAGAAGGTGCTGATAGTGGCATAAAGGTAAGAAAACAGAATGTTTTAATAGCAGAATAAGGTTCAGCACTCTGTGAAAGAACAACATGGAACAAGTGACAGATGGCGCTATTGGCAGCCGGGGGTGGTGGGGGGGGGGGGGGGGGGGGGTGCGGTGTTGTGGTGGTGGTGGTGGGGGGGAGTGGTTTGAGAAAAAGGGATTTAAAAATGGCAATAAAAAGGGATAAAATAGTGAATAAATGGATAAAAATGAAAATAACATATCCATCCCTGGCCCGCTGCCATATTCCAGTGAAGCCCAATGCAAACTGGAGGAACAGCACCTCATCTTCCGATTAGGTTCTTTACAGCCTTCTGGACTTAACATTGAGTTCAACAACTTCAGACAGTGAACTCTCTCCTCTATCTTCATCCCATTTTTGGAATTTATTTTTATTTTTTATTGACTTATTTTTATTTTTATCCATTCATTCACTGTTTTATCCTTTTTTAAAATCCCTTTTTCTATCCTTTTCCCCAACCACAGCCCCCTCCCCCCAACCCTCCCTCCGCTCCTGTTACCCCACCACAATAGGGCCATCTGTCACGTGTTCTGTTGTTCTTTCACTTAGTGAAAAAGAGACATGATTACAAGGAGATTGAAGCTAGGAACTAAATATTCAGGGGTATGTGACTTTTCGAAAGGGCAGGGAGGAAGGAAAGGGTGGTAGAGTAGCTTTGTTATAAGATGGAATAAGTATGAGAGCAAGAAATGACCTTGGATTGGAAGATATAGAATCTATATGGGTGGAGGTAAGAAAGAACAAGGGGAAGAAGACACTGGTGGGAGTAGTCTATAGGCCTCCTAATAGTAGCTATCCTGTAGGACGAAGAATAAGTCAGGAGATAATGAAGGCATGTAAAAAAGGCAGTACATAATCATGGATGACTTTAATCTTCATGTAGATTGAGAAAATCAAATTGGCAGAGGTAGCTGCAAGCAAGGATTCATAGAGTGTATTTGGGACAGTTTCCTAGGACAATATGTTATGGATCCAACCAGAGATCAGGCTATTTTGGATCTGGTAATATGTAATGAGGCAGGTTTAATAAATGATCTCAGAGTAAAAGATCCCCTAGGAAACAGTGACCATAAGGTGGTAGAATTTAGCATTCAGTTTGAGAGTGAGAAACTTAGGTCAGAAACAACTGTGCTAAACTTAAATCAGGGTAATTACAAAGGAATGAGGGCAGAGTTGGCTGGAGTGAACTTTGAAAGGGGTTTAGCAGAAAAGATGGTTGATGAACAATGGCAGATGTTTAAGAAAATATTTCATGATTCACAACAAAGGTATATCCCAGAGAGGAAGAAGGATTATAGGAAGGGGATAAACCAATTATGGTTAACCAAGTAAGTTAAGGATAATATCAAATTAAAAGAAAATAAATACAATATGGCAAAGATTAGTGGTAAGCCAAAGGATTAGGAAAGTTTTAAAAACCAACAAAAGATGACCAAAAAATAATAAAGAGGGAGAAAATAAACTTTGAATGTAAACTAGCAAGAATATAAAATGGACAGTAAAAGCTTATTTAAATATATAAAAAGGAAGAGAGAGGCCAAAGTGAACATAGGCCCCTTATTGCATGAGGCTGGAGAACCAGGAAATGGCAGAGGAGTAGAATAAATTATTTGCATCAGCCTTCATGGTGGAAGACACTAATAGCATTCCAAAAATACTAAATAATCATGGGGCAAAAGTGGGGCGAGGAAATAAATACAATAACTATCACTGGAGAAAAAGTACTAGGGAAACTAATGGGGCTAAAGGCCGACAAGACCCTGGGCCTTATGGGTTGCATACCAGGATATTAAAGGAAGTAGCTACAGAGATAGTGGTGCAATCTTCCAAGAATCCTTAGACTTTGGAAAAGTCTCAGAAGATTAGAAAACTTCTAATGTAACAACATTGTTCGAAAAGGGAGGGAGACAAAAAAAAGCAGATAACTATAAGCCAATTAGCTTAACATCTGTCATCGGGAAAATGTTAGCATCTATTATAAAAGATGTAATAGCAGAGCATTTAGAAATACATAATCTAATGAAGCAGAGTCAGCATGGCTTCATGAAGGGGAAATTTATTAGAATTCTTTGAGGACGTAACAAGCAGGGTTGATAAAGGGGAACCAGTAGATGTAATATATTTGGATTTCCAAAAGGCGTTCAATAAGGCACTGCACATAAGGCTACTTAATAAAAGCCCATGGTGTTGGGGGTAGTATAGTGGCATAGATAGAGGATTGGCTAAATAATAGGAGACAGAGAGTTGGGATAAGGGGGTCATTTTCAGAATAGCAACCTGTAACCAATGGAGTGCCACAGGGATCAGTGCTGAGGCCACAATTATTTACAATATTTTTTCATGTATTAGATGAAAGAAGTGAATGTACTATCGTCAAGTTTACTACTGTCAATAGGTGGAAAGGCAAGTGGTGAGGATGACGCAAAGAGTCTACAGAGGGATATAGACAGGTTAATTGAGTGGGCAAAAACTTGGCAGAAGGAATATAATGTGGGAAAATGTGAAGTTATGCACTTAGACAGGAAGAATAGAGGAACTGAATATTATTTAAATGGAGAAAGGCTGCAGAAAGCTGAAGCACAGGGGGAATTCGGGGTCCTCATGCATGAATCATAAAAAGCTAGCATACTAGTTCAGCGGGTAATAAGGAAGGCAAATGGGATGTTGGCCTTTATTTCAAAGGGAATGGAGTATAAAAATAGGAAGTCTTTCTCAAACTATACAAGGCACTAGTTAGACCACACCTAGAATAGTGTGACCAATTTTGGTCCCCTTATCTAAGGAAAGATATACTGGCATTGGAAGCAGTCCAGAGAAGGTTCACTAGGTGCACATTGGTATGGAGGGATTTTCTTATGAGGAGAGGTTGAGTAGGTTGGGCCTGTATTAATTGGTGTTTAGAAGAAAGAGGTGACCTTATTGAAACATATAAGATTTTTAAGGGGCTTGTCAGGGTAGATACTGAGAGGTTGTTTCCCCTTGTGGGAAAGTCTAGAACCAAAGGGCACAATCTCAGAATAAGGGGTTGCCCACTTGAGACAGAGATGAGGAGCAATTTCTTCCCCCAGAGGGTAGTGAGTCTGTGGAATTCCGTACCACAGAGGGCTACAGAGGTTGGGTCATTAAGTATAGTCAAGGCTAAGACATATCTTTAATCAGTAAGAGAATTAAGGGTTATGTGGAAAAGGCAGGAAAGTGGAATTGAGGATTATCAGATCAGCCATGATCTCATTGAATGGTAGTGCGGACTCGATGGGCCAAATTGCCTACTTCTGCTCCTACGTCTTATGGTCCTATAGTGCTAACCCATGTTCTGCTATTCACTTTCTTACTTTCTGCTTTCTTACCTTGATGTCACTATCAGCACCTTCTTTAGTCTTCATCACTACCACCAACGCTCCCTTTGTCCTGTGTCCATGACATCTGTGTCAATCTCTCCTTAGCCCCCAACTATCGCTGACCTTCTATCCTGCTGTGCCTGCTCCCCCACCCCTAAACAGTATAAATTCTTTCACATCAACTTCTCTTTAGTCTCTGAAGAAGTCATAAGGACTCGAAACGTTAACTCTCTCCACAGATGCTGTCAGACCTGAATTTTTGTTTTTATTATGACAATTCTCATCCTTATTTTAAATCTTTTCATGGCCTTCCCTATCTCTGTAACCTCCTCAAGTCCTGAAAACCTTTAAGAATTCTGTGCTCTTCCAATTCTAGCCCCTTGCGCATCCCTGATTTTGATAACTTCACCAATGATGGCTGTGGTTCCAGCTGCCTATGCCCTGAGCTTTGGAAATTCCCCCAGAAAGCTCTTCACCACTCTTTTTAAAATCACTCCTTAAAATCTTTGACTAAGCTTTTGGTCACCTGCCCTAATATCACTTAATGTGGTCAATTAATCTAATAATTTAATCTGATAATGGAGCTGTGAAGCACCTTGGGTAAGCTTGTCAAATTTTCAGAATTGCCTTGGAGTCTGCAGGAAGTGAAGATCAATTTCAAGGACACTGCTGCAATTAGTCAAGGAGAAAAGTTGAAGGAGCATAAAACAAGGAATCTTTTCATTTTCTTGTAACATTTTTACTCATTTGTTATAAAAATGAGTGACCAGAAGAAAGAGTGACTGCACGGCCATGAGATCATGTGATTAATCCTCCAGGGATACATCCAACTATATACCTGCTATGTAAATGCAAATTATTGTTGCTGCGGCTCTCTATCATAGACTTTTGGAAACTTTCCTTTTATGCCTGGAGCGAGAAAGTGCTTTGGAGATAAAGCACTTAGCACTTGGGAGTGGAATAAAACAGAAAATGCTAGAAAAACTCAGCAGGTTTGGCAGTATCTGTGGGGAGAGAAACAGTTTCCAGTCCGTATGACACTTCTTCAGAGCTAAAGAGCAGAAATATGATGAATTTTATACTGTTTAATGAGGGTGGGGCAGGTGGAAGAGATGAGTCACGGATAGGCGACAGCTAAGGAGAGATTGACAAAAGCTGTCATGAACACACATCAAAGGGGGTGTTAATGGTAGTGGTGAAGAGCAAAGAAGGTGCTGAGAGGGGCATAAAGGTAAGATTGCAGAAGGGGTTAATAGCAGAACAAGGGTCAGCACTGGTGAAAGCAAACCATAGGAAAAAAGTGATAGATGGCCCTGTGGGGTGGGGGGAGAAATATAAAATAAATAAATATTGGATGGGAGCTGGACATACTCAGCAGCTCTGGCAGCATCTATGCGATGTGAAAATATCCTCGACCTGAAATGGCTCAATCTGTTTCTCCCTGCGGATGCTGCCAGGCCGGCTGAGCATTTCCAGCATCAGCAGTATTTGCCTCTGGCTGCGCCATACCCTGATTGCCAACATCCCCGACCAACCGCCCGAGCCGAACCTCGCATCACGGCCGCTTCTGAGCGGTTGGCTCGCAACCTCGAGCCCGCCTGCGCGGTAACTGAAGCCAGCCCGCGCACGCGCGTTCCTGCGTGCCCCGGCGGGGAGGACGAACGATGGCGACAGCGGTGCTGAGGTGCCGGTTCTTGGCGGCTCTGAGCAGCGGCGGCGGTGGTAGCAGCTGCTGTTGCGGTGTCAGCGCCTGTCGCACCCGGGCTGCTAGGGTGAGTGACGGGAAGCGAAGGTGGATTCAAGCGGGGCTGATCCAGGAGGGGTGGGGGATATTTGCCTTCCGCTGTGGTTGTCGGGCCCGGAGTGGCAGCAGCCGGGGAGGTCAGCGCCTGGGTGTAAATCCGAGCTCGCGATCGTGGTGCACGTGAGAGCTGTTGACGCCCCCCCCCCCCCCCCCCCATGTCATGGGAAGGCTGATGGAGTAGAGGTTATCTGATGGGTATATTAGTGCAAAGCCAACATCCAAATGTCATTGTAACCCTGGGGCTGTTTGAATGGTACATGCAGACTTGTTCACCCGTATTCTCCCATGCATTGCCACCCCATTCGGTTCCGATTTCTGCTTAAATAAAAGCGAAATGGTGCGGATGCTGCAGAGCTGATAAACAGAAAGCGCTGGAAAAACTCAAGCGGGTCTGGCAGCATCTGTGGAGGGAGAACCGAAGAGTCCCATCGGACTCGAAACGTTAACTCTGTTTCTCTGCCCACAGGTGCTGCCAGACCCGCTGAGCTTATCCAGCATTTTGTTTTTATTTCGGATTTCAGCGCAGATATTTTCACAGACTCTCTAGACCTCTTTGGAGAAGTGCAGTTGCTGTGCTAGTGTATGCAGTCATAGTAATTCTCAATCTTGTTTTAGCTAGTCTGCTGAAAATAAAATATGCTAGCGGTTATAAACGGAGTGGGAATGAGTTTATTTACCATTGCAAAGTAAACAAACCCTGATGTATACCCAGACTTGACTCTCCCAATACACTCATGGTCAGCCTCCCATCTTCCACCTTCCATGAACTTGAAGTTATCCAGAACTCTGGTACATGTACCTGAACTCACCTAGTCCTGTCGCCCCATCAGGTTCTGGTTCACCAACATCTTGAATTTAAATTCTTATCTTTGTGTTAAAATTCCTCGATGGCCTTGCTTCTCCCTATTTCTGTAACGTTATACAGCTCTCTAAGAACTCTGTTCCTCCAACTTTGATCTCTTCTATATCTCCTTTCCTACTTTCTTCGCTGCACCATTGCTGACCATGGCTTCAACGGCCTATGCCTGAAGGTCAGGAATTCCCTCCCTAAACCCCTCCATCTATTCAACTCACTTCACCTTAAGATTTTGATAGGATGGATACCAAAGAAAAGTTTTCTGTTGTTGGAAGAGCATAACTAGAGGCCAGCGATATAAGATAGTCACCAAGAAATCCAATAGGGAATTTAGAGGAAACTACTTTACCCAAAGTGTGGTGAGAATGTGCAACTTACTACCACAGGGGGTGGTTGAAATGAATAGTATGGATGCATTTAAGGGGAAGCTAGGGAAGCATAGGCAGGAGAAGAGAATAGAGGATTACGATGGTAGATTTAAATGAGGAAAGATGGGAGGAGGTTTGAGTTGAGCATAAACACCAGTTTTGATTGGTTGGGCTGTATGGCCTGTTCCTGTGCCTTATCCGATGTAAGATGCTCCTTAAATTTTTGACAAGCTTTTGACCACTTGCTCTAATGTCTCCTCCTTTGCCATGGTGCTAATTTTTTGTCTGATTACATGCCTGTGTAATATCTTGCAATGCATTACTGCATTAAAAGTGCTTCATAAATGCAAATTATTTATATAAATGCTGATTCCTAGATTTTAGCTCTAGTTGTTAACAACAGGAATATTTTATAAAGAAATTTCAGGAAACATTTATACAAGTTGTACCTAATAGTCATGTGTTCCTGTTATGACATGATGTGTGCCAGGTGGATCAGATCTGTGAGGGAAACTTGATCACAGTCACAATTGTTTTGCAATTTGTATTTTATTTCAAGATGTCTGCCTTGAATTCAGAAGTAATAAGATACTTCAGAGGCTTTTAGTAAACTAAATTAAACATTTATTAACAAAAGAATTCAAGCACATACATAAGTCTACAAATTACTATAATAATAACTCTTAAAACCCCTAATTAACCTGGCTCCCTGTTACACCTCTGTTAAGGCAACAGTAAAAACAAATACAAAAACAAAAATACCTGGAAAAACTCAGCAGGTCTGACAGCATCTGCAAAGAGGAACACAGTTAACGTTTCGAGTCCGTATGACTCTTCAACAGAACTAAGGAAAAATAGAAAAGAGGTGAAATATAAGCTGGTTTAATGGGGGGTGGGACAAGTAGAGCTGGATAGAGGGCCAGTGATAGGTGGAAATAACCAAAAGATGTCGTAGACAAAAGAACAAAGAGGTGTTGAGCTGGTGATATTATCTAAGAATATGATAATAAAGGTACAGATAGCTCTAGTGGGGGTGCGGTGGGGGGAAGGGATCGAAATAGGCTAAAAGGCAAAGATAAAACAATGGATGGAAATACATTTAAAAATAATGGAAATAGGTGGGAAAAGAAAAATCTATATAAATTATTGGAAAAAACGGGGATCGGAAAGGGGGTGGGGATGAAGGAGAGAGAGTTCATGATCTAAAATTGTTGAACTCAATATTCAGTCCAGAAGGCTGTAAAGTGCCTAGTCGGAAGATGAGGTGCTGTTCCTCCGGTTTGCGTTGAGCTGACTGGAACAATGCAGCAGGCCAAGAACGGACATATGTTCCTCTCTGCAGATGCTGTCAGACCTGCTGACTTTTTCCAGGTATTTTTGTTTTTGTTTTGGATTTCCAGCATCCACAGTTTTTTGCTTTTATCTTAGTAAAAACAAATAGATTTAAACGGACCCAAGCAAAGCCACACAATATCCTGGACAGTCAAATTCAAAATGATTTTTCCCAGCTTCAGTTGCTGTAGACAGCAACTTGATGCACAGAGGCTGGAGGCTTTCCACACTTGTGTTAGGTCTTAGAATGCCTTCTCCTCTTACACATAACCTCATCTCCTTTCTACATGTTTCTCCATTAATGCAAATTCCATTGTTCCAATATGTCTTTGTAACTTTACTTTTTTCATAATATAAATCTTTCATAGTACTAATTTTATCAGTAACTTTAGGAAAAATAAACACACTGTTTGGCTTAGCTTCTTCTGGCTAGGTATAACATCTTACTATCTCTTTGAAATTTAAGCTACTCTATCTAAAAATGCAAATTTTCCTTCCACCTCACATTCTAAAACTTCAGCCATGCTTATGTATTTTGTATTTCAAACCTAGCTTCTTGTTGATAACTCAAAACGTCCAGACCAGCTGTCTCCAAATCAATTAAATCCCCCACACCCACACATACAGACAGAGAAGCTAATCCAAACCCCACTATTAACCCGCTTTTACAATAAATCACAATAATATTATGAAAATGATCATATTTTCATGACCATTCTTGTGCAATTTTTATTGAGATTAATTATTAATACAGATTAAGTTGCAATCTTTTGGCTATTGCTGCTATTATTTAGCTTTAGTTAGAAAGCAAATACCTTTTACCCTACAACAATCATACAGTGCTATTAATTGGCAAAAACATATTGCATTGCAGAAAAAACAAATCCTTTTCCAGATATGAAACAAAAATACTGTAGATGCTGGAAATCTGAAATAAATACAGAAAATGCTGGAAATACTCAGCAGGTCTGGCAGCATTGGTGGGGGAAAAACAGAGTTGATGGCCTGGAGTTTGCAGTCAGTGCTGAATCAAGGTTGCTAATCTCTAAGAAAGCTGCCTACAAAGATCTAACGATCTCTGTGGCATGGTTTCCCTATTCTCATGACATTTTAAATTCGGTGCCAAGCCAAGCTGACATCTTGGTGTGCAGCACCAGTGATGTCAGCAAACAGGTAGGCAATCAATTAAATTGAAGTATTCATACACTGCAAACCATGATGTTAATAATACTAAATTAAAATTAAAACTGAAGAATAATTAGAGAGAAAAATAAATATGACAGCACCAGGAAGCTAAAATAAAGATGGATTCTTAAAGCTTTTTTAAAGATATGTGGAATTGATGTTTCCAAAAAATAAAAAATCAGCTTTTCAGAGTTAGTAAGGGTGTTTAGCAATAATTATGAAGTTAGTATGCTATTAAAAAGCCAGTTACACCTCATTCAACAAGGTCCAATTTTCTCCAGGGATTTACAGTGCAAGTAACAGCATTGGGGTGGAAATTCTTGTCAGCTCTTGATTGCGAGAGATTTAACAGTCTGTGGGAACCTCCACAGAGCACCCTATGGAGGAGTGTATGTTCACTGATGGCAACTTACGGATTTCTCCATTATTCTGCGCATATCTTAATTTGTTGTCAGTTTCAGTGGTGTAATGTCAATGGTGTAACGAGACGTACGCTGATACTTTCATAGACATTACCTCAATAAAATCCAGGCCAATGTTTTGGGTTGATAACTTCCAACAGAACTCAAGCTTTCATGAAGGCTCATCAATCTAAAATGTTAACCCTGTTTCTCTCTCCACAGATGCTGCTGATGGTGCTGAGTATTTCCAGCATTTTCTGTTTTTATTTCTTTTTCCAGATTCAAAATTTATAATGAATTAATATTTAATCTCTATGCACAGAAAAAATCTGGATATATATGTACGATGATTTATTTATTAATGTAGTGTAGCAGGAAAAAAAATCAACCAGTTTCTTCCAAACCTTTGGCTTCAAGCTTTAATATTTTGTTCTCTCAAATGTTTTTATTATGTTACGAAGTTGGAAGTAACTTACTGAGGTGTTTTTTTCCCCTCTCTGGGATATAATGGGATGATTCCAGTGCCTTCCAGGGTTCCTTTGCACTGCAAGAAAAAAATAGCTACATTGGCTGAAAATAATAGGTGGCCAGCATTTCCCAAGGTCAGTGCTGCGCTGTGCATTGACTGTTAATTTTGAGTCCACTGCAGCTTTCTGAAAAGTTTGACTGGGAACCAATCGTAGAGTTAATGTAAAAATCTGGCTAAACTAACTTTCCATTTTTAACTTTGAATGACATGCAATATAAAAGAGAGAATCCATCAAAGTCACTTGCAAGTACTTGGTGCCTTGAAAGAACAAAGATAGAGTATATTAAACTGTTGCTTTTTAATATATGTGGCACTTAGACTGCTGAGGGTGCCCTTCAAAATCCCTTAAGCTGGAGGCTATCCTTACCAATGGAGCATTGATCTGGCAATTAATATGTTGCATGCTGTATCTTCAATTGAAAGTTTTAGTATAAAGCTTATACAATGCAATTTATGAAAATGATTTTAATTCACCAATCAAATGATATGTTTTGAATTTTTGTAGGTGTTTGGCATATCTTCTGAATTGCTTTCAATCCATGGTTTGCACCACATTCAGCAGCAGCAGAGGAATCTTTCTTTGCATGAGTATATAAGTATTGGATTACTGAAAGATGCAGGCATCACTGTTCCCAAGGGGAAAGCTGCTTCTACACCAGAAGAAGCATATACTGCTGCCAAAGCAATTGGTATGATGACAACTACAATTAATTTGAAATTACCTGATAATTTTAGATTGAGGTAAACATGAAAAACTGTTAATGAAGTCTGACAACTAAGGAGATAAGGAGAATATTGTTGTGGAAAATGAATAATCTTGACAGGACAGTGGTTCAGGATTATTGTACCAGTGTGGGATGCATGTAATTTAAAAACCAAAAACACTGGAGATAAATAGCAGATCTGTTTGTAAAGGGAAAATACAAGTTAATGTTTTAGGGTGAACTCTTAGAATAGAAAACTAATTTTAAACAAGCATTTCAATGAAGTTGGGAAATAGAGAAGAAAAGGAAGAGAAAGAAGTGACACATACCCTAAACAATTAGTTTTTCACTTTAAGTTGCTTGCTTAAAGTTGATAACTTTAAGTTATCAGTTCTGTTGCAATCTGTTTGCTCAAAATGCTGATGTGGCCTTTATAAAGATGCTGACTGACCTGTAGCGTAGACCCAGCATTTTAGTGTTTTTTTTTATATTTGATAGGGCGTATGTATCCCTAAGTTTCTATATATGGTGAGCTCCTTATTACACTTGGTCGCTTTAAAATAAGATGAAAGACAAGTAGTGAAATCTTGACATCTTAATTTTAGTATTAAGGATGACAGAGATTTGGGAACAGATCGCTGCTTACAGCATGGTTGAGTGCATCTTTTATATGTTGTACAATTTTTTTCTTAATTGAAAGTTCTGTTTTGAAAATTTAAACTTGACTGCAGCTTATGAAAATGATTTGCATGAATACGTAAGTGTGAGATTACTGAAAGGTGCAGGATAAGTCAAGAAGAGGTGTTTCTCTTTTGGAACACTTTTCAGTGAGTATAAAAATGATTTGTGGGCAATTTAAAATATTTTAATTGGAAATGGAGAAGATAATTTATAAAAATCAAGGTCAAAGTGGTAGCCTTTGCCCCATTTGCAAGTTTGTGTGATACACAGCAAACAATGATCTGATCTGGATAGACATTGTCCTGCAGGATAGCTTTGATGTGCTTTATTTCTGCATCATGCTTGCAAGGTGAGCAAGTGGTTAGGGCCCCATTTTAATTTGCAAATGGGCCAAACGCAACCACTTTTGAACCTGAAAAGTACCCGGTCTAATTCAAATAGCACTGAAAAGGCAAAGTATCTAAAAAATTTGAACAACAAGTTAAGCACGCCATTTCATGCTGCTACTGTGCAGTGGCTATGCAAGTGGTATTTTCCAATAACAGGATGCTGCTGTCAGTCAAAAGACATTCTGCCTACCACACAACTGAGCAATGTCATGTATGAATTTCAGTGCCAGTGCAATGCCAGATATTTCAGTAGTATGTCCCAATGATCAGCTGATTGAATCAAACAGCGTGTTCCTTTGGTTCTTCATAACAGAGGCAATACAGACTGTACTCAACCAGCCCACACAAAACCCAAAATAAAATGCCTACTATTAGATGTGATTTTACGATTGGGTACGTACTGAACAATCCTGAGTGCCCTAATAGCTACTCCAGCAAACAATTTAAGATAATCAGCTAAGCCCATAATGTGGCTCATTCATGCTTGCTAGAAGCGACATACATTCATGTGCAGGGATTTGTTCTCTGCAAACAAAAGGAATATGTTCAAGCTTAATGCCTTTTTGAATTACCTGGGAGCTTGGGGAGCCTATAGTTCTCCATTGCTTTCTCCATGGAGACATCTCAGCAAATCAGAGTCAACCTGCCAGCCAATTAGCACCTTTTTCTCCTGTAGTATAAATTGTGATAGTTTGAAATTTGGCATTCTTACCTTCATCCTGTTGAG
Organism: Carcharodon carcharias; assembly: GCF_017639515.1. Classification (NCBI taxonomy): domain Eukaryota; kingdom Metazoa; phylum Chordata; class Chondrichthyes; order Lamniformes; family Lamnidae; genus Carcharodon; species Carcharodon carcharias. The sequence continues at coordinate 95,348,700 of NC_054484.1, read as the reverse complement.
TTCAAGATGAAAAGCTTTGGCAACATGTCTCTCATTTTAGTAATGTACATGGAATTTTCTGCCAATCCTTTTCCCCTTCCTCATCAATTCTAAATTGATTATCTATTATCATTGACTCCCGAACCAGAAGAAATAGGCTTACGAGGTACAAACAATCAAAATTCTCAATTTGGTGTTCTAGCAAATATTGTCTTCAGTCAGTATCACACTATCTAGTCTTTTTTTCATTGTTTGTTTATGGAACCTTGCTGTGCTCAAATTGGCTGTATTTGCCTATGTAACACTTCAAGATTGGTTATAAGTGCTTTGGCATATCTTGAAGAAGTGAGAAGTTACTACATGGACGCAAACTCTTATCTGTTCTACCACATATTTTAGACAAAATAGATCAGTTTTCTGTTGTAGACATGTGTACAAGGGATCCAATGTGTGCTGGGTCCCTTTTTGACATGTAAAATAAATCACTGTAATTTTAAAGATGATATAGGAGTTCCTGGCTTGGTCATAATTATTATTTCGCATGCAATTTGCCCATAGGACAATTGCAGTTGTGATAGGGGAATGGAAGTCATGAAGTTAGTGTGAATGACCTTCCATTTATTTACTATAGATATGCCAATGAGCATAAAGTGCGATAAGAACTGGTTTTCAGGTTAATACGTACTTTGTGTGTCAGCAACTGTCCACAGTGATATTGTAGTAAAAACTGAAAATATTGGACAGTACATGGTGAAGGGTACTCATCTAAAAAGTCAGAACTTGGTTGACACCTAAACAGAAAAGACTTATCTTAGTGTTAGCACTCCTTTCTGAGCAGAAGGTTGAGAAGTTTCATTCCAGAGGCTGGCAAACATAATCTTAGCTAAGACTTATGTGGTAAGTAGGTACTATCTTTCAAATAGAATGTTAAACCGAAGCCCTGTCTGCTTCCTCAGGTGGATGTACGAGATCTTGTGGTACTACTTGAAGAGCAAATGAGGCTTGCAGGTGTCCTCGGCAACATTCGTCTCTCAACCAATACCGCCAAAAATCAATTATCTGGTCAATGAACTCTGTTGTGGGATCTTGCTATATGCAGATTGGCTGCCATGTTCCCCTCCAATACAACAGTGACTAGATTTAATTGGTTGTGAAGTGCTTTATTATAACCTGAGGCTGTGAAATGTGCTGTATTTTACAAATACGACTGACCTGTGAATTTCCAACACTTAATGGTTTGTTTTGGATTTCTGAGACAATGTAGTTTTATTTGTACATTGACATTATACTGGGTTTATTGTGATGTTGAATTTCTTGTAATTTTGTAAATATTTTGACATTGTAAGTCAACATTATAAAAAAAAATTGAAGTAAGAATTTTGGGGGGGATTTTACATAATTCTTCACCTTGGCAAAATTTCTTGCATCAGTTGAAAGCTACCAAACCTACTTGTTTTAGAATTCCTGTCCTGTCCTGTTTGTAGCTACTTCTACTAGGGCGCTTTGACTTTCCATGACTAACTACGGGGCTTATACTGTGTGAGACCCCAGACTCTTCACAGGTGACTGGCCACTGGCCTTACCAACTGTCATGACTATGCCCTGGGTGTGTCACACACTTTGGCCTCTACCTTGTGAACTGTTGTCCTACTAACCCATTCGGATTATCTGCCTCTCCTGCCCATCCCAGTCTTCATGCACTTTGATGTAGGTACATCACCAGGTGAAGCTGATGGGCCTCTCATTCAGTGTTGCATGACTGCCAAGATGAGATTCTGGGGCACGGCTGTTGTTGTGCACAATCAGCTACTTGGAATCATAAGTGAGAGCTGGAGAGTTGTTGGACACTAGTTCTCCCCTACCCACATCCTTTTTGACATGGTGTGCGGCTTGGCAGGGGATCAAGAATGCTTGCCCTTGCAAGCATTTCCCATATATAAAATTTTAATAACCTGCTGTTATATTTGATAGTTTTCACAAGCCATGTTTAAATTCTTTGCACTATTCAGACTAAAGCCATAATGCGTCATGTTTTAACGTCACAATATAGTTTTTGAAAAAAATATTGCCAGTTGAATTCTCCTGGTTTGGGAGACCACATTTTTTGTGCAATTTTTGACTTAGAAATTGTGAACAGACTCCAGGACACTCAGTTGAGAAATAATTCTCCAAATGAGTTTTGGTTGTGGGGTGCATGTTTACTTTTCTTCTGGTCTGTCTTCCACATTAGGTTTTCTGGGTTAGTTTAAGTAGTTACTACTTGAAATTGGCAGAAATTTGATTTTAATTGCTCTTTTGTTGCTATATATTAACAGACTTGGTGTTCACGGAAGTATGGTTGATGTAGCCTGTTCAGTATCTAATGGTCATAAGGATAGCCCTAAAGACTAATTCCAGTGATTTGCACTTGGATTAGACTGTATTATTGAGCTTGTTCACTGTTTCAATGACAGGTACTTTTAATTGTCTATCAAGAGTTTAAAAGGACAGCTTTCTTTGTTGGTGCAGAGATGGCTCCAGAACCTTGGGACATATGGTTAGCAGTCTCAAAGTTGTCAGAGAATGTTTAGCAGAACTCATTGCTATAATTCCTAGGCATAATCAGGTATAGATTGGTCCATGATATACCCATTTAGTCTAGTACTGCCCAGTAGAGTCATAACCCTCCATGGTGGCAATGTTCTTTATACGTTGAATGGTTACAGTCTTCTAGGTTTCTTCTCCCAAAGGAATTTGGTGATCTTTTTCTAATTTGACAGATGACAGCTTGGCTCCATTGTTGGAAGAGACGGCTATTGAATGAAATGTTAATCTCAGGTTCATAAAAGATCCCATTGCACTATGATCAAGGGAGTCCTCCCCACTGTCCTGACTAATATTGATTACTTAACCAACATCTCTAAAAATCTGAACTTTATAACATTGACCTTGATTTGATTTTGATTTGGGGTGGTTTGAAACAGGCATAGGATCCTGGATTGAATGTTCATTTTAAGGACATATATTCATTCTTCCCAGGATGTTAATTGGGAAAGGAAGACCAGCAGATTTTGACCTTGAGAAATCCTTGGCCTGGTAGAGATTTTGCTGCTCAGTTAATTCTTTAAAAAACACTTTCTGCCATTTCCTCTCCTACAAGAGTGAACTGTTTGCTGGAGTGCTAAGGTGCTGTTGGCAAAACTGAAATCAGAAGAGGCTGTAGAAAGGCTGTAAATAAAAGTTATCAAGATGAATCGCTAGTTCATACAGCAGTTCAGTCATGCATCGACAATGCTCCTGGGTCTGATTTCACTCAGCACTCTACTGCATCTGTCACTCAGAATTGCAATGTATCGGTTTCAGAACTGTGAAGAAAATGCAGTTTGGTTTCATATGCCTTTACTTTTTTGGAAGTCTTTTTACATTTTTGGAATTGGGGAAGATGGCTGCAACTTTTGTGGGATGAAAACTTTAGCACTTGTCAAATTTCTCTGCATAATTTTAGTGAGATTATCAACCTGTTTAAAATGTATGTGTTTAAAAACAGGGAAAGGACTTACCTGTGGTGGTGATGTTTGTCATGTGTGGTTGAGAAAGCTAAACTAGCAGCTTTCAGACCTCTTGGTGTTTGCTCTTCTCTCGGAGGTTCTGTACAAGAGCTTAGTTTTTTTTTTATGTGATTTTATAAGGGACTAAACTTAAAAGCGATGGTGATTGGACTGGAAAGCATCTATGTTTTGGGGAGATGACATGTTTTGCAGGGATCCCTTTCCCTCTGTTACTTCACTACACCTGCCTACTCTTGCGTGAACAAAAGTGGATTTATTTTTGGTGAGCTCCGTGGAAAACTCTTGAAATATTGAGTGTTAAAACAAGCACCCCAAGTATATAAATATTCACCTATTCTTCATAATCTGAATATGTATCTGTTGAGTTACTATTGATTTAGTTTAGAATTAACAACTTTTTTTATCGCATGGCATTAGCAATGTGGTAGCTGTGGCTCATTTAGAAGAACATTTACCTCTGAGGCATATTGTGGAGCCAAGTTGCGCTTTGGAAGAGACGGCTATTGAATGAAATGTTAATCCCAGGCTCATAAAAGATCCCATTGCAATAATTGGGAGATGATCAGGGGAATTCTCCCCACTGCCCTGACTAGTATTGATCACTTAACCAACATGTCTAAAAATAGATGATCTGAACTTTCTAACATTGACCTTGGTTTGCACAAATTGGCTGCTGTATATCGTACATAACAAAAGTGACTACCCTCAAAAAGACTTATTTAGCTGTTAAGCACTTTGGGATGTCTTGAGGTCATGAAAGACTTTCTTTCAGTTTAGTAGTTATTTTCATTATTTGACTTTGGCTTGCTGAGCCTTGATTGTCCATATCCCTTTACTATCTTCCGCTCCGCTCCCAGTATTGTTATGAACAGCTCATATTTGAATGCATATATTCTGGAAGGATGAATTTCTCACTGTTTAGAAACCAATGCTTCCTTCTGAAAGAAAACTCTTGTGCATTATTCAATCACTTCAACTTTGAGTCCAACTGCAGGAATTAATTTCAAAGGCTAAAGCTATGCTCATGCCATGAAGGATTGCCCTGAGTGAAGTCTGTTGTTTGGAATCTGAAGGTTGCCTTTTGTGACTGCTATACATCATCAGCTGTGTTTACTAGCTGAGCTGTTAAGCAATGCAAAAATTCCTAGTTCAAACTCGAACTTTAGATAGTATCACTTACCTTTCTATTTATGTTGGTTAAGGGATAAATATTAGGAGAACTCCCCTGCTCTTTGAAATATGTTACTGCCCCAATCTAAATGAGTTAATTTGTGGTGTTTGCAAATGGGGGAATAATGCCTGCAAGGACCCTGGGACAATCCTGTCGCTCTCCTGTTGCATTGTGTGCTATAGAGCTCCAGGCCATGCTTTGTTATTCTTTTCCACTACATTTCCTGCATTACAGCAGTGTGCTTAAAAATACTTTATTGGCTGTGAGGCACTTTGGTACATCCTGAGATTTTGAAAGGGGTTTTATAAATGGAAGTTTTTTTGAGTCATTACCGATCATGCCGTACGTTTAAATACCTACAATGAGATTCTTATGTAACAAAAAGCATTAATAAGGTTGCAATTGTTTCACAGGAGCTTATACTGAATGAAGAGAAAATGGGTGATATTGCTCACTGGGTGAGCATGAAGATTGTGCAGTAGCTCATAAATTGTAGGATGAGACCTCACCTGAATCACTTGCGTCTATTGCATGAAAATTCTTCACTGATGATCAAATTACTTATTTAGATTTCTTTTTCACTGTTTGAATATGGTCGAACTATATTGGACCTTAAGAACAAAGGAACAGGAGTAGGCCATTCAGTTAGATCATGGCTGACCATCTACTTCAACATCAGTTTCTCGTGCTATTTCCACATCCCTTGATGTCATTAGTCTCCAGAAATCTATCAGTTTCTGTTTTGAACATGCTCAGTGATTGAGCTTCCACAGCCCACTGGTGTAGATAATTGCAAAGATTCACCACCCTTTGAGTGAAGAAATTCCTCCTCATCTCAGTCTTAAATGGCCTCCCCCTAATCCTGAGATTATGTCCTCTGTTTTTAGACTCACCAGCCAGGGAAAACATCTTTATCTACACCCACCCTGTTACCCTATAAGAATTTTCCAAGTTTCAATGAGGTCACTCCTCATTCTACGAAACTCTAGAGAATACAGACCCAGTCTCCCCAATCTCTCCTCACAACCCCACCATCCCCGGGATTAATCTGGTGAACCTCATTGCACTCCCTCTATGACAAGTGTATCCCTCTTTAGATAAGGGGACCAAAACTGTGCACAATATTCCTAGTGAGATCTTACCAAAGCTCTATACAACTGCATTAAGACATCTTTACTCCTATAGTCAAATCCCCTCCCATTCCATTTGTCTTCCTAATTGCTTGCTGCATCTGCATGCATTTTAGTGACTCATGAACAAGGACACCCAGGTACCTTTGGACACCTACACTTCCCAACCTCTCAACATTTAAAAAATAATTTGCCTTTCTGTTTCTTTCTACCGAAGTAAATAACTTCACACTTATTTACATTATAATCCATCTGCCTATGTTCTAGCCCATTCACTTAGTCTGTCCAAGTCCTCTTGAAGCCTCCTTGCATCCTCCTCACAACTTGCGTTCCCACCCAATTTAGTGTCAACAAATTTGGAAATATTACAACTGGTCCCTACATCCAAATCATTAGTATAGATTGTGAACAGCTGTGGACCTACCCCACTAGCAACAGCCTGCCATCCTGAGAATGTCCATTTATTTTACTGTCTGCTTTCTAACATTGACCTTGGTGTGCACAAATTGGCTGCTGTATATCGTACATAACAAAAGTGACTACCCTCAAATAGACTTATTTAGCTGTAAAGCACTTTGGGATGTCTTGAGGTCATGAAAGGCTTTCTTTCAGTTTAGTAGTTATTTTCGTTATTTGACTTTGGCTTTAAATGTTTTAAACAATTCTCAATTCATACCAGTATATTTCCCCCCACAATCCCATGCGGCCTAATTTTATTTACTAACCCCCTGTGAGGGATCTTATCAAAAGCCTTATGAAAATCAAAATACAGCACATCTACTGGTTCTCCTTTATCAATGCTACAAGTAATATCCTCAAAAACTCCAAGTTTTATCAAACACTATTTCCCTTTCATAAATCCATGATGACAGTGCCCAATTTTACCATTCTTTTCTAAATGTCCAATTATCACATCCATTATAATTGTAACATTTTTCCTACAACTGACGTCAAACTATCAGGTATGTAGTTCACCATTCTCCTCCTTCCACCCCCTTAAATAGTGGAGTTACATTTGCTACTTTCCAGTCCGCAGGAACCTTTTCAGAATCAATTGAATTTTGAAAGATAACCAGCAATGCATCCATTATCTCTCTAGCCACCTCTTTCAGCACTCTGGGATGAAGCTCATCTGATCCAAGGGATTCATCAACCTTCAATCCAGTTAACTTTTCAAGTACTACCTCTTTACTTACACTAATTTCTTTTAGTTCCTCAGTTTCACAAGTCCCTTTGTTGTCTAGTAATTCTGGGAGATTTTCTGTATCTTCTTCCATGAAGGCAAATGCAAAGTAACTGTTTAGATTCTTTGCCCAATTCTCCACTATAAATTCTCCTGCCCTACCTGTAATGGGCCCACTAGCTAATCTTTTCCTTTTCACATACCTAAAGAAACTTTTATAGTCCGCCTTTATGTTCCTTGCTAGTTTGCACTCATATTCCCTTTTCCCTTTCTTAATCAGTTTCTTGGTCCTTCTTTACTGGTTTATAAATAGCTCCCAATCCTCAGGTTTACCGCTTTTTCTGGCATCCTTATAAGTCACTTCCTTTGATCTAATACAATCTTTAACTTCTTTTGTTAACCACAGTTGATCTATCTTTCCCTTTGGGTGTTTGTGCATAAGAGGAATGTATATCTGTTGTAGACCATGTAGTATTTCTTGAAATACTATTTCCTGTCCACTGTCAAATCTTTTAGTGTATTTCCCTAATCCACCATAGTCAACTTGCCCCTCATACCTTCATAATTTCCATTCTTCAGACTTAAGACCCGGGTTTAAGAATTAACTAAATCACATTCAAACTTAATGCAAAATTCCATCATATTATGGTCACTATTTCCCAAAGGCTCCTTAACAGCAATTATTAATTATCCCTTTCTCATTACAAAACAGTAAATCTAAAATTGCCCGATCCCTATTTGGCTGTTCAATGTACTGCCAAAATCCATCTCATACACCCTCCAGGAATTCCTCCTCCCCAGCATAGTGCTGAATTGGTTAACCCAGTCCATGTGTAAAATGAAATCACTCATTATTACCCATGTTACGGACAGGAGGGATGTTTAATTTAAAAGACCTAACCTCTCCTTTCACCACCCATCCGTAAACAGAAAGGTGTTTTTGATTTTGATTTCCCCCTTTGTAATCAATGGCTTATTTTCCAACCTCTTGGTTTTGGTGTAATCCAATTTCTATTAATAACCCCACAGCAAATTTGAGATAGGGTAAACACAGAGGGGTTAGTTTATTTGCACACACGTAAACATGAGAGGCGGGTCGCAACATAGCCTCCTTTCACTCAAACAATAAAAGAGGGATAGCGAAAGAAAGATTTACAGGGCAAAGACCACAGATTAAAGAATTATTGTTTCACATAAGTCCAGAGTCCAGAATCAAAGTCTAGTGGTGTATTCCTTCACAGAGCTTGGCAGGTTGAAAACTGATGCTGGACAACTCAAGTTTCCAATAGGGCTGACTTCCATGATGAGATAGGTGCGTGGAGATGAAGTTGTCGTGTAGGTGATGGTACAGAAGTTTCTAGTAGAAGTGGTGTAGATGGGGGACAGGCATTCAAACCTGGACAGAGCCCTTTTTCCTCAGTTGCTATTTGCTAAATGGAAGATAGACTGATTTGCAGTACGGCAAGATAGTATAGCTGGTTCTCCCAGCTGGGGTGGGGGGATGTCATGTCACATGACTCCCACCTCTCCACTTTGGCTTGGACAAAAGGTGCAGAGATGCCTTTGCCTGGGTTCTTGAGATCCTTAAGGTTACAACAATTACTAATTTCAAAGGAGGTTGGAGGGTCATTTGTCTCCAGTGTCTCTGTAAACTCCAGTGGCCAGGCCTGGCTTATGAAAAGCAGATGGCTGTTGTACCATTCCCTTTCAATTTGGTCTCTCCAGCTCACAGGGTCATTAGTGTCTCCTCAGAGATAACGAGGTGTCAGTTTCTCTGATATTGCCTGAAAGTTATGTAAATACTCATTTTGTTTACTTTATAGTGGTTATACAATATACTAATGTTTTAACTATAAGTGTTTCACTATGTCTTTGGACTTTATCTCCCTGATAATAAAACCCTCTCATAGCACTAAGTTTTACTAGTAATCTTTGGAAAAAATAAACACACACGGCTGAATTTTGCCATTGGCGAGCAGGGGCGGGGTCTGCTCGCTGATGCGTAAAATGACGCAGGATGACACTGGGGGGATCCCCCGACGTCATCTCATCCCATTTAAATTTTCAGGAAGGTGGGAGCACAGCCAAATCAGCTGTGCGTCCGCTGACCTGTCAGTGGCTAATTGAGGCCATTGACAGGATCATTGAAACAACTAAAGGACCTGCCCGTCCAACATTAAGGTTGGCGGGCAGGCCAGGAGCCCCAGCGGGCAATAGAAAAAACATGAAACCTCATCCACCGGTGGGATGAGGCTTCAGGTAGGGATTTAAAAAGTTTAATTACGTTTTAGTGTAATTTATGAACATTGTCACGTGAGGGGGACATGTTAAGGATTTTTTTTTCTATTTTTAACGTTTTTAAAAGTGTCAGCGATCTCCCTGAGGCAGCACTTAGCCTCAAGGAGATATGTGCTCTTTCTTGTGCTTGTGCAAAAAAGCACACTCTCAATTTTAGGGAATCCCCCTGCTCCGCACAGGAAGCGCATAGTGCTTCCTGGCGGACGTCACCATGGGCGGACCTTAATTGGCCTGCCCACGTAAAATGGCGGCAGGGCCCGTTTCTCCGGCAGGGATTGACTCCCTGCGCGCCAGAGATTGGGTCGGGCCTGCCCGCTCGGCAGGCAGAAAATTTTGCCCACAGTTTCTAAACTTCACAATTCAAACCTAACCTCTCTTAGATCAAAGCACCCAGACTAGCTGCCTCTAATTCAATTAAATCACACACACACAGGCCGACATATATAGACACACCTCACTATTACTCTATTTTACAAATGATTCTAATAACATTATGAGAATTATTATATCTTCTTGACAGTAAGTGCCCTTAAGTTTTCAGTATTTTGGTTTGATTTGTATTGATTTTTGTTCAGGGTTACAGGCAGACATAGCTTCAGCCTTTATAAAGTATTCTCCAGTTTTTTAAATTTAGAAATTAGCCAGCATGATACACTACACCAAAAAAAATGTGTAGTTTGAGGTCTTAGCTCTTTTACATCCACATTACATGCATCTCTAATTTCCTGATTTATATCATGCCCAACATTAGCCCTACAGTTTGGTGGCCTTTGCTGTTTCTTAGCTCCACCCAAACCAATTCTAAACCTTGATCCTTCGATCTAAGATCCTGTGTTACTAATGTACTGATCTTGTCCCTTCTTAAGAACGCTACCCCACCTCCTTTTCCTTTTTGCCTTCTCCCTCCTAAATGCTGAATGTCCTTGGATATTCAGTTCCCAATCTTGGTCATGTAGCCACGTCCCCATAATGACAATTAAATCTTACCTATTTACCTCAATTTGTGCATTCAAATCATCAACTTTATTGCAAATGACAAACCTTTCTTCAGGCTCAACTTGCACTAATCAATTGCGGTGCTTGAGCCTAAATGAAATGAGCTGATGATAAGTAGTTTTGTGTAGTTTCCATGAACTAATTCCAAAATCATTTTTAATATTTGCAACAATCATCTTCTAACCTTGTAAATATATAAATACTCATTTTGTTTACTTCATTGTAGTTATACATTAGACTAATGTTTTAACTGTAAGTAGGTACGTTTTCAGTACTTTGAATTGATTTATATTGATTTTTGGAGAAGGGACCTCCACGATTGTACTTTGTCCAAAGGCATGTACAGTATACCAAACCACCAACCTTGCTCAAATTGGAATTTAGAGTGCTATTTTGGAATTCCCAAATTCATGGGAATGTCAACTGTAACACTTGCCAACCGGGACATGTGCCTGGAAAGAGTGAGTAGCTATGGTAAAACAAAAACTAGGTATGTGGGAGCAACATTCCCCATAATTGCGGGTAAGAACCTGGTCATCAGATGCAAGATGCTCTCAGTGCTACTGTTTGTAGCGTTGGTCTGCTCCGTACCCAACTCCTGTGTTATGGCAAACACTTGAACCAGCTTCTGTGTTACTTGGAGATCAAAAATGGACCATATCCACAGGGACATGATGTACAAATTTCAAGACAAGGTGGGGGGAATAAACACACCCAATGTTGCTCTCATCTGGTGGCTGCATTAAGCTCTGCATATACCCTCAGTGCACAAATGCCAAGTGTCATTGCATGCTGAGATTCTCTCTGTCCCCGATGTTGCAAAGGATGGGTCTGGCCATGTTGCCCTTGGAATGTTGCAGTCAGTTGGACCATGCTGTACCATTTGTCCCCTGTGGTGAGGTTTATGCAGAAAAACACCTTTTGGACCACAAATCCTCAAGGTAGTGGTCTGCATGTAAAGTTCTTGAGCCCCACGGGAATAGGAGATTGGGGGGATCCTGTTGGATGGTTCCCTGAGCAGCCTGTCTATCCTTTGGCAGAAACTGCATTGCCAGAATTTTCAAACAAAGGATCAAGACGTAGCTTGGCTGATGGTGAGAAAGGCCCTTTCTGCACGCCTGGTGTGTCTCCCCTCTTTGCCTGTTGCCCTCGAGGTGGCTGTGGTGTGGAAGGGATCATTGCCCATCTCCTTCTGGAATGTACCTTTGCAAAGAAGTTCTGGAAAGACATGCAGTGGGTTTTGTTCAGGTTCATTCTGAGAAGCTCTGTGGCACAGGACTCTGTGCTGAATGGGCTGTTCTCAGGCATGCACTCTGAGACAGACATCAACTGTTCCTGAAGGACCACCAACTCTGTAAAAGGCACTCTCTGATCTACTGGTAACCTGCTGATCTTCCAGTGCAAAGATTTGTCCGTGACCGTTGTAGATTGACATGTACCAAGTTCCAGGAATGCAGGACGCACAAAAGTTTTAGGCAGCCACTGCAAAGTCTCAATAGTGAAAGGACGCTGTGTAAGGTCCCCCTGCCATAGTATACTGAGGGGCTGGAACTGTGTAAAATCTCTCGGGTGATATCTTTGTCATGAAATAAGTATTGTAAATATCATGTGTAATTGCAGTTGTATTGAGGTACCTCAGAGTGCCACATGCTTTATGGAAAGAACTTGAACTGTATTACACTTTTGATGTCCAATTGGAAAAGTTATGGAATGTAATTTTACATATCTTTATGAAGAAAATATATTTTGTGAAAGTAAGCTCTGCCAAATAATACGAGGAAAATGTAACAGTATTGTAGAATCATAAAGGAGGTTTGGTCCATCATGCCTATGCCAGCTCTTTGAAAGAGCTATCCAATTAGTCACACTCATTTGTCTCTTCCTCATAGTCCTGTTTTTTTCCCCCTTTTGTAGTATATACCCAGTTCCCTTTTGAAAAGTATTACTGCATCTGTTCCACCACCCTTTAGGGTAGTTTGGTCATGTCAGAGGTTATAAAGGCAGTAAAATGTAACATTTATCTTCAGAGTTGCCTTGTCATCATCAGTTAAGAATTACAGTTTCTCCTAATTTACAGAATTGTTTTGATGTAAATAATGGATTTTTTCCCTCAAATTTATTGTAAACTGCTGACAATTTTCAGAATTTTAGAAAATATAATAGCTCAATAATGAAAGCTGATTGTAGAAAAATGCCAGATCTTGAATCTACCTCTTAAATTGTATCACTGTTTTAAAACAAAATTGTCCGGCTGGATGATGTCATTTGTTGAGTGCATCTGATTCAAGATGTGCTGAGCTACCTGAGAAAGGAAAGGTCCATTAAAGTAGCCAGGAAATAAGGTTTGTCATATTGCTGGAGACATTTATTTACAATTTTGAGCTTTAAACAATAGAATTTGAAGTAACCAATTATTTCAGTATTGGTCAACTTTTAAAAAGCTAACTTTAAAAACAAAGGAAAATAATGCCAATGCTGGAAATCTGAAATAAAATCAGAAAATGCAGGAAATTCTAAACAGGCTGAGCAGCATCTGCGCAAGAATAACAGTTAAATTTTCAGGTTGATAACCTCAATGACCTCATGTAACTTTAGTTTGGTCTTCTTTGGTTTCCTTAACAGCAGTTATCATAAGCTAACCTTTGACCCAGAGTGCCCAGTATCTGGGTAACCAGAGAACCCAACAGCTGAACAGAAACCCTTGATGCTGTGTCATCACCTGAACTCCTCTTCAGAAAATGGTAGAAAAAGGACGCTATCAGATATGAACTATGGAATAGATTTATTTGCTGAGCAGTGAGAAAATGGTAACCAGGATAAGGAGTATACTTCTAGGAATTACAAACTAGAACCATAAAAAAGTTATGGTGCAGAAGGAGGCCATTCAGCTCATGTCTCGCCATCCAAAAAAAAAGAGAAAAAAAAACTAGCCACTTATTTTTTAATCCCCCCTTCCAGCACCTGGTCCGTAGCCATGCAGATTACAGCATTTCAGGTGTAGATCCAGGTACCTTTTAAATGAGTTGAGCGTTTCAGCTTCAGCCACCAATTTAGGCAGTGAATTCCAGATGTGCACCACCCTCTGTGTGAAAAGGTTTTTCCTCTTGTCCCCTCTAATCCTTCCACCAATCACCTTAAATCTATGCCCCCTGGTAATTGACCCCCCCTTTAGGGGAAATTTGTCTTTTCTGTCTACCCTATCTAGACCCCTCATAATTTTGTACACCTCAATTAGGTCACCCCTCAGCCTCCTTTATTCTAAGCAAAACAACCCTAGCCTATTCAATCTTTCCTCATAGCTGCAATTTTCCAACCCTGGCAACATTTTTGCAAATCTCCTCTGTACTCTCTCTGGAGCAATTATGTTCTCCCTGCAATGTGGTGACCAGAACTGTACACAAAATTCCAGCTGTGACCTAACCAGCATTTCATACAGTTCCAGGATTACATCCCTGCTTTTGTATTCAATACCTTGCCCAATAAAGAAAGTATTCAATATGCTTTCTTTACCACCTTATCCACATGTCCTGTCACCTTCAGGGACCTGTGGACAAGCGCTCCAAGGTCTGTCACTTCATCAATCCCTCTCAACATCCTCCTGTTTATTGAGCATTCCTTTGCTTTGTTTGTGCTCCCCAAATGCATGACCTAACACTTTTCTGGATTGAATTCCAAACTCTTTAATAATTCACAGAATGTAGAAGAACTTGAGTTTCCTGTGCTGACACTGGCATGTAAAACTGAACCTGAAGCATTGATCATAACTTTAAATATCCTTTGAAAATGGACTGAACCAAAGGAAATTAATAAGCACCTCTCAAACTTGGGTAGAACTACCAAGAAAATATATACTTATTTAAAAACCCATAGGATATATGTGTTCAAATTGAATGGGAGAAAACTAATTGGTTTGAAATATTTTGAATGGCCTACAAGACATTACACCATCTAGAACAGTGCCAACCTAATTGCTGCTGTCCAATTACAATGTATTCACCAGCACTTTGAGCAGGATTGCAGCCTATGTAAATAAGGAAGGCTTGTCATGTTATTTGGAAAATGTTAAGAAGAAGTATGCCTTACAGTTGGAGGGAAGACAGTTGCACAGGAGATAACGTTTGCATGCCTTTGTGAGTTGCTGTCAAAATGGAAGTTGTGAAGAAGACATCAAAGAAGACATGAAGGATTGGACGACTTCTTCTGCCTTTGGATGGTTTAGCAGGATGTGAAAGCCTAAAGATAGCTTTGTTTTAACGAAATTAGGTGTTTATGAACTGTTTATCTCTATTTTATTATGGATATGAATGTTGGGACAGGAAAAAGGTTAATCAAATACGATAAAAACTATTGAGCAATAAATAATAACGGCAGAAAGCAGTTGTTTGAGAATAATACTGAGAGCATCCAACATGCAAAGAATCAAGAGTGATGCAAGAGTGTGGTTTGGACAAGAAACAGTGCCCATACAAAAGATCAAAGAAGATGCTTTGAGTGTATTTTAAGAATGGGAACAATCAAACTATCCTTCATAGCCTTGCATGCAGAGGTACATGGAAAAGAAGCAGAGAAAGACTAAGGAATTGCTTGCAGGCAATTGAGTGAAATGGTTATTGGAAGATGAAGTGTATAGATGGATATGGATTATGTCCTAACAAAGAGGGAACAAGGTATTGTCTTATTATTGTTGCTTCCTACCAGAAGTAAAGTGTTTTGTGAGCTGGATAGCCATGGTTGTGCATTGAAGGGTTGGACCTTCCAATAGAGTTCTTGGATGAAATTTGCAATAAAGGTGACCTGTTAAATGCTTGAGTGCAATTACTAATACTGGGTCTGGAAGTGACTCTTGCATCAGAAAATGATCATATTCCTGAGAAAGAGTCTCTGAGTGCAAGAGGACAGTCTTGCAGTGTTGGTCCCAGTAGACCTACAAGGGCAAGTGGAGGTCATAACTTGAATCGATTACACAATCATCCTGAACTTACAATCAAAATTTTAAACTTACCAGCTGAACAGAACTAAAAGCAGAAGTCCTCATGAACGTGAAATTTTGATAGCTGTCAGTAAATTTTGCGGATAAACTGATGAGAGGCAAAACAAAGGGAATTAGATGTTTGGAGTTTATTGAGGTACCACATAAGGGGCAACCAGCATTGTCACATAGGTGGATTTCTACTGGAAAAGTCCTTGCAGATGGAACTTATGAGGCTAAAGTGAAGCTTTTTGTTAGGGGTTTTGAAGAGCAACTGGGTGATACAGATGTTAGAGTAGACTCTCCCACAGGTGAAAAATAATCTTGATATCTGTTTGACCACATATTCATGGGAATGTATTTCTAACGACATAAAAGTTGTGTTTCTGCAAGGTGATACTTTTGCAGTGTTTCTGAAACCACCCCAAAAGGCAGATTCAGAAGGAGAACTGTAGAAACTTAAAAAAAAATGCATCTGTGGCCTGATTGATACTTACAGATGTGGTGTTTTTGTGTGAGATCTGTTTCGCTGAA
The DNA here is from genome assembly GCF_017639515.1 of Carcharodon carcharias. NCBI lineage: Eukaryota > Metazoa > Chordata > Chondrichthyes > Lamniformes > Lamnidae > Carcharodon > Carcharodon carcharias. The sequence goes on along the minus strand of NC_054484.1, from coordinate 95,332,892 downwards.
AATGGGTTGTGTTCAAGTAAAAGCAAATTCCACAATGTTTTATCACTGTTATAAAGGAAAAAATGTAAACATTTTCATGATGCATGCTGATCTCTTAAGGGACGGTACTAAGGTAATTGAGAAACATGCTATCAATAAGAGTAGAATTTAAATTAGAAGTCAGCCTTGTGGGCTTTTAAATGTAGATATTAAGCAGAGTTGGACTGGAATAACTTTAATACAGCAATCCTAATTAGAGTGTGTTACTCCCATCCTGATTAATCATACTAGGTCATCACAAAGATGATCTTGTATCTAAAGAAGAGACAGAGCAATTATGATTGGCCGTTGAATGTGTTGGGCACTCAGGATAGACCAGTTGCTAGTTTTGATGTATTAGAGTAGAGCTACATTGAAGCACCTTAAATTAGAGAATGTTTTAAGGACAAATAAAAATCAAAGCTGGAGAATTGCATACTTGAGTTCCCATCCTTAGGTGACCCAAAAAACATGAAACTAATCATTTTTTCGATTTTTCATGTGCTATTCTTCCTAATGGATATTATAGTGCAGCTGGTTTCATAATATTTATTTATGGGTGAAAATAGAAAATGTTGTTCTTAAGGTTGGGAATCTAAGAAAATAAAGAGTTGTTAAAAATACTTTGGTTGCTGAAACATTGTCACTTGTAGAGGCAATGGTCATGGGATTCTATTTTTTCAAATACTTAAGGGAGATTCTGTACAAGGGGCATTCTGAAGACAACGTAACCATTCAATGTTATGTAGATAATTGTTCATTGTGCATTGTATGAAAAATGAGAGTGAAAAAGGTTGCAGATTGATCCTGCTAGCTTGAAGCAAATGCTGGAGAGAAAGGAATTGTCAGAGTAAATGGGTGGATGCAGGCCTTTGAGATTTGGTTGACTATTAACTGCCCCCTGAAATGGTCTAGCAAACCACTAAGTTAAAGGGCAATTAAGGATGGGCAGCAAATGCTGGTTTTGCCAGCAATGTCCATATCCCATAACAAAAAATAAAGAAAAAAATGTCAGCTCAGTAAGGAAAGTTAGCACGGATTTGTTAAGGGCAAAGTACGTTTAACTTACATGCTTGAGTGTTTTTGATGAGGTAACATTGTGATAATGAGGGTAATAAAGTTGATGTGGTGTACATGGACGTCTAAAAGGCATTTGATAAAGTGCCACATAACAGACTTGTCAGTAAAGTTATAGCTTGTGGAATAAAAGGGACAGTACAACATGGATATAAAATTGGATGAGTGACAGGAAATGGAGTAGTGGTGAATGGTTGTTTTTGGACTGGAAAAAGGTTTTGAGTGGGGTTCCCAGGCATCAGTATTAGGACCCCTGTAGCTGTTGATCTATAATAATGACCTAGACTTTGGTGCAGAGGACACAAATTCATAATTTGTGGATTACACAAAACTTAGAAGTATTGTGAACTCTGTGAGAGTGATATTAAACTTCAAAAGGATGTAGGCAGGCTGGTGGAATGGGTGGACAAGTGCCAGATGACATTTATTGCGGAGAAGAGTGTAGTATTTTATTTTAGTTGGAAAATGAGGAGAGGCAATATAAAATAATGGGTACAATTCTAAATAGGGTGCTGAAGCAGGGAGCCCTGGGAGTATTTGTGCAAAGACTATTGAATGTGGCAGGGCAGATTGAGAGCGCAGTTAAAGAAGCATACAAGATCCTGGGATTTATAAATAGAGACAAAAGCAAGGAAGCTATGATAAACCTGTATAAAACACTGGTTCAGCCTCAGCTGGAGTATTGTGCCCATTTCTGGGCGCTGGACTTTAGGAAGAATGTATAGGCATTAGAGAGGGTGCAGAAAAGATTCATGAGAGTGGTTCCAGGGATGAGGAACTTCAGTTACGTAGATAGATTGGAGAAGCTAGGGCTGTTCTCCTTGGAGAAGAGAAGGCAGAGAGGAGATTTGATAGAGTTATTCAAAATCATGAGGGTTATGAACAGATTAGGCAGGGAGAAACTGTTCTCATTGACAGAAAGATTGAGAACCAGAAGACACCAGTTTAAGGTGATTGCCATTGCTTCTTTTGCCAATGTGAGGAAAAACGTTTTTATGCAATAAAGTGGTTAGGATCTTGGATGCACAACCTGAGAGTGTGGTGGAGGCAGACTCAATTGTGGCTTTCAAAAGAGAATTGGTTTATTATCTGAAGAGGAAATATTTATAAGTCTGTGGAGAAAAGGTAAGGGAGTGGCACTAGATGAATAGCTCTTGCAGGGAGCCTGCACAGACGAACTGGGCTGAATGGCCTCCTGTGTTGTAACCATTCTATGATTCTAGGATGGCCACTGAAAATATCCAAGTTTTTTGTAAGGTGTGCTTACTGATGCTCACTATAACTACAAGCATACCAAGCAAGACACTTCAAAACTAGTCCATAAATATCAGTTTATCAGAAAATGGATAGCACTGATGGAAGCTATTTGACCCATTTATGCCTATGTCTTAAATCTGTCTCCTCTGGTTACCAACTCTTCAGCCTTTGGAAATAGGTTCTCCTTATTCACTCTATTAAAACCAGTCAAGAATTTAGAACACCTTTTATCAAATCTCCCCTTAACCTTCTCACCTTGAAAGAGTAGAAGTCCAATTTTTCCGGTGTTGCCATTGAACTGAAGCTCCCCATCTCTGGGGTCATTCTCATAAATCTCTTCTGCACCCTCTCTAGGGCTTTGACATCCTTCCAAAAATTGGTGCCCAGAATTAAACACAATACCCCATCTGAGACCTAACCTTTGTTTTTATAAAGGCATTGCTTTCTTCCTTTTATATCCAATCGTTTATAAAACCATTTTTTAAAAAAAGCCTTCTCAACATTTTCTCCTACCTTCAACAATTTCTGTACTAACTTGTGGCAGGTGCTGAGGGAACCAAGATAGGAGAAAAGTTTATTTAACCTTGCCCTCATCAGTCCATCTGTCACAGATACAAAAAGGACAAATCCAATCTGGACAATTATGGCGCCAACTACTCTTGATCATCAGCCAAGTGATGGAAGATGTCGGTGACAGTGCTGTGAGCTGGCACTTACTAATAAACAATCCCAGTGATGATGTGAGAGTGTCAGCCTTGACATCAAGACAGTATTTGACACAGTCTTAGCAAAATTGATGGGAATTGGGAGGAGAAGTTTTCCACTGTCTAGATGCATACCTAGCACAAAGGAAGAGGGTTCTGGTGTTGGAGGCCATTCATCTCAGCCCAGGAACATCACTGCTGGGATTCCTCAGGGCAGTGTTCTAGGACCAACCATTGTCAACTGCTTCATCAAAGACCTTCACTCCATCTTAAGGTCAGAACTGGTGATGTTTGCTAATGATTGTTCAATATTCAGCCCTTTTTGCAACTCTTAAGATAATGAAACAGCTTGTGCCCACATGCATCAGGACCTGGATAACATTCATTTGTGTCAGCCATCGACCATTTCCAGCAAGAGAGAATCTAACCATTTCCCCCTGACATTGAATAGCGTTACCTTTGAATAGCCCACCACCAACAATCTGCGGCCAGCATTGACCAGAAATTTAACTGGACTAGCCATATAAATACTGACACGACGAGCAGGTCAGAGGCTGGGTATTTTACAATGAGTTACTTGCCTCTAACTTCCAAGAGCTTTTCCACCATCTGAAAAACACAAGTCAGGAGTACCGTGGAAAACTCTCTACTTGCCTGGATGACTGCAACTCCAACAACACTGGGAGCTTGACAGCATCCACAGTTGCCCACTTGATGGGAATACCATACACCACCTTAAAAATTCACTACAACCATTGCACTGTATTTGCAGTGTGTATAATTTCAAAGATGTGCTTTAGTAAATCAAGAAGGCTTCTTTGACAGCGCCTCCCAAACCTATGACCTTTACTGCCTAGGAGAACAAGGGTAACAGACACATGGGAACACCACCACCTCCAAGTGACGTTCTGGCCTAACCTGGAAACATACTGCCTTCCTTCATCGCTGGGTCAAAATCGTGGAACTTCCTACTTCAGGGGAAGTACCTCATCACCTGGTTAATCTCTCTTTCCATTTTTGAACTGGAGTGTAACATTTGAGGATTTTTCTAAGGAAGGTTGTAAGATTGTGACTAGTGCCTTCACAATTTCCACCCTTATTTCCATTAGTAACTTAGGATGTATCCCATCCTGGACCAGTTGACTTTTCTACTTTAAGGATTCTTTTAATTGCATCCTTTTCTAAAAATCTTGTCTAATATTGCTACTGCCGCCCCCTTTACTGCTGTTAGCAATATCCTTTCCTCTGGTGAAGACAGATGCAAAGTACTCATTAAGAACTTCAGCCAGGCCCTTTTCCTCCACAGGAAGATCGTCTTTTTGGTCTTTAATCAGTTCCACCCTTCCTTTGACTATCCTTTTACTATTTGGATTTATAAAAGACTTCTACATTCTGTATTATGTTAACTACTAATCTAGTCTGGTACTCTCTCTTTGCCCCTCTAATTAGATAACTTTTCAGATCTCTATTTTCTATATTCAGCTTGGTTCTCTACTGTATTACTGATGTTACAGTTGTTATAAGCTTCTGTTTTCTATCTCATTTAACCTTTTATCTTTAGCCATCCAGGGAGCTCAGCTTTGAGTGCCCTTCCTTTCATCCTCATGGCAATATGTCTACTTTTATCTGAACCATCATTTCTTTGAAGGGCCCTGATTGTTGAATTATAAGGGATAAAGGATCACTAGGAGGCAACGAAGTCCTGCCAGCCTGTTCTGTCATTCAATGAGATCATGGCTGATCTGTGACCTAACTCCATAGACCCACCTTTGCTCCATATTCCTTAATACCGTTAGTTAACAAAGGTGAAGGTTAACAAATCTGACATCTGTCCATCTCAGATTTAACTTTAGCAATTGCTATGCTGTTTACAGAAGAGCGTTTTAAACTTCTGTCTCTCTTTGTGTGTAGAAATGTTTCTAGCTTCACTGTGAAAAGGCTTGGCTCTAACATTTAGGCTATGTTCCCTAGTCCTAGACCCCCCAATCAATGAAAATAATTTGTCTCCATCTCCTTTTTTGATTCCTCTTAATATCTTTCAAACTTTGATTGACTCACCTTTTGAACTTTTAAGAGTCAGAGAATACACCCTAGTTTGTGCAATCTCCCCATGTAATTTCATCCTTGGAGTCCATGTATCATTTTGGTAAATCTGCACCACAATCCATTTGAGGCCAGTATAATTTTCCTGAGATGTGGTGCCCAAAGCAAAACACAGTACTCCCAGTGTGGCCTAACTAGGTTTGAGGCGAAACAGTATGCTACAGTTTTACAATCAACTTCTGATCCCAATTTACCTGGGCCAGGTCCTTTTTCAACTCACAGAATCGCACAGTGCAGTAGAGGCCTTTCGGCCCATCAAGTCTGCACCAACACATGAGAAACACCTGACCTACCTTCCTAATCCCATTTACCAGTACTTGGCCCATAGCCTTGAATGTTATGATGTGCTAAGTGCCTTACTTTTTAAAGGCTGTGAGGCAACCTGCCTCCACCACCCTCCCAGGTAACGCATTCTAGACCGTCACCACCCTCTGGGTAAAAAGGTTTTTCCTCACATTCCCCCTAAAGCTCCTGCCCCTCACCTTGAACTTGTGTCCCCTCCTGACTACCTTTCAACTAAGGGGAACAGCTGCTCCCTATCCATCCTGTCCATGCCCCTCATAACCTTGTACACCTCGATCAGGTTGCCCCTCCGTCTTCTCTGCTTCAACTAAAATAACCCAAGTCTATCCAACCTCTCTTCATAACATAAGTGTTTCATCCCAGGCAATATCGTGGTGAATCTCCTCTGCACCCACTCCAGTGCAATCACATCCTTCTTATAATGTGGCGACCAGAACGGCACACAGCACTCCAGCTGTGGCCTCACCAAGGTTCTATACAACTCCAACATGACTGCCCTACTTTTGTAATCAATGCCTCGATTGAAGAAGGCAAGTGTCCCATATGTCTTTTTCACCACCCCACTAACATGCCCTTCCACCTTCAGAGATCTATGGACACACACACAAGGTCCCTTTGTTCCTTGGAACTTCCTAGTGTCATGTCGTTCATTGAATATGTCCTTGTCAAATTACTCCTTCCAAAGTGTATCACCTCACATTTTTCAGGGTTAAATGCCATCTGCCACTTATCTGCCCATTTGACCATCCCGTCTATACCTTCCTGTAGCGCAAGACACTTAACCTCACTGTTAACCACCCGGCCAGTCTTTGTGTCATCCACAAACTTACTAATCCTACCCCCCACATAGTCACCTAGGTCGTTTATATAAATGCGAATTATAGGGGGCCCAGCATAGATCCCTGTGGTATGCCACTGGACACTGGCTTCCAGTCATTAAAGCATCCTTCTGTCATCACCCTCTGTCTCCTACAACTAAGCCAATTTTGAATCCACTTTATCAAATTACCCTGTATCCCATGTGCATTTGCCTTCTTTATAAGTCTCCCATGTGGGACCTTGTCAAAAGCTTTGCTGAAATTCATATAAACTACATCAACTGCACTACCCACATCTACACACCTGGTCACCTCCTCAAAAAATTCAATCAAGTTTGTTAGGCATGACCTCCCTCTGACAAAGCCATGCTGACTATCCCTGATCAAACCTTGCTTCTCCAAGTGGAGATAGATTCTCTCCTTCAGAATTTTCTCCAATAGTTTCCCTACCACTGACGCCAGACTCACTGGTCTGTAGCTCCCTGGCTTATCTCTACAACCCTTCTTAAATAGCGGAACCATATTAGCTGTTCTCCAGTCCTCTGGCACCTCCCCCGTGGCCAGAGAGGAATTAAAAATTTGGGTCAGAGCCCGTGTGATCTCCTCCCTTGCCTCTCTCAGCAGTCTGGGACACAAATCATCCGGACCTGGAGATTTGTCCACTTTTAAGCCTGCCAACACCTCCGATACCTTGTCACTCCCTATTACAATTTGCTCAAGAACCTCGCAGTCTCTCTCCCCGAGTTTGATACCTTCATCCTCATTCTCTTGGGTGAAGTCGGATGTGAAGTATTCATTCAACACTATCGATGTCCTCTGGCATCACCCATAGATTGCTCCCTTGGTCCCTAGTGGGCCCTACTCTTTCCCAGGTTATCCTCTTCCCATTGATATACTTATCGAATATCTTGGGATTTTCCCTGCTTTTACCAGCCAGAGCTTTCACATATCCCTTTTTTGCTCTCTGAATTGCTTTCTGCACCCTGCACTGTCTGTACTCCACTAATGCCTCTGCTGATTTGCTTCCCTTGTACCTGCTAAAAGCCTCTCTGTTCCTTCTCATCGTATCCTGAATATCTCTGGCCATCCATGGTTCTCTGGGCTTGTTACTTATTCCTATCACCCTAGAGGGAACATGTTAAGCCTGTATCCTCCCTATTTCCTTTTTGCACACCCCCCACTGATCTTCTGTAGATTTCCCCACAAGTAGTGTTCCCAGCCTACCTTGGTCAGATCCTGCCTTATTTTACTAAAATTCACTCTCCCCCAATCCAAAACGTTTTTTTGCAACTTGTCTATTTCTTTGTCCATAACAAGCTTAAATTGTACCATGTTGTGGTCGCTATCACTAAAATGCTCCCCCACCATCACCTCAGCCACCTGCCCGGCTTCATTCCCCAGAATTAGGTCCCTTGTTGGACCCCCTACATATTGACCTAAAAAGTTCTCCTGTACACATTTCAAGAAATCCACTCCATCCAAGCCCTTAACACTATGTCTATCCCAATTAATGTTGGGAAAGTTGAAATCACTTAATATACTTACCCTATTGTTATTGTTTTTACACACCTCCGCAAATTGTGCACATATTTGCTCCTCAATTTCCCGCTGACTATCTGGGGGTCTATAATAAACACCTAACAATGTGGCTGTTCCTTTTTTATTCCTAAGCTCTATCCACAAAGCCTCTACCTCTACCGAAGTTAATCTTTCTCTGGTTAAGTATTCTTGCACTTGTTTGTTCTTTGTCCTTTTCCAGAACTATTCTGAACCTGATGGTATTATAATCACTCCCCCAAATGCTTTCCTACTGAAATATGCACCACTTGCCTTCTTCTTGCCCTCAGGATTACAACTTTTTACTTCACTTTTCTTGTGCGCTCCCTATATTTCTCCCTAACTGCTTTTTATTCCAACTTCATACTCATTCTCTTCTCAGTCATTTTTTTTCCCTTCCTGTCTATGTCACTCTCGCATTCTTCTTTCTCCCTTATTACTCTGTCACAGAAGGTGGGCGAAGGTAATGTTCTTACCTCTGTACAAATGGACTAACAATGCATCTCAAACTAATAAATGGATTTCATTGAAGCTTGGTACGTAGAGTATGGCCCAAGGAAGAACTGATTAGTTTTTGGTGAAGATGTTGATTTATATCTGAATCCTAGAATTTTTGAACAGATTTGTTAACATTGGGGATGGGGTAAATTGACATTTTTAAAAAAATGTTGATTGTTTTAGAATGTTGTGGATTCTCACAGTTACTGTGATGGAATTTGTCACAGTTGTCAAAATGTGAGCAGAGTTGCAGAGCAGATTGTTGGATGTGGATTAGCCTGAAGCCTCATTTCTGTGAGATGGATGCTTTTAATAAAATTATTTCTATTTCAGCCTTGTAGTTACAGAGCATCAGCCAGGCAGGGAAAAAACCTTAAGGAGGAACTGCGTAATTATAATAACATTGGGTTAACACAGCATGGTGGAGGTATGCGCTCTACTGAGTGCCCTCTCTCCTTGTTTCTCTTCTGCACCCCTCATTACATTTAATATTCCCTTTTACACCTTTTTGTTTCGTATTTCCTTTTCCCACTCTTTCCTTCTGTCTTTTCTCATTTTCTTTCTCCCTCTGTCTATCCTTTCCTCCCTCATTTCTCATTTCTCTTTCCTTATTCCCTCTCCTTACGTTGTGTTTCTCCTTGTCTGTCATTTCCTTTTTCTCTTTTCCTCATTCTGTTCCTTGATCATCATCTTTTAATTTATCCCAGCTCTTACCCTCTCTAGTACACATAATTATTGCCTCCTTGTTCCCTCATTTTATTTTACCTTGTCTCTTCTTTCATTTCTCTCTCATTCATCTATCCTTGTCTTTAATTTTTTTTCTTCCCATCTCTCGGATTTCACCTTTCTCTTGTTCCATCTGTCTTGCAGTTATCACCAGCAGTAACCCGAATAATTTCTTGTTCTCTCTTTCTAACATGTTTTCAATTTCAATTGTGTTTTCACAATTGCATAAGTAATTCTATAATTGCAAATTGGCTCACATTTTTAGGATTTAAAAACGTTTGAAGCCAACCTGCTTCTCTGACATGGGAGGGTTGGGTATAAATTGGGATTAGTACAAGAAAATGCTTTGTGAAAATGTTCTTGCTAAAGATGAATTAATATGAAATGCATAGATACAGACCAACTTACCGTTGCAAGATTGTTTTATTTTAGAAGAGAGAACATGAGTATTTGTTTTGGGAGTACTGTACAGTTGCCATTAAGTTTATATGACAATAGATTGACGGGCTGGGATTATTGGTATAATGTTTTACACACTGGCAACCATGTGTTTGTTGGGAATTGGTGCAGTTGGGTGACAGTTGCTCAAGACCATTTAGGTATCAAGGGCTCTTTCTATGACTAGAGCTCGTTAAAGGGTAAAGTCATACCTTATGAAGAAGTTTGGGAGTATGGGGTGGTGTTGGGATGGTGTCTGGGTAATGTAGGCTTCCAAGAAAAGCTAGATTACCTTGTATCTCTGAAACTCCAAACTGATGTTGTTCGTGGACAGTACTGACTGGGTTATTTCACATACAGGTTGTGCATGTGCTTGTATCCATGTATTCCAAAAATACTACAACTCTGTCTGTATTTTGGTTTTAAAACTGAGAGGGAAGATGTAATGCAAGGTTTTCGTCCACTCTTGATGAATGAGCAGTACATATTTTGACAGCTGTTAGCACTCTGTGCTGAGCAGGTAAGTAGATCATAAACACTGGAAAACTGTTTGAGGCCTACACAGTGTAACATTTTTGTTCTGCACTACAGGTTCAAAGGACCTTGTTGTAAAAGCTCAAGTATTAGCGGGTGGCAGAGGAAAAGGGGTATTTGAAGGTGGTCTGAAAGGAGGAGTCAGAATTGTTTATTCGTAAGTATTGTAAGGTAAACCCACATTTTTAATCCCTCCCTAAAGCTTTATACAAGAGTTAGATGCCTGTAGCATCATCTGTGTTTCTTCCCACCATACATATCACAAGTGCCATAAATGCTAGAGAAATGTTTGGACAAAATATTTTAAGTATGTAATTGAAAACAACAAAAGCAGGTATAAATTCATTTAACCAGTCTTGACTGTTTACTTTGAAGAGTGAGGTATTTTAAAATCTACCTAATTAAGATTTAGTCACATGGTATCACAGAACTGAGCATTCTTGAAGAAAGAGACAAGCTGTCAAAGCATTTGGTCTTACACTCATCAGGTCAGATGCAAGTATACCAAGTTTCAAAGGGAACAACAATTTTTACAGCATGGGAAAAGGGTGCTGATTGGTTGGCAAGTGGACTCCGTATCTCCATGGCAACGTCTGAGCCAATGCACTAGGGGCCAGTTATCCCCCAAGCTTTTGTTTAAATTCAAAAAAGACAAGCTGACTCAGGTCGAGATGTTGCCACTGGGAAATGCACCAGGGAACTGATGTCCCCTGTTATGGGACAAAAATCACTAGGAGTCTGGATAAAGCTGAAGTCAGAAAGTCTTTACTACAAGTGCGCGAGGGAGACTCTTCAACGAAAAGAAGTCTCTTGAAAACTTTCAGTTACAACAGATCCTTTTAAACAGCAATTTGAGGAGGATGTGTCCCTTTGTATGATCGTACTTGTGTTCCTTTGTGTGATCACATTTGTCTGGAACACATTCAGAGAGAAAAACATCAGTCCCTCCTGTTGGACCCTGGACACTTTCTATCTGATTCAGGTGAGCATAATCTATTTGTAGAATCCAGGGATCCTAATGGACTCCTGTGGGCATCAATTAATGATTTAGAATTCTCTTACAGCTTTGTCAGTCATCCTAGTGATGTCTGGCTAGGCTTGGAATATAGTGAATCGAATTCTATACTATAAATGCTGTCTGGTTTCCCTTCTCTGGACATGGTTTTGGGAAAGCTGACAACCGAGATGCATCCCCGTCTGGACATCATTATCATCTGCACAGCTTGCACATTAATTTTTGATAACACATACTGATGATCAAAACAAGTACTGAGGCAGCCGTTCTGCTTATTTCCCACAAATTGTATTGCACACAGCCTATACCTTAGCGGTTTCCTTGGTTAGGTTCATCTGCACCCTTCCCTGTTTGATGGCCTGCTGACTCCGATCAGCACGATCTATGACTATCCAAAGCCTTTTTGACTGCTTCTTGGGCTGACTTTCATTCAGGTTATCATCCCATCAAGGGCCAAAAGCCATACGTGTTAGGGCCCTTCCTGTCAAGTGAAAGCCTCCCAAGGTGAATGAGTCCGCAACTTGGAGGCAGGACGTGTGATCATTGCACACACTAATCCTCCATAGTGGTAACACTTCTTATTGGTTGGGTACACTACTGGGTTGAGGACTCATGAACTGTCCTGAGAGCTCCCTTTATGGGCTCAACTGTAACCATTAACCATAGAACCATAGAAAAGTTACGATGTAGAAAGATGCTACTCAGCCCATCGTATCTGCGCCGGCCAAAAGGGAAAAAAGAAACTAGCCACTTATTTTAATCCCACTTTCCAGCACCTGGCCTGTAGCCTTGCAGGTTACAGCATTTCAGATGAGTTGAGCATTTCAGCCTCAACCACCAACCTAGGCAGTAAATTCCAGATGCCTGCCACTCTCTGGGCGAAAAAGTTTTTCCTCATGTCCCCTCTAATCCTTTTATCAATTACCTTAAATCTATGCCCCCTGGTAATCGACCCCTCAGCAAGGGGAAGGAACTCTTTTCTGTTTACCCTATCTGGGCCCATCATAATGCGGAAATGCCATCTATAGGTCTTAAAGTGTTGCATGTGCACACTATGTAATGTGATGTGATTCGGTACAATACTTATCCGTGGTCATGGGCAAGGTCATCAGTCCCATTCACCATATATCCATATGATACTACCCTATACACCCATCCATCTTGGACCACCCCAAAGATTCAACTTTATACGCTCCCAAATGTGTCATTCTTAGTGCCTAGTGGCATTATCAATAAAAATTTGGGTGTACCATTCTCCCTGCTGCTAGTTGGCCGAGTCACCAATAGTTCTCTCTTTCCTGCTTCCAGGTTAATCAAACCATGGGTGGCAAGGGAAAGTGCTAAAAGCTTACAATTTGTTGTCCGGGGGGGCGTATATGCACTTACAGCTGTGGAGTTACAGGAGAGTGGTTATGAAGAGGATTGATCTTGCTGGTGGGGGATAAGTGGGTGGGCGGGTGGGGAATTAAATGCAACTGGGTTGAGGATACTAACTTCTCAGTGTGCTTGTCTGAGCATGGTGCCAAATTGAATATCCTCAATATCCAAAATTATACATTGACAATTAAGTCTTGAGCCATTGGATTGTGAGCCAGTTGCATTTAATTTCCCCCTTTTCCCCCCACTCGAGTAACGTCAGTCCTCTTCATAACCACTTTCCTTGTATCCTTGTAACTCCACATCTGTTTGTGCATATTCCACCCCTTGGGCAGCAAATTGTAAGCTTTAGCACTTTCCCTTGCCACCCACGAGGCATAATCATTGATATTTGAAACACCCATGAATTTAGGACCAAGTTAGCACTGCTGAGCAGGCTCCCAACATCCCCAAGTATACTCCGCTTTTTCCTCCCACCATGGGTTATCTGATTCTTATAGTCACTGATCAACTGCTGCAAGTTACGCTCTGCCCAAACAATTAACTCAAATGGTTACTGCAGCTGGTTACCTTCAGTGCAGGGCCACTACACTCAAATTATAGGCCACTTCTAATGAGAACATAGTAACATCATGTAATAACAATTGTGGGTTTTCTATCCTTATGCCATCATTGGGAGGTGACTGGACATTTCATTGGCGTCTGATTACCACATGTTGTTAGATTAAAGCATCTTGCATCAGCACAACCTAACCAGTTAATAACATCAGTACACAATTCTTGACGATATTGTCCCTCAAGTCCCGGCTCCCTGACAAACGGGGGCAAATTGGTCCACCCTGAGGAGATTTTTATGCTTCCTCTGACGTCTTTACTTATCATATACAGTCTCTTCCTGTTACTCAGAGTCAAGGTTTGTCCTCACGGATAGGTGAATTCCCATTTGCCTATCCTGGTGTCCTTCCCATATACTCTTGTGACAGTCAGGTCTCCCTTCGTCTCGTTGCTAGCCTTTAGGTGGAGGTATGATCCCAAATCCTTCTCGAGAGCCAGCAAGTAGTCGTCCCCTTGTGAGGTAAAAGATCACCCATTCGGTGTGGTTTTTTTTTTCTCAACAATCTGACAGGTCCTGTGAGCACCCAGGGTTAGTTAATCGGTAGTTCAATCTTGGTGTTGGCATGCTCCAGGATTTGTTTATTTTCAGTATCTTGGTTTTGTCAGATTCTGTCAGCGTGTCATTTATCCATGCATTACCCCCATCCGCATCCTTTTCCACACTTTTACCCGCAGGCCTCAATGGCAGCTTTTCACACCGTATTGTCCCAAACCCACCATATTAATTATACATTTCCGGGAAACACGCCATTTCCATGGCGGGTGGGCTCTCATTCGCCCACCACGTCACCATCTCGCCGCTTCATCACGCCGGGCGCCATATTTAAAGTGCAGCCACATGCACACCTCTCAGTGCTTCCAGCCCACAACTGCTGCAAAGAAGACAAGGCCCTGAAAGGCAAAAAGACTTCAGACCCCAGGCTCAGTGATGCATCCCTTGAGCGTCTTTTGGTCACAGTGGAGGCTCGCCGTGATGGCCTGTACCCCTGCTGTGGCTGCAGGATTGGCAGCAATCTCACTAATCAGGCTTGGGAGGCGGTGGCTGTGGTGGTCAGCGCCAACACCCTGATAAAGAGGACAGCCACCCAGTACCACAAGACGATGAATGATCTCTTTCGTTCCGCCAGGGTAAGTCACTCTTCTCATCACTCTCAACTCTTTCACACAAACCCACACATCTACAGGACCCTCACAACACTGCCAGCTCAAGGGACGTCACCATTCACTCTCTTGCACACACCTTCATTGTCCTCATCCCATCCATAGGACCACTCATCACCCACACATGCCAGGCATACTTATCATCTGGCCTGGCAGGCATCCTGCTTACACTCTCTCCATCACTACTTATGCAGGACAAGCTGCCAATCAAGAGTGAGAAGTTGCTTACCGATGGAGGAATGCCTGACTTCTAGGCCCTCATGGACTTTGAAAACAGAGCCATCCAGCTGGCTGGTGAAGATCTGGACTGTTTATATGCTGACAGTGAGGACAGCGGTGCTCTGCTAAATCAGGATCCAGCAGTGCAACATCCATCAGACAACCATGCTCTGACCTGTTTTACAGGCCATTGCCATGCACTAAATGTCCGTCCTTGCTTTCATAGGCACATCTGCCAAACAGACGATGGAGTCCACGAACCAGGAGCTCCAATCAAGCCCTGAAGAAACCTCTGAAGAGGAATCTGAAGGCAGTCTCCTTGAAGTCCCGTTACAGCGCTCACCCACACCGCCCACCAGTGCAGAGACACACACCTTGGTAGGATCTAGCTTTAGAGTAGCCCCGGGATCACAATCTTGTGAGCACATCACATTTTCTGGATCCACTGCAGGCAGCGGCAGGGACTTCCCAGGTGTCCGGCACTCGGAGGACTGCTGGAGGCCAGCAATTTGCTGAGTCCGAGTCAGATGACGAGTCCCTGGACTTGGTCATGTCACAGCTGCTGGAGCTGCAAAGGCAAGCTTGGGAACACCAGAAAGGGATGTGCGCTGCACTCCTTAGATTGCAAGGCGTGATGGAGCGCCAGCATGCCAACGCACCATGGTCAAGACTGGTAGGATGGTGGCTGCTATGGAGACCTTGGTCCAGGACGTCACTCTTGCACTGCTGCGTGAGCTGAACTCCATCACTGATGCCATAGTTGGCCTCCAACAGTGTGTACGTGAGAGGGATGCAGGGCAGCTTGATCTCACTCCAGCTGCTTCTCCCCAAAGAGTCAGCTGGGCCGTTTGGCACATACTGCCTGGGATGCGTGCAGGCGTCACTGTTAATGTGCACAGTGGGCACTTCCCATGCTGCTGCGATAGTCAGGAGGGTGATCATCGTTGCTGTTGTCCACCAGGCTGCCATTATTCCAGGGCTTACCTGAAACAAAATAATTAAGAAATCTGCTGCTGGCCCTCTTGTTGGCAGAAACAAAATGTGAGCCATGTGGTTTAATCTGCAAACAGTGTTTCCATCTATTTCCTCCTGGTATGTTCAAACACACATGGGTATCACTAGCCATTGGGACCGTGTAAGGACCTGTCCAACCGTGTGCCAGTTCTGGTTTGTACAGCACTAACTTCACCTTTACCCTGTCCCCTACCTCATGAAGCTTAGGTGGTTTAAGCTCAGGTCCCCGCCTATTCCTGTTGGCGGTGGCTCGTTGCTATTTCATTTCTGCTTTCTTACCTTGGAGTTGCCTTGGTCAGAATCTATATGTGGGAACTCTCCACCTGCAGATCACCTTACTCAATGATATTCCTTATTCTTTCGTGGGATTGTTGTTAATTTCTGGGCTATTAGTATATAAGTGCATATAATTAGAACAACAGATTATGTATGGACTTAAAAGATTCCCCATCTCACCCTTTTACCTATATCCATCTTGTGGATATATCTTAAGTATTAGTTCTTCTTAGCCTTCAATTGCCCAACTCATAATTCCTTGTACTTTTGATTTTTCCCCCCGACCATTATCATCTTAATTGTCTTAAAGTCAGTTTGTCCATGGAGTATGTGTCAGTGCCTTGATCATTTAGAAAAGTTTCCTTATCCTTTGGGCCATATTTACCAGTTCACATCACCTTGTTTGTCAAGTAGCTGAGCATGCCTGGGTATGTTCTTCAGTGCAACTTCACTATGCAGTCCAGTATGTTAGTTACTTCACACGTTTTCCTATCCATTGGATTTTTTTCCCTGAAAACTTCGATTGAAAAGCTCTCTTTCACCCATCGTGTTTGATGGTAATCTTCTCAAAAGGCCAAATGCGGTTTCTGTCTCAAGATCTTTGCTTATCCTCCCTTGCACAGTCCCAATGTCTCGGGTGGCCAGACTATCAAATACAGTTCTTTTAAAAATTCATAGGCGAAGTCACAAATATCTCTGAGAAGGCTGTCAACTTAGTCTCGTGTATATTCTGATGAAAGAAAAATGTAGATCAATACCAAATTGATATATTCCATTGAACTACACCCAATTGCCATCTGGTGTTGTGTCCTTTTTCCATAACTGTATCTGCCACCCTCAATCACTTAGTTTTATACATGTAATAGTTGCCATTTAATCTTGTTCATGAGGCCTGGAGAAACTTTGCCGTCCAATAAAATATTTTCATAATGTCTTTAAAACAGAAATCAAACATTTCTATTTGATTCTAGACACTAACATGTTTTGCTTGTTTGTTCTTTATCTAAAGTGGCATCTTAGTTTCCCAGAAATAACTTGCTAGTTATGCTGCACTTCTCACTTCTCAAAATTATCCCAAATTCAAATAAACAGTGTTGTTGGATGACAAGTTTTGTTAGTATTCAATTTATCTCCTCCCGGAACACATTTCATTTGTTTTGATACACAGAAACAACCTGGCCTGTTTTTCCAATAATTTTTTGAAAAATAAAATGTATTTATCCTCTTAAGCTTCAAGTAAATCTTGTTACACTTGCAGTTATCTGAACATAAAAAGCACAAAAGATCCATTCTGCTTGAGGCAGAATGGATTAATTCAGCAGTTTAAAAGCTCAAGCAGCTGGCAGAAAGAGTTAATTGTGCTGCTTTAAAAGAGGGCAGAGCAAAGGTTCACAGAGAGGCTGTCACCGCCCCTTGTTTTATTAAACAAAATCGAACAAAGGCACTGCCATGTGCTCTGGTTTCTTAAGCAAAGGAAAATCCTGAATCTTTTCAAGCTTGTGATATCTTTTAACTGTCTGAGTTGAAGAACTCAACTTTGCCAAATTTTTAGGTGGAATTCCAATTGTTTCGTAACCTCAATGCTTTGTAAGACATTTCTCACCCAAGAGTTATCCAACTCAGGATTAGTTGTTTCAAAATTCCAATTTACACTGTCAAATATTAAAACTACCTTGTTCTCAGATGTGTGAATTTGTATCATAATATGATTGAATTTTACACTCAGTTTGAGGGTGAGAAGAGTGGGTCCAAAATTAGCATTTTAAACTTAAATAAGGGCAATTATGAGGGCATGAAAACAGAGCTAGCTAAAGGGAACTAGTAAATTAGGTTAATGGATAGGTCAATAGAGATGCAGTGACAGACATTTAAAGGATATTTCAGAATATACCGAACAGATACATTCCAACGAGATAGAAAAATTCCAAGGGGAGGACCCACCATCTGTGGTTAACTAAAAATGTTAAAAATAGTATCAAAAGCATATAATTGTGCACGGATGGGTGACAGATTAGAAGGTTCAACACAACATTAAAAAAAAGCAAAGGATGATTAAACCATTGATAAGGAGTAAAAATTAGAGTACAAGAGAAAGCTAGCTAGAAATATAAAAACAGTAAAAGTTTCCATAGATATTTAAAAAAAAGAGTTAACAAAGTGAGCTTGGGTCCTATAGAAAGTGAGTCTGGGGAATTAATGGAAAATGAGGAGATGGCAGACTATTTGAACTTGTCTTTTGTATCAGCCTTCACTATAGAGGATACAAGTAACATTCCAGAAATAGCTGTAAATCAGGAAATGGAAGGGAGGGAGGAACTGAGGAAAATTACAATCACCAGGGGAAGGGTACTGAGAAAATTGTTGAAGCTGCAGACTGACAAGCCCCTGGGTCCTGATGGGCTTCGTTGTAGGGACTTCAAAGAAATGGCTAGTGAGATAGTTAATGCATTGATTTTAATTTTCTAAAATTCTAGATTTGGAGAAGATTCCATCAGATTGGAAAAGAGCAAATGTAACTCCTTTATTTCAAAAGGGAGATAGACAGAAAGCAAGAAACTACAGGCCAGTTAACTTAACATCTGTCATAGGGCAAAATACTAGAGGCTATTATTAAAGGTGTTATGGCAGGGCACTTAGAAAAATTCAAGGTAATCAGGCAGAGATGGTTTTGTGAAAAGGAAATCATGTTTAACCAATTTATTGGAGTTATTTGAGGAAGTAACGTGCTGTCGATAAAGGGGGACTGCTAGATGAACTATACTGGGTGTAGGGGGTAACATATTGGCATGGTAGAAGATTGGCTAGCTAACAGAAAACAGAGTAGACATAAATTGATCTTTTTCTGGTTGGCAAGATGTAACGTGTGGTGTACCACAGGGACTAGTGCTGGGACCTCAACTTTTTACAATTTATATAAATGACTTGAATGAAGGGACCTATGGTATGGTTGCTAAATTTGCTGATGATACAAAGGTAGATAGGAAAGTAAGCTATGAAGAGGACACAAGGCTGCAAAGGGATATAGATAGGTTAAATAAGTGGGCAAAGATCTGGTAAATGGCGTATAATATGGGAAAAATGAAATTTTCCATTTTGGCAGTAAGAATCAAAAGAAAGCATATTACCTAAATGGTGAGAGACTGCAGAGCTCTGAGAAGCACAGGGATCTGGGTGTCCTAGTGCATGAATTGCAAAGGGTTCCTATGCAGGTACAGCAAGTAATCAGGAAAGCTAATAGAATGTTATCGTTTATTGTGAGGGGAGTTGAATACAACACTAGAGAGCTTATGCTTCAGTTATACAGGGCATTGGTGAGACCATATCTGGAGTAATGTGTACAGTGTTGGCCCCCTTATTTAAAGAAGGATGTAAATGCATTGGAAGCAGTTCAGAGAACTAATACCTGGAATGGGAGGGTTGTCTTTTGAAGAAAAGTTCGACAGGGGAAGGTTTGTATCCACTGGAGTTTAGAAGCGTACGAGGCAACTTAATTGAAACATATAAGATCCTGAGGGTCTTGATAGGGCGAATGTGGAAAGGATGTTTGCTCTTGTGGGAGAATCTAGAGCTCTGGGTCACTGTTTAAAAATAAGGGATCTCTGATTTAAGACGTAGGTGAGGAGAAATTTTTCCTCCAAGTGTCGTGAGTCTTTGGAACTCTCTTCCTCAAAAAGCGGTGGAAGAAGAGTCCTTGAATATTTTTAAGGCAGAGCTAGATAGATTCTTGATAAGCAACGGGGTGAGAGGTTATTGGCAGTATGTGGGAATGTGGAGTTGAGGTTACAATGAGATCAGCCATGATTTTATTGAAGGGTGGACCAGGCTTGAGGGGCTGAGTGGCCTACTCCTGCTCCTAATTTATATTTGCGAATCCAAATTTTAAGTTCCACATGTTTATCAACAATGCAAACCTTATAACTTAAAGCATTAGTTTGTTTAATTGACTTTCCTTTAATTCAACTCATCATTCTCATTGTTAGGTTTTTTCCCCCAAGTGCTAAAATGCATAATCACAATCTAGGGAAGAAAACACATTAAAGCTCACATACATACATTATCCACACAAATTCTGTATTGTACACACATGTATTATTAAAAACTTATACTGCACTTTCAGTTCTCTTATTCGTACAACATTTATCGTAACAACTTAAAACGTAAGTCAAAACAATAATATAGCATGTGCTTTTAAAATAAAGAAAACATAGGGGATAAATTACATCAGTGGTCTTGATTCTTCTTTCTTCAAGTAAAACTATAATTAAACTAAAGAAAAAGTTAACCCTCACAATAGAACTTTCACATCCTCCAAATGAAACTTCAGGCAGCAGTGGGTTTGGGGCAGCGGCAGGGTAAAAGAGTTCTTCAAGGTTTTCAACTGCAGGACAATCCGAGTGACAGCACATTTCCCCTGCCCCTAGGAGTCACTGCTCACTAAAGCCCCGCCCCCATCCCTCCAGCCCCCGCAGGGTAACCCTTTCCCCCTCTCTGTCCAGAACAAAAATGCTTGAACAACTTAAATATCCATTCTCTTTCACTTACACCACTAGACTGCTTTTGCTGCCAACGCCGGGCATGTGCAGTGGATTTTGTTGCTCTCTTACATCATATTGAGCAACGGAGGTGGAGTGGGATGGGGTGAGGATAGCAACACTTCCCATGTACAAGCTGACACAGTCCCCAGGAGCCACTGTAAATTGTAAATACTGACACACTTCGCAGGAAACCCCCTCGGATAACTGGTACATTCCTCACAGACCCACGGTGAATACTGAAACCCTCTCTGGTGAGTGGACACTCACCCCTACACTCCCTGTAAATACTGAGACTCTCCTCGGGGGCTCCATTTAAATGGTGACATATCCCTGAGGGAATCCCCTGCTAATGCTGAAACACTCCCTAGGCACCCCACTTTGAATTATGTGTTCTGTAAGGTGTGCGGGAAGAACTCGCTTCTACTTGCAGTGAGGATCTTCAATTCCCTGCAAGCTTATGCACTTGAGGCTTCCCATTCCTAATATTATCAAACCTCACTTGCCACATAGGTGGCCCACTCTGCAAGTTTGCTAACTTCATGTGAAGTGTTGTTTAAAGATGTATTTCTGTGATACTTGAGATGAAACATGAGCTGATAACGAGTAACAATAATCAATGTTTCTCTCCAACGGGAGCATCCTTCAACAAGAAGGAGGAGGTTTTATTGCACAGGAGAATTTCCTACTGGTTTCATCAGTCGGCTGTGAAGAAGATCGTACAAACTTGAAATATTAACTCTGTTTCTCTCTCCACGGATGCTGTTGGACCTGCTGAGTTTTTCCAGCATTTTCTGGTTTTATTTCAGAATTTCCTACTTGTGGCTGCTGACTGATATCGCTGACACACTTGCCACTTTAGCTTCCAGGCAGCCATAGCAACCTGGACGTTGAACAAGTAGAAGCTGCCACCATGCTGAGAAATTTTCCATGGTTGGGTAGCCTAAAACGTGGGGGCACAGTCTCGGGATAAGGAGCTGATCATGGAGGACTGAAATGAGGAGACATTGCTTCATTCTAAGCATTGGGAATCTTTGGAAATCTCCACCCGAGAGAGTTGTGGATGCTTCATCATTGAATATCTTTAAGGCTAGGATAGAAAGATTTTTGGTCTGGGAGGGTTGAGGGATATGGGGATTGGGCAGGGACTGTGGAGCAGGCTCTTTGAGCTGTGTCCTGTGGTCTCCAGCTCTCTTGTGCCATGCAATAAACACCTGCAAGCAGCAATTAGTGGAAAATTGGGAGATACTGCAATTGAGGTGGAAGGCCATGTCATGTTAGAGGGTTGGTCTACCAGGCACAGGCTGGCTGCCCTTTGCAGGTATGGCTGCTTGGCCCTGCACACTTCTGGGTGTGTGGTGGTGCCAATGTCTTTGGCAGGATGTATGGGAAGGTGGGATGGGAAGCATAGAGGTAAGGGGGGAAAGAGAGAGGGAGAGAAAGACACAGGGAGGTGGGCCGATGTGGCCTTCCATACTGTGGGTATCATGATTATTAACTTCACACTGCTCGCTCCTCCTCTTGGAGTAAATCATACCATACAACGCTACCAAGTTTTATTCATTTTAATGGAAGTTGAACATTTCTTATGTCTCTTAGCCAAGAGAAAACAGAGTACAAGCTCTCATAGCCAATTGCTTTAACATGTTATGAGCTGCAGAGTAGAGCTTAGCTTGAATTAAGTTCAGACATTTCCCCCGCATTAGAAGACGCTTGATCAGGTGTTGCCTGATCGCTGTCACCAACAAAGTAAGCATGTTTGGAATTTCATGGTGGTTGTGCGTGGTGTCCATTGTCGACTCGGTTGAACCGTTCTGAGGCCTCTTCTATCATGAACTTGCAGAGAGCCAGCCGGGGAAGCAACAAAGAAGAGAGAGGCACCAACGGTATCAATTGAGACAGGCAGTCAACAGTTGGCAGAATGGAGCTGAGTATGTGTGCAAAACCACTGCTGTTGATTGATACGTAAGATAGTCTACTTATATTTTGTAGTGCTGATTTTGTCTGCACTGGAATGCTGATTTGGGCTGCAGTAGAGTGCTTCAGTTGGAATTTGGAGACTGAGGGAGTTCAGTGAGGAGGGAGGAGGTGCTTCTTCACTATCTTTCCTCAAAGAAGAGTGGCAGCTTTGGTAAGTAGGATTTGCTGGGTAAATTAGAAAAGTGCAATATTTTTAAACAATTTGCAATAGTTCGATTTAACTGAGAAGCGCCAGGAATAATGGAAATTTAGGGCCAATATAATAAAGTAATATAAATAATCCAAAGTAGAATAAAATTAACGTAAGGGAAATAGAGTTAAGATGTGGTAGGGCAGCTCAGCCGAGTGAAATGCATGTCCTGTAATATGTGCGAAGTCATGGATGCTACCAGTGTCTTAGGCAGGATGTGTTGTCAGCCGCAGAAACTTGAACTCCGGGTTTCAGATCTCGAGTGAAAGCTGTGGCGCATCCGCAAGACTGAGAACTACATGGTTAGCACATTCAGAGAGGTGGTCACACCGCAGCTTAAGGGCCTGGAGACAGAGAGAGAATGGGTGACCACCAGGCAGCCCAAGAGAAGTAGGCAGGTAGCGCAGGAGTCCCCTGGGGTCCTGCTCACAAATCGGTTTTCTGTTTTGGAAGCTGGTGAGGGCGCTAGTTCCTCAGAGGAGTGCAGTTAGAGCCAGGTTTGTGGCACCATGAGCGGCTTGGCTGTACAAGAGGGGAGGAAGAAGAAAAGAAGAGCAACAGTGATAGGGGAATTCATTGGTTAGGGGAGCTGACAGGCATTTCTGTGGCTGTAGACGTGACTCCAGGATGGTATGTTGCCTCCCTGGTGCCAGGGTCTAGGATGTCACAGAGTGACAGGACATTCTTCTGGTGCAGTGCTATTAGCCAGAGGTGGTAGTCCGCATTGGTACCAATGACTTAGGTAGGAAGAGGGATGTGGTCTTACAATCAGAATTTAGGGGGCTAGGTAGAAAATTAGCAAGCAGGACCTCAAATGTAGTAATCTCTGGATTACTCCCAGTGCCATGTGCCAGTAAGTACTGAAATAGGAGGATAAGGCAGATAAATGCATGGCTGGAAAGATGGTCCAGGAGAGAGGGCTTCAGATTCCTAAAACGTACAATGCAATAATCACTGTCACCCAAATGACCCCCACTCACACTTGATCTACTTGGCCCACCTCATTTCCAAGAACCAGGTCCAACAGTGCATCTTGTCCTGTTCGATTGGACACATACTGCTGTAGAAAATTCTCCTGAACACAATCTAGCAACTTTTGCCCCTCTCTGCCCTTTACTTCACTGTCCCATTTATATTTGGGTAATTAAAGTCGTTCATTATAACTATTTTATAATGCTTGCATCTCTCTAATTTCCCGGCAGATTTGTTCTTCTATGCCCTCCTCACTATTTGGCAGTCTATAGACTATGCGAGCAATGTAATTGCACCGTTTTTGTTCTTTAGGTCTAGTCAAATTGATTCTGTCCTTGAACCCTCTGGACATCCTCTTTTTCCAGCATTGCAATGCTCTCTTTAACCAATATCGCCACCTCTCCTCCTTTTCTTCCTTTCCTATCTTTTCTGAACAACTTGTATCCAGGAATGTTTAACACTCAGTTCTGCCCTTCCTTAAGCCAGGTCTCTGTTATCGCCACATCATATTTCCACTGGCAACCTGCGCCTGTAACTCCCCAATCTTATTTACTACACTCCCTGTATTCACATACATGCATAGTAACCCTGATTTAGATTTTGTTACGTTCCCCTCACCCTGACTTTACAAGTAACTTACTATTCTCTATACTAGTGCTATCTGTCCCTGCCAGTATTTTGTGCACCCTGGTATTCTCTCTAATGTTTTCTCTTGGTTCCCACACCCCTGCTGATTTAGTTTAAACCCTTCCCAACAGCACTAGCAAAATGACCCGCAAGGAACTCAGTCCCGGCTCTGTTCAGATGCAACCTGTCCGGCTTGCACAGTGCCATCTTCCCCAGAGTCAGTCCCAGTGTCCTAGTGATTATAGAAAAGGACAATAGGTAATACAGAGGAAGAAGAACTGAGAGCCGACTTCGATGGGGCAAGAACAGAGCTGGGCCAGGTGACTGGAACGAAGATTGGCAGGAAAAGATGAAGATGGAGATGAACAATGGGCACCTTCGAAAAAGAATTGGTTCGGGCATAGTCAAGGTACATTCTATCGAAAGTGAAAGGTAGGCAAACAAATCCAGAGCTCCCTGGATGGAAAAGGAAATAGAAATTAAGATAAAGAAGAAAAAGTGCACAGTATGACAGGTGTCAGGTAGAAAATACAATTGAGAACCAAGAGGAATACAGAAGGCTCAGAGGAGAGATGAAAAAGGGAAGACATTGAGAAAGGGGATGGGAAATACAGGACTGAAGGTGTTGTATCTGAATGCACGCAGTATATGAAATAAGGTAAATGAGCTTGTGGCGCAGATTGAAATTGGCAGGTATGTGGTGGGCATCACGGAGACATGGCTACAAGGGGATCAGGACTGGGAGCTAAATATATAAGGATATACATCCTATCGAAAAGATAGGCAGGTTGGCAGAGGGGGTGGGGTTGCTTTGTTAGTAAGAAATGAAATTAAATCGATAGCAAGAAATGACGTAGGGTCAGATGATGTAGAATCTGTATGGGTAGAGTTCAGGAACCGCAAAGGTAAAAAAACCATAATGGGAGTTATGTACAGGCCTCTGAACAGTAGTCAGGATGTGGGGCACAAGATACACTAGGAGATAGAAAAGGCGTGTAAGAAAGGCAAGGTTACAGTGATCATGGGGGATTTCAGTTTGCAGGTAGACTGGGAAAATCAGGTTGGTAGTGGATCCCACGAAGAGGAATTTGTGGAATGTCTACGAGATGGCTTTTTGGAGCAGCTTGTGGTGGAGCCCACTAGGGAACAGGCAATTCTAGATTTAATGATGTGTAATGAGGCAGATTTGATAAGGGAGCTTAAGGTGAAGGAACCCTTAGGAGGAAGTGACCATAATATAATAGAATTTACCCTGCAATTTGAGAGGAAAAAGCTGGAATCAGATGTAACGGTATTGTAGTTGAATAAAGGCAACTACAGAGGCATGAGAGTGGAGCTGGCCAGAATTGACTGGGAGATGAGCCTAGCAGGAAAGACAGTGGAACAGCAATGGCAGGAGTTTCTGGGAGTAATTTGGGAGACACAGCAAAAATTCATCCCTAAGAAGAAGAAGCATACTAAAGGGAGGACGAGGCAACCATGGCTGACAAGGGAAGTCAGGGACAGCATAAAAGCTAAAGAGAAAGCATACTATGCAGCACAGAGCAGTGGGAAACCAAGGGATTGGGAAGCCTACAAAGACCACCAGAGGACAACTAAAAAAGAAACAAGGAGGGAGAAGATTAAATATGAGGGTAAACTAGCCAGTAATATAAAAGAAGATTGCAAGAGTTTTTTTAGATATGTAAAGGGTAAGAGAGAGGCAAAAGTGGATATTGGGCTGCTGGAAAATGACGCTGGAGAAGTAGTAGTGGGGAACAAAGAAATGGCGGAGGAACTGAATAGGTACTTTGCATCAGTCTTCACGGTGGAAGACACGAGTAACAATCTCCAAAGTTGAAGAGAGTTGGAGGGCAGAGGTGAGTATGGTGGCCATTACCAAGGAGAAGGTGCTAGGAAAACTGAAAGGTGTGAAGGTGGATAAATCACCTGGACCAGATGGATTACACCCCAGAGTTCTGAAGGAGATAGCTGAAGAGATAGTGGAGGCGTTAGAGGTGATCTTTCAGGAATCACTGGAGTCAGGGAGGGTCCCAGAGGACTGGAAAATTGCTAATGTAACCCCCCTGTTTAAGAAGGGAGTGAGGCAAAAGACGGGAAATTACAGGCCGATTAGCCTGATCTCGGACGTTGGTAAGATTTTAGAGTCCATTATTGAGGATGAGATTTCAGAATACTTGGAAGTGCATGGTAAAATAGGGCAAAGTCAGCATAATTTCATCAAGGGGAGGTCATGTCTGACAAATCTGTTAGAATTCTTTGAGGAGGTAACGAATAATTTAGATAAAGGAGAGCCAGTGGATGTTATCTACTTGGACTTCCAGAAGGCCTTTGACAAGGTGCTGCACAGGAGGCTGCTCAGTAAGATAAGAGCCCATGGTGTTAGAGGCAAGGTACTAGCATGGATAGAAGATTGGCTGTCTGGCAGGAGGCAGAGAGTGGGGATAATGGTGTCCTTCTCAGGATGACAGCCGGTGAATAGTGGAGTTCCGCAGGGGTCAGTGTTGGGACCACAACTTTTCACTTTATACATTATGATCTAGATGAAGGAACTGAGGGCATCCTGGCTAAGTTTGCAGATGATACAAAGATAGGTGGAGGGACAGGTAGTATTGAGGAGGCAGGGGAGGCTGCAGAAGCATTTAGATAGGTTTGGAGAATGGGCAAAGAAGTGGCAGATGGAATACAACGTGGGGAAGTATGAGGTCATGCACTTTGGTAGGAAGAAAAGAGGCATAGACTATTTTCTAAATGGGGAGAGAATTCAGAAATCTGGAGTGCAAAGGGACTTGGGAGTCCTAGTCCAGGATTCTCTTAAGGTTAACTTGCAGGTTGAGTTGGTAGTTAGGAAGGCAAATGCAATGTTGGCATTTATTTCGAGAGAACTAGAATATAAAAGCAGGGATGTGCTGCTGAGGCTTTATCAGACTCTGGTCAGACCACATTTAGAATATTGTGAGCAATTTTGGGCCCCGTATCTCAGGAAGGATGTTCTGGCCCTGGGGAGGGTCCAGAGAAGATTCATGAGAATGATCCCAGGAATGAAAGGCTTAACATACGAGGAACATTTGAGGACTCTGGGTCTATACTCGATGGAGTTTAGAAGCATGAGGGGGGGGATCTGATCGAAACTTACAGAATACTGAAAGGCCTGGATAGAGTGGACATGGGGAAGATGTTTCCATTAGTAGGAGAGACTAGTACCTGAGGGCACAGCCTCAGAGTAAAGGGAAGACCTTTTAGAACAGAGATGAGGAGAAACTTCTTTAGACAGAGAGTGGTGAATCTATGGAATTCATTGCCACAGAAGGCTGTGGAGGCCAGGTCATTGAGTGTATTTAAGACCAAGATAGATAGTTTCTTGATTGGTAAGGGGATCAAAGGTTACGGGGAGAAAGTGGAAGAATGGGGTTGAGAAATTTATCAGCCATGATTGAGTGGCGGAGCAGACTGGATGGGCCGAATGGCCTAATTTCTGCTCCTTTGTCTTATAGTCTAAAAAGCATATTAGAGAAGTGAAGAGGGATTTTGAGAAAAGACTAGCAGTCAACATAAATGGGAATCCCAAAGTCTCCTATAGGCATAGTAATAGTAAAAGGGTGGTAAGAGGAAGGGTAGGGCAGATTAGGAACCTAAAAGGGAATTTGCACATGAATGAAGGGGCCAAGGCTGAGGTATTAAATGAATACTTTGCATCCGTCTTTACCCTGGAGATAGATGCTACCCTGGCCATGGTGACAGACAAGGAAACTCTGTCACTAGAAGGGTTCAAAATTGATAAGGAGTAGGTGTTGAATAGACTGTCGGTACATAAAGTTGACAAGACATTGGAACCAGATGAGATGCCTCCGAGGATATTGAAGGAAGTGAGAGTAGAAATTGCAGGGGCACTGTCCAGAATTTTTCAGTCTTCCCTAGACTCCGGGGTGGTGCCAGAGAACTGGAGAATGGCAAACAATACGCCCCCTTGTTCAAAAAAGGTTGTAAGGATAAGCCCAGCAATTATAGACCGGAACTTCAGTGGTGGGCAAGATTCTAGAAACAATTATTCGGGATAAGAATTAGTAGTCACATGGAAAAATATGGGTCAATAAGAAAGTGCCAGCATGAATTTCTAAAGAGGAATCATGTTTAGCTAACTTGCTGGAGTTTTTTTGACGAGGTAATAGAAAAGGTTGGTGCGTGTAATGCTGCTGATGTGGTGTACATGGACTTTCAAAAGGCATTTGAAATGGTGCCATACAACAGACTTGTGAGAAAAGTTATTGCTGATGGAATAAAAGGGACAATAGCAACGTGGATGCAAAATTGGCTGAAAAATAGGAAGCAGAGAGTAATGGTCAATGGGATATTTTTCGGGCTGGTGGAAGGTTTGTAGTGGCGTTCCCTAGGTGTCGGTATTAGGACCCTTGCTTTTCCTGATGTATATTAGCAATCTAGATCTTGGTGTGCAGGGGACAATTTCAAAGTTTGCGGATGATACGAAGCTTGGGAGTTGTGAACTGCGTGGAGGATGGTGTGGAACTTCAAGAGGACATAAACAAGGTGGAGTGGGCAGATAGGTGGCAGATGAAGTTCAATGTGGAGAAGTGTGAGGTGATGCATTTCGGTAGGAAGAACATGGACAGACAATATAAAATAAGGGGTGAAATTTTGAAAGGGCTGCAGGATTGTATACATGCATAGATCATTGAAGGCAGCAGGACAGGTGGAGAGAGCTGTTAATGAAGCATATAGTCTCTTGGGCTTTATTAATAGGGGCATAGAGTACAAGAACAGAGAGATTATGCTGAATTTATATAAGACACTTGTTAGACCTCAGCTGGAGTATTGTGTACAGTTCTGGGTGCCACACTATAGGACGGATGTGAACACGTTGGAGAGAGTGCAGAAGAGTTTACAAGAATGGTCTCAGGGAAGAGAAACTTCTGTTACAAAGATGGATTGGAGATATTGGGACTGTTCTCCTTGGAGAAAGAAGGCTAAGAGGAGATTTGATAGAGGTGTTCAAAATCATGAGGGGGCTGGACAGAGTAGATAGGGAGAAACCTTTCCCTCTTGTAAAAGGATCAAAGACGAGAGGGCACAGATTTATAGTGATTTGCAAATGAAGCAAATGTGACATGAGAAAAAGCTTTTTAACACAACGAGTGGTTCAGGTCTGGAATGCACTGCATGGAAGTGTGGTTGAGGCAGGTTCAATCAAAGCATTCAAAAGGGCATTAGATGATTATTTGAATAGAAACGATGTGCGGGGGTACGGGGAAAAGGCAGGGCAATGGCACTAGGTCATAATACTTATTTGGAGAGCCGGTGCAGATACCATGATTCGAATGGCCTCCTTCTGTGCTGTTAAAATTCTGTGATTCTGTCTGAATCTGTGATACATCGAGGGACTATGGCGTACTGGCTTCCTGAGCTATCACTGCCTGGGATCTGCTGCATCATGGGGGTTGGGGGCCTCCTCCACTGAGGGATTGGGTGGATCAAAGGGTCAGACAACAACATTCTCAAGCTTGTACTAACATGACACCCTTAATTTAGGAGGACGTGCTAAGGGGTATCTTGGAGTTAACTGGCATGTAAGATTTGACGATGAAGTACAGAAAGAGATATTGGGAGAGAGGTTAACAGCAAGGTGGGAACATGCACAGTGATGTGCTTTACAGAGTTAATGGAGCATTAGGAAGGTATGAAACCTTGGATGTTGCTGCAGTAGTGATTTTGCTGTCTTTGACGCCTTCCGTGTGCATGAACGAAGATCTGTCCAATGATGCCAGTGGAGTTCTCAGCAACCCCTGGGTCACCTCCAGCACCAGCTTGGCCCTGCACAGTGGGAGAAGAGACTATTCAGATCAACAAGTCAAATGGACTGTGCCCAAATAGATGATGCATGTGTGAACCTTCTCTGAGCCCCGCTCTCAAAGTCTCCCATGGCAAGCAAAACACAACGCACATTGAAATGGATGTTGTGTGTTCAGTTGACGCAGGGCAGAAGGTATATCAGATACAGGGCGACCTAGCACAGCTGGTGTTGCAGGACAGCAAAGAGAATCCTGTGCAAGCAATGCTCCAACTAAGACTGGGTAGATGAGGATAGAGGTAAGGGAGCACAGTCACATGCAGATACAAGGGTGGCGCGATGAAGGTGGTGAGGCTGAGGATATGTTTGTAATGGATGAGAAGGGATACCTCACCATGGTTGCTGTCCAGGGTCATGAGGCCAATGTATTCATTTCACAAACGTCGCTTAGTGCTGTATTATACACAGGTCAAAAGCACCTCAGCTGACAATGACAAAGTCTGAGAAGGCTCTGTATGGTTATCTCATAAGTGGGACTGCATGTGGAGAGAACTGATTGCGCAGAAGAGGGATCCTCAGGTGAGGGAAGTGGAGCGGGGTACAGGCGGACATACGAATGGTCCATCAGCTCAACAGAGCCAGGGTAGGATCTTTATGACCCAGGGTGCAGGTGCAAGGCTGATGCTGTCCTGACCCTTGGTAACTGTGCAAGATAACTAGCAGCTTGTGGAAGCTCAGGCCCACCGTCAATCAAAGATGCCTCCTGCCAGCTGTGTATCACATCACTTGGACCAACACTTGCATTGAGGCATTTTACTTCATCTGGCAATCCCTGTTGCCAGCAGCGATCCTGATGATCAATCCAGTCCAGGCATTGCCAGAAGTGCATTGTCCCACCTGCCTAATGGTGTGTGTGAACCGTTACCATTGGTCTGCAAGTATTAGGAGCGTACAGTCGGAAGATGGGCAACAGCAACCCTCTCGATGAATGATAACAAAAGTTACATTTTAATACTTAACATGACTCAAATCATTGAAGACACAACAGTGTAGACAATGGTAACATGGATTCTGGGGAAGCCTGACCTTCAAAATACAGCAGATTAAATTAGATTGGGATCATAGGAAAGGAGCTTACAGCTATTGTTTTCCTCTCTCTCTCTCTATTGAAAGAAATAATGAAATTGTTTTTCAACAAATAACATTAATCTTGCTTACTCATCTTCTAAAAAATCGCACTGCAAAAAAAAAATCCCCTGGAACAGCAGACAAAAAAGCCTCTGTTTTCAGCTTTTCTCTCTCTCTCTCCAGCTTCAATGCCAAATTTTGAGATTTGCGCATGAGTGATTCTTCTGATTGGCACATGTGCTCTTGGTTTCAGGCGGGCCTTAATTATGCACGTGCGGGTATGTGCGTGACGTCACCATGCAAGGCGCTACGGATGTCACTTCATATTTGCATGGTTATGTCATTCATGCATGCGCAGGTGTACTGGCAGGCTGGACAGAGCAGAATGACGTCATGGGCTTTCCTTGCATGCATAGCCCTGTGTCGGTGGCCATCTTGTGTTGGCAGGAGTTAATGCTTTAAAATCACTCAACTGATAATAAATTAGTTGTTCATGTAATTCCTAGCGACTGTACTGAATCAGTCCGCAATCAAAACTCAGTACACATTGTCCAGCATTAGATGTGATTCTATGATTGGACAGCACTTACTGAACAATCTAGAGTATGCTAAGAATTACACTAACAACCAATTTAAGATTATCTGTCGGGCTCACAATGTGGCTAACTTAACGCCTCCTAGTACCTACATATATTCATATGTTCCGACAATGGCGCCTTTTTCAGTTCAACAAAAGCTTAAGGGACAAGGTTTCCTGGTGCATTGGTCGAGGTATTGCCATGGAGAATTAAAGTCAACTTGTCCTTTTTGAATTTAAAGAGAAGCCTAAAGGAATAACTGTTCCCTGGTGCATTGGTCGAGGCATTGCCATGGAGAATCAGAGTCCACTTGCCAATCAGTCAGCACCCTTTTCTCGTGCAGTATATAAATTGTTGTTCCCTTTGAAATTTGGTATTCTTGTGTCGGTTCTGATGAGTGCAAAACAAAAAGCTTCAACCGCATGTCTCTTTTTTCAGCAATAATTAGGATTTGACAGATCTACTGTAACTAGGAATTGTGAAATGATATTCAAAATTATACCATACGTCTGGGTCCAAACTTTGATTTATAATTTTGAAGAAAGATGTATTTCTTCTTAGCCATGTTTAATCAGGAGTTGTCCACCGCAGCTGGAATGTGAAAGGTTAACAGAGACCAGTAATGTAACCTATATCCTTGTTAAACGATGCAATGCACTTCAAAATTTGATGCAGCTGTAAAGTATTCAGATCATTCAAATAAAGGAATAATAATTGCACTTAATTTGGGCATGTATGTATGATTATACATCATTAAATACTGTTTTTAGAACTGATGTTTTCAGCTAATAGCTTTTGGGTTGTTTAATTAAAGCTGTAGCTCAATCGACACGAACACTCAGTGCTTTATTTACCTACTTTACTGCAACGAAGCACTATGCTGATAGCTTCATAAATTTATCCATTATAATCCCTATATTTCTTTCCTGATTAGCAAACTTTCCCACTGTGCCATTTGTTTCCTTCTCCCATATTAGTATTACATTGATTTGGATTCCTTCTGTGCACTTGCAGACTTGCTTACCATGTTTTGTCCAATCATTACGACAAATTAAAATAACAAGTCATAAGATTGATCACATAAGTACCTTAGTTCACCTTTTTTCAGCCTTATAAAATCTCTACTCCATGATTCTCATCAAGTTTTCTATTGTTATAATGTGCTTCCTATGATTACTAACCTCCCTAAAGATCACAAATGTGAAAGCTTTCTGAAAACCCAAATATATATGAACTGCATATACATTGTCAGTAATGTTTTTGGAAATACTAGAAGTTACAACAACTTTTACTTACATAAGCCGTTAATGTAGAAAAATGTTCGTATGTGCTTTCCAGAGGCAAGGTAAAAAGAATATTAGAAGGAATGAACTAAAGCTTGGATGAAGTGATTCAGCTTTAAGGAGCTGAGTGAGGTGGAAAAGGTTTTAGGAAGACATTGCCAGAATGTGCGGCCCAGCTGACTGAAGCGTGACCAACAGTGGAATGAAGGAAGTGGTGGGGGCTGCAGGGGTGCCTATGTGTAAGAGGCCTTTGGCTAAGGAGGATTGTAGGACCAGACGAGGTTACAGAGAAGGGGATTGGCAAGGCTGTATAAGGAGTTCTTCACGCTGCTGTTCAACAAGTTGTGCTTTTCCAAGCCTTCGTATTTGAAAAGTATTGTTTTTCTAGATTATATAGAACTCATAGAATCTACAGCATAGAAAAGGCATTCAACCCAAACTGTTGATGTATACATGAGCCTCCTATTCTAAATACCTCTTCCTCCCCCATATCCCTCCATTCCCTCCTCCCTCAACAAGCTTCCCCTTATATGTGTCAATATTATTCAATTCACTGCATATTACAGTGATTTCCACATTCAATTTTACCCTAATTTCTTCTTTTATCCATGGTATCTCATTCTTGGCTAGATGGTTCTTATATTCTACTGATATTGATCTCAACCTTAAATATTACACACTGTTGTTCTACCTCCGTCAATATTTTTCTCTAGTTTACCTCCTTTCCTTCATAGTTATTGTTTTTCCAGTTTTATTGTTGCCTTTGTATATTTGTATCCCCCTCAATCATTATCTTAAACCTTATGATAATCGTTACTCCCTTGCTGACCTCATATCTGCTCCATTTCATTTAACATTACTACATCTTATGGTGCTTTCTCCTTTGTTGGGCATCTTGCATATTGGGTCAGAAAAGAGTATGTAAAAGCTTCATCACCACCTCCTGTTTCATTTTGCTGCCACTTTATTTGGGGGTAGTTGAAATCCCCTATGATTATCATTATGATTTGTTATTTTTTACTAATTTCATAGTTTTGTGCACATACTTCTCTCTTTACTTCCTTTCTACCGTTTGGTGATTTGTAACTTATTTTTATTCATTCATGGGATGTGGGCGTTGCTGGCTAGGCGAGCATTTATTGCCCATCCGCAATTGTCCTTGAGAAGGTGGTGGTGAGCTGCCTTCTTGAACCGCTGTAGTCCATGTGTGTAGGTACACCCACAGTGCTATTAGGAAGGGAGGTCCAGGATTTTGACCCAGTGACAGTGAAGGAACAGTGTTATATTTCCAAGTCAGGATGTTGTGTGGCTTGGAGGGGAACTTGCACATGGTGATGTTCTCGCGCACCTGCTGCCCTTATCCTTTTAGATGGTAGCGGTCGGGGGTTTGGAAGGTGCTATCTAAGGAGCCTTGGCGAGTTTCTGCAGTGTATCTTGTAGATGGTACATACTGCTGCTACTGTGCGTCAGTGTTGGAGGGAGTGAATGTTTGTGGATGGGGTGCCAATCAAGCAGGTTGCATTGGAACAGAGATGATTGACCTCCAGCAATCAGAACCATCTTCCCTTGTGCTAGATATGACTCCAACCAGCAGAAAGTTTTCCCCTGATTCCCATCGATTCCAATTTTGATAGGGCTGCCTCATGCCACACTCGGTCAAATGCCACCTTGATGTCGAGGGCAGTCACTCTCATCTCATCTTGGGAGTTCAGCTCTTTTGTCCATATGGTCAGGAGCTGAGACACCCTGCCAGAACCCAAACTGAACGTTAGTGAGCACGCTGTTGCCAAGCAAGTGCCTCTTGATAGCATTGTTGACGACTCCTTCCATCACTTTACTGATGACAAAGAATAGAGTGATGGGGTAGTAATTGGCGGGTTTGGGTTTGCCCAGCTTTTTGTGTGCAGGACATACCTGGGCAACTTTACACATTGCTGGGTAGGTGCCAGTGTTGTAGCTATACAGGAACAGCTTGGCTAGGGGTACGGCAAGATTTGGAGCAGAAGCCTTCAGTACTATTGCGAGAATATCGCCAAGGCCCATAGCCTTTGCAGTATCCAGTGCCTTCAGCCATTTTTTAATATCACATGGTATGAATCGAATTGGCTGAAGACTGGCATCTGTGAGACTGGGAACCTCCGGAGGAGGCTGAGATGGATCATCCACTTGGCATCTCTGACTCAAGATTGTTGCAAATGCTTCAGCTTTATCTTTTGCACTGATATGCTGGGCTCCCCCATCATTAAGGATGGGGATATTTGTGGAGCCTCCTCCTCCAGTGAGTTGTCTGCCACCGTCCATGACTGGATGTGGCAGGACACAGCTGAGATCTGATCTGTTGTTGTGGAATCACTTAGCTCTGTCTATTGCTTGCTGCTTATGCTTGGCATGCAGGTAATCCAGTGTTGTAGCTTCACCAGGTTAACACCTCATATTTAGCTATGCCTGGTGCTGCTTCTGGCATGCCCCCCTGCACTATTCATTGAACCAGGATTTATCCCATGGCTAGATGGTAATGATAGAGTGGGTGATATGCTGGGCCATGAGGTTACAGATTGTGGTTGTATACAATTCTGCTACTGCTGATGGCCCAAGCACCTCATGGATGCCCAGACTTGAGTTGTTATATCTGTTTGAAATCTGTCCTCTTTAGCCCGGTGGTAGTGCCACACAACACGATGGAGGGTATCCTCAATGTGAAGATGGGACTTTGTCTCCACAAGGTCTGTGTGGTGGTCACTCCAGCCGACAGTGTCATGGACCTGCGGCATGCAGGTTGGTGAGGATGAGCTCAAGTATGTTTTTCCCTCTTGTTGGTCCCCTCACCATATGCCACAGACCCATTCTGGCAGCTATGTCCTTTAGTCCTTTAGCTTGGTCTGTGGTGGTGCTGCCGTGCCACTCTTGGTGATGGACATTGAAGCCCCCCACCCAGAATGCATTCTGCCCCCTTGCCAGCTTCAGTGTTTCCTACAAGTGGTGTTCTGTTCAACATGGAGTAGTACTGATTCATCAGATGAGTGGGGTGGGCGGGGGCGTTATGTGGAAATCAGCCAGAGGTTTCCTTCCCCATGTTTGACCTGATGCAATGAGACTTCATGGCGTTGAGGACTCCTAGGACAACTCCCTCCCAACTATATACCACTGTGCTGCTACTATGCTGGGTCTATCCTGCCCATCCTGTGGGACAGGACACACCCAAGAATGGTGATGATGGTGTCTGGGACATTGTCTGTAAGGTATGATTCCGTGAGTATGACTATGTCAGGCTGTTGCTTGTCTAGTCTGTGAGATAGCTCTCCCAATTTTGGCACAAGCCTCCAGATGTTAGCAAGGAGGACTTTTCAGTGTCGACAGTGCTGAGTTTGCCGTTAATGTAGGCACTGGAAACGACAACGTCAAATGGTCCATCTGGTTTCATCCCTTATTGACTTGTTTTTAGTGGTTTGAGTGGCTTGTTAGGCCATTTCAGAGGGCATTTTAAGGGTCAACACATTGCTGTGTGTCTGTAGTCACATGTAGGCCATATCAGGTAAGGACGGCAGAATTCCTTCCTTAAAGAATATTGGGGAACCAGTTGAGCTTTTATGACAAAGTTAGCTTTATAGAAGATTTATCTCATTTGTACTGACTGACTGTGAAGGTGCCTCATTCATATTGAGTGATTCATATTGTGAAATCTTTCTGCATATTTTGCAATTAAAAGCAAATTGGTTGATGACTCATCTCATTTACAGTCCAGAGGAAGCCCGGGATATCTCTTCAAAAATGATTGGAAAGAAGCTATTTACCAAACAGACAGGTGAGAAAGGAAGGATATGCAATCAGGTGTTTGTCTGTGAGCGAAGGTACCCCAGAAGAGAGTATTACTTTGCAATAACACTGGAAAGAACATTTCAGGTGAGTAAGCAGACAAGACTGTTGTGTAAAACCTAGCTATTTCTTGCTGTGGTGCGTGGTTCATTTTTGTGTGATTGTTATTACCCAGCAGTTGGTAAAGCTAAGTTATTTAAAAATCCCAGAGGGAAACTTTAAACAACTGTTAGTTGTTTAAGTGGTATGTTTGAGATGCAGTTCTAAATTTAGGAGTCAGACCACCAGTTCTCAAAAGGTTTTATATCAAAATACATGAGACATTTGTTAATTTACACAAGTTAAATATATACACATGGCTATAAATGACTACTAACATAAGTTTTAACAAATTCCCAAACTAATCTTCATTAAGGCAACAACAACCCAAAGACTTTCAGCAAACACCAGGCAAAGCATTTTCACCTTACCAGTTCAAAATGAGGATTCTTTCACTTTGGTTCCTGTGGAGACAGTTGTAGGCTTACAGCTGCTTTGATCTTATATTGCCTCTGCTCTGCACACACAAAACTGCCGTCTGTTATACTCAACACAGCTCATTGAATGTAAATTCTCATTTTATCACCAGCCCCTTTGAACTCTGCCTCTTCTAACCTCTTCTAACAATAAAACCCCTTTCATAGTATCAATTTTATTAGTAATATAAACATTGCTTAGTCTCTGCAAGTTAGTTGCTAGAATCCATTCCCCTTGAATGCTCTATTCAACAAAATGCAAATGCACTCTACTTCTCTTACATCTCAAAACTAGTATACATCAAAGCACCCAGACTAGCTGGCTTTAATCCAATTAAGACACACCCACAGACTAACCCTCTATTTAAATTTTTTTCCCAATAATATACATTAATAGCTTCATGACAGTGATATTGTTTAAAACAAAAATTAAGTTCATCTTTTGTTACATTCTTATGTTCTCATGAAGGGGCCCTCGAGTATGAGACTTGCTAGGAACATGCTTAAGTCAGATTTAAGTTCAAATTCTTTTGCATTTTCTTCCTCGTGTGTGGAGTGTGAATTTAAAATAAAGTCTTACCTTTATTGTGGTAGTCACTAGCTATTGTACATCCTCAACAAACATCTTGTATTTATTTAGCACCTTTTAACATAGTAAAATGTTCCAAGATGCTTCTCAGGAGTGTAATTAGACAAAAAAATTGCCTTTGAACCAAAGAAGGAGCTCTTAGGACAAGTGTCTAAAAGCTTAGTCAAAGAGATAGGTTTTAAGGAGCACCTCAAAGGAGGAGGGAGAAGTCCTGGCGTTATAGGCTCAAATCTTCCAGTCAGGTTTGGAACCCCTATTTTCGACCCTGATCAGGCAAAAAGTTAACCACTTAGCTGCCTTCGATTTTTCTGATGAATCTTCCGATGGAAGATCCTGCAGAATTCAGTCAACGCAGGAAACCTTGGAGACAATAGCGATCAGAATCCATGCGGAAGTCACATCCCATTTTAATGGCACTAGCTACTGTATTCTGAGTAAGTTTTCAGTAATGCACTGAAAAGCTTTAAGATGTTTAAAAAGCCTTTCAGCATGTTAGTGTATGACTGTTGTAGAGTGGTGAGGCAAGGGGGTAGGGTAGGTAAGGGGTTAGGGTGATAGTTGGGTAGGATGGTGAGGTCTGGTCAGGTCAGGGGTGGAAGATGGGGATCTGGGTGAGATGGAGGGTCAGGTTGGGGAGTTGGGTGGAGGGGACTAGTCAGGTTGGGTCGGGGAGTTGGAGGGTGTTGGAGAGGAGTCAGATGGTGGGGGCTAGTCAAGTTGGGTTGGCTGAGTCGGGAGGGGGTGGGAGTATTGGGCGATGGGGCTAGTCAGGTTGGGTGGAGGAGAAGTCAGGTCAGGTTGAGGAGTCGAGGGAACTGTCAGTGGGGGGCGTGGATTCAGTTGCATAGGTACCCAAGAGTTAGACAAGGATTTTTCAGCCTAACATTTCCTGAGTTGCTATTCGGGTAAGTAAATCAGAACCATTCCAAAGTCTCCTATTCTAAGTCATAGTTGGAGACTTTTTCAGATGGCTCCAGAGCAGTGGACTTGCCCATCAAAAGTTTAAACTTCTTGGGCAATCCCCACAGAGTTGGTGCATAGGGAGTTCCGAGTGTCCTTGTAGAGCATCTTGGGGGTGGTACATCTGGTCTCTGACTATCCGGAGACTGAAAGAACTGGGCCATACTACCTAAGCAGGCTCCTCTTAAATCTGTACTACTTTGGTATGTGGATTGAAAAAGAAAATTGATACCTTCCAGGTAAGGTCCTCCTTCAGATCATGTACTAATTCCACATCACAATGCAACCCCTGCAGGTGGGGGAAGCTAATTGGTATTAAATGGCTAATCTTTTAAGAAAATACTTGTTCTTGGATGTATGTTGCTCTCGTAAGTCAGTATTTATAGCCCATCCCTAGATGTCCTGAGATACATGGTCAGATTTGAACTCAATGACTTCTGAGTTTTTAATTCAATATAAATCATCGCTGGTTTCAGTTTAATTTTGTTGTACTAACTGGTACAGTAACTCAAATTACTGGGCCTTATATGACTGGGAGTAGGAACCTATTTGCAGACATGACTGCATTTTTACTTGCTTGCCAGTCCTACACGTTCCTATGGTCCTAAGCTGCGTCATCTGTCCTTGTTTAGGGACAACAAGTTGAGCTTACCTTATCCTGTTGGCGAAACAAGCAATTTGTACATTCTACAAACTTATGTATAAAGAATGGAGGAGGGAAGGAGAGAGGGGGGAGTTGCCTTTACCCCAGCCTTATAACTAATTGCCACAATGTCAGTGAATGTATGGAATGGATTGCCAAAGAATGCAGAGAGGTCAATTGAATCAACAGCTTGGAATGAATAGAATAGGTGCCTGGAGGAAAGAAAAATAATCAAGAGGTACAACAGGTGTTGTCAGATCTGATACTTCCTAGACATTGGGACCATTCAGTTATGCTGCAGCGGTCTTTGCCAGTCCTGGTATGTTCTTATGGTCCTACGATGCATCTTGGGGTCAAAAAAGAACTTGTGCTTTTTGATAGCACATTAAGAAAAATTCATGTGCTATGAAACAAGATTGGAAAATTGGGCTCCTGTCCTTGAATAAAATAAGTCTTAACAGATCTAATAGTGGTTTTCAAAATTATGAAATATTTTGAGAGCAGATTGTGAAAGATTATTACTACCAGTTGATATACTGTAAGTGAGGACATAGACTGAGATTTCTCATTAAAACAATGAAGAAGAAAAGTTGAAGGAATGTATTTTATTAGTTTTGGAATACTTTATGACAAGTGCCTGTTGAACCAGAGACCACAACATCATTTAAGAGGGGATTGTATTGTATTTTAAAATGAGAACACCTGAAAGGACAAAGAAATGGGTCAGATTAAAGGCTCCAGTTGATGTACAAGTACAATAGGCCAAATATCCTGTGATTTCAATGGCTCTGAAAGTCTTTTGAGTTTATTTACTAATATTCATGAAATATATATTTGATCCAAATTCTTCAGTAACTGCATTATTATGCACTTCAGTATGTGTAGCATTTTAATTTCTTAAAATTAAAAAAAAAATGAAATGAGGAACTGGCAAAGGACCAGTTCCTGGTGTGGTGGGATTCTTTTCATGTTCTGGATCTGTGTGAGTATGTGGGATTGGTAACCATGTCCACATTGGTGCCAAACAAACTTGTGACCGCATTTCCTGTTTACTGTCTTTGATTTTGGTGTTCCATTCATCTTTTTATAAGATTGAAAGCAGCATACTATAGCACTGGAAATATTAAATTTGATTTTAAACATTCCCCTTCTATGTTAAAGGAGCTTTCTGTAAATATGCATTCCTGAAATTATCTTAATTTACTGAGGGCATGACTTTAATTTGAAGGAGGGGGTTGAATTTAAGGAGTGGTTATTACATGTAACAGGAGTATTCTTTGTGTAATTGCATAGTATCTTCACAGTAGTTGTCTCTTTTTGCCTCTCTATCTTTTCCTCCTCCTCCCTCTGCCCCTTCACAATTTCTAAATGTGGATTAAACTGTTTTTCAGTAAATGAGATTATACTTGAATATAACAGTTGCTGAAATCTCAATGCAAGCATAAATACCTAAACTTCTAATGATTTTAAACTTCTCAAGACTAAGAAAATTGAACCCTTTGTGAGGTGTTAATAACTGCTTCACTCATGGTACTTTTACAATTCCACCCATTTGAAGTGGCCTTAGAAGCATTTGCATTTTGCTACAGATGATAAGTGCTCTATTTTTCTGCTGCCTCATGCTGCAGTGACTTTGTTGCTTTGTGTCATAATGTGACATGATTCCCTGTCACACAAAAGTTTCAGATCATTTTGTCTTCGGCCCCTCTCATCCCTGAAGAATTTCTATTTATACACTGTTGTTCATGCTCTTGAGACATCCGAAAGCGTATCATAATGATTGATTTTCTTGTTGAATTGTAGTCATTATTGTTATGTAGGAAAATGCCACAGCTAGTTTATACATAGCAAGGTGTTGCAATCAATTAAGACAAATGACCTGTTAATCTGTTTCTGGCAGTCTTAATGAAAGGATCAATGTTGGCCAGGACTCTGAGGGAATTAATCTGCTCTTATTCAAATAATACTAAGGGATCTTTTACGTTCAGCCAAGTGTGTGCCTCAGTTCAATGTCACAACTGAAATTCAGCACTTCTAACAATGCAGCATTCCCTGAGTACTACACTGAACTACCAGCCTAGATTATATATCCAAATCCCTGGATTGGGGTTTGAGCCTGCAACCTTCCAATACACAGTTGGAGGTGTGACCACAGGGCCAAGGTACCAAGATGAGAATGGAATAGGGCAAAGCTTGTGTTGAAAGCGAGATTGAATGAGATTGGTTAGGGTAAACCTAGCAAAGTGGGGAACCAGGCTTGGAGCGGTAAAGTGTGTGGAGAAATTAGATGGGTTGAGGTTGGATGGAATATTGTCAGTGAAATAGGAATTTTTTGTGAAGTATTTGTTTGTTGATTTATTTTTTTTTAAAAATTGTTCATGGTATGTGGATGTCACTGGCAAGGCCAGTATTTATTGCCCATTCCTAATTGCCCTTCTGAAGATGGTGGCAAACTGCCCTCTTGAACTTCTGCTGTCTTCATGGCATAGATACAAGGACAATGTTGCTAGGCAGGGAGTTCCAGGATTTTGATCTATTGACTATGAATGAACAATAATATATTTCCAAATTAGGATGATCTGCAACCTGAAGGGTACCTGTATGTTGTGGTGTTCGCACATACCCACTACCCTGATTCTTCTAGGGAGTAGAGGTCATGGCTTTGGACATTGCTGTTGAAGAAACCTTGGAAAATTGTTGCAATGCATCTTTTGGTTGATACTCATTGCAGACACAATG
This sequence comes from Carcharodon carcharias, assembly GCF_017639515.1. Classification (NCBI taxonomy): domain Eukaryota; kingdom Metazoa; phylum Chordata; class Chondrichthyes; order Lamniformes; family Lamnidae; genus Carcharodon; species Carcharodon carcharias. The sequence continues at coordinate 95,290,830 of NC_054484.1, read as the reverse complement.
CATCACTGGTGGAGGGAGTGAATACTTGAAGTGGTGGATGGGATACTGATCAAGTGGGCTGCTTTGTCCTGGATGGTGCCAAGCTTCTTGAGTGTTGTTGGAGTTGCACTCATCCAGACAAGTGGAGAGTATTCTATCACCACTCCTGACTTGTGCCTTGTCGATGGTGGTCAGGCTTTGGGAGTCATGGGGTGAGTTACTTCCTGAAGAACGCCCAGCTTTTGACCTGCTCTTGTAGCCACAGTACTTATGTGGTTAGTCCAGTTAAGTTTCTGGTCAATGGTGACCTGCAGGATGTTGATGGTAAAGCCATTGAATGTCAAGGCAAAGTGGTTAGGCCCTTTCTTGTTGGAGATGGCCATTGTTTGGCACTTGTGTGGTGCAAAAATGTTGCGTGTCACTAGTGGGGGTGGGGTGGGGTGAAGGAATCGAAAAAGGCTAAAAGGTAGAGATAAAACAATGGATGGAAATACATTTAAAAATAATGGAATAATACCCAGACCTCCCTGTCACTTGCCATTTCAACACTGCACCCTGCCCTCATGCCCACATGTCCATCCTTGGCCTGCTGCATTGTTCCAGTGAAGCTCGACGCAAACTGGAGGAACAGCACCTCATCTTCCGAGTAGGCACTTTACCGCCTTCCAGACTGAATATTGAGTTCAACAATTTTAGATCATGAACTCTCTCTTCCATCCCCACCTCTTTCCGATCCTCCCTCCCTTTTTTCCCCAATAATTTATATAGATTTTTCTTTTCCCACCTATTTCCATTATTTTTAAATGTATATCCATCCATTGTTTTATCTCTACCTTTTAGCCTTTTTCGATTCCTTCACCCCCACCCCACCCCCACTAGGGCTATCTGTACCTTGCTTGTCCTGTTTTCTACTCTTAATTAGCACATTCCTTAGATAATATCACCACCTTCAACACCTCTTTGTCCTTTTGTCTGTGACATCTTTTGGTTTTCTCCACCTATCACTGGCCATCTATCCAGCTCTACTTGTTCCACCCCACCTTAAACCAGCTTATATTTCACCTCTCTTCTATTTTTACTTAGTTCTGTTGAAGGGTCATTTGGACTCGAAACGTTACCTGTGTTCCTCTCTGCAGATGCTGCCAGACCTGCTGAGTTTTTCCCAAGAGTTTTCCCCTGATTCCCACTGACTTCAATTTTACTAGGGCTCCTTGAATTCAGCTCTCTTATCCATGTAAGAGCCAAGCTGCAATGAGGCCTGGAACCAGGTCTACTCTCCATCATCAGCAAATTGATAGAAGGTGTTGTCAACAGTGCTATCAAGTGGCACTTTACCAATCAGTACAAAAACAGAATTACCTGGAAAAACTCAGCAGGTCTGGCAGCATCTGCAGAGAAGAGTTGACGTTTCGGTCCTCATGACCCTTCGACAGAACTTGAGTTCGAGTCCAAGAAAGGGTTGAAATATAAGCTGGTTTAAGGTGTGTGGTGGAGGGGGGCGGAGAGAGAGAGAGAAGTGGAGGGGGGTGGTGTGGTTGTAGGGACAAACAAGCAGTGATAGAAGCAGATCATCAAAAGATGTCAACAACAATAGAACAAAAGAACACATAGGTGTTAAAGTTGGTGATATTATCTAAACGAATGTGCTAATTAAGAATGGATGGTAGAGCACTCAAGGTACATCCATTCTTAATTAGCACATTCGTTTAGATAATATCACCAACTTTAACACCTATGTGTTCTTTTGTTCTATTGTTGTTGAGATCTTTTGATGATCTGCTTCTATCACTGCTTGTTTGTCCCTACAACCACACCCCCCCTCCACTTCTCTCTCTCTCTCTCCGCCCCCCCCACCATAGACCTTAAACCAGCTTATATTTCAACTCTTTCTTGGACTCGAACTCAAGTTCTGTCGAAGGGTCATGAGGACTCGAAACGTCAACTCTTCTCTTCTCCGCCGATGCTGCCAGACCTGCTGAGTTTTTCCAGGTAATTCTGTTTTTGTTTTGGATTTCCAGCATCCGCAGTTTTTTTGTTTTTATCTTTACCAATCAGTGCTTAGCAGAATGGCATGATAGAGACCTGGGAGACAAAAGGTTCATATAGATAAAGTTTTTTCCATTACTTACCACTAGATAGCAGCACAGTACTTTAAACAAGAAGTATACAATTTGTAATTATAATGTGAGGGATTTCAGTCTTCCTGGCATGTTGTGAGCAACTTAAGCAACTCTCAAATACTGCAGTCTAAAAACAGTCCATTAAAAGAGAATATACAGATAATAATTGCATTTACTATTTCTGTCAGGCCAGTATCTTAAGTCCAGATGAATGTTTGAAGGCCTTTTGTTCAGACAACAGCTCACTACTGAGCTTTTTTTTTAAATAGATTGTTATACAGTTTACAAGCTCCTATTCTTATTGGGGCAAATGCACACAGCCTTCTCTTAATTGAATTTGATTAGTACAATCATTTTCCTGACAAAGGTTACTGTTTGTGCACTGCAATTTAGGAATAACTTACTTTACAATTTCTGGTTGGGCTGTTAAGTTGATGTTTAATTTGTTTCTTGGTTGATTGCTGTCTTTCATTGTCTGCACCTGGAGAGGGAGAACATTGCTCAAAAGAGGGTGGCAGACAGAGGATCTTAAAGGAGAAATGGGATTGCAATGGAGGGTAAAGTGTTCAGAAGTGAGAAGTTGGAATAGAGGGATAGTTACGTGATATCCATATAAGCTCAATTACAGTGTTTAGCTTGTGGAGATGATCTTAGAACATGAAGGGACCATTGAAGGGGAAGAAATAGCGGTGGACAAGAGAGAAACTGGGAGTGGAGAACTTGGGCTGGATTGGTGTGTTGCTAATTGGGACTTGAACAGAGAGCCATGGCTGGGGCACAGGCTTGTGATTTGGGGATTGGAAGGGAGGTCAGGGGATCATTTTTGAGCTATCTAGATACATTCTTTGAGGAGGTAACAAGCAGGTTAGACAAAGGAGAGCCGATGGATGTTATCTACTTGGACTTCCAGAAGGCCTTTGACAAGGTGCCGCACAGGAGGCTGCTCAGTAAGATTAGAGCCTATGGTGTTAGAGGCAAGGTACTAGCATGGATAGAAGATTGGCTGTCTGGCAGGAGGCAGAGAGTGGGGATAAGGGGGTCCTTCTCAGGATGGCGGCTGGCGACTAGTGGAGTTCCGCAGGGGTCAGTGTTGGGACCACAACTTTTCACTTTATACATTAATGATCTAGATGAAGGAACTGAGGGCATTCTGGCTAAGTTTGCAGATGATACAAAGATAGGTGGAGGGACAGGTAGTATTGAGGAGGTGGGGAGGCTGCAGAAGGATTTGGACAGGTTAGGAGAATGGGCAAAGTAGTAGCAGATGGAATACAACGTGGGGAAGTGTGAGGTCATGCACTTTGGTAGGAAGAATAGAGGCATAGATTATTTTCTAAATGGGGAGAGAATTCAGAAATCTGGAGTGCAAAGGGACTTGGGAGTCCTAATCCAGGATTCTCTTAAGGTTAACTTGCAGGTTGATTTGGTAGTTAGGAAGGCAAATGCAATGTTGGCATTTATTCCGAGAGGACTAGAATATAAAAGCAGGGATGTGCTGCTGAGGCTTTATAAGACTCTGGTCAGACCACATTTAGAATATTGTGAGCAATTTTGGGCCCCATATCTCAGGAAGGATGTGCTGGCCCTGGAGAGGGTCCAGAGGAGGTTCACAAGAATGATCCCAGGAATGAAAAGCTTAACATATGAGGAATGTTTGAGGACTCTGGGTCTATACTCGTTGGAGTTTAGAAGGATGAGGGGGGGATCCGATTGAAACTTACAGAATACTGAAAGGCCTGGATAGAGTCGACGTGGGGAAGATGTTTCCATTAGTAGGAGATACTAGGACTCAAGGGCACAGCCTCAGAGTAAAGGGAAGACCTTTTAGAACAGAGATGAGGAGAAACTTCTTTAGCCAGAGAGTGGTGAATCTATGGAATTCATTGCCACAGAAGGCTGTGGAGGCCAGGTCATTGAGTGTATTTAAGACCAAGATAGATAGGTTCTTGATTGGTAAGGGGATCAAAGGTTACGGGGAGAAGGCGGGAGAATGGGGTTGAGAAACTTATCAGCCATGATTGAATGACGGAGCAGACTGGATGGGCTGAATGGCCTAATTTCTGCTCCTATGTCTTATGTCTTATTACAAAAACAATAGGGGTGGCATTTGTCTTGCTATCTCCTGGTTTATGCTCAAAGGTGTGGCAGTGGCAGAACCATAATGGAGCAGCTGCCATTCTCAACAACTTGGTGCTGCTTTCACTTCCATTCTGATTTTTGGAGAGCACACCTGAATCCTGCTGACCAGAACTTCCTTCACAAACAGGTGGGTATCTCACTGGTAACTGCAAATGCACTCAGGCGATAGCATTCAAACCTTGATGCCAATCTTGCCTCTGCCTTTTTCATCCCCTGCCCATCAACCATGGGCGGTAGAAGTCAAGAGGCAGCCATTTTTGGCAACTCTTAAAGGGATCCTCAGCTGCTATTGGGAAAATCTGGATTAGGATGTTTGCTTTTGGCTTTTGCTTTTGGGTTCTTCACCTGAATGAATCTGAAAGCTTATGTAGTTAGCGCTATGGGTTCTACACTTAAGTTGCTTGCTGTACCACAATGTTGCTTCTTTTCACCCCCAAAGAAAAATACACCATCTGATTTCATGCCTCAAAATTGGTGAATTGCCTATTGGGAGCACATTTTGTACAGCTGACTGCATGAGAGCTGATCATGAAAATAAGACAGGGCACCTGCTGACTCCTTAGGGTGACTGCTGCATACTGTCCAACCAATTGCTACATTGATCCCTTGTTTTTTTAAATTTGGTCTTTGAATGTGAGTGTCGCTGGCTAGGCTAGCATTTATTGCCCATTCCTCATTGCCCTTGAGAAGGCGGTGATGAGCTGCCTTCTTGAACCACAGCAGTCCATGTGGTATATGTACACCCACAGTGCTGTTAGGGAGGGAGTTCCAGGATTTTAACCCAGTGACAGTGAAGGAAGGCAATATATTTCCAAGTCAGAATGGTAAGTGGCTTGGAGGGGAACTTCCAGGTGTTGGTGTCCCATGTGTCTGCTGCCCTTGTCCTTCTAGATGGTAATGGTCATGGGTTTGGAAGGTGCTGTCTGATGAGGCTTGGTGAGTTCCTGCATTGCATCTTGCAGATGGAACACATTGCTGTTACTGTGTGTCAATGGTGGAGGGAGTGAGTGTTTGTGGATGGAATGCCAATCAAGCGGGCTGCTTTTTCCTGGATGGTGTAAATTTTCTTGAGTGTTGTTGGAGCGGCACTCATCCAGGCAAGAGGAGAGTATTCCATCACACTCCTGACTTTTGTCTTGTAGATAGTCAGCAGGCTTTGGGAGGTGAGTTACTCGCTGCAGGATTCCTAGCCTCTGACCTGCTCTTGTAGCTGCAGTATTTATGTGGCTAGTCCAGTTCAGTTTCTGGTCAAAAGTAATCCCCAGGATAGTGGGGGGATACAGCGATGGTAATGCCATTGAATGTCAAGGAGCTATGGTTAGATTCTTTCTTGTTGGATGGAGATGGTCATTGCTTGGCACTTGTGTGGCATGATTGTTACTTGCCACTTATCAGCCTAAGCCTGGATGTTGTCCAGGTCTTATTGCATTTGGACATGGACTGCTTCAGTATCTGAGGAGTTGAAAATGGTGCTGAAGATTGTGTAATCATCAGCAAACATCTCCACCTCTGATCTTATGATGGAAGGAAGGTCATTGATGAAGCAGCTGAAGACGGTTGGGCCTAGGACACTACCCTGAGGAACTCCGGCAGTGATGTCCTGGAACAGAGACGATTGACCTCCAACAACCACAACCATCTTCCGTTTTGCTAGGTATGACTCCAACCAGCGGAAAATTTTCCCCTGATTCCCATTAACCCTAGTTTTGCTAGGCCTTCTTGATGCCACACTTGGTCAAATGCTGTCTTGATGTCATGGGCAGTCACTCTCGTCTCTCCTCTGGAGTTCAGCTCTTGTGTCCATGTTTGAACCAAGGCTGTAATGAGGTCAGGAGCTGAATGACCCCTGTGGAACCCAAACTGAGCATCAGTGAGCAGGTTATTGCTAAGCAAATGTCGCTTGATAGCACTGTTGATGACCCTTTCCATCACTTTACTGATGATCAAGAGTCTACTGTGAGGTGGAAATTGGCTGGGTTGGATTTGTCCTGCTTTTTGTGGACTGGGCATACGTGGGCTATTTCTCACACTGTCGGGTAGATGCCACTGTTGTACCTGTACTGGAGCAGCTTGGCTAGGGCAGTACAATTGCCAGAATATTGTCAGGGCCCATAGCCTTTGCAGTGTCCAGTGCCTTCAGTTGTTTCTTGATGTCATGTGGAGTGAATCTAACTGGTTGAAGACTGTGCTGCTGGGGACCTCTGGAGGAGGCCGAGATGGATCATTCACTCGGCACTTCTGGCTGAAGATTATTGCAAATGCTTCAGCCTTATATTTTGCACTGATGTGCTGGGCTCCCTCATCACTGAGGATGGGGATATTTGTGGAGACTCCTCCTCCAGTGAGTTGCTTAATTGTCCACCACCATTCATGACTGGATGTGGCAGGACTGCAGAGCTTGGATCTGATCCGTTGGTTGTGGAATCACTTAGCTCTGTCTATCACTTGCTGCTTATGCTTGGAATGTAAGCAGTCCTGTGTTGTAGCTTCACCAGGTTGACACCTCATTTTTAGGTATGCCTGGAGCAGCTCCTGCCACACCCTCCTGCACTCTTCATTGAACCAGGGTTGACCTCCTGACTTGGTGGTAATGGTAGAGTGGGGGATATGCTGGGCCTTGAGGTTTCAGGTTATGGTCGAGTGCAGTTCTGCTGCAGGTGATAGCCCACAATGCTTCATGGTTGCCCAGTCTTGAGTTGCTAAATCTGTTCAAAATCTGTCCCATTTAGCACAGTGGTAGTGCAACACAACACAATAGAGGGATCCTTAATGTGAACACGGGACTTCCTCTCCATAGGAACTGTGCGGTGATCACTCCTATCGTTACTGTCATGGACATATGCATCTGCGACAGGCAGGTTGGTGAGGATGAGGCCAGGTATCTTTTTCCCTCTTGTTGGTTCCCTCACCACCTGCTGCAGATCCAGTCTAGCAGCCATGCTCTTTAGGACTGGGCCAGCTTGATCTGTAGCCACTCTTTATGCTGAACATTGAAGTCCCCACTCAGTACATTCTGCGCCCTTGCCACTCAGTGCTTCCTCCAAATGGTGTTCAACATGGAGGATCCCTGATTCATCAGATGAGGGGGGACGGTATGTGGTAATCAGCAGGAGGTTTTCTTGCCCATGTTTGACCTGATGTCATGAGACTTCATGAGGTCCAGAGTCGATGTTGAGCTCTCCCAGGGCAACTCTCTCCCAAATATATACCACTGTGCTGCCACCTCTGCTCAGTCTGTACTGCCAACGGGACAGGACGTACCCGGGGTTGTGAAGGTGGTGTCTGGTGCATTATCTTTAAGATATGATTCCGTGAGTATGATTATGTCAGGCTGTGTTGCTTGACTAGTTTGTGAGACAGCTGTCCCAATTTTAGCACTAGCCTCCAGCTGTTAGTGAATTAGAGTGTTAAAGAGAAGCAACGAGGAAAAGATTGATTGACTCATGGGAGAGGGAAAAGAGATGGGAAGGAGTTTTTAAAAACAATTTTACAATGAGATTCCATGCTTATCAACTTCCCTGGCAGTGACAAGTAACTGTATGTAATTTTTGCTGAGACTGTTAATTTATAATATTTTCTAGCTGGCATCCCTTGTTATTAATGGTAGATTATAAAGGAAGTGTTTTCAACCAAAACAGTTGACTGGTTATCCACCATTGATTTTTACTGCACATTCCTGTGTGTACAAATAGCACAAGGAACATTAGAAGACCACAGCATTGTCATGCATCCATTTAAACAACCCACATAATCCATTAGTGTTGCATTTGTTCCAGTAAAACAAACACTAATTATGTATGAATACAAATGTGCAAACAAAGAGCAGGCGTCGGCTATTCAGCCCCTCAAGACTGCTCTGCCATTTAATAAGATCATGGCTGATCTGACAGTAACTTGAAATCTGCATCCCACCTATCCCTGATAACATATGACTTCCTTGCTTACCAAGAATCTATCCACCTCTGCCTTAAAAATATTCAAAGACTCTGCTTCCACCACCTTTTCAGGAAGAGAGTTCCAAGGACTCATGACTGTCTGAATGAAAATATTTCGCCTCTTCTCAGTTTTAAATGGGCGACCTCTTGTTTTTAAACAGTGATCCCTATTTCTAGATTTTTCCACAAGAGGAAACATCCTCTCCACATCCACTCTGTCAAGACCCCTCAGGATATTATATGTTTCAATCAAGTTGCCTTTTACTCTTCTAAACTCCGGTGGATACAAGCCTAGTCTGTCCAACCTTTCCTCATAAGACAACCCATGCATTCTAGGTATTAGTCTGGTAAATCTTCTCCGATCTGCTTCCAATGCATTTAAATCCTTCCTTAAATAAAGTGACCAACACTGTACACAGTACTCCAAATGTGGTCTCACTAGTGCTCTGTACATCTTCCCAAATTTTACCCCTTGCACCCACTATTTACTTTAAAACCCATCCTACTTCCCTAGTTATGTGGCTCGCAAGAACACCGGTCCCAGCATGGTTCGGGTGTAGACCAACCCAATGATTCAGATCCCACTTTCCCCAGTACTGGTGCCAGTGCCCCATGAACTGGAACCCACTTCTCCCACACCAGTCGATGAGGCACACATTCACCTCCCTAATCTGATTTGCCCTATGCTGGTTTGCACGTGGCTCAGGTAATAATCTAGAGATTATGACTTTTGAGGTTTTGCTTTCTTAATTTAGTGCCTAGGTGCTCCTACTGACTATGTAGAACCTCCTTCTTTGTCCTGCCTATGTCATTGGTACCTACATGGACCACAACGACTGGGTCCTCCCTCTTCCACTGCAAGTTCCTCTCCAGCCCTGAGCAGATGTCCCGCACCCTGCCACCGGGCAGGCAACACAGCCAGCTGGACTCGCGCTCTTTGCTTCAGAGAACGGTGCCAATTGTTCTGACTATACTATCCCCTATTACCCTACATTCCTTTTTGCTACCCACACTTGAATGGCGTCCTGTATCATTGTGCCATGGCTAATTAGCTTAACCACCCTGCACCCCCCACTCTCATCCAAACAAGCTGAAAAAACCTCAAACTTGTTGGACAGTTGTAAAGGCTGAGGCTCCAGCGCTCCTTCCCTCTTGAGTCCCCTTACCTGCCTCGCTCGCAGTCACACACTCCTGTCCCTGACCACTGACCAAATCAGAAGACCCTGTTCAAAGAGGTGTGACTGCCTCCTGCTACAAAGAATCCAGGTAACTTTCTCCCTCCCTGATGCATCTCAGTGTCTGTAGTTCAGCCTCCAGCTCATAAACTCTGAATGAAGCTGCTCAAACTTCAAACACTTACTGCAGACATGTTTGCCCTAGATCAAACTGGCATCCAGAAGTCCCCACATGCTGCAGCTGTGACACATCACCCATCCTGACATCATTAATGTGTTCTAACTAACCATTTAATTATCTTATTCGATTATATATTTTACTTTTGTTTTTATATATGTTATCAACCTTACCACCAGTTGCTAGACTATTTTGAACCTTAGGAATAGAATAAACCTTAGTCACTTTCCAGATACTCAGCAAATAACTAGCTTCTTCTGTAGCAGAGTATGAGTTCACTTCCTGAAGGCTGAGAAAGTTAGAAAGCAGAAAGCAAAAGAGTACCTCTTTCCCTTCCTCCCCGCACTCCCTTAATTACCCAAGTCCCAGTACTCTATTCTAAGTCGCACTTCTTGCAGTAAACCTTACCTAAAGCACCTCTTTCCCCCATGCACTGAATTCTCACTTGAACCAAATTCCCAAATGTACTCACTTGGTCTCTGTGTCACTTAGGCCAAAGTCTCCCCTCACTGATCGTGCACCTCTTACTGATCTGAATACTTTTGCAAGTAACAGAAGTGTCCTGGTGTGTTGTTATGGTATTATTATTTAAGAGAACATGATTTCAAACCCATCATGGCAGTTTGAAAATTCAAATCCAATTGTCTTTGAAATGAAATGCTGCTGCGAGTAAAACTGAACAGGAAGCTGTCTGATTGATGGTGGTTAAAAACCTGACAAATTCATAATTATCCTGTAGAGAAGGAAACTTGCTGTACTTACTCAGTCTGACCAATATGTATCTCCAGTCTCTCATTGGCAGGGTTACTCTTAATGACCTTTTGAAGTGGCATAGCAAGCCACTCTATTATCAAACTGCTACAAAAAATAACCACACAAACTGCAGTGTTTCAAGATTATCTATCATCAGGACAACTAGGGATGGGTAATAAATGAGGGCCTGCCAGCAATACCCACATCCTGAATCATCTTCTCTTGAAGGTAACATGAAGAGGACATTCTGAATAAGTAAAATAGTTATTGACCAGTAGCTAATTGACAAACTGTTGATATGTATTGACTTGGAACTGTGTAGTGATATGTTTTGGGTGGTGCTTTGTGTCCAGTCCAAATGTATTTCTGTAACCTTCTAAAATGACTCTTCATGCAGTTGTTGTTTTCACCTAGTACTGAGAAAGAGATTTTATTTATGCCAACTAATCATTATATATTTTTTTCTTTAGGGACCAGTATTAATAGGCAGTTCAGAGGGAGGAGTTAATATAGAGGATGTAGCAGCCAAAAACCCTGAAGCAATTGTTAAGGAGCCCATTGATATAGAGGAAGGCATCAAAAAAGAGCAAGCTGTCAAGGTATTACACAAATTCCAAATATGAAAACTGAATAGAATTCAGATAGTTGAAATTCCAATTTTGGAACCATTAACTGTACTGCAACTCATTTTATATACAGTGAAACCTCCGAAAAGAAGACACTGACTGGCAGTTCCAAACAACTTATGTTGGAATAGATGTAAGGACTTCCTTCAACTATTGCCGGCTATCAGTGCGGTGTTTCATGCGGTGTTAGTAGAGTTGGTGCTGTTTGGCTGGCAACTTTGAGGCGGTGGTTTCTTTCAGATAAGGGGGGAAGTCCCATCTGCAACCAGCTAACATTCTTTGGAGATTAAGTAGCTGTGGGGCTGCTATGATCAGCAGGGAGGTGTTCCCCGTTGACTGTTCAGTTGGCAGGTTTGGAACCCCATCATCTGAAAAATCCTGTGCTTCGGCACTATCCCAGATGAGAGTGGAAGAAAAGAAGGAATACAGCCAATCCTGGAATATTTGGTTTACTGTATATATAATGACCATTTTGAAAATAAGGACCCCTGATGCAAATATCTTGGGTGTCCCTCATTTACAGGTTTTAGTGTACATATCAACAATTTTTCTATTGTTTGTTTTTCCCGGTTTTCTCCTCCTAGATCATCTGCGAGCCATGCACTATTCTCTGACAGGCACAGCAGGAGGTGCAAGCTGATTTTTCCTCTTTATTGAAATTTTGTTGGCGTTAAAGGGAAGAACCCAAAAACTGATTTCTGGCGCGTTGCATTAAGGTGTGAACCTTGACTCAGTGGTGGTACTCCTACCTCTGAAGCTGAAGGTTATGGATTCACACCTCTCTGCAGAGACCAAAGCACATAATCTAGGCTAATGTTTTAGTGCAGTATTGAGGGAGTGCTGCATTGTAGGAAGAATTGGGCTGTTGCCTAGAAACAGGGGCCCAGAGAGGCAGGTCCTTCCCACAGACACACACACAAAAGCTAGAGACAGCAGCTTGTTTTGGAAGCTGTTGGAGTTCAGCTGGTTTGGAAGACTGCTGCTAGAGAGAGACTGGAGCAAGAGGGACAGATTGTCAGACCCAAGCTAAAGAAAAACCCAAAAATCCAGGGGAGTGGAACAGGGGGAAAGTCCCATGAAGACCTCCTAATGAAAGGAAGGACAGGAACCTAGAAAAGGTCCTGCTAAGTGAAGAGTGAGGGGTAGAGAGAAAGGCTCCAAGCTTCAGGTTTAAAGAGACAAAAGCTGCAGAAAGCAGATTTAAAGTGAGAACAGCTTGCAAGAGGCAAGAAGGCCCAAAGAGGTAGCTGAAGGTCTGTAACTCTTTACTATGGGAATGTGAAGCTGTGGTATACTGTTAATGCTAAGTCAGTGAGAGAGAGTGCATGGAAGACAGCTTGAATGTATGTGGAGATCCAGGGAAGAGGAACATCGGAAGGGGAGTTCAAATCCCTGGAGGGTGAAGCCTTGCGGGAGGTGTCTTGAGAGAAAGCGTTGGTTTGGGAGAAGATTCCAAGGCGAGTTCTTGGAGATTGGAAACCTTTGTGTAAAAGACAGAGCGCAGTGAGCCTGGTTAGCTCATGGTGCGACAAGTGTCTGGGGGGAGTTGAGGGGAGATCTATAGCATCTGGTTGAAGTGGCATCTGTCACTTGGTTTCAGAGTGTGGGATGCCTGATCACTGGGTGCCTATTGGTTTACATGGACTGTGTACTTATTGTGAACATTAAAGCTTAAGATAGCCTTTGTAACTTGTGTTATCCTTACAAATCTGTAGATATCTGTAAAGGTATAGTTGTGGGTGAAGGAGTATTGTAATATAGTTCATATTTTCTTGTTGAATAAATGTTTTATTCTTTTGTTAAAAGTTCACCAGCTGACTCCTGTGACTCTGTTCAGTAGCTATTCTCCATATCTAAACAATCAAGTAAAAGTTAGGATCTGTCAAGCTGGGTTCCACCCTGGGATCAGGTTTGTCAAGGGGTAATCTCAGTTGGGATCATAACACAAGGCAAACATTCCCAACTCTTCTGACTTCTTTTCATAACTCAAGGTCCTCATCCCAAACCTTCTCTCATCCTTTGTAAAACCTTAACATCTTTCCTGAAGAGTGCTACCTAGAATTATCCAAGTGGAAAGAATGTCAGCACGTGCAGAAATTGCAAGCACTAAGCTGAGCACTATCCTCTAGAGCTCGAGTGTGCACAGCACCATGCCAACTTAGACTAAATTTCAAGAAACAACTTACATTTTTATAGCTGTTTTCTTTTCCTCAGGGCATTATAAAGTGCTTCACAGTCAACGAAGCACATTTCGAAGTACAGCCACTATTGTAATGTAACCCTGGCAGCCAATTTGTGCGTAACAAGTTCTCTCATACGACACTGTATATATTCTTTGTGGTATTGGTTGTGAGAGAAATGTTTGCCAGGGCACCAGGAGAACAAACTTACCCTTCTTAGATGAATGTCTGGAATGCTTTGTGTAACTGAGGGGTTAGATAAGACTGGTTTAACTTTTAAAAATTGCTCATCTCACTACTGCACTGAAATGGCAGTCTAGATTGTTTGATGAAGTCTCATGTGGGATTTGAGCATGTGATCTTCTGATTCCGAGGCAAATTTTATCACTGCAGCAAAACAAAAATATTTAGGGATATTGTTTACAAATTGATTGAAACATTGCCACAAAGTATCCTCTGCTCTTTCAATTTATTTCTGAACTAATCTGATCTTTGATTACTTTGGAACCTGAGCTTTCTGTCCTTGTTGAATAATTTTAACTTGATTCATTTTAAAATTAAATCTTTTCTTGCTGCAGAATACTAAAATCACACGAGTAACATATGGACCTATACAGCTGTTCATCTTTTGGCAAATACTGCTTTAAAAGGGATTAGCATTTCAGTATTAATTTCACTGATAACATGTTATTTTTCCAGCTTGCATGGAAAATGGGTTTTCCAGCTAATGTGGTAGAAGATGCAGCAGAGAATATGATCAAGTTATATGAGCTGTTCATCAAATATGATGCCAGTATGGTTGAGATAAATCCTTTGGTGGAGGATGCCTCTGGGATTGGTAATGTACACCGGCCTGCTTTTTATTTCTACCTTGCTTAATAATGTTTAATAGTAAGATTTTATGCTGAGAGGTTTCGGCACTATTTTTAAAAAAAACTAATTATTTCTAAATTTTCATGGATAGCGCAGAACTATGTTACTTAACTGTTCAGTGTTTCGGCAAGAGAAATGTTGGACCGCTGCAAAAGCCCTGAGAAGCTATGTCACAATATAAGTTGCATCATTTTCTGCGGCTTTTCCGCTGTAAAACAGCTCCCATGACAATGGCGCAAGTCAGCAGGAAATTCTGGGCCATCTTAGCCCAACACACTTAAAAGGGAATATAATGTTGAGGATTTGATGTGATGAGGCTTCCTAAATGTTGTAATTAAATGCACAGTTACTTGGATTAATTCTCTATCAGTATTGCATCCATCCATTTAGAATGAAAGCAAAAATGCATTTTACCTCCAGTAAAGGCATACTTCTGAATGTAGACTTGCATCCCTTTTATAAGGTGAACCAAGAACCAAAGCCTTTACAACAAAACTGCAGAAAAATCCTTGAACCCATCGTTTCTATATATTCAATAGGATCAGTTATTCAATACACCAATAAAGATGTAGTTTTGGTAGATTGGGAAAGGACCTCCTGCCACTTGTCTCTGTCTCCATAAGTTACCCTCGATAATAAATCACATATTTACCAATTCATACCTGTAATGATAAGTTGACTGTGCGCACATTAGTAACCTTAGGTTATTCTTTTTGCAGTGTTCCTTATTTGTTGTGTGATATTGGTGTTTTAGCAAAACAGGCTGATTTTTTTTCAAATGGTCCCCCTATCTCTTCTTGGAGTGTATTATTTCCACCTTCCCCTTTTGTCAGCTAGAAAAGCCAAATATCGTGGTCACGACTGCTTTTCTAGTTCTATTGTTCAAATAACTATAGCGAAAATGTTAGTTTTTGTTTTATTCATTCAAGGGATGTGGGCTTTGCTGGCTAGGCTAGCATTTGTTGCCCATCCCTAATTGCCCTTGAGAGGGCGGTGGTCAGCTGCCACCATGAACACTGCAGTCCATGTGCTGTAGGTACACCCACAGTGCTGTTAGGAAGGGAGTTCCAGGATTTTGACCCAGTGACAGTGAAGGAATGATGATATATTTCTAAGTCAGGATAGTGAGTGGCTTGTGGGGGGGGGTGGGGGGGGGCAGATCTTGCAGGTAGTGGTGCTCCCATCTATCTGCTGCCCTTGCCCTTCTAGATGATAGTGGCCTTGGGTTTGAAAGGTGCTGTTTAAGGAGCCTTGGTGTGTTTCTGCCATGCATCTTGTAGATGGTACACACTGCTGACACTGTGCATCGGTGATGAAGGGATTGAATGTTTGTGGATGGAGTGCCAATCAAGTGGGCTGCTTTGTCCTGGATGCTGTCAACCGACTTAAATGTTGGAGCTGCACTCATTCAGGCAAGGGGAGAGTATTCCATCACACTCCTGACTGGGCCTTGTAGATTGTGGACAGGCTTTGTGAGTCAGGAGGTGAGTTACTCGCTGCAGGATTCCTAGCTTCTGACCTGCTCTTGTAGCCACAGTATTTATCTGGCTAGCCCAGTTCAGTTTCTGGTTAATAGTAACCCCCAGGATTTTGATAGTGGGGGATTCAGCGATGGTAAAGCCATTGAACGTCAAGGGACGATGGTTAGATTCTCTCTTGTTGGAGATGGTCATTGTCTGGCATGTGTGTGGCGCGAATGTTACTTGCCACTTGTCAGCCCAAGCCTGGATGTTGTCCAGGTCTTGCTGCATTTGGACATGGACTTCTTCAGTATCTGAGGAGTTGTGAATGGTGCTGAAGATTGTGCAATCATTAGCAAACATCCCCACTTCTGACCTTATGATGGAAGGAAGGTCATTGATGAAGATGCTGAAGATGGTTCGGCCTAGGACACTACCCTGAGGAATTACTGCAGTGATGTCTTGGAGCTGAGATAACTGACCTCCAACAATCACAACCATCTTCCTTTCTGCTAGGTATGACTCTAACTAGTGGAGAGTCTGCCCCCTGATTCCCTTGACTGTAGTTTTGCTAGGGCTCCTTGACGCCATACTTGGTCAAATGCAGCCTTGATGTCAAAGGCAGTCACTCTCACCTCACCTCTGGAGTGGTCACTCATGACAGTTGGTAATGACCACAAGTGCACATAACACAAAACTGTCCCTTCAGATTAATAAATAAAATGATGGTATTGTTTTAAGACCTGTTTCCTCTGCTACTTGAGGAGTAATGCTCTTCCCATGATGTTTTTGCAACACTAGACCTAATTGCATATTTTGGGTTGGTCTAGACTAACTGGCTATCAATTACCAGCTGACATCTCTACAATGCTGGCAGTTCTTAACAGCTGCCAACCATTTATTCAATTAATTCTGTATTAGTGATGCGTTTTTCAGAGATAACTTTCTTTTGTTTGCAGTAATGTGCATGGATGCAAAGATCAACTTTGATTCTAATGCTGCCTATCGGCAGAAGGACATTTTTGCTCAGCAAGACTGGAGTCAAGAGGACAAATATGACAAGCAAGCAGCTGATGCAGGTCTCAATTACATTGGATTGGATGGAAACATTGGTTGTTTGGGTATGGGATGAGTTTTCAGTACATTACTGATCAATTAATGGAATCAGTTAAGAAAAAGAATTGTGCCCAGATTGTTTTTTAAAATTCATTTTCTCAAACCCATTATATCTTAAACTTTAAGTTTATCATTCACCTTGATTGTGCATGCAAATAACCAGTTTCCTTTGATGATCTAAAGGCGTGACCAATATTTAATTCCACGTCCAAATAAAAGTGTCTGCAAATTGTATATAATTTTTGTTAACTGCTACTGCTCTTACTGGACTGATGGAGGACCTTGAGAGAGAGGAGAGCTATGTTATCATGAGATACTAATTAGCCCCCTCAAGTGAAACACAACATTTAAAATTCTTTAAAAAAAATCATTCATGGGATGTGGGCGTCGCTTGCTGGGCCAGCATTTATCACCCATCCCTAATTGCCCTGGAAAAGGTGGTGGTGTGCTGCCTTCTTGAACCGCTGCAGTCTATGTGCTGTAGGTATACCCACAGTGCTGTTAGGGAAGGAGTTCCAGGATTTTGACCCAGCGACAGTGAAGGAATGGCGATATATTTCCAAGTCAGGATGGTGAATGGCTTGGAGGGGAACTTGCAGGTGGTGGTGTTCTCATGTGTCTGCTGCCCTTGTCCTTCTATGTGATAGTGGTCGTGGGTTTGGAATGTGCTGCCTAAGGAGGCTTGGTGAGTTCCTGTAGTGCATATTGTAGATAGTACACACTGCTGCCACTGTGCGTTAGTAGTGGAGGGAGTGAATGTTTGTGGACCGGGTGCTGATCAAGCAGTCTGCTTTGTCCTGGTGATGGAGTCAAGCATCTTGAGGTGTTGTTGGAGCTGCACCCAT
This sequence comes from Carcharodon carcharias, assembly GCF_017639515.1. NCBI lineage: Eukaryota > Metazoa > Chordata > Chondrichthyes > Lamniformes > Lamnidae > Carcharodon > Carcharodon carcharias. The sequence goes on along the minus strand of NC_054484.1, from coordinate 95,273,451 downwards.
CCAGGCAAGTGGACAGTATTCTATCATGCTCCTGATTTGTGCCTTGTAGATGGTGGATAGGCTTTGGAGAGCCAGGAGGTGAGTTCCTGGCCTCTGACCTGCTCTTGTAGCCACAGTATATAGCTAGCCCAACTCAGCTCCTGGTTAATGGTAACCCCCAGAATGTTGATAGTGGAGGATTCAGTGATGGTAATGCCATTGAATGTGAGGGAGCGATGGTTAGATTCCCTCTTGTTGGAGATGGTCATTGCCTGGCACTAGTATGGCGCGATTGTTACTTGCCACTTGTGAGCCCAAACCTGGAAATTGTCCAGGTCTTGTTGCGTTTGGACATGGACTGCTTCAGTATCTGTGGAGTTGCAAATGGTGCTGAAGATTATGTAATCATCAGCGAACATCCCCACTTCTGACCTTACGATGGAAGGAAGGTCATTGATGAAACAACTGAAGATGGTTGGGTCTTGGACACTACGCTGAGGAGCCCCTGCAGTGATATCCTGGAACAGAGATGATTGACCTCCAACAACCACAACCGTCTTCCTTTCTACTAGGCATGACTCCAACCAGTGGAGAATTTTCCCCCGATTCTTATTGACCCCAATTTTGATCAGGCTCCTTGATGCTATGCTCAATCAAATACTGTCTTGATGTCAAGGGCAGTCACTGTCACATCACCTCTGGAGTTCAACTCTTTTGTCTATTTTTGAACCAGGGCTGTATTGAGATCAGGTGCTAAGTGGCCCTGGCAGAACCCAAACTTAGTATCAGTGAGTAGATTATTGCTAAGCAAGTGCCGCTTGATAGCACTGTTAATGACCCCTTCCATCACTTTACTGATGATCAAGAGTAGACTGATAGGGCAGTAATTGGATGGGTTGGATTTGTCCTGCTTTTTGTATAAAAGATGTACTTGGGCAATTTTCCAAGGTTAAATGACAGTGTTGTAGCTGTACTGGAAAAGCTTGGCTAGAGGCACTGCAAGTTCTGGAGCACAGATCTTCGCACTATTGCTGGAATATTGTCAGGGCCCATAGCCTTTGCAGTGTCCAGTGCCTTCAGTTGTTTCTTGATATCACGTGGAGTAAATCAAATTGGTTGAAGACTGGCATCTGTGATGCTGTGGATCTCTGGAGGAGGCCGAAATGGGTCATCTACTCAGCGCATCTGGCTGAGGATTCTTGCAAATGCTTCAGCCTTATCTTTTGCACTGATGTACTGGGCTCCTCTACCATTAAGGATGAGGATATTTGTGGAGCAGCCTCTTCCATTGAGTTGTTTAATCGTCCACTACCAGAGCTTGGATCTGATTCATTGTTATAGAATTGCTTAGCTCTATCACTGCTGTTTGTGTTGTTTGGGACACAAATAGTCCTGTGTTGTAGCTTCAGCAGGTTGACAATTCGTTTTTAGGTATACCTGGTGCTGCTCCTGGCATGCCCTCCTGCGCTGTTCATTGAGCATTATTAATGCACAAATCGAACAAGTGTGCAGTTAAATGTAAAAATCTATTAGTTGCTGTCGAAGTTGTGCTGTCCTTCAGCTTCACAAAAATAACATCTCACTGTCTGACTTGCCTTTCAGAACTTTTAAATGGTGCGATGCTCCTGTAATTGTGTGGTAGGCATGGCCTTAGTTGGCCACAAAAAATATTGGGGATTGTCCATTCCAACCCCAGCACCCTTTTAGCAACATGATGACTCTTGATTATTGCCAAGTTGAGGTAACTTGCCAATAAAAGTTATATTTACAAGCGTGGAAGATTTTAATTGTTGAAGATCTAATTTTTTTTCGTTTTCTTTGTCCCTTTTTGCACTGTCTCAGTCCAGTCATTCTTTTCCTGTCTATTTTGCTTTCTGTGCCTGATTGGCATAGAGTTCACTTTTCTATCTTGCACTTCATGGTTCAGACTGTGTGCCTCATTTACAAATCTTCAGTTTCATTGGTTAAGGAGATACAAATTTGCTTGCCCTGTTCACACAGACTCCAGATGTCCTTTGCATATCCCACTGATAGCAAATAACCATCCAAAACCCTTGGAGATCCTGTGGGCAGCTACAATGAATGACTGGCATCATTGTTCACCACTCACAGCAAAATCCAGTAGACTGTCTTCCTTCACCAAATCCTGAGTTAATTTTGGAAATTAAGTTTGGCTCAGCCTATCTCCTGCCAATATAACTGCAAAAAAAGTCTCCTCCCTATTTACTGAATCGTTATACCTCTTCACTGTTTTCTCTTTAAGCATGTGTTCCTTTTGACAATAGATTCCAAGCAAATCTCTGTGCATATCTGTAAGGGCTGAAATCATTTTAAAATTCACTTTCTGATTTCCATTCTCCGCTTAGCCCAGTTAATAGCATGCTCATCTGAATTAGAAAATTTTGGTTCTGGGTCTCAGCACATTGCCTAAGCTGACACTTGGGGCGAGGTGTTAAACTGAGCCCCATCTGTTTGTCAATCAGAAGATCCCATGATACTTTAAGGAGAAGAACATGGGAGTTTTCCTGATGTCTTGACTAACATTCTTCCCTCAACCAACATCATCAAAAATAGACGAACTGTTAATTCATCTTGTTTATTAGGCGATGCTGTGTGCAAAGTGGCTATGGCATTCACCGATATGGCAATATTGACTAAAGTTTAAAAGTAATAATTGTATATGAAGAGCTTTGGGACAACTGAAAGACGTGAAAAGGTGCCATGCAAGTGCGAATATTTATTTTATTTTCATTGTCTGTTCGACAAAGCATGTTAGTGATGCTACTTTTTGAAGCAGAAGGCGATAAAGCTACTATACTGCCACACGGGAGACCAAATTATCACCTTAATTTTAAATGCCCCACTTGTTTGGCTGCAGTTGGACTCCTAATTTCATACTATAGCACAGAATTTTAATGGCACAGAAGGAGACCGTTCGGCCCATCGCGTCTGCGCCGGCTCTCCAAATGAGCATTATGACCCTGGTGCCATTGCCCTGCCTTTTCCCCGTAACCTTGCACATTGTTTTTATTCAAATAATTATCTAATGCCCTCTTGAATACCTTGATTGCACCTGCCTCCACCACACTTCCATGCAGTGCATTCTAGACTTGAACCATTCATTGTGTGAAAAAACATTTTCTCACATCACGTTTGCTGCTTTTGCAAATCACTTTAAATCTGTGCCCTCTCATTCTTGATCATCTTACAAGTGGGAACAGCTTCTCCTTATCTACTCTGTCCAGCCCCCTCATGATTTGAACATCTATAAGACCATAAGACGTAGGAGCAGAAGTAGGCCATTTGGCCCATTGAGTCTGCTCCGCCATTCAATGAGAGCATGGCTGATCTGAAGATCCTCAACTCCACTTTCCTGCCTTTTCCCCATAACCCTTGATTCCCTTACTGATTATAAACCTTGAACGTACTTGATGACCCAGCCTCTACAGCCCTCTGCTGTAAAGAATTCCACAGATTGACTACCATCTGAGAGAAGAAATTCCTTCTCATCTCTATTTTAAATGGGTAACCCCTTATTCTGATGTTATGCCCTCTGGTCCTAGACGCCCTCACGAGAGGAAACAACCTCTCAGCATCTACCCTGTCAAGCCCCCTAAGAATCTTATATGTATCAATAAGTTCGCCTCTCATTCTTCTAAACTCCAATGAGTAGAGGCCCAACCTACCCAACCTCTCCTCATAAGAAAATCCCTGCATACCCGGAATCAAGTGAGTGAGCCAGTTTGAAAAGGGCTTGGAGAGCAGGAGAAAGTCAGTTTGAAAAAGGACGAGGAGAGCGGGAAAGACTTCAGTTTGAATGTGGAGAGCGGTGGGGACTTCAGTTTTAAAAGGGCGCTGAGAGCAGTGGGGACTTGAGTTTGAAAAGGATATGGAAAGCAGTGGGGACTTCACTTTAAAATGGATGCGGAGAGTGGGGGGGCGGAACTTCAGTTTAAAAAAAACACGGAGAGCGGGAGAGAATTCAGTTTAAAAAGGACATGGAGAGCAGCGAAGACTTAAGTTTGGGCACCTTGGGTACCTTATTGGGAGTCAGAGCGGAGCAGAGCAGACCTGTTGGAGACAGTCAGGAGCTGAGCAGCGCACTGTTTCATTCTTTTAGCTGCTGGGAAGCTGGAGTCCAGGAGAAAGACAAAAAGCAACTGTGACATCACAGGAAGCTGGTAAGTTGATTGGCCGGAAAGTGCTCAGTCTAAGGGACAGTGTGTGAGAAACCATCTTAGGACAGGCGAGTTACGGTAGATTTATAAATAAAAAGAACTGAAACTTTAACATAATAAACCAAAATTTGAAAACCTTAAAATTAAAATCAAACAATAAAGATTTTAAAAAAGCAGTAAAAATAAAGTAATTTAAACAAGCATCTAAAACACATACCTTGTAGTTAAGCATATAACCTTTAGTTGTCAGTGATACTAGCATTCAATAAAGACAGTAAATTGTAGCATACATAGGAAGAAAGTAATTAAAGTAAATTAACTAAATAACATAAGGTAGAATAGCAGGACAGGTGTAATGTTGCAGCTCGGAGAGGTGGGAGCTTTTGGATGCCAAGGTGATCCATGACAAACATGTTTGCAGGAAGTGTAAGCAGCTTGTGGAATTCCGGATCAGGATTATTGATCTGGAAGACGAAATGCAGACACTGTGCAACATAACAGAGGGTGAGAAATACCTGGGTACTTTGTTCCAAAAGACAGTCACACCTCTTAGAAGAAGGTCATCTGTTTCGGTCAGCAGTGAGGGACAGGAGGATGTGACTGTCAGTGAGGCAGGTAACAGGGCCGAGCAGACTGTAGGGAAGGAGGAGCCCCTTAGGCGTTGCAATTATCAAACAGGTTTGAGGTGCTCACAACTTGTGTGGATGAAAGCGAAGTCTGCAAGATGGATGAGCCAGCTGGCCGAAGCAGTGTGGTACAGTATAGGAAGCCGTTCAAGCGGGAGGAACAAAAAGGAATGTAGTGGTAGCAGGGGATAGTGTAGCGAGGGGGATTGACACTGGTCTCCGCAGCAAAGAGCGAGAGTCCAGATGACGATGTTTTCTGCCTGGTGCCCAGGGTTTGGGACATCTGCTCAGGGCTGGAGAGGAACTTGCAGTGGGAGGGGGAGGATCCAGTTGTCATGGTCCATGTAGGTACCAATGACATAGGTAGAACTAGGAAAGAGGTTCTGCAAAGTCAGTATGAGGAGCTAGGTACCAAATTAAGAAGCAGAACCTTAAAGGTAATAATCTCTGGATTATTACTAATATTCTCTGGATTATTACCTGAGCCACGTGCAAATTGGCATAGGGCAAATAAGATTAGAGAGATGAAGGTGTGGCTGAAAGACTGGTGTGGGAGATGTGGGTTCCGGTTTGTGGGGCACTGGCATCAGTACTGGGGAAAGTAGGTGCTGTACCATTGAGACGGTTTACACCTGAACTGTGCTGGGACAAGTGTCCTTGCAAATCGCGTAACTAGGGAAGTAGAGAGAGCTTTAAATTAAACGAGAGATGAGGGATCAAGCTTGGGTAGATAGCAATTCAAGGTGTTGAGTCAAGACAGAAGAGCAAAATAGTAATATGAGAAATGAGGGTCAGAGAATGGCAGGAAGGGTCAGAGAGAAAAAAACCTAAGAATACATCAACAGTCAAGGCTAGATGTTACAATGGTAACAAAATGACAAAATTGAAGGCTCTCTATCTGAATGCACATAGCATTCATAACAAAGTAAATGAATTGATGGCCCACATTGAAGTAAATAAATATGATCTGAAAGCAATTATGGAGACTTGGCTGCAGGACGACAAAGATTGGGTCCTTAATATTGAAGGCTAAATGACATTCAAGAAGAATAGGAAGCTAGGTAAAGGTGGAGGGGTAGCACTGTTAATCAAAGAGGGCATTGGTGCAATAGTTAGAGATGACCTTGGTTCAGGAGATCAGGATGTAGAATCGGTTTGGGTGGAGATGAGGATTAGTAAGTGCAAAAAGTCATTAGTGGGAATGGTCTACAGGCCCCCTAACAGTAGCCACAGTGAAGGACAAAGTATTCAAGAGAAAATATTGTGTGAAAATAAGGGATGGCAATAATCATGGGTGATTTTAATCTACACACAAACTGGAAAAATCAGATTGGCAGTATTAGCCTGGATGAGGAGTTCTTAGAATGCTTTGGAAATAATTTCATGGAGCAGCATGTTCTGGAACCAGCCAGAGAGCAGGTTACATTAGACTTGGTATTGTGTAACGTGACAGGATTAATTAATGACCTCAGAGTAAAGGCACCCCTAGGTAGCAGTGACCACAATATCATTGAATTTTACATCAGTTTGAAAGTGAGAAGAGTGTGTCTAAACTAGTATCTTAAACTTGAATAAGGACAACTATGTGGGGATGAAAGCAGCGTTAGCTGAAGTGAACTGGGAAAGTAGGCTAGAGGACAGATCAATAGAGAAGCAGTGGCAGACATTTAAGGAGATATTTTAGAGTATTCAGAATAATTACATTCCTACTATGAAGAAAATTTCTAAGGGGAGGATCCACCATCTGTGGTTAACTAGGGATGTTAAGGAAAACATCAAACTTAAGGAAAAAGCGTGCAACTCTAAAAGATGAGTGGCAGGACATATGATTGGACAGAATATAAAGAACGTCAGAGAATGACTAATAGGTTAATCAGGAGAAAAAAATTAGAGGATGAGAGGAAGCTAGCCAGAAATGTAAAAATGAATAGCAAGAGTTTCTACAGGTGCTTAAAAAGGAGACGAGTAAGTAAAGTGTGTTGGTCCTCTAGAGAGTGACAGTGGGGAGTTAATAGTAGATAAAAAGGAAATGGCGGAAGAAATGAACAAATATTTTGCTTCTGTGTTCATTATAGAGGATACAAAAAACACGCCAGTAATAGCTGCAAATCAGGAGGTGAATGGGGGAAAGGAACTTGATGAAATTGGAATCACTAGGGAAATGGTACTGAACAAACTGATGGAGCTGCGGGCTGGCAAGTCTCCGGGTCCTGATGGACTACACCCTAGGGCCTTAAAAGAGGTGGCTAATGAGGTAGTCGATGCGCTGATGTTAATTTTCCAAAATTCGCTAGATTCTGGAAAGGTTCCATCAGATTGGAAAGTAGCAAATGTAACCCCTCTATTCAAGAATGGAGGGAGGCAGAAACAGGAAACTATAGGCCAGTTAGCTTGACATCTGTCATGGGTAAGTTATTACAATCGATCGTTAAGGGGGTTATAGCTGGGCACTTAGAAGAGCTCAAGGCAGTAGGGAAGAGTCAGCATGGTTTTGCGAAAGGAAAGTCATGTTTAACCAATTTATTGGAATTTTTTGAAGGAGTAACATGCTCAGTGGATAAAGGGGAGCCTGTAGATGTACCGTACTTGGATTTCCACAAGGCATTTGATAAGGTACTACATCAAAGATTGTTGCAGAAAATAAAAGTGCATGGTGTAATGGTAACATATTAGCATGGGTAGAAGATTGGCTGGCTGGCAGAAAGCAGAGAGTATGCATAAATGGGTCTTTTTCGATTGGTAGGATATGACAAGCGAGGTCCCACAGGGGTCTGAACTGGGGCCTCAACTTTTAACGATTTACATCAATGACTTAGATGAGGGGAGTGAAGACATGGCAGCTAAAATTGCTGAAGACACAAAGAAAGGTAGGAAAGTATGTTGTGAAGAGGACATGAGGTTGCAGACGGATATAGATGGGTTGAGTAAGTGGTCAAAGATCCTGCAAATGGAGTTAAATGTGGGAAAATGTGAAGTTCGCTTTGGCAGGAAGAACAAAAAAGCAGAGAAATGGAGAATGGCTGCATAATTCTGTGGTGCAGAGGGATCTAGGTGTCCTCGTACATGAGTCACAAAAAATTAGTATGCAAGTACAGCAAGTAATTAAGAAGTAATGGAATGCTATCCTTTATTATGAGAGGGATTGAACATAAAAGTAAGGATGTTACGCTTTGGCTATACAGGGCTTTGGTGAGACCGCACCTTGAATACTGTGTGCAGTTTTGGTCTCCTTATTTAAGTAAGGATGTAAATTAATTGGAGGTGGTTCAAAAAAGGTTTACTAGATTGATACCTGGTATGAGTGGGTTGTCTTATGAGGAAAGGTTGGACAGACTGGGCTTGTTTCCACTGGCATTTAGAAGAGTGAGGGGTGATTTGATTGAAGTATACAAGATCCTGAATGGCTTTGACAAGGTGGACGTCAAAAGGATGTTTCCTCTTGCGGGTGAGTCCAGAACAAGGGGGCACTGTTTTAAAATTAGGGGTCGCTCTTTTAGGACAGAGATGAGGAGAAATTTTTTCTCAGAGGGTTGTGCGACTTTGGAATTCTCTGCCTCAGAAGGTGGTGGAGGCAGGTTCATTGAATATTTTTAAGGCAGAGGTAGACAGATTCTTGTTAGGCAAGGGAATCAAAGGTTATCGGGGTAAGATGGGAATGTGGAAATCGAAACACGAGAAAATCAGCCATGATCTTATTGAATGGTGGGGCAGGCTCGTGAGGCCGAATGGTCTACTCCTGTTCATATTTCTTATGTTCTTACGTTCTTATGAACCTTCTCTGGATTGCCGCCAATGCCGTATATCTTTCCTTAGATAAGGGGACCAAAATTGTTCACAGTTTTCTAGGTGTGGTCTAACTAGTGCCTTGTATAGTTTTAGCAAGACTTCCCTATTTTTATACTCCATTCCCTTTGAAATAAAGGGCAACATTCCATTTGCCTTCTCAATTTTCTGCTGAACTTGTATGTTAGCTTTTTGATATATTGCATAAGGACTTCCAAATCGCTCTGTGCTGCAGCCTTCTGCCTTTCTCCATTTAAATAATATTTAATAATAATTATTCTCCCTGCCAAAATGCATAACCTCACATTTTTGCACACTATATTCCATTTGCCACTTTTTGCCCACTCACTTAACCTGCCTATATCCCTCTGTAGACTCCTTGTGTCATCCTCACCACTTGCCTTCTCACCTATTTTTGTCTAATCTGCAGATTTGGTGATAGTACATTCTCTTCCCTCATCTAAGTCAATAATATATATAGTAAACAATTGAGGCCCCAGCACTGATCCCTGTGGCACTCCACTGGTTACAGGTTGCCAACCTGAAAATGCCCCCCTTATCCCAACTATTTGTCTTCTATTAGTTAGCCAAACCTCTATCCGTGCTAATATACTACTCCCAATGCCATGGGCTCTTTTATTTAGTAGCCTTTTGTGCGGTACCTTATCGAACGCCTTCAAGAAATCCAAATATATTACATCTACTGGTTCTCCTTTATCTATCCTGCCTGTTACCTCCTCAAAGAATTCTAATAAATTTGTCAGGTATGATTTCCCCTTCATGAAGCCACAATGACTCTGCTTGATTAGGTTATGTAATTCTAAACGCTCTGCTATTACATCTTTTATAAAAGACTCCCAGTGACAGATGTTAAGCTAACTGGCCTATAGTTACCTGTTTTTTGTCTCCCTCCCTTTTTGAATAAGGGTGTTACATTGGCAATTTTCCAATCCTCTAAGAATCTGGAAGATTTCTACCAGTGCATCCACTATCTCTGTAGCTACTTCCTTTAATATCCTAGGATGCAACCCATCAGATCCAGGGGACTTATCGGCCTTTACCCCCATTAGTTTCCCTAGTACTTGTTCTCTAGTGATAGTTATTGTATTTATTTCCTTCCTCCCTTTTGCCTCTTGATTATTTAGTATTGGAATACTATTATCTTCTACCATGAAGACTGAAGCAAAGTATTTATTCAACTCCTCTTCTATTTCTTGGTTCCCTATTATAATTTCCCCAGTCTCATTCAATAAGGGGCCTATGTTCACTTTGGTCTGTCTCTTCCTTTTTTTATATTTAGAGAAGCTCTTACTGTCCATTTTTATATTACTTGCTAGTTTACCCTCAAAGTTTATTTTCTCCCTCTTTATTATTTTTTGGTCATCTTTTGTTGGTTTTTAAAACTTTCCCAATCCTCTGGCTTACCACTAATCTTTTCCACATTTTATGTCTTTTGTTTCAATTTTATTATATCCTTAACTTCCTTGGTTAACCATAGTTGGTTTATCTCCTTCTTAAAATCCTTCTTCCTCACTGGGATATACCTTTGTTGTAAGTCATGAACTATTTTCTTAAACATCTGCCATTGTTCATCAGACGTTTTTTTTTCTGCTAAAATGACCCCCATGACCCCAGTCCACTCTAGCCAATTCTGCCCTCATTCCTTTGTAATTACCCCTATTCAAGTTTAACACAGTTGTTTCTGACCCAAGTTTCTCGCTTTCGAACTGAATGTTAAATTCTACCATGTTATGGTCACTATTTCCTAGGGTATCTTTGACCTTGAGATAATTTATTAAGCCTGCCTCATTACACATTACCAGATCCAAAATAGCTTGATTCCTGGTTGGATCCACGACATATTGTTCTAGGAAACTGTCCTGATTACACACAATGAATTGTTGCTTGTGGCTACCTCTGCCAATTTGATTTTCCCAATCTACATGAAGATTAATGTCACCCACGATTAATATACTGCCTTTTTTACATGCCCCATTATCTCCTGATTTATTCTCTGTCCTACAGCATAGCTATTCTTTGGAGGCCTATAGACTAATCCCATCAGTGTCTTCTTCCTCCACCCATATGGATTCTACACATCTTCCGATCCAAGATCCTTTCTTGCTATCGTACTTATTCCATCTCGTACTAGCGAAGCTACCCCACCACCCTTTCCTTCCTACCTGTCCTTTTGAAAAGTCACTACTCCTGAATATTTATTTCCCAGCTTTGATCTCCTTGTAACTACGTCTCCGGAATGGTTATAAGATCATACCCATTAACCTGTATTTGTGCCGGTAATTCATTTATTTTGTTCTGAATACTATGTGCATTTAAGTAAAGAGCCATTAATTTTGCCTTGATACCATCCCCCCCCCCCCCCCCACCCCCCAACCCAACCCAACCCAACCCTATTTGCTGCTGTTTTGGTCATCTTTTGTTGGTTGTTAAAACTTTTCCAATTCTTTGGCTTACCACTAATCTTTGCTACATTTTATATTTTTTCTTTCAATTTTATACTATCTTAACTTCCTTGGTTAACCATGGTTGGTTTATCTCCTTCTTCCTCACTGGGATATATCTTTGTTGTGAGTCATGAACTATTTTCTTAAACATCTGCAATTGTACACTCTGTTCCTTCCTGTCATACTCTAGTTATCATTACATAAGTAGCTGCCCTGCCTGGCTGCCATATCCTTTTGCTATGTAAGCCAACGCATCCCCTTTCCAGAACCCCCCCCCATCCTATTTAGTTTAAAGCCCTCTCTACTGTCTTAGCTTTTTGGTTCGTCAGGACACTGGTCCCGGCATGGTTCAAGTGAAGCCCGACCAACGGAGCAGCTCCCTTCTACTCCAGCACTGATGCCAGTGCCCCATGAACAGAAACCCATTCCTCCCACACCTATTTTTGAGCCACGCATTTAATTCCTTGACTTTATTTACCCTATGCCAATTTGTCCTTGGCTCAGTTAGTAATCCTGGGATTATTAACTTGGAGGTTTTGCTTTTTAATTTATCCCATAACTGTTCAAATTCTTTCAGAAGAACCTCCTATCCTATCAGTATCATTGGTAACAACGTGGATGACGACACTTGGATCCCTCTCCTCCCACTCCAAGTTTCTTACCAGCCCTGAGGAGATGTCCTTAACTCTGGCAGGTAACACAGCCTTCGGGACTCATGCTCGTGGCTGCAGAGAACAATATCTATCCCCCTAATTATACTGTCCCTTACCACTATTACGTTCCTATTTCCTCCCCCAACTTGAATGGTGCCCTGTACCATGGTGCTGTGGTCAGTTCGCTCAACCTCCCTGCAGGCCCCGCTCTCATCCCCACAGCTTGCAACAATCTCGTAACTGTTGGATGGTTGCAGGGGCCGAGGCTCCTCGAACGTTATCCCATGGGCCCCCAAACCTGCTTCACCTGCAGTCATATCCTTCTGTCTCTGATCACAGACCAAATTTGAATTACCTAAGCTGAGGGGTGTGACCGCCTCCTGAAGCAAAAAGTGTCCAGGTAACTTTCCCCCTCCCTGATGTGGCGCAATGCCTGCAGCTTGGACTCCAGCTCCTTAACTTGGATCCAAAGTTCCTTGAGCTGCAAACACCTGTTATGCATGTGTTCTCTCTGGATCACCTCTGTGTCCAGCAGCTCCCAAATGTTACCACAGCAATACATCACCCATACTGCCATCGCTATTGTATTTTATTAAAATTATTAATTAATTACTCTAGTAATTAATTACCGTGCTCTTTACACTTTATTATAATTATTTTTTATACACACCAGTATTGATCATATACTTAACAAGCTATGTATAAGAAAAAGAGGAAAAAAGACTAGAGACCTAAACACAAACTAAAGACCTTAGTTTTACTTAAAAGACTAGAAATACTAACCAATCAGCTGCTCTCCACGTTCTTTTCCCTCTTGCGCTCTTTAATGGTCTCTCACTCTATCAAACCTCCTCTTAGCCTTCTTCTCTCCAAGGAAAACAGTCCCAACCTCTCCAATCTATCTTCGTAATTGAAGTTTCTGATCCCTGGGACCATTCTTGTAAGCCTCTTCTGCACTCTCTCCAATGTGTTCACATTGGGCAGAGAGTGAGATTTTTAATATTCTTTCATGGGCTGACAAGGCCAACATTTGTTGCCCATCCCTAATTGCCCTTGAACTGAGTGACTTGCTAGGCAATTTCAGAGGGCTGTTAAGAGTCAACCACATTGCTGTGGGTCTGGAGTCACATATAGGCTATACTAGGTAAGGACAGTAGATTTCCTTTTTCACAACAATCAATCATAGTTTCCAGCTTTCAATTCCAGATTTTTTTAAATTAATTAAAGATAGGATTTGAATCCATGACCCCAGAGCATTAGCCTAGGCCTCTGGATTACTAACCCAGTGACATAACCACTACACCACTGTCTTTCCCTATCCAGATTTCTACTACCTTTTGTGTGAAAATGTACTTCCTAATTTCCTTGCTCAATGGTCTAACCCTAATTTTATGTTGGCTTATTTCAGATTCTCCCATCAGAGGAAATAGTTTCTCTGTATCTACTGTAACGAATCCTTTTGACATTTTAAACGTCTTGATCAGATTACATCCTTAATCTTCTAAACTCAAGGGAATTCAAGACAAGTTTATGCAACCAGTCCTCATAATTTAACCCTCTAAGCCCTGGTATCACATTGGAAAATCTGTGCTGCACCCTCTCTAAGGCCAACGTATCCTTACTGAGATGTGGTACCTAAAACTCAATACAATTGTCCTGATGAGATCTGACTAAGGCGCTAAAGAACTGAAGCATAGCTTCTCCCCCATTGTATTAAGCCCCCTTGAGATAAAAACCAATTTCCTTTTTGGTTGCTTTTTATACCTGTCTGCTATCGTTAAATGATTTGTGTAGTGTAAATATTTCTGGATTAATCAAGCCTTCAGTCAGAAATGTTGGGCTTGTTTGAAACTGCATCCTGTATGGAGGATAAGGGAGGCCATTTTAGTTTATGTTGATTTTGCATGCCTGTGTATTTTATTGAGCTGCTTTTTGACTGAGATGATTTTTTTTTTAAGGTTTCCAAACTGGTTTTATTTTATTAAACATATATTAATATGTATGTTCATATGTAGTTATGTCATTGGTGGGTATTTTGTTTTGCAGTAAATGGTGCAGGTCTAGCTATGGCCACAATGGATATCATAAAGCTTCATGGAGGAAATCCTGCCAACTTTCTCGATGTAGGTGGTGGGGCAACAGCTCAGCAAGTAAATGAGGCTTTTAAGCTTATTACCTCAAACAAACAGGTGAATGGGGTTGAATTATTACCATCTTCTCTTGCAACTGTTTGGACTTTTCTTAAGGATTTTGTGATTCTAAATGTTCCTTCATTTCTTCAGTCACCTAAGCGGTTGTATTTTTGTGTATCTTTTCAATGTACCAGCCATTGAGCAAAGGAGATTAGACAGGGAGCCCGTGGCTCCTAATCTGCAATAGCTCACAAGTGAGACTCATTTTACTCATTACCTCACACTCACTGTAGAAATCCGAACTATGTGCTTTTCAACTATAAATTGGTGCATTCATTTAAAATACCTACTAGGCTTTCAGCTTTAATAAGTAGAAGATGCTGGACGCTCTGAACAAGTTGTTCTAAGTACAACTGTAAATGGGGTTGACCTTTCTCTGAATTGAAGCCTCAGTTTTTATTGAATTACATATTCATTGCAACCCTTTTTTATAAGAAAGGAAGAAAGTATCAATGTTGCCATTTTCATGGTTGCAGAAAAAATATTGAGGGGTTGAATACGTCCTTGCTAGTTTTGTCCATACTGCACAGCACTCTGCCTGAGAGCAGAGAGGTGACAGGCGCCATTTTCAAACTGTCTGGGTGTTAAGAGGAATGCAGAAGCAGTCTTGGTTAGATTACACATTTCCCCCCTCCTGCCTCCATCTCTTCACATTTTAGGCAAGCATCTCAAGTTTGATCATGCAACTAAATTCAGATATATGGCATGTGGAAGTTGTAGCTGGAGAGAGATTAAATAGATGTTTTAATGCAGTGCATCAGTGGGACAAAGTTACAGCACCGTCCTTTTGCCCATTGTCCATTGTTTTATCTGTACCTTTTAGCCTATTTCGATCCCTTCCCTTCACCCCACCCCCACTAGGGCTATCTGTACCTTGCTTGAGCTGTTTCCTACCCTTAATTAGCACATTCCTAAGATAATATCACCACCTTCAACACCTCTGTCCTTTTGTCTATGACATATTTTGGCTATCTCCACTGGCCCTTTACCCAGCTCTACCTGTCCCCGCCCCCCCCAAACCAGCTTATATTTCACCTCTTTTCTATTTTTACTTAGTTCTGTTGAAGAGTCATATGGACTCGAAATATTAACTGTGTTCCTCTCCGCAGATGCTGCCAGAGCTGCTGAGTATTTCCGGGTATTTTTATTTTCCTTTTGCCCATTGTTTTGTTCCCTTGATTCTTCCAGTGATACCACCACCAGAACAGATATGCCTCAGAGATTCTTTGCTGCAGTTGTTGATGTTGGTGCATCTTGTATGGATGGTAAAATTCTCAATATATATTCATAGATGTACCTGTTTGTAGATTGCTCCAAGGTCAGCATTGTTGAAGCTGTTCATAGTGGAGGAAAATCTGTTTTATTGCAAGTATTGCTTTACAAGAAAATTGAGTTTCTGCATCTCAACAAATATATGCAGAGAAACCAGATGATTCCTTTATTTTTTCCTTACTAAAGAACTGCTTAAGGTATTGCCTCTCCATAGTTCTTAGAATGAATGATTTTAATTTTGGCTCACTGAGCCTTCTTGCATGCACACTTAATTTAATTTGCAACACCATGATTAAATTAGCAACAAGCTGCTGAATTAACTCGTTCCTGCCAAATCATCAAGGACAAAGCCAGATTACTAGTAATGCAGTAAGCAATAGTTGTTGGTCAAAAATCACAAAGTAAAGTTGGTTACAAGAGTGTTTCATAGGCATGCATAAATGCAATCTGTTATCTGGCAGTTGATTAGTACATCATTTATGGACTTTTACTTAACAAAACAATTAGCAAAAGTTACATAAGCAACAGTATGTCACTATAAATCAGAACAAATAAATGCTGAGTTTTAACTGTAGCAGTGACCAGAGTCTGAGTTTACTTAGAATAATTATATATTATATATAAGTTACACTGAAGCAATCCACAAAAGCCCTTTGGACAGCATCTTCCAAATCCACGCCCTCTATTACTGTTATGACTATAGCCTTTGTTGATTGCGGTGCAAACCAGATCCCAGAGGAAAACTTGGCTCACGAATCATAACCATTTTTTTGTATTCTGGAACCGAGAAGATGATGTACCAATCTCAGCAATAAGAGGTCCAGTAACACATTTGGAATTTGAGACTCAAATCCTTCCAAATATAAGACCTTTCATGTTTCCATCTTGTCTTTGCTTTTGGGTCAACAAAATATAGTATCCCCCTATGTTTACCTATGGAACTCCTGCAAGATGCAAACATATTTCTTGTGACCTCTGACTCCCCTTTGATATTCAACGAACTCCCAACTTATCTAGAAATGACTGGGAACTTTTAAAGTTCACTTTGCTTTTGTGGCAGTTAGTGTTAAACTGAGGCAGTGTGAGATAATCTAAAGCTAGTTTTGCACTGTTTGGTAATGTGATATGTTGGGAATACAGCTTCTCCACTCCAGAACTAGTACAGGATCGGCCATGTCTCAGTTGGTTGCACTTGCTCCTCTGAGTCAGATGATTCAAGCCCCATTTCAGAGACTCAAGTACATGATCTAGGCTGATACTTTAGCATCAAGCTGTCACAATCCAATGAAATGAGGACCTATCTGCCCTTTTAGATGAACATAAAAGATCCCAAGGCACTTTTCAAAATGAACACGGTTGTCTCTAGGGTGTCCTGGCCAATAGCGAAAGATTGCTCATTGCTGTTTGTGGGATCTTGTGGTGTACCAATTAGCTGCCAAGTTTCCCTACAGCACAACAGTGACTACGTTTCAAAGAGTACTTCGTTAACTTTGAAACACTTAGGGGTGTCCTGAGGTCAGAAAAATCACTATTTAGATACAAGTTGTTTTTTCTTTACTGGACTTTGATGTCCGGATTTTCTCGGTAACATCTCTATCTACCAGTTATTTAAGAAAATTGCTCCATGCCTGTTTATTGCAATCACCTCTGAAGAGATATTGTGTAACAGAACTGTCTTCTGGCCCAGAGTGTTTCATGTCACTTCTGAATCTCTTCTTCCACATCATTTCAAAACAGAATCCCGTTGTTCTCTGGAGCTTTTGATGTGGCTGCCTACATGATGTGATATTCTTTTGCTAATTCAGTCTGCGGCTTTGACTCTTTATCCAGAACTGTGATTTGTGGCTCAAATTCAAAACGGGGCATTTTTTTCATTCTTGAATTTGAATCTTTCAAGTATCCCTGTTACACAAGTATTTTTTCCTGTACGAATAATAGTTGTACAATTTATTTTTGTTTTACTTAATGTGAAATTAATTGCTGGTGCTGAGCAGGAATTCTGATAAGATGTGGAGGTACTTTGACAAGCTTACGCACATGTCATAGCTTATGTTCATCCTGCCGTGGTACTTTCTTTACATTGACGTTATTGCTGAAGATCCAACTTTGCCTAGGTAGGTTGCACTAAATAGGACTAACACTTTCAGTGCTGTGGGATAAGTAGTGCTGTATTTAGTTGTACCATAGCCAACACGATCCTGCTTTTTAAAAATTTATTCCCCAAGTGACAAGGCCAGCATTTGTTGACCATCTCTAATTGCTCCTGAGAAGGTCCTGGTGAGACACCTTCTTGAAATATTGCAGTCCATGTGGCGTAGGTACACTTACAGTGCTGCTGGAAGGGAATTCCAGGATTTTGAGCTAGCGACAGTGAAGGAACGGTGATAAAGTTCCAAATAAGGATGGTGTGTGGATTGGTGGGGAACTTGCAAGTGGTGATGTTCCAGTGTACCAGCTGCCCTTGTTCTTCTAGGCAGTACAGCTCGCAGGTTTAGAAGCTGAAGTTTAAGGAGCCTTGATGAGCTGCTACAGTGCATTTTGTAGGTACACACTGCTGCCATTGGGTGCCAATGGTGGAGGGGGTAAATAATTAAGATGGAGATGCCTGCACACATACAATTTCCATCGGGGTCATTAGGTGGTAATCAGGAGTGGAAATCTCAGCTGACTTTACTTTACTTTCCAACACATATTGGAGGCACTCTTACCAATGTTTGACTCAGGACAGCTAACAGCACAATTGAGGGATCTAACCAGAGCATTCCTGTGTTCGTATCATATTAGTGCGTTTACCCAGCGAACCATCAGCATAGGCCTATATCTTTGCTTTTTATTTCTGCATGTGTTGCACAACACATTTTGCCAATGTAGGTACCCCATATAACAGGATGCATTGCCAAATATTACTTTGGTTAGACTGTCTCAGCAAATCAGCTTTGATTTTTATTACTATAATAATGCAAAAATGTATCTAATGTATACTCACCCCCCATATGATTGAAATAGGTACATGTTAAAAGGAAGTTTTAGAGCAGATGCAACTAATCCAACCTTTAGCAATTCTTAAAAGCAGAGATGAATAGGTTTTGATAATCCTATAGGAAACAATGTGTATAATGAAGGGAGATAGGGAAAGATTTGTTTGGGTATTGGACATGATTGGACCAGCTTTGATTAGGAAATTTCTGGTGATTGCAGAAAGATCACTGTGGAGAAATATAATGGTTCAATAAGTCTTTAAAAAAAAACTTCCTCTAGCCCACAGTGAAAAATCAAATGGTTAACAGACAGTAGAACATTATTAGATTGATTTTTTTGTTTTGTCATCAGGGCCACCAAATTTCCACAACATTAGGTGAACCATAATATTATACAGCTATCACGCTACACAAACCCATGTATAAAACATACTCAGCACAACTGGAACTGGCCTCATGTCTGACCTTATGCAGATTATAACAATAAGTGACTTAATATTATGGAAGAAGACTATCTATCTTTTGAGGGTTTACAGACCTCGTTTTCTTGTGTGTGCTTCTGGAACTCAAGAATGCTAGGAGATAATTGCAGCTAGTCTTTGAATCTGTGAATATGGCTCCAAAGGGCTCCTTGACCAATCCTATGATGCCGAATTAATTGTGTTCTACTATGATTGTGAGACAGCCAAAATTGGAGAAGTTGGGACTGTTCTCCTTGGAGAGGAGAAGGCCAAGAGGAGATCTGATAGATGTTTAAAATCATGAGGGAGCTGGACAGAGTAGATAGGGAGAAAACTGTTCCCGCTGTAAAAGGATTGAGAACGGGAGGACACATATTTAAAGTGATTTGCAAAAAAAGCAAATGTGATGTGAGAAATAACTTTTTCACACAGCGAGTAGTTCGGGTCTGGAATGCACTGCCTGCAGGTGTGGGCCGGGATTTTCTAGTCCCGCCGTGGGGAATGCAGCGGGCCAGCCAAAAATTCATTGACTTTCGGCGGGACTGGATGATACTGGCAGCAGGTGGGGCCGGGTATTCCCACCCATGGAAGATTGTGGCTATTTTTTATGGTTATATGTATCAGGAATGCAGTCATCTATTGATATAAGTTTGCTACTCGAAAACGATCCTTCGAGGAAGAGTAGCTCTTAGTTCAAAATGACCTCTGCAAGAATGAGTATGGATCAAAACTGAGAGGACAAGTATACCAAGTTTGTTACTTTCCCATATAAACTTCAAATTCTCCTCCTTTGGATTTATGTAGGAGACCATGTAATATCCCAGGTCACAGAATTGTTACGATGCAGAAGGAGGCTATTTGACCCATCGTGTCTGCACTGGCTCTCCGAATGAGCATTATGGCTTCATGCCATTTTCCTGCCTTTCCCCATAACCCTGCACACTATTTTCAAATAATCACCTAATGTCCTCTTGAATGCCTTGATTGAACCTGCCTCCACCACACTTGCAGGCAGTGCATTCCAAACGCTAACTACTCACTGTGTGAGAAATTTGTTTCTCGCATCACATTTGTTTTTTTTGCAAATCACTTTAAATCTGTGACCTCTCGTTCTCGATTCTTTTACAGCGGAAACTGTTTTCTCCCTATCTACTTTGTCCAGCTCCCTCATGATTTTGAACATCTATCAGACCTCCCCTTAGCTTTCTCCTCTCCAAGGAGAACAGTCCCATCTTCATAACTGAAGTTTCCCATCTCTGGAACCATTCTTGTAAACCTCTTCTGCACTCTCTCCAATGTGTTTGCATCTTTCCTAAAGTGTGGCGCCCAAAGTTGTGTACACTACTCCAGCTGAGGTCTAACTAGTGTCTTATACAAGTTCAGCATAACCTCCTTGTTCTTGCACTCTGTGCCACTGTAAATAAAGCCTAGGACATTGTATGCTTTATTAACTGCTCTCTCCACCTGTCCTGCCACCTTTAATGACTTATGCACATATACACTCAGGTCCCTCTGCTCCTGCACATCCTTTAGAGTTGTACCCCTTATTTTATATTGTCTCTCCATGTTCTTCCTACCAAAATGAATCACCTCACACTTATTCACCTTGTCCTTCATCTGCCACCTTTGTGTCCACTCCACAAACTTGTCTATGTCCTTTTGAAGTTCTACATGGTCCTCTTCACAGTTTACAATGCTTCCAAGCATATTCCTTAGTTAAGTTTAGTGCTCTATTCTGTCAGGATGCATGAATTGGTTGTTCTTGGCACCAATTCCCTGTTAAACCTGGTGTACATGTGTCCTTCAATTTCCATCAGATGTTCACCTGGACATTTCTTCCCCTAGAGCTGGTAAGTTTCATGTTCTTGACAGAGAAACATTAGGAACAGCAATAGTCCATTCAGCTCCTCAAGCTTGTTCAGTCATTCAGGCAGATCATGGATATTTGTATCTCATTTCCAATTGCCTCCCTTTTCTCCATATCCCTTGGTAGCCTTACCTAACAAACATTTATCGATCTTGATCTTGAAAATTTCAATTGACCCAGCATGCACAAGGGAAGAGTGTTCTGGATTTCGGCTACTCTTTGTGTGGCAGAAGTGCTTCTTGATCCACGCCTATATGTATTCTTCAGAATCACAGAATCATAGTGCAGAAGAGGCCCTTCGGCCCATCGAGTCTGACTGACTTGTGAGAAACACCTGACCTACCTACCTAATCCCATTTACCAGCACTTGGCCAAGTGCTCATCCAGGTACTTTTTAAAGGATGTGAGGCAACCTGCCTCCACCATGCTCCCAGGCAGTGCATTCCAGACCATCACCAACCTCTGGATAAAAAAGTTTTCCCTCACATCCCCCCTAAACCTCCTGCCCCTCACCTTGAACTTATGCCCCCTTGTGACCGACCCTTCAACTAAGGGGAACAGCTGCTCCCTATCCACCCTGTCCATGCCCCTCATAATCTTGTACACCTCGATCATGGTCGCCCCTCAGTCTTCTCTGCTCCAATGAAAACAACTCAAGTCTATCCAACCTGTCTTCATAACTTAAATGTTTCATCCCAGGCAACATCCTGGTGAATCTCCTCTGCACCCCCTCCAGTGCAATCACATCCTTCCTATAATGTGGCGACCAGAACTGCAGTGAGTACTCCAGCTGTGGCCTCACCAAGATTCTATACAGCTCCCACATGACCTCCCTACTTTTGTAATCTATGCATTGACTGATAAAGGCAAGTGTCCCATATGCCTTTTTCACCACCCCACTAACATGCCCCTCCGCCTTATTTTTGCCTTATGAAGGCAATGGGACTCTTAAATGAAAAATAAAGGATTGAAATGATTTATGAAGCATTCATAAGAATACCAGGGCCAAATTTTGTAAAGAATTGTCGTTGATTCCCACCCCACCCCACCACAGAAACGTGCAGTTTAAAAGGTTCTCTCCTTATAGAGGCTGGGAAATAAACAGAAGCACCTTGTAGTTGTCATGAAGTACAGTGAAATTAGCTTGAACCATTGAAGTGCACATTTAATGTGCTTTGTAATGCCTTTTATTTAGTGGTAGATTACATTCAAGAAAGATACACTAGCAACAAATCGGCTTTTAACTACATACCTCTAAATATCTGTCAACCTTCAGGCATTCAAAGGTTTATAGAGAGGAGAGAACATTGATTTTTCCCTCACCAAACAACAGTTGAACTGATTGATCTCAGGCAGTGTTCACTTAAAGCTATTAGACTTTATGCCCTGAAAAGGGAAAAGCCATATTGGCATAGCTCTAGCCTTAGCAACAGAATCATAAATTACACATCACAGCATATAATGCTGTTTCATTATAAGACAGTATTTCACCTGATTTACTGAGATATCACTAATCATCTAATTGCACTTAAAATTCTTGGTGTGACCATTCCTTCATTTAAAATTCAGCTATGCACTATCTCCTCTGTGACCAAAAAAAATCACTGTTTAAAATCCTTGACAAAAGCCCAAAAACAGCAAAGCCTGTTAATTGTATCATGTTAATATTTTCTGCTTAACATTTTATCTCTATTTCTGATCAATTCTGGTTTTAGGTCCTAAGAGTCTATAAAAGCACCCCATTTAACGAGAGACACCTTAAATTTAATGCAAAAATTCAATTGAAGCATATGACTTTCAGCATAAATGACCTTTGTCATTTTTATTCATGGTATGGAAATATCAATGGTTCTGAGTCTAATCCTTTAATCTTTCCATTGCCTGTGTTGCTGTGTTTATGTGACTTATTTCTATTAAAATGTTCTAATCTTCATCTTTTTCATTTGTTTTTATAAAAAAAACTATTTAATGTCCTAAATGTATCTGAATAATGTAATAGGATAAACGGACTCTGCTGAACTATCAAATATAATTATACAAACGTAAAAGTTACTATGCTTTAGGATTAAGGGAACAGATGGAACTGGATTTTCCAAAGAAGGAATATCAGGCAAAAAATACGAGGTTTTCTTTTCAAAAGGAGTGAATTACAAATGGAATAATGCATTAAGAAAAAGAAAGGTTTCCACTCTTTCATCTCCTAACACTAATAAATTAGCAGTAGACAGGAGGAATTAAAAGACAGGCATCTATTTATACTGCATCGTATAACTCATGAGAAGCGTACAAAGTCCTTCATGCCAGTTACTTTTTGAAGCACAATCGCTGTTAGATAAGCGCAGAAGCCCATTTGTATGCAATTAGATTACAGAGACCGCAATGCCGAGAGTGAATAATTTTCTATTTTTGGTGGTGGTGGTGGTTGAGGAAGGAATATTAGCCAGGACATTGGGAAGTCTTCCTGCTTTTAGTCCACCTGCACAAGCAGATAGAACCTTAGTTTAATGCTTCATCCAAATTATGGCACCCCTGAAAATACCGTGATCCATTGGTACTGTGCTTATGTGTCCATTTAGATTATGTCGCTTTTGACCTGGCATGGAATAAGTGCCCATGACCTTCCAGTTCACGTGAAAGTGCTATTAATGGAGCTAGATAACACTAGCTTTTTAGAAATAAAGGAGGGAAAACAGGAGAACATGAAGTAAAAGTAGAAAATGCTGGAAATGCTCAGCAATGGCAGCATCTGTGGAAAGAGAAACAGTTGATGTTTCAGTTCTGTGACCTTTCATCAGAACTTGGAAAAGTAGAAATAATATAGGTTTTAAGTGTGTGAAGTGGGAGAGGTGGCAAAAAAGAGCAAAAGGGGAAGGTGTGTGATGGGATGGAAGTCAGGAGAGATTAAAGCACAGTTAGGGCAGTTGACCAAAAGCTTGGTCAAAAGTAGGTTTTAAGGAGCATCTTAAAGGAGGAAAGCAGGGTAAAGAAGCAGAGAGGTTTAGAGGGGGAATTCCAGAGCTTGGGGCCTGGGCAGCTTAAGCCACAGCCTCCAAAAGTGGAGTGATTAAAATGGGGGGTGCTCAAGTGGCCAGCCTTAGATGAGCGCAGATATCTCAGAGGGTTATGGGGCTGTAGGAGATTACAGAGGATAGGGAGCAGTGAGGCCACAGAGGGATTTGAAAATCAGGATGAGAGTTTTAACACTGAGGTTTTGCTTAGTTAGGAGCCAGTGTAGGTCAGCCAGGACGGGGGTGATAGGTGAACGGGACTTGGTGCAAGTTACGAGACAAGTAGCAACATTTTGGATGACCTCAGGTTTGCGGTGAGTAGAATGTGGGAGACCAGCTAGGAATGTATTGGAATAGTGAAGCCTAGAGGTATAAAGACATGGTTGAGGGTTTCAGCAGCAGATGAGCTAAGGTAGGGGTGGAGTCCGGTGATGTTGTGGAGGTGGGCATAGGTGGTCTTAGCGATGGCACAGATATGTGGTCGAAAGCTTGTCTCAGTCAAGTATGACATTGAGGTTGCAACCTCAATCTAAATCAGGCTCACATAGTTGGCAGGAGAGGATGGAGTTGGTAGCTAAGGTACAGAATTTATAGGAGGACCGAAGACAATGGCTCCAGTTTTCACAATGTTTAATTAGAGGACATTTCTGCTCATCCAGTATTGGATGTCGGACAAACAGTCTGATAACTTAGTGACAGTGGGGGAGCCGAGAGAGGTGGTGGTGAGGTAAAGCTGGGTGCTATCATACATGTAAAAACTAAGGCGTGATGTCACCGAGGGATAGCATGTTGATAAGAAATAGGATGAGGCCAAAGATAGAACCTTGGGGTTCATTAGAGATAACGCTGTAGAAGTGGGAAGAGAAACCATTGTGGTGAGATTTGTTGGGAGGAGGACGGTGTGGTCCACCATGTCAAAGGCTGCAGACAGGTCGAGAAGGACAAGGAGGGAAAGTTTACCTTTGCCAGCCACCATAATATAAGAGCTGTTGCGATACTAAGGGCTGAATTTTTCACTGAGTGGTGGGTGCGTGCCTGACCCGCTTGAGCATAAAATGATGCACAATGATGTCAAATGAACGTCCTGATGTCATCGTGCACTTGCGCGCTATTTCGGTCGGCAGGCGTGCACGGGAGTCGGCAGCGCACCCACCAGCATTTAATAGGTCTATTAAAGCCATTAATGTTTTAATTAAATGTAATTTTTTGCTGCCCATCCAACCTTATGGTTGGCAGGCAGGCGAAAAGGCCAAGCAACCTTTGGATTTTTTTATGAAACCTCATCCACGGATGGGATGAGGTTTCCAACAGGCATTAAAAATAAAATAAATATTTTGAAATATCATTTATAAGATGTCCCTGCTCATGAGTCACATTTGTAAATTCTTTATTTTTTATTTTAAAAATCTTCAGCTCCCTGAGGCAGCTCTGTGCCTCAGAGAGCTTTCATTACGCACACTTGTGCGCATTTGCAAACTTCCATGCTCACCCCTACCTCAGTGTTCCAGCATTAATTGGGCAGCCAGTGTGAAATCGATGACGGGGCACGATCGCGGGTGGCGGTTGGCTTTGCGACCACGCCTGGGCCTGCACGCCGCGCCCACCCAACAAAGTAAAAAATCATGCCCTAAAGCAAGGGCGGAAACCTGATTTTCTGGATTCAGATGCGGAGTTCCAGGAAAAATTAGCATGTATTTAGGAGGTGACAACATTTTGAGGATTTTTGAGAAGAATGGGAGGTTGAAGCTGGGACGGTAGTCGTCTGCAATGAAGGTAGTGGGGATCAAGGGTTGGTTTTTTGTGAGGAGGGATGATGATGGCGATTTAAAGCAAAGAGGGACAGTCACTGAAGAGAGAGAACAGTTAACAATAACAGCTAACATGGGGACCAGGAGGGGAAGTTGGGTATTGTGGGAATAGGGTTGAGGGAGCAGCAAGTGGGTCACATGGGCAGCATGAGCTTGGAGAAGGCATGAGAGGGGGTAGGAGAAAAACTAGAGGATGAGAGTTCAAAAATCAGTAGCTTTCATCGTAAATTGATCATTGAATGTTAAAAATGCTAGCAAGAATCTCTACTGTTGGAGTCCCAGCTCTCACTCTGGAACCTGGGACTTGAGTTCTGTTTCAGTGCTACGATTTGGAAATTTCACTTAGATTTTCAGCTCTGGGAGTTTGAGTTTATTTTGACATATTGGGCAGGATTTTGCCATGGGCTTTGGGATCCTAACGTCCAGATGAAATGGGGTTTCTTAGCCTGCACTTGCCAGCAATGAGACCAGCTCAGCAATCTTCCCGGAGGTGACCACCAAATTGGCCACCTCCAGGCTCACCTTCCACTTCAGGATGGTGGGCAAGATGTAAATGCCAGCAACCTGGAAAAGTCACCCATAAAAGGGCCTTTAATTATGTAAATTGGCTGCCTGCTTCTGTTCAATTTTTTTAAGCATTAGATTCCAACTTCGTTCTTTTATATGTTAATTCAAATGATTGGTTAATTCAATTTTTAGTATAAAAGATTCAACTTATTAGGAGTAGGCTGTATTCAGCTATTATTGCATTTGTTCTTATTGTTTGCATTAACTAGGCTTTCTTGTCTCTTCCTCTTGCATTGATTTTTTTGTCCTTAGATGTAAATGCTATTAATACTATTTCACTACATGGGCTTTGTGATTCTCCTTAGGCGAGTTTTATCCAATATACAACTCCCCGTTTAAATTATCTTGAGTACCTGCTGGGTGGAATTAAGAATGTTACTGAAACATGTAGTTACAGTATCTTTTCAATTCTTGTTCACCTGACAGCGCAATCCAGCTTGCTTTATGGCCTGCCATCCTTGTTAGACAAACATTGAGGAAAATGGAAATTCCCAGCAGTAATGGAGGTGAATTGGATCCCCTTGTGCATCTCTTTTAAGAGTTCAGCATATCAAATGTCCCAATATTTTACATAACACCATTACTCTGATGTTAATTGTGTAGTTGGGAGAAGCAGTAACAGTAAATACACACACTTGATCAATGGACCAAATCTAGTTGGAAGGTATTTCTGGTCCCAATTTAGTGACAAATAATCTGTCACCAAGGCTGATGTTTCTCACACTGATAGTTGGTTTTGAAGGTATGTATTTGTCATAAACAGCAATATGTTTTCTATGAAAACTAGTCAATGGCAGCCCACTCAATAAAATAACCACTTGTTTTGTTTACTTTTTAAGCGAGAGCTGTTTTCTTCACATTTTTAAAATATAAATTAAGTTTCCTTAAAGTTGAATCTGTTTGAATTTTCTCTAGAAAAGAGAAGATTGATATAGATCTTTAAAATTATGAAGGGGCTTGATAGAGTAGACATTGAGAAGATATGTCCACTTATGGGGGAGATCAAAACTATGAGCCGTAAATATTAGAATGGTTAGAAGGTGGGACTTGCTACCACGAGGAGTAATTGAGGTGAATAGCGTTAATACATTTAAAGGGAAGTTAGGTAAACACCTGAGGGAGAAAGGAATAGATGGATATTAATAGGGTGAGATGATGTGATGCATAAACCTGAGCACAGTTCAGTTGGGTTGAATGGCCAGTTTCTGTGCTGTACATTATATGTAAAACTATGAAGAATAGATTTGGAAGAGCACAGCCCGATTTTGATTGCTTCAGCCCACACAACATTTGTTCTACTTTCTGTGGCCAGAGACTGGTTTAATAACACAATGGTGCTAAATTTTCGACTTCCACCTGGCATTGCGGATTGTCTGCCCATAATAAAAACCATGCTGTATTTACTTCCATTAATTTTAATGGAAATGGACGTCAGTTTCTACAATGGGTGGTTAATTTGCAGTGACAGTTTTGCGCAAGCTTGGGGGAATAAATCTATCATGAGAGTTACAACATTGTTGGACTGATAATTCAAGGTTCCGATTAAATTAAATGAGCAAAATATTGCAGGTGCTATAAATCTGAAGCTAAACAAAATGCTGAAAATATTCAGTCAGTCAGGCAGAAGAGGTTAAGTATCACAGAAAATGACATATTTGTCCATATCCTTAATGTAGACTAAATGTAACTGTTGCAGCTTGAAATTTTGTAAATTCTAATTGAATGTTAGACATACTGAATCAGAGCCTCTTCACTTGTATTTTAGACTGGTTTTATGGGGGTAATTTTATAATTTTTGTTCCCGGTATAAAGTTTTGCCCTCCTGGGGAGTACGTGCTCATATT
Source organism: Carcharodon carcharias (assembly GCF_017639515.1). Taxonomy (NCBI): domain Eukaryota; kingdom Metazoa; phylum Chordata; class Chondrichthyes; order Lamniformes; family Lamnidae; genus Carcharodon; species Carcharodon carcharias. The sequence goes on along the minus strand of NC_054484.1, from coordinate 95,245,770 downwards.
CCTGATATGCCATATAGCAGGAATGGCCAAACCATAGCTTGTGAACTGCTTGCATCTCCTTTCCACATAAAGTGTGGCTCAGTGACCAGGAGGTGGAGCAGACTCACGCTGTGTGGCAACGTTGAAGATGGCAGTGCAGTGAACAGGGTGGGAGGGATGAATGGACAATTATTGGAGCCTCCTGCTCTAATGTGAATGTAGTGATTTGAATGTGACCTACACGGTTTGTGACCGGGCCTGGGATCTTTTCTTGTGTTTGTTATTTGTTCGTTAATTAAGTAGCCATTTGGCAAAAGCATGCAAAACATTTGCTGCAACTGAAACACAATGCATTTCCTACTGAAAACAGTGGGCGTTCTGGCAGCAGAAGCAGGGCATGGAGTTTCTCTTTGACTGTGTTCAAGTTTGCAAGCAGTGGGCTGGTGAAGAAGGAAGCTGGAGGATTAAAGCTGAGCTGGGGAAGGAATGCTGGATTACAAGAAGACAAGCTACAGGTGGCAGGAAATAAATACATACTTTAGTTCTTGCATACATATACTTTTTATACTATTTGCACTTACATTTTTATTAAATATATTTCCTTACATAAGAGTGTGCAATAGTAACAAAAATATGTCAGTAAAGGTTGTCTATGTCTTGCAGCTCTTGAATGTCTAAAGATTATTGAATGCAGCTTTAAGGTTCAGAAAGTTTGGCTGCCCCTACTATATAAGCAGACAAAGATTAGTGCAAATTAGCAAATTAGTAATATTCCTTGTATTGCCAACATATAGTGTATAAAATGATCATTATTGATAAGCAGATAAGTAAGTACATTTGATTTAACTCTACTGAATGATTTTGCCCTTCACCCAGGCAGTTTCATTACTACTTTAAAAAGGACCCTTCTTTCTCTAGGTACTTGCTGTTCTGGTAAATATATTTGGTGGCATCATGCGCTGCGATGTAATTGCTAAAGGTATTATTCTGGCTGTGAAGGACTTGGATTTGAAGATTCCGATAGTTGTGAGATTGCAAGGTGAGCATGGCGGTTTCCACTTATTCAACTACAGAAAGGCACTTTGCCCAGTTGCTTTCCACTTGGTTTCTCCCCAGCTATGGGAGCTGCACAGGTTGACCACTTCATTGGTGCATTATTGAATGACCACCATTAGAATTTCATGAGGTAAATGCATTCCCAACACATTTAACCAATCCCTGTCTCTCAGACTTAGCCATTGCTGGATGTTGGGGCTAATAGCTTCTATGAATTTGGTGATTGCTGTCTAGTGGAACCCTAAACACAAGTATTAGTAATATCAACTACTTGTATTTATATAGCTGCTGTAACATAATAAAATGTTCATTCCAAAGCGCTTCATAGGAATAATATAAAGCAAAATTTAACACCGAACCAGATATGACAATAGCAGGGCAGATAGCTAAAAGCTTGTTCAAGGAGGTAGGTTTTTATTCTTACTTGACATGTGAATATCGCTGGCAAGGCCAGCTTTTATTGCCCATCTCTAATTGCCCTTGAGATGGTGGAGGGAAGCTGCATTCTTGAACACCTGTAGCCTATGTAATGTAGGTACACCCAAGGTCTTATTAGGAAGCGAGTCCAAGAATTTGACCCATTGACAGTGAAGGAATGGTGATATGGTTCCAAGTCAGGAGGATATGAGACTTGAAGGAGAACTTGGGAGATGGTAGCAATCCCAGACATCTGCCCTTATTCATGTAGGTTGTAGAAGTCGCGTGTTTGGAAGGTGCTGTCGAAGGAGCCTTGGTGAGTTGCTGCACTTCATCTTCTTGATATAAACACATTATGGTTATAGCACAGAAGAGGTCATTAGGCCTGTTGTGTCTTGTGTTGGCTGTCTGCAAGAGCAACTCAGTTAGTACTGCTTCCCCAACTTTTTTCGCATCGCCCTGCGAACCTTTTCTATTCAGATAATTATCAAATTTCTTTTTGAAAACCATGATTGAATTTGCCTTCACCACAATCTCAGGCAGTGCATTCCAGAGTCTATGCACTTATTGCGTGAAAAAGATTTTCCTCATGTTAGCTTTGCTGCTTTTTCCATTCACCTTAAATCTGTGTCCTCTGGTTCTTGACACTTCCACTAATGGAATGGTTGCTCTCTTTCTCTACTCTGTCTAGACCCCTTATGTCTTTGAACATCTCTATCAAATCTACTCTCAACCTTTTTTCTAAGAAAAAAGCCCCAGCTTAATCGATCTGAAGTTCCTCATTCCTGGAACCATATTTGTAAAGCTTTTCTACACGTCTTTGTTGCCTTCACATCCTTTCTAAAGTGTGGCATCCAGAGTTAGATATGATATTACACAAAGCCGAGCCAGTGATTTATTATGATTCACCAGAAGCTCTGTGCTTTTGGCTGCCTCTATTTATAGAGAATCCAGTGTGCGTTATTACAGAATTGTTACAACACAGAGGAGGCGATTCAACCCATCGTGTCTGCACCAGCTCTCCAAATGGGCAGTTCACTTAGTACCAACTTTGGGGGAGGTAGTGGCATAGTGGTATTGTCATTGGACTAGTAATCCAGAGACCCAGGGTAATGCTCTGATGGTGGATGGTGGAATTTGAATTCAATAAAAATCTAGAATTTAAAGTTTAATGATGATCATGAAACCATTGTCAATTGTTGCAAAAACCCATCTGGTTCACTAATCCACTTTAGGGATTACCTACATATGAGTCCAGACCCACAGCAATATGGTTGACTCTTAAATGTCCTTTCAAATGGCCTAGCAAGCCAGTCAGTTGTATCAAACTGTTACAAAGTCTAAAAGGAATGAAGTCAGATGGAACAACTGGCATCGACCTAGGCACTGGAAACCACAACCCTATCAACCCTGCAAAGTCCTCCTTACCAGCATCAGGGGTCTAGTGCCAAAATTGGGAAAGCTGTCTCACAGACTAGTCAAGCAACAGCCTGACATAGTCATACTCTCAAAATCATACCATATAGATAATATCCCAGAGATCACCATCTTTGGCAGCACAGTGGTATACAGTCAAGAGGGAGTTGCCCTTGCAGCCCTCTACATATACTCCGAACCCCATGAAATCTCAGGGTATCAGGTCAAACATGGGCAAGAAAACTTTCTGCTGATTACCATGTTACCCCCCACCCCCCGTCCTCTCAGCTGATGAATCAGTGCTCCTCCATGTTGAACACCACTTGGAGGAAGCACTGAGAGTGGCAAGGGCGCAGAATGTATTCTGGGTGGGTGACTTCAATGTCCATCACCAAGAATGGCTTGGTAGCACCACTACTGACCGAGCTGATTGAGTCCTAAAGGACATAGCTGCTAGACTGGGTCTGCAGCAGGTGGTAATGGAACTAATGAGGGAAAAATATACTTGACTTCATCCTCACCAACCTGCCTGCTGGAGATGCATCTGTCCATGACACTATCAGTAGGAGTGACTACCGCACAGTCCTTGTGGAGACGAAGTCCCGTCTTCACATTGAGGATACCTCTGTGCTGAGTGGGATAGATTTCAAACAGATTTGGCAACTCAAGACTGGGCATCCATGAAGCGCTGTGGGCCATCAGCAGTTGCAGAGTTGTACTCGAACGCAACCTGTAACTTAGTGGCCCAGTATATACCTCACTCTACCATTACCACCAAGCCAGGGGTTCAACCCTGGTTCAATGAAGATTGCAGGAAGGCATGCCAGGAACAGTGCCAGGCATACCTAAAAATGAGACGTCAACTGGTGAAGCTACAACACAGGACTACTTGTGTGCCAAATAGCATAAGCAGCTAGTGATATAGCTAAGTGAATCCACAACTAATGGATCAGATCTAAGCTCTGCAGTCCTGCCACATCCAGTCGTGAATGGTGGTGGACAATTAGCCAACTCACTGGAAAAGGTGGCTCTACAAATATCCCCATCTTCAGTGATGAGGGAGCCCAACACATCAGTGCAAAAGCGAAGGCTGAAGCATTTTCAACAATCTTCAGCTAAAAGTGCCAAATCGATGATCCATTTCGGTCTCCTCTGGAGGTCCCCAGCATCACAGACGCCTGTCTTCAGCCAATTCAGTTCACTCTATGTGATATCAAGAACTGGCTGATGGCACTGGATACTGCAAAGGCTTTTGGCCCTGACAATATTCTGGCAATAGTACTGAAGACATACTCCAGAACTTGCCGCACCCTTAGCCAAGATGTTCCAGTACAGCCATAACATTGGCATCTACATGGCAATGTGGAAAATTGCCCAGGTATGTCCTGTACACACAAAGCAGGACAAATCCAACCTGGCCAATTACCACCCCATCAGTCTACTCATCAGTAAAATAATGGAAGGGGTCATCCACAGTGCTATAAAGCAGCACTTGCTTAGCAATAACCTGTTCACTGATGCTCAGTTTGGGGTACTGCCAGGGCCACTCGGCTCTGACTTCTTTACAGCCTCAGTCCAAAAATGGACACAAGCTAAACTCCAGAGTTGAGGTGAGAGTGACTGCCCTTGACATCAAGGCAGCATTTGACTGTGTGTGGCATCAAGAGCCCGAGCAAAACTGGAGTCAATGGGAATCAGGGGGGAAACTCTCCACTGTTTGTAGTTGTACCTAGCACAAAGGAAGATGATTGTGGTTGTTGGAGGTCATTCATCTCAGTTCCAGGACATCGCAGCAGGAGTTGTCCAGCTGCTTCGTCAATGACCTTCCTTCCACCAAAAGGCCTGAAGTGGGGATGTTTGCTGATGATTGCATAACGTTCAGCATCATTTGCGACTCCTCAGGTACTGAAGCAGTCCTGTACAAATGCAGCAAGACCTGGACAATATCGAGGCTTGGGCTGACAAGTGCCAAGTACCAAGTAACATTCACACCACACAAGTGCCAGGCAATGACCATCTCCAACAAGAGAAAATCCAACCATCTCCCTTTGACATTCAATGGCATTACAATCGCAGAATCCCCCACTATCAACATCCTGGGGGTAACCAATGACCAGAAACTGAACTGGGCTAGCCCTATAAATGCTGTGGCTATAAGAGCAAGTCAGAGGCTAGGAATCCAGCAGTGAGTAACTCACCCCCTGACACTCCAAAGCCTGTCCACCGTCTATTAGGCACAAGTCAGGAGTGTGATGGAATATTCTCCACTTGCCTGGATGAGTGCAGTTCCAACAACACTAGAAGCTTGAAACTATCCAGGACAAAGCAGCCTGCTTGATTGGCACCCCATTTACAAACACTCACTCCCTCCAACTGATGCACAGTGTCAGCATTGTGTACCATCTACAAGATGCATTGCAGTAACTCACCAAGCCTCCTTAGACAGCACCTTCCAAACCCATGAACACTACCATCTAGAAGAGCAAGGACAACAGATACATGCAAAAACCACCAGCTGGAAGTTCCCCCTCCAAACCACTCACCGTCCTGACTTGGAAATATATCACCATTCCTTCGCTGTTGCTGGGTCAAAATCCTATTACTCGCTCTCTAACAGCACTGTGAGTGTACCTACAGCACATGGTCTGCAGCGGTTCCAGAAGGCTGCTCACCACCACCTTTTCAAAGGCAATTAGGGATGGGCTATAAATGCTGCCCCCTAGCCAGCAACGCCCACATGATGAATAAAAATAAAACATTCTCTTGCCTTCTCCCCATAATCCTGCAAATTCTTCCTCTTAAAGTAACAGTCTAATTTCTTTTGAATGCCTCAATTGAACCTCCCTCCACCACACTCTCATGCAGTGCATTCCAGACCTTAAAAACTGACTGTGTGAATGGGTTTTTCCTCATGTTGCTTTTGCTTCCTTTCTAATTCCTTTAAATCTGTGCCCTCTCCTTGATCATTTCACAAGTGGGAACAGTTTCTCCCCATCTACTCTGTCCCGACACCTCATGATTTTGAATACCTCCTCTTAGCCTTCTCCTCTCCAAGGAAAACAGCCCCAACTTCTCTGATCTATCTTCATAATTGAAGTTCCTGAACACTGGAACCATTCTACTCAACTTCTCAACTTGCTCTACAACTTTCAATGATTTGTGCACAGGTCCCTCTGCTCTTAGACCCTGTTTAGAATTGTACCCTTTATTTTATATTGCCTCTCCTTGTTCTTCCTACCAAAATGTATCACTTCACACTGTATTAATTTTCATCTGCCTCATGTCCATCCATTCCACCAGCCTGTCGATGTTCTCACTATCCTCCTCACAATTCACAGTACGTTCAAGTTTTGTATCATGTGCATATTTTGAAATTGTGCTCTGCATACCCAAGTCAATATCTTTTAAGATAGATCAAGAAAAGCAGTGATCCTAACATTGCCCACTGGGAACCCCACAATATACCTTGCTCCAGTCCGAAAAACAACCATTCATCACTACTGTCTGTTTACTGTTACTCAGCCAACCTCGTATTCATGCTGCCACTTTTATTCCATGGGCTGTAACTTTACTGACAAGCCTGCAATATAGCACTTTATCAAACGTCTTACGGAAATCCAAGTGCACCACATCAATCGCATTACACTTCAAAAACTCTTTCACTACCTCGTCAAAAACTTCAGTCAAGTTAATCAAAATGGTACATGGTTGCTACTGTGTTCTAATGGTGGAGGGAATGAATGTTGAAGCTGGTGGATGGAGTGCCAGTCGAGCAAGCTGCTTTGCCCTGGATGGTGTCAAGCTCCTTGAATATTGTTGGAACTGCACTCATCCAGGCAAGTGGAGAGTATTCCATCACACTCCTGACTTGTACCTTGTAGATGGTTGACAGGCTTAGGGGAGTCGGGAAGTGAGTTACTCGCTGCAGAATTCCCAGCCTCTCACCTGCACTTATAGCCAGAGTACTTATTTGGCTGGTTAGGTTCAGCTTCTGGTCAATGGTAACCCCCAGGATTTTGATACTGGGGGATTCAGCGATAGTAATGCCATTGAATGTCAAGAGGAGTTGACTAGATTCTCCTTTGTTGAAGATGGTCATAACCTGGCATTTGTGTGGCACGAATATTACTTGCCATTTATCAGCCCAAGCCCGGATGTTGTCCAGGTCTTGTTGCATGTGGGCTTGGACTGCTTCAGCATCTGAGGAGTTGTGAATGGTGCTGACCATTGTGCAATCTTCAGTGAGCATCCCCGCTCTTGACCTTATGATGGAGGGAAGGTCTTGAGGAAGAATTTGAAGATGGTTGGGCCTAGGACACTACCCTGAGGAACTGCTGCAGTGATGTTCTGGGGCTGAGATGGTTGGCCTTCAACAGCAACAACTACCTTCCCTTATGCTAGGTATGACTACAACCAGAGGAGAATTTGTCTTGATTCCCATTGAGCTCAATTTTGCTGGGGCTTGTTGGTGCTACACTTGGTCAAATGCTGCCTTGATATCTGCTGGGTTTTAAAAAGTGTCTTAAAGGAAGAAAGATACCTAGAGAGGGTATTCCAGGGTTTAGGATCCAGGCAGCTGAAAACATGGCCACCAGTGGTGGAACAGAAAGGGAAAGTTCTAACCTGTTCCTTGCTCTGAAAATTAATGCACACCAGATTGCCTTTAAAATTATTTTTAAAACTACAGTGTCTGCAGTTTCCATAAAATAACCCTTGTGGTCATGATAAGTGGGAAGTATATATTTTGCTTCAGTGAGATTTCCAAATCTAGCAGGAACAGGCAGCCATATGTTTTCAAGCATGACATGATTCAGAGTGATGGGATGTCATAAAGTTTGCAGTGTGACAAATGTTTGTACATACTTTAAAATTCATTTTGCAATTCTGCTGCATAAGTATTCTGCAAGCACATTTAATTTTCAAAAATTTCTTTTGTGACATTCAACCCAAGTTGCTCTTTTTTCTCTGAAAAATCATTGAGGTGATTGAAAAATATTTCACCTGACCAGCACTGCAGATCATGTGTGTTTGGCAAGTTTAAAATTCCGCTGCACTTCTCTGCCTTCCAAAAATCTTTATTTATCAAAAAACTTGGAATCTTGAGAAGTTACTGCCATTGTTTCCCTTACGCTTCTCTACTTTTTCACATTAGTCCATTGTCATTTCTGCATTATCGCATCGTTGTTTCACTGTCTTCTGGGGGGTGGGCTGAGTGTGGGATGAAGTTGGGACTATTGACTCTGGAAGCAGAGAATAGGGCCACAGGAGTGTCTGAGTGCCAAGGTGGGTTGGTTAAAAGGCCCACCTCAGTTCGCTGGGACTTTGTCCCAGTTGTACTTTAAGATTTTAGGTCCTCTAGCCCTCAACCGCAATCCACCCTCCACTGATGAAAGCAAAATACTGCGGATGCTCGACATATGAAATAAAAACATAAAATGCTGGGAAAAACTCAGTGGGTCTGGCAGCATCTGTGGAGCGGGAAACAGAGTTAATGTTTCAAGTCCGTATGACTCTTCAGAAGAAGAAGTCATATGAACTCGAAAAGTTAACTCTGTTTTTCTCTCTACAGACGCTGCCAGACCTGAGTTTTTACAGCATTTTTAGTTTTTAATGCACAGGGTTGTTCCTTATACCGCTCCTTGCAACTCCCATGACCTGTTTATGGCTCCCATGCCAACTCATGCCCTCCATGGTCCCTTATAGCCCCCACGTCAAGTCATGCCCCCCCCATCTACTCTCATGTCCCCTTATACCCTCCATGGCACCTCACCCACAATCCACCATGGGCAAACCTCGAGCCATGTGGAGATAAAATAAAGTTCTTAAAATATAATATGGATTTCACCATACAGACTCAATGTTTTTTAAAAATCCATTCACGAATGCCCATTCAATGCTTTAAATCTCAAATGTGTAATCTCTTATAAGAGCAAACATCCTTGTGTTCATACCCCACATCAAAGACAGCTAATCCTTTAATAGGCTGTTTAACCGGTCAATCAAACTCTGAACTCAGAACCCCTGCTGACATAATTGTAGTTTTTGAAAGTCAGCCAAGCATTCACAAAGAGTCCTTAGTGAAATTTCAACAAATAACTATTGCAACTGCTCGAATAGATGCTACAACACCTAGGCTGTCATACAAATTTTTTTAAAAAAAATTATCACAGCTGTAGCCAGTTTTTTTATAGTGTTAAGAGCAGGGATTTAAAACAACTACAAATTATGCCAGTTAAAAAGATCTTATCTGCCCTTCAAAAACATATACATCTACCCCATAAATTTGTGACTCCCACACTGTAGTTTAAATCCCTTGCAGCAGCCATAATGGGCTCTGTTTGAATTCAGCACTGAGTTCAAATGGCCCTACTGAGTTTGGGTTTCCCTCTTGTGTAAATGACCCCCCCACCGCCTTTCCCCTACTGGCAAAAATATGATTTGTCAGAAATGGGGGTAGCCCACCATTTTTAAAGGCCCACTGAATCTTCCTGAATTTGTGAAAATCTGGCCTTTAATGTCCACATATGAGCACTTACAGCACAAGTTAACGGTCAATATCTAGAGCTCTAAGTCACCCCGTCTTCCTACTGCTCTGCCTGATAACTGAAACAATGGTTTTCTTCTTTTATTCCAGCCAATATCTTTAGATCTCACTTCTTTAGTCAAAAGGTTGTGGCTTCGTCTCACTCTGGAGATTTGAGAGCACAAAATCTAGAATAATACTTGAGTGCAGTACCGAGTGAGTGTTTCATATGTGACGTTAAACCGAGGCCCTGTTGCACTCCCATTGATGTAAAAGATGCCATGGCGGTGTTTTGAAGAAGAACATGCAAGCTCTCTGAGGTGTCATGATCACTCTATCCCTTAGATTATCTGGTCTTGCTATGTTCTCTACATTACAATGGTGATTGCACTTCACAAATACTTTGGCTGTTAAATGTCTTAGGGTGTCCTTTGGTTGTGAAAGGTACTGTACAAATGCAAGTGTTTCTTTCTTGGAAGCTCAGAATGCTCAGTATGCCAAATGCTCATGTCTATTATTTTGCACCCACAGGCTCTAAAGTTGATGATGCCAAAGCACTGATTGCTTCCAGCAGCCTCAAGATTCTGGGTTGTGATGACTTGGATGAAGCTGCTAGACTGGTAAGAATTTGTTTGGAAAACTGAAAGCACCCTTTGGTCGCAAACCCGATTATTAGTGAAATGCACCTGTTTTGGGAAATGTACTTTCAATCAGGTTCTTTTAACAATCTAACCATTATGAAGGGACATAGCCATCTTTGTGAGTTGGCTGATATAAGTTTTCAGCTAACGCACTGTTCCAGTAAAATCACCAATATTATAGTAATCTAAATTCTCAAATCTGGGGAGCAGCTTTTCCTGTAATGTTAACTATATTTAAACACTTAAAACATTTCAATAAAACAACATTTTCATTATACTTGCCTTGGTGTGCCTGAGTCTTCCCTGTCTTCCTCCACTATTACCTCCTTTCCCATTCTCTCCATTCTGTTATTTTTCTTTTTAAAATCCAGTTTAACTTTTTTTTCTTACCCGATCTTGTTTCTTTAAAGAGAAAGTGCCAAACAACTGGTCCCCATTCTCCATTTTGGAGGTGCAATTTTTTTTCCCAAGAATTGGATATTGATTGGGTTCTTGAGGCTGTGATTTTATTTAAACCAATCAAAAACCAGAACAATAATAATTGACATGATGTGATCTAGCCATTGACTGTGTTTTATTTGTTATGGAAAAGTAGCCTCCAACATTTGAATAAATTACTTTGTGGCACTTTCTTTGGGTTGATTATTTTGAGTAGCAATTTCCATATGAGAATTGTTTTGAAATTCAAATTAATTTTGCCACTGTAATTTTGCTTTTATGACTTTGTCCAATCTGGACTTAATTATTAAACACCTCATTCTATGTTTTTGTACGCTTGCAGATTGTAAAACTTTCAAAAATCGTGTCATTAGCAAATGAGGCACAAGTGGATGTCGATTTCCAGCTGCCAATTTGAGACATGCATTAAAGAAATAAACTCCTACAGTGTTCACAATTGTGGTATATTCTTAAAAATGTCTTGCCCTTTGTTTCTCTTTGTGAAGGGGTCTATTACTCAAGTTACAATACTGCACAAAATGTAATGTTGGCTTTTGTCATGGCGTTCAGACATTTTTGTTTAGTGTCGCATCTTCAAATATGTTGGGGATGTGATGTAATCCAGATTTTTAAATTATTACCTTAACAGTTATTTAAAGTTTGCATGTATATTGAGTGGTTCTCCAAATCCTATGGAACACTGATGTGTTCATCTGGTAGATCTTGAAGCACATTGTTTGACATTTAAGTCTGAATTGATCTGATGTTTTTGATAACCTGGCTTCCAACAAAGGACTATGTACTTTACAGTTTATAGCACCACTAAATGTGTTTCTGTTCTCTTTGAAAAGCACAGGATGTTTTTTGGGGTTGCATGTTATGCAACAATTGTTAACTCATTAATTATTGCATTGGTACAGTCAACTCTCTAACGTTTGCACATTCCTCCACTGCAACCCACATTTCAAGTGGATTTATTATTGGTAAACACATAAGTGAGGCACTCCAGATACATTTCCATACAGCAATGAATTCAAACTTGTGAAGTAATGAATGAGTTAATCATACTGATAAAGGGGCAAAACAGTCCTTTCTACAACAGAGGAATGTTCAAAGATGTTGCTGCTGTAACTTGTTTGACATGATCAAAAATTAGCTTATTAAAAGAAAAATGCACATTGAATTGTACCCTTGTGTATATAGCAAGGCATTTCTGCAAAATGTTTAAGCCTCATAGGCTAGATTGAAACATTTTAATATGCATTATTGAAACCCTGGTTATTGTGTTCAACAATAAAATATACTTCAGTTCTCTGAGAACTTGCTTGATAACTGGGCTTCTCAGTGTGAATTATTGCCAATCTGTTCAGATGGAAAATGTATGAAAACTTGGTTCTATTTTATGGTCAGATTAATTAACTCCACAGCTAAACGTTCTACTGGATAGTAGTCATTCTACTTTATATTGGAGCGACTTGAGGATATGCAAAGTTTGTACAGTACAGTATAGAGTAAATGTGTCACCATCTCTTGAGGTTGTACAGCACAAGTATTTTATTGTGTATTTTGTATTCTGAATTATAATGTCTAAATTATAAGCATCATCCACCCTCCCTCCTATAGTTCATTTAAAACTCCACAGTCCTTATGCCATCCCGTACCAAGTCGTGCTGCACTTATCACTGCCTCCTCAGTGATCTGTATCGATTGGTGGTCACCCAATACCACATATTTAAAATTCCCATTCTTATGTTTAAATGTTTCCATGGCCTCGCCCTTCCCCATCTCTATAACATATTTCAGGTGAAGGTATCAAAGTGTACTGGAATTGCCAAAATAAAGCTTAGAATAATACAAAATTTCCAAGATTTTATACAGTATGTCCAAAGAGAGATTTTAGTTTGGTGATTTGACTACACCAAATGTGCTTTATAAATGCAAGTTGTTAAATAATGCTAGCAGATCTCTCGTTATTCAAGGTGAGACGAAGGATACATACAACCTTTTAAAACTTAAAAGGTATACCACATGACTCAAAATATGCTAATAAGAATTGAATTCTTTGGCTTGTTGGAGAAAAATAATAGTAAACTGTTCTGTTCCATTTCTTTCTTCTGTGACTTCCTGTTCATCTTTCAATCTTATTTACCCTTGTTCCTCCCCCCGGGTGTATGACTCAGTTACCTTTCTCAATGTGATGTCTTCTGTTTGTCTCTGAATCTTTTTCTTGCTCTTCAAAGCTTCAGTCTTTTTTCTGTATCTCCCAAACTACATGGCTGTCAGCATGCTTCTTTAACTATGTGCTCAATTTTTTACCTATTACAAGATAGTATCAGTATAGAAATAGGCTGTCTCAGGATATGATACAACATGCATAAGAACATACAAAACAGTAGGATGAATGAAGATGAGCAGGCCCATTTAGCCTTTCTAATTCAGATCATTGCATTATCATTTAAGCTATATCCCACCACTTAAACACATTCCCCTGGGAGAAACAGATGACCAGAGGGAAAAATTCCTCACTTTGAAAGTACTTTATTGGCTGTGAAGCCATTAGGGCAACGCTGAGGCAGTGAAGTGCTATATAACTGCAAGCTCTTCCAATTCTCCAACTCGCAAAGGCAATCGAGGGAGGCTGCAGGAGATATTGGAAGTCCTTAACAGCTCATAATCACTGCCAACTTGATACTTTATTTCTATAATTTGTAACTTCCTCTTCAAGGCATTTGTCAAGTTCTATTTTAAAGAACTAGAATGAAGCTAAACCCTCCCAAATATTAATGAGACCTGTATCAGAGTGATGAGTGGCAAAAGTCTTCCTGGCATTTAATTTAACTCTTAAGGATTTTCTATGCATGCCTTGTGGTCCCATCTATCTCAAATAATCCATCCAACTTGACTAAGTAAAAGTTTGTCATGACCTTGAGCTCAATCACATCCCCTCTAAGCCTGCATTTCTCCAAACCTTGCTTTGAAAATCTAAAGACCAGTACCATTCTGATTGATTTCCTTTGCACTTCTTCCAGATCCTCGGGAGAATGGAGCAGGGTCTGACAGGAACCATAGGGTGATGGGGTTTGGAATTGGCATGTAGGAGGTGGAAATGGGCTGCAAAGGAAGTTCAGGCCACACTTCAATGTTTCTCACAAGCGGAGGACAGCAAAACAGGCAGATCACCAATTTGTGGGAGGGCGAGGAATCAACCTGAGTGGGTGAGTGTGGAGTTCTGGTGAACAGGGGCTGGTGACGGATGCAGTATTTAGAAAACTCTGCCAGGCCCCACAAAAGCAAAAAAAAAATTTGGGGCTCTTTAGTGAAGAGGTTACCAGCTCTGCCCCTTTGCTCTTTAAAATTGTAGTCAGCATTGTACAACAGCATAGGATTCTGGTTTGCAGACTCACAACTGAAACAGGTAGGAACATGGTGTGCTCATTTACAGGCCTGCCTGAAAATTGCACTAGGTGGGTCCTTTGGGGGATTCGGAAGTGGGATGGTCCAAGGAATGATCAAGATTCCTCTGTCCTATTTACCTCTGCCAGCTGCCCATTTTCCTGGAAGATGGCAGTTGAAATTCACTACACCCTTCCCCAGTGTCGGTAAAGTACTAATTGGGCCTTGGCAGCATTGAGAGGGTAAGATAGGATCTGAGACCAATTGCTTATGGTGGGGCAGTTCAGGGTATGGGGATCATTAGTATCCTGGGGGAAGGATTATGGGAACACTGGATAGCATTGAGACTTGGATGCACAAAAATGTGGTAACTGGGATATGGGAGCCTTGTGAGTGTATGGAACAACTGCAGGCTGGGACTAGTTGGGAGGGTTGAATAGTGGAGGCTATCTAGAGTAGTGACATTGAGGAGATGTCTGGACTTGGAGAATCTGATGTTTGCTGGACTGTTTGAGTGAGAAGATTGCTGGGGAGATCTGAGGCTTGAGAATGCTGGTGGCAGTGAGGTCTTTGGCACCTGGGAGATCACCTGAGGTTTGGAAAGATTAGGAATTGCTGATGTTTGGCAGCATTGGGAGGAAAGAAGAGTTTGTGTGAAGGCAGAGGACATTGAAGCTACTTTGAAACGTAGAAAGGGGCCGTGCTGGCTTACTTGGAGCACAGATCTCAGCAGTGAGTGAATTGGGCCACAGAGAGAGAATATACTGTGGTGCAATTAGAATACAGGCTGTGGCTGCGAACATACCAGGAACATTGATTGTGGCTGTCCAGGATAGAGAGCTCCTTAATCTTTCTGATAGAGCTACTGATAACAGGAGCCTGAGCAGGATCAGTGAGGCCACGCATGCAAGGAACACTGAAAATATCAAGATTAAAGGCTTAGCAAAATAAATTAATTTTAAATTGTGCTTTACTAAGTCTGTGAAAGTGGCTGGCTAAGGAAGCAGCATGGCAGCTGTAAAGTTAGTAAATCGATTGTTTTGCTGCAAGTTTTCTTTTGTCGATAACAATGGAGAAAAAAATGGGTCTTGGGTTTAGCAGTTTTTGATTACTGCCCTTCTCTTGGTTAATGACAATTGGTTTTCCCATCTCCACATAAATTCCAATGAATCAGTTATTTGAGTAATTGCATACATTCCTACATGCTGTGGATGTGACCCTTCATTATTCATTCATGGAACCAAGCATTGCTCGCAAGTCTAGCATTATGGTCAATCCAAATTGCCTGAGTGAGACCTGGGAGAGGGGGCTGCTCAAGGTGCTTATGGTGGGGCCTTTGTTCATGGGGGCCTATGATCATTGGCCGAGTAGCCTGTCAATTAGGACAGTCAATGCCCAAAGCAGCCAATCTGGCATGTAGATCATCCTGATTGACAGGCTACTCAGCCAATGATTGCTGTTGCTCTGAACAACAATTATTGGCTAGATAAGAGGTGCCAGATTCACCAATCCCTCTCTTATTTACCTCGTGTTCTGTTATGTTTGGGCTTTGTTGGACGCTGCTTTCTTAATCCTTTATCAGACCTGGTTGGGGTGTAAGTTAAGCCTAGTTCCTTTATATTTACTTTACACTCACAGGCCCTTCCCATCCCAAACTCTCCTCTGAGTCCTCCCTGAGGCAATGGTATCCGGCTCTTCCCTTCCCGACCTCTTCTTAGTCCCTCGATGATGGTGTGGCCCTGGCTTCCGCTTTATATGAGAGAGAGAGAGAGTGAGTGTGTGTGTGTGTGTGAGAGAGAATGTGTGTGTGTGAGAGAGAGAATGTGAGAGAGAGAGAGGCAGCATTTTCTGCTTGTTGGGTTGGCATGCACCCGACCCGAATGAGCGTAAAATGACACGTGATTACTTTGAGCGAGCGTCCCGACATCATTGTGCACTCATGCAATATTTCAGTCAGCGGGTGTGCATGGGCGTTGGCAATGCGCCCACCAACAATTAACAGGCCTATTAACGCCATTAACTCTCTCTCCTCTCTCTCACACTCTCTCACATTCGATTCATTCCACGTGATATTAAGAAACGGCTGAAGGCACTGGATACTGCAAAGGCTAGGGGCCCTGACAACATTCTGGCAATAGTACTGAAGGCTTGTGCTCCAGAACTTGCCGCTCCCCTAGCCAAGCTGTTCCACTACAGCTACAAAACTGGCATCTACCCGGCTAATTGCACAGTTATATCCTGTACACAAAAAGCAGGACAAATCCAACCAATCCAACGGCTAATTACCGCCCCATCAGTCTACTCTCGATCATCAGTAAAGTGATGGAAGGGGTCATCAACAGTGCTATCAGTGGCACTTGCTTAGCAATAACCTGCTCACTGACGCCTAGTTTGGGTTCAGCCAGGGCCTCTCAACTCCTGGTTCAAACATGGAGCTGAGCTCCCGAGGTGAGGTAAGAGTGACTGCCCTTGGCATCAAGGCAGCATTCGACCGAGTGTGGCATCAAGGAGCCCTAGCAAAACTGGAGTCGATGGGAAACAGGGGGGAAACTCTCCACTGGTTGGAGTCATACCTAGCACAAAGGAAGATGGTTGTGGTCGTTGGAGGTCAGTCATCTCAGCTCCAGGACATCATTCCCCATTCCTACACTACCTGCTCCCTCCATTCCCTCATCCTCCTCTCTCCCCTCCTCCATCCTCCGATACCTCTGCCCTCCACACCTCCTCCCTGCCATACTTCCTCCTCCCTCCGCCTCCCATCCAGCTTTTTGCTTATCAAGTGAAATAAAGAATACTTCAATATCTTTTTCATCAAACTTTGGAAGAGCTAGTACAAATTTAAACATATCCCTACTGGGTTCTACTCTGGGGATAAATCCTTCCTCATCTATTGGCATCTCTTTTTTAACTGACAACATTTTCAGTTGGAATTCTTTCTTTTTCTCTTTCCTCCTTTTCTATCTTCACAATTTCTACTTCCCTTTTAAGAGCCACTTCTCTGTCCTTTGCTTCAAATTCAAGTTTTTTCAGTTCCTTTGTGTGTTCAAACAGCTTCATGACACCCTCAGGATCGCATTAATTTTCAGAAGATTTTTTTTTTGGTCAAGTTTCTGCTCAAATACGTTTGCAAATTGCTGAATTTTAAAATTTTCCATGGACTAATACAATTAGGCATCATTTTAGAACATATTGCTTTTTCTAGGGATTGAGTCTTGAAGGAGGGGGTATAGGTTTACCACAGACGTATCAAAAGAACAAGTTGAAGAAAAGGAGCTGCCCCTTCTTCCTACCTGTTCACTGGCTCCCCGCTCACTCTTCTCTTTCACCTTAGCATGTGCAAAGAAACCATTTCCACAATAACATGTGGGCTCATTAGGCAGTACAGGCATGTGTCATCTGTCAGGAAAACCATCAGCCACCACTGCTCTAACTGGTGCCCCATATGTGAACCAAGCAGAATTCCCCGATCAAAGGTCAATTAACTTGCAACCTTTTGGTTTGATCCGTGAGTAGAGTCCCCCTCTTCCTTTTTTTTTGCAACTATTTGTAGCACAAGACCTACTTGTGGAGAATAAATCTCATTTGTTTAGTCAGGAAGGAGAATGGGAACCCTTTTGAATACTGATTTCTAGTGGCATGATAGTAGCAAGCTAGGATTGCCCAACAGTGTTCTGAGCATCCACTGCACCACTCAGAATGTGGGGCACAGCTGCTGGTGCTACAATAAAAGCTGAGGTATCATTCGTCAGATGCTGCATGGTGGCTAGGTCCACAAGAATACGCATGAGAGTTCACCACTATTACAATTGTGAGGTTTATAGGATTATTATGTTTGGGGACTGTATTTTAAATTTAGGGTAAATGAAGGGTATCATGTGACACATTCTGAAGTCTGTCTGACAGTCATCCTGGATGGTTTGACTGTTAAAGATCAAAGGAAGGCTGAGATTGTTTTACTGAGAAGAAGGTGCAAGATATTTATGCTGCAGACAATGGAAGCAGTCTCTGAGTGTACAATGAGTAAACCCTGAGTCTCCAAAAAGATAAATAGTTATGCTGTGAACTGTCTTCTTACTTCTGGGATGAAAGGGAGATGGGATCAAGGATAGATAATTAGCATTTCTATCTGGATACAAGGTTAGAGTTTCATGTTGCCATGAGGAAGTGGAAAGAGAAAGCTATTTTTGAGATCAGGTTACAGGCTTCCCTACAAATCAATGAATATCACACAGGAACGTCAGAGATTCTTGGTGGTCATAAGAGACAACAGGCTGCTGGGCTTTGTGAGCGACCACAGCCAGTCTCTAGTTGAAGAGACATATTGTAGCTATCTAAGGATTCCAGGAGCTTCACCCTAGCATGACTGGGGGAAGAAGAATCATCAGAATAGGCTTTACCGCTGGTGGTGGACTTAAGGAACTCTCTGAAAACTGAGGAAAGCACTTGGGGATAGTCACTCAAAGTTACTTCTCGATGAAACAGGGATAAGGAAACCTAATGGAAGCTAAGAGCAACTGTGGAATGTTCATGAAAAAGACAGTAATCCTGTGGAGAGTGTGATGGCTGGCTAATAAGTATACAAGGGAACATCATTTTCTGTAGTTTAAAGTATAAGTTCCATACAAAAAGAAGATAGTGTTTAGTGCTTTTAATAATTTATTACAGTAAAAGTTTTAAAATATGAAATCTTGACATGTCATTCTTTCAGCAAATGACTGGAAGTTTAAATCTCTTTAAAGGTTATTGGTCTTTACAGGGATCACTTCCACAATAGAAAGAATGAGCTCCAAGCTCTGTGCCATGTTGGTTCTGAACTCCTCCGTGCTCCTTGACATCAAACGCAGGCTTTCTGGTGGGCTTCCCAATGCACCATGTATTTTAATGCGTGTGCCCATCTGCTGCTTTCTGTAGCCTGCCCTATCAATGGTGAACTGTCACCTGCACTATCCTTGTCCCCTGTCCTGACTGTAGCGCAATCGTGCCTGGTGTCTCACTACATGAAGACTCCCCTCCCATATATTACTCTCTAAGATATGCACAGTGTCAGTATGTGAGCTGATGGCTGTGAGTATGAAATCAAGTTAAATTGTTTCTTAATTATCATTGTCTTCTTGATGTTCCTTCACTGCCTGGGAAGGTTGTACTTGGGTATCCGAAAGGAGAACACCACAAAGGTAAGACTGTGGTGAGGGAAGGCAGTAAAGAAAGAGGTGCATGCTTACACCATCAGCAGATTGTATATCGGAAGGCAGATTGAGCAGAGGGGAAAGTGGGATTTGAAAAGGAGGATTAGATGCAAGGATACTGTCACCTTCAAAGCTTTCATTCTTGGCTGTTCCAATAATGGTCAGTACTATCTCCTCCATGGGGCTTAGGTATGTAGGCATGCTTGTACCCACCGGTTAGTTCCTGCCTCCAGTTGTAGGCCACCTTGTCCTGCAAAAGGTGGCAGGACAGGTTGACAGAGCAGTTAATAAAGCATAAAGTATCCTAAGCTTTAGTAATAGGGGCATAGAGTACAAGAGCAAGGAGGTTATTTTGAATTTATATAAGAGGCTAGTTAGACCCCAGCTGGAGTTTTGCGTACAGTTCTGGGTGCTGCACTTTAGGAAGGATATGAAGGCATTGGAGAGAGTGCTGGAGAGGTTTAAGAGAGTGGTTCTAGGGATGAGAAAATTCAGTTATGGAGATAGATTAGAGAAGTTGGGACCCTTTTCCTTGGAGAAGAGAAGACTGAGAGGAGATTTGATAGAGCCATTCAAAATCATGGGAGGTCTGGACAGAGTAGATAGGGAGAAACTGTTCCCACCTGTGAAAGGATCGAGAATGAGAGGACACAGATTTAAAGTAAATCTTTTGTGAAAGAAGCAAAAGTGAAATGAGAAAAAACTTTTTCAGACAGCGAGTGGTTAGGGTGTGGAATGCGCTCTCTCAGAGTGTGGTGGAGTCAGGTTCAATCGTGGCATTTAAGAGGGAATTAGATGATTATTCAAAAGGAAACAATCTGCAGGATTACAGGGAGAAGACAGAATAGCACTTGGTGAAATGCTCATTCAGAGAACCAGTGCAGACACAATAGGCCCAATGGGACAACAAAGAAGCAAGCGGGCTCCAAGGTTTTCCAAAGCTACAGTGGAGGCCCTGGTGGAGAAGGGGAGAGGAGGAGAGATGTATCTACAGGAAGCTAGGACATCCTCCTGATACACAATTAAATGGCTGTAACAATTATGTTACAATTGCTGTAACAATTATGTGATTCAGATGGATATGTGTCAGTGACTATTGTGCAATGTTTCTGGGTGATGTGACTGTCACGATTGTATATCTGGTAGTGTTTGCAAGCTTTGAGATGTGTGTATGATAACTTGCAGCAACGCTCAGTGTGTGAGGGTGAGGTAAAGCATATGAATGTCAGGTATGAACCTTGATTGATATTGTTGGCGTTGAGTGATGGTGTTGTCATTTGAGCAGGTTCTGAGGCTTGTGGTGTAGTGGGCAGGATGTGGCATTTGAAGATATATTCACTGGCCTTGTGTGAGGTCCTTGAATTTCTTCCTGCACTCACATCCGCAGGGATTGTCTCCTGGCATTGACCTCCATGGCGATCTGCTCCCACTGCCATTTAATTGTGTATCAGGAGGATGTCCTGGCTTCCTGTAGATGCATCTCTCCTCCTTTCCCCTTCTCCACCAGGGCCTCCACTGTAGCTTTGGAAAACCTTGGAGCCCGCTTGCTCCTTTGTTGTCCCATTCTTCGCTGTTCCCCAGGCTGGATTCATTCTCCGCATGACTGTGATAATGCATCTCCCTTTCAAAGGGTGTGGGCTAGCTTTAAGAAGTGCCAGCAAGTTATGATTTTGGGCCTCCTGCTGAAGTGTGCATCCAATGAATATTGTGGTTAGTGCTAGCTGCATACGGAAGTCATATTAATGAGCATGCAATGTGAAATTGCTACATTTCAAACAAAAGGCATGGGTTAATCGTGATCCCGATCCTTGTGCCCATTTATGGGAGCTATTAAATTTACTCCCCCACAGGCTTTTCTCCCTGTTAGCAGGACAAAAATACATTAACGTATTACAAGATCGGTAGATGTATGGGAACTCCACCAGCTCCAAATCACTCATCATCCTGACTTGGAAATATGTCGTCGTTCCTTCACTGTCGCTGGGTCAAAATCCTGTAACTCCCTTCCTAACAGCACTGTGGGTGTACAAGAAGGCAGCTCACCACCACCACCTGCTCAAGGGCAACTAGGGATGGGCAATAAACGCTGGCCCAGCCAGAGATGCTGACATCCTATGAATTAAAAATAAAATCTGTAAAGCACTTTATTTATCATTGAAATTTACTGGAAAACTATTCCTATTTCCATCTTCTGATTGTACAGTGAGATCCTTTGAGCACTTGATTTCAGTGCCATTTAAACAGTGTCATTTAAAATCCTTGACAAACAGGCCGACTCATTGTCCAGAATCATTCCAGATTTGCACTAATTTTGGTAGTGAGCAGGGAAGAGGACATTTTACCCACTGGCTGCAATGGCGGCTTTTCACACCGTATCATCCCAATCCCACCTCCTTAATTATGTATTCCCAGGAAACACACCGTTTCAGTGGTGGGTGGGTTCTCATTCTCCCACCACGCCATCACCTCACCCCTTCATCACGCCGGGCGCCATATTTAAAATGCTGCCACGCGCGCACCTCTCAGAGCTTCCAGCCCAGGACTGCTGCACAGAAGACATGGCCCCGGAGGGCAAGAAGACTGTAGCTTCCCGATTTAATGGCGCGTTCCTTAAACACCATTTGGACGCAGTGCAGATTTGCCCTGATGTCCTATATCCCCACATGGCCGCAGGATGGGCTGCAACATCATCAATCTGGCTTGGGAGGGTGGTCAGCGCCAACGCCCTACAAAAGAGGACAGTCACCCCGTGCTGAAATAGGATGAATGATCTCTTTCGTTCCACCAGGGTAAGTCTCTCTTCTCATCACTCTCACCTCACACACTCACAAACCCATCACACATCCACAGGGCCCTCACTCACTGTCAGTTCAAGGGACATCACCATTCACTCTCTCACTCTCACCATCATTGTCCTCATTCCATCCATGGGACCACTCACCACTCAGACAGGCCAGGCATACTTATCATCTGGCCCGGCAGGTGTCCTGCTTACACTCTCTCAATCTCTATTCACACAGGACAAGCTGGCAGATAACAAGAGGGAGAGATCACAGACCAGTGGAGGAATGCCTGAAATCAAGATCCTCATGGACTTCGAAAATAGAGTCATCCAGCTAGCCGGCGATGAGCTGGACCAATCCTGTGCTGACGGTGAGGTCGGCGCTGCTCTACCAAATGAGGATCCAGCAGTGCAACATCCATCAGACAACCATGCTGTGAGTGATATGTCCTCTTTCACAGGTCGCTGCCAGGCACTAATTATCTCCCCTTGCTTTCGCAGGCACATCTGCCAAACAACCGACAGTGTCTATGACCCAGGGCCTCCAATCGAGCTCTGAAGAAACCTCAGAAGAGGAATCTGAATGCACCCTCCCTGAAGTCCTGTCACAGCGCTCACCCACACCCTCCACCAGCACAGAGACACACACCTTGGTGGGACCTAGTTTTAGAGTAGCCCCAGGATCACAATCTGGTGAGCACATCACACTGTCTGATCCACAGCAGGAGGCGACAGGGACTTCCCTGGTGTCCGGCACTTGGAGGGCTGCTGGAGGCCAGAGTTTGGCTGAGTACGAGGCAGATGAGGAGCCTCTTGACTTGGTCATACCTCAGTTGTGTGAGTTGCAAAGGCAAACTCGGGAACAACAGGAAGGGATGTCCGCTGCACTCCTCAGATTGCAAGGCGCGATGGAGGATTCTGTCTGTCTTCAGGCTGAGGTGATAGCGCCGGCATGCCAATGCACCGAGCTCAACACTAGCAGGATGGTGGCCACCATGGAGACCTTGGTCCAGGACGTCACTCCTGCACTGCTGCACGAGCTGAACTCCATCGCTGATGCCATAGTTGGCCTCCAACAGTGTTTATGTGAGAGGGGTGCCAGGCAGCTCGATCTCACTCCAGCCACCCCTTCTCCTCAAGGAGTCAGCCTGAGGTCCTCGAGCACCAATAGGGAGGAGGATCAGCAGGTGCACACTCCGGGGCCATCCACCCAGGTGACTCCCGGAGTGTCCGGCCCATCCGAATCCCCTCTTCCTGTGACCTCAGCAGCTCCAGCTCCACAGGCCGAGGAGGTGCCACAGCAGATCCCAAATTCAGGCTGGGGCCCTCTGGGTCTCGGCCCTCCAGAGGATGCCCACCAAGGTTGTCACTGACGGGGTGGAGCAGTCAGCAGGCTGCCTCCAACTCTGCGGTGGATGTCCAGGGAGCAACAAGACATAGCGGCAGGGTTAGGAAGGTAACTGTTTTAAGTCAACCAAGTAAACAAAATTAACAAAATTAGGGGCAAAGTAAAAGGCAGCCCCTTAAAGGGAAACTGCAAAAGCAAAGACAAAATTTAAAGAAAGCTTGTAAACATTAAACCCAAATGTGATTAACAGAGTTGATAAAGCACCCCAGTCCCCGCGGTGTCCACCGGCCATGGAAGGCTTCGAGAGTGCTGGCAGACACCGTGTGCTCCCTCTCCAGGGACACCCGGCCGCGAACGTAGCCACGGAAGAGGGACAGACAGTCGGGTTGGGCGACCCCCTCGATCACCCACTGTCTGGACCTGTTAAAGGCTAACTTGGTCAGGCCCAGGAGCACGTTCACAAGGAGGTCCTCCTCCCTCCCAGCCCCCCTCTGCATAGGGTGGTTAAGAAGCTGTCATTGCACATCCTGGGCACAGATGTACTCACTTGTACATAATGTTCACTATTGTCAATAAACTCCGAAGAATGTCTCCCTGCCTGTGGCTCCTTGTTCTGATGAGCAGTGTTCGTGTCACTCCGATGTGAAACCTTTCTGCACAAGATAAGGGCAGGTGTCTCAGTCCAGGGCCTCTTCCCTGTGTCTGTGCAGCCTTCAGACCACAGTGATGGCCCACTCCCTGGACACATTACTGATGCCTGCACCTCGGCGGTGCTGGTCATTGCTGCCAGAATGTAGTGAGCAGGCAGCACAGAGTTCTTTCATTCTCTCTCTGTGCTCTCAGCACCTTTAAGGTGGGGCTGGCCCCCATCTCTTCAGCGTCTGTGACCAGTGATTCCCAGCTCCTGAAGGGCTCAGGTGCTGGAGGCGGATAAAGGATCAGATGCTTTTAAGGTTTCACGGTTGTGTCTCTATGATAGGACCCTGGTGTCACAGCTCACTGGGGATTGTGCGCTGTAATATCAAACGCCACTGCTCCCCGAGCCATGACAAATGTGGAAAGTTTGACCAAACTACCAGATTGCCCCAATTCTACCTAACTGTTTAATATAAGTTAACAGAATACAAGCACCAGGTTTGTAAACTTAATAAAAAAAAACTGTTTATTGAACAAACTGCCTTTAACCAGTGGCAAAAGAAAGAACTATGAAATGCTAACTTCTAACACTATAACTTAAACTCTACCCCTTCTTAAATCCCTATAGACAAACACACACACACACACACACACACGACACACAACACGCACAAACACACACACACACAAACACACACACAAACACACACACACAAACACACACACACAAACACACACACAAACACACACACAAACACACACACACCACACCACAGCACAGACACATACACACACAACACACACAAACACACACACACACACACACACAAACACACACACAAACACACACACACAAACACACACATATCAACACACACACACCACACCACAGCACAGACACATACACACACACAACACAGACACACAACACACAAACAATACACACAAATACACAACACACACAAAACACACACACAACACACCACAGCACAGACACATACACACACACAACACACAAACAATACACACAAATACACAACACACACACAACACACACACAACACACACACACAACACACACACACACAACACACACACACACACAACAAACACACACACAATACACAAAACACACACACATACACACACAACACACAACACACATACAAACACACAACATACACACACACAACACACACACACACAAACACCACAACACACAAACAACACACACAAACACACATGCACAAACACACACAAAACACACACACAGACAAACACACAACACACAAACACACACCCACATACAACACACACACACATACACATACACACAACACACACACACACACAAACACACACGCACAAACACACACCCACACACAACACACACACATACCCACAACACACACACAAACACACACAGACAAACGCACAACACACACACAAACACACACAACACACACACAAACCCACACAACACATACAGACACAACACACACAAACACAAACACACACAAACCCACACAACACACACACAATTCACACAGACACAACACACACACCCGCACACAACACACACACAAACACACACACAACACACACACAACACACAGACAAACACACACACAACACACAGACAAACACACAACACACACACACACACAAACAAACAAACACACAACACACACAAACCCACACAACATACACACAACACACACAGACACAACACACACACACACAAACACACAACACACGCACACAACACACACACACTCACAAACACACACACAACACACACACAACACACACATACACACAACATGCACACAAACACACACAAAACACACACACACACACACACATACACACATACACACCAGACACACACACACAAACACACATGCACATACAAACACACACACAACACATACATACAAACACACACACAACACCCACACACAACACACACACACAAACACACATGCACAAACACACACACAACACACACACACACACACAGAAACACACAGCACACACACACAAACACACACAAACATGCACAAAGACACACACACACAACACACACGCACACACAACACATAAGACACACAAATCATTGATTTTAAGGGTGGGTTAAGACAGGTCATTAGCACCAATTCCAAAGTACAGGATTCGATGGGTTGATTTTGATCATGTCTATCATGAAGTGGTCTTCCAGACTTTCAGTATTTAGTTCACTGGTTGAGCACTTGCCTTTCCATGTCTCTAAAGGTGATTTTCCTCTTTGTCTCTTGATAAGGGTTTTCAGAGAGAGAGCATGTTATAGAAATAAGAGGAGAAAAAGCCAGCTAGCTATTATTGTGGAATTACTGGAATCTTCCACACACAACAGAAAGAGGTTTTAGGTCTTGTTCCTTTCAGGCTAGAAGCTATTCAGCTGCACTTCCCTCACACAAAACTTGGTCACTTGGTCAGGAGCCAATTAAAACATTGTTGCCAGGCAACTCCCTTGGTCCAGGACTCCTTTCCAGCACCATCCTGTATTTCATGGCACACTCTGTTGCAGGTCTGCAACATTGTATGTATCTCTCATCCTGTTCCAGTGGAAATGTCTTTCAAACTGCAGCCATTGTAATATTAATCCACAGTCCAACAGAAATAAAACATTACGTTCTTTACACTGATCACGGAGCGCAAGCGAGCTGCCATTGGCTAGACAGGAATCAGACATTCATAGAAGCTATGTGAAGATCTACAGAGTGTCCTCACTGCATGCCATCATCATCCTCCTGCAATCAAGCAGTTATTAGGGCCTCTACTGAATCTCCATGACAGGAGATTTATCACAGAGGGTATGTGTGCTGCCATAAACCAGGCTGGAGTCAAACATTCACAGATGCAATATGAGGATTTATGGTCTCTCCTCACTGCATGTTGTCATCATCCTCCACAACAGCTATGAAGCCCTCCCGTGCACGCCTGCCTTGTCTGGCCAGTGTGATGCCCCCATCGCCTTCATCGTCGCCTTTGAGGACCTCCTCACCCTCATCCTCATCGATGTCCTCCTCATCAGAGGAGACCTCCAGCTTCTCCATCCCCTTCTCAGCCAGCTCCATGTCCCCATGGCGTCAAATCCTGCAGCAGTTGGCAAATGTGACTGACCAGTTCCCTAGACATGCGCATTCTTCGCTGACACTGGTTCTCGGTCCTGTAGGAATGAAAGATGATGCCTATAGACCCTGGGTCTAGCTAGGCATTGACCAGTGATGGCTCACTGTGGCTCCTTGGCGGAATACATGGGAGCCCCAGCTACCCCTTCTTTTAGAGGGTACCGCCCATTCCTCCGCCCAGCCAGGGCCTCCATTGCTCTCTTCTCCCCTGTCTCTGCTCTCTGTGGACCATCAGGCCTACAGCTAGCTCACCAGGCTCCATGATCCTGATGTACTCCTCCTGCAGGATGAAACAGAGAGAGGCGTGGGTTAACTTGGGTGTTCAAAGACCTTCTCTTGGTTAAGCCTGAAGGCCCCTTAACACTTCCTGGAGAGTGTCACTTGGATGGCCAGAGTTTAGTGCGCTGCATCGCTGCCCAAAGCCTCACCAAACTCTACCCCACTCCACCTGACCGATTGGCAGCAACTTTGCCCATTGGGCTGTACGCTGTGCTCTCAGCTCAGACACAGGCATTCTCCTAACCCGCACTGCAAGGCTGCACTGCTAGCTTCAACCATGGGGGAGACTGGTCCAAACCGGGATGATGACATTGCAAGGGGCTGTGAGCACCTCCAGCAGTGACTGCTCCATGTCCAGCGTTAGCAAGGAGGTTATGCACCGTGTATCGTCATCCAACTGTTCTGCAGTCCACTGAAACGCTCATTAGTTTGCAGTCTGTGCCCGAGGGGTGAAAAGCTCTGGAGCACTTGGTGGCAGTTTGATGCCTCTGCGTTGCTTGAGTGGGCAGATAAGCTAGAGGCCCAACTCCAATCATATCAATGTGGCTGCTTCTGAACTGTCTCAGCTGCAGAGGAATGGTCACTTTATACAAGGTTTCCCTAATTTCCCTAATGTGTGGCCTTCCCCTCACACCGGACGTGCTTGTGCACCACCATCAACCACAATGCAGCCCTTGCGCCCCCCCCAATGCACTTCAACCTTGAAGTCCAACAGGCGACCCGTGCGAGCACTGCGGAATGTTACTGTGCACTCGCCTCCATGTTCCCGCCAAAGTGCAGCCCAGCAAGTGCACACCTCATAAATGCTGTTGTGAAACATGTTGGCGTGCAATGACACTGCTCTGATGATCCAGCGTAGGGGGTTGATGTCGGTGGACTGGGCCTATAATGATATGCAGATGTGTTACAATGAGGTTCCGAATGTCCGATGGTGGGAAACACGGCCCACTGTTGACTGGCAAAGCGGATGACCGAAAACTGGTTTCACAACGTTGTAAAACTGATTTTTGCCTTCTCGCCATTCTGTCCACTCACGCTACCGAACACCAGCGGGCACGGGAAATTCCACCCATTACTTCATTTCCAAATGTGACAACGGCTACAGAAACCTCAACCCCTGTTATCTAGATCAATACATTAGCTCCGTTTAGTGAGACATCTGGCGGTATTTTGAACCCTGATTAGTTTATTTACTTGTCCATTTGGCACTCTCACTTCTGTCAAGGAAAACTACTGATGGCCATTTAAAAGGAGACGGTCTTACTCATTGCCATGGAAATTCAAATTGTGCATTTTAAAAAATTCTTTCCTGGGACCTGAGTGTCTCTTGCTGGACCAGCATTGGTTGCTCACCCCTAACTGCCTTTGAGAAGGTAGTGGTGAGCTGCCTTCTTGAACTGCTTCAGTCCTAGCCCTGGATCATAATATCAATAACATTCATTTCCAGGGTCAGGAATGTAATGGGTTGACAGACTTATAAAAACTCAGCAAACCTCTGTGTAAATGTTTTGGAGACTAAAATTGGAGGATTAAATATAACTGCTTAACCAAAAAAAAGTCCATGATATTTTCTTGCTAATAAATTTATGATGTCCAAACTTTTCTTTAAATAAAATACATTTTTCGAAATAGCATTCTGGAATTTATTTGTTCAAATGTCTTTTAATACCTTCATTGAAATTGCTGCTTTAAGGCCTTAGACTCTCTATTTACCCTGGCCTTGGACTGGATATTTTTACCTCACAGGTTGTCCAGAGCTGTTGACCACTTGTCTATGATCTAGTAGTGTTAACTATTAACGAAGACTCATGACATCAGGTCAAACATGGGCAAAGAAATGTCCTGCAGTTACCACCTACTACCCCCCTTAGCTGATGAATTAGTACTTCTCCATGTTGAACACAACTTGAAAGAAGTACTGAGGGTGGCAGGATGCAGAACGTACCCTGGGTGGGGGGACTTCAATGTCCATCTTCAAGAGTGGCTCGGTAGCGCCACTACTGACCGAGCTGGCCGAGTCCTAAAGGACATAGCTGCTAGACTGGATCTGCGGCAGGTGGGGAGGGAACCAACAAGAGGGAAAAACTTGACCTCATTCTCACCAATCTACCTGTCGCAGATACTTCTGTCCATGACAGTATCGGTAGGAGTGACTACCACACATTCATTGTGAAGATGAAGACCCAGCCTCATGTTGAGGATACTCTCCATCGTGTCATGTAGCACTACCATTCTGCTAAATAGGATAGATTTTGAACAGGTTTAGGGATTCAAAATTGGGCATCAACAAGAGGCTGTGGGCTGTCAACAGCAGCAGAATTAGACTCAAACACAATCTGTAGCGTCATAGCCCAAAATGTCCCCCACACTACCATTAACATCAAATCATGAGATCAACTCTGATCACTGAAGAGTTCAGGAGGGCATGCCAGGAGCAGCATCGGGCATACCTAAACATGAGGTGTCAACCTGGTGAATTTACAGCACAAGACGACTTGCATGCCGAACAGCCATAAGCATCATGCAATAGACAGAGCTAAACAATCCCACAACCAACAGATCAGATCTAAGCTCTGCAGTCCTGCCACATCCAGTGTAAGGAACACATCTTTTTATTTCTGTTCGAATGTTGTAAAGAATGTATCTTTTTATTTTCTGTTGGAATGTGGATTAGAATTACAATGGCTGCAGGTTGAAAGACATGTCCATTGGAACAGCAAGAGAAATATATACAACGATGCAGCCCTGGAACAGAGTGCGCCATGAAAGACAGGATGGTGTCAGGAAGGAGTCCTGGACCAAAGGAGTTGCCTGACAATAGCATTTTAATTGGTTCCTGACCAGGTGACCAGAGTTTTGTGTGGTAGCAATGTAGCAGAAAGCTCCTGGCCTGCAAAGAGAAAAAATCTCTTTTAATCATATCTCTATAACATGCTCTCTTTCTGAGGTAAGCCCTGTAAAAAGTAAAAGGGAAAAACCTCTGTTAGATACATTGAAAAGCAAGTTTTCAACCAGTGAACCAAATACTGAAGGTGCTGGAAGTCTACTTTGTGTCATCAACAAGAACTGAAAGGAATTTGGAAAACATTAATTAAAATCAAACCATCGAATCCTATACTCCAGAATTGGTGCTATTGAACTCTTTCATCCAACCTGAAAAGTCCATGATTTGTGTGTCTTTTGGGTCGTGTGTGTGTGTGTATGTGTGTGTGTGTGTATAGAGATTTAAGAAGAGGGTAGAGTTTAAGTTATTGAATTAGAAGTTAGCATTTCATATTTCTTTTTTTTGCCACTGGTTAACAACAGTTTGTTCAATAAACAGTTATTTACTTATTACATTTACAAACCTGGTGCTCGTATTCTGTTAACCTATATTAAACAGTTAGGTAGAATTGGGGCAATCTGGTAGTTTGGTTAAACTTTTCACATTTGTCGTGGCTCGGGGAACAGTGGGGCTTGATATTACAGCGCACAATCCCCAGTGAGTCATGACAAAGTTTGAGTGCTCGACTGAGATATTTTGGAATAAAAGGCAATGATGATTTGGGCGTAGATTTAGTAAGTAATACATCTAAGAGGGAACACCAGGTTTGTACTGGCAAAATAAGGTGCACTGGAAACTGCTAAAGCTTTCCTGCAAGTGGAAGAGATAACCCTGACGATTTTACAAGGCATCCCAAATGTCAGGTTAATCAAATTGGCAAGTAAATTAAGAGTAGGATTGTCTGCCAAAACTAGGAAGGCAGAGATAATCGAAGAGATAGCACAGCACTTAAGACTGAAAGGAATACCTGAGAGAACAAGTTCTCCAAAGAGTGATTCATTGGAATGGGCTCAAATTCAGTTGAAAATAAAAAAAAAATGGAATTAGAGGCAAAAGAAAAAGAAAAGGAAAGAGAAAGGGCATTCCAAAGGGAAAGGGCATTCCAAAGGGAATGGGCATTCCAAAGGGAAAGGGCATTCTAAAGGGAATGGGCGTTCCAAAGGGAAAGGGCATTCCAAAGGGAAAGGGCATTCCAAAGGGAATGGGCAGAAAGGCAGGAGAGGGAAAGAAAACAAGAAAGGGAATTAGAAAAAGAATAGAGATAGGGAAATGCGAAAACTTGATCTCCAGAGGGAATTAGAAATGCCGAGTTTAGAAATGGAGAAGCATTAACTTGAACAGGAAAGAACAGAAAGAGATAAAGAGAAAGACAGAGAATTCCAGCTCAAAATGCTGGCAGTTAAAAAAGAGACATGGGTAGGTGAGGAAGGATTTATTTCCAGATCCCAGTGGGGAGATGTTTACGTTTGTACAAGTTCTTCCAAAATTTGAGGAAAGGGATGTTGAAGCATTTTCTATTTCATTTGAGAAGATAGCTAAACAAATTAATTGACCAAAGGAAAACTGGACATTGGCCATGCAGAGCAAATTGACAGGTAGAGCAACAGGAAATTTACAGAGGGGGTTTCTAGGGATTATGATGTTGTGAAAAAGGCCATTTTGAGTGCATACGAGTTTTGTCCCTGAATACAGACAAAAGTTTTGAAATTTAAGTAAACAGTCTGGGCAAACTTACAGTGAATTTGAAAGAATTAAGCAAAATAGTTTTGACAGGTGGGTATGAGCATTAGGAGTTGAAACTACCTAATTCTCCTGGAAGAATTTAAAAACTCCCTACCTTATATAATAAGAACCCATGATGAAGACTAAAGGGTTGCAACTGCTGGACTTGCAGCAGTAATGGCTGACGCTTATGAGCTGATCCATAAAACTAAACCTTTTTTCCATTGCCCCCATAAATTTGAAAAGGATAGAAAGTGGGAGAGTGAGAGGAAGGCAAGTAGCCAGAGTTAAGTGTGGATAAAAACGAAATACTGCATATTGGATGCTGGATGACTGAAACAAAAACAGATAATGCTGGAAAATCTCAGCAGGTCTAGCAGCATCTGTGGAGAGAGAAACAGGGTTGATGTTTTGAGTCCGTATGACTCTGAAGAAGGGTCATATGGACTGGAAACATTAATTCTGTTCTCTCTCCACAGATGCTGTCAGACCTGCTGAGTTTTTCCAGCATTTTCTGTTTTTGTTAAAGAATGGACAGTTGGGAATACCTTGAGATCTCCTCCCCAGATCAGGAAGGAAGTACTGAGAGTGGAGGTGAAACTTGAACGCCTAAGTGCTTCTACTGTAACAAAGTGGGACACATTCATTCAGAATGTTGGAAGTTGCAAGAGAAAACCATGGGACTTACTGGAGTTCGTAAGAGTAATTCTGAAAAGGGAACTCAAAAAGAAAATACCACGGATCAAATTGTAGTTTTAACTACAAATAAGGGTCTGGGGGTAATCACTGCTGTGAATGCAGGGGAAGTGAATAAGATAGATGAGAACTATAAAGGGATTTTGTCTAAAGGAAAGATAATCCCTTTTTCATCAAATGATGCAGCAAAACCCATAACTATATTAAGGTACACAGGAGCTACTCAAACTCTTTTGCTGGGGAAGGACCTAGTTTTCCTTCCAGAGAGTTCAATGAAAGCTAAAGTATTGGTAAATGGGATAAGTGGAGAGTATATCCCGGTTCCATTGTACAAAGTGCAATTGGAATGTGATTTGTTGTAAGAATGGTTAAGAAATTACCCTTGGATGGAATTGATTTACTCCTGGGGAATGATTTGGCAGGAGTGAAGGTTATAGCTTTGTCCATAATTACAGAAAGTCTGAGAGAGGCTAAAGAGACAGAACAGTTACAAGAACAAGTTCCTGGTATTTTTCCATTGTGTGTGGTGACCAGAGTAATGTCTAAAGAAGTCCATCACCGGAGATCAAAGTACTACCACAAGCTGATGTTATTGTAGCCAAAACTTTATTTATTTAATTCAAAGGAAGTGTTTGGCAGGTCTTCATTAATTGAGGCTCAGAAAGCAGATCCAGAGTTAAATAAGTTAGCTCACATTGATGCTGAGGCAGAAGGAGTTCCGGAGTGCTATCACATTAAAAACAGAGTTCTGATGAGGAATTAGAGACATCCTCACAGACCTGAGGATGAGGAATGGATGGTTGTTCATCAGATGGTGTTATCGTCCAAATGTCATAAGGAGATATTGCGAGGTAGGACATGAAGTCCCTATGGCAGAACATGTAGGAATACAAAAAACCCAAGCATCATTAAACAGGCATTTTACCTGGCTAAGACTTCATAAAGGCGTAGTGAAATTTTCTAAAATTTGTCATACATGTCAGGTAGTAGGTAAACCTCAACAAGTAATTAAACCAGCACCTTTAATATCCATACCAATTTTTGAAGAACCATTCAATTGGGTATTTGTAGCTTGTGTAGGACCATTACCCAAAATGAAAGCAGGACATCAGCATACCCTTACAATCAAAGATATGACAACCTGATTACCAGAAGGTATTCCTTTAAGGAAAATTACAGCTAAGGTGGTAGTGGGAAAGTTAACTCAGTTTTTCTCTCATTATGGCCTACCAATTGAAATGCAATCTAACCAAGGTTCTAACTTCATGTCTAAAATTTTCCAGGACATAATCAAACAACTAAAGTTTACCGCTTATCACCCACAGACACAGGGAGCTTTAGAGAGATACATCAGATTCTCAAAACCATGATTAAGACCTGTTGCCATGAATACTCAAAGGATTGGGAGAAAGGATTAGATTTCTTACTCTTCGCTACCAGAGATTCTCTGAATTAATCTACTGGATTTAGTCCACTGGAATTGATCTGTGGATATGAAATAAGAGATCCATTAAAAGTGATTAAGGAAAAGTTTCTAAAGCAGAAAGACGAATTCTCCATGTTGAATTATGTGTCCATGTTCCTAGAAAGACTCACAGGAACTTGTAAAGTAGCTGAAGTAATTACTGTGTGGTTTATTTATATCATGTCATAATAGATAGTAACACATGGGAAGAACACATAAAGCAATTAGAGGACCTGTTTAAGCAATGGCAGTTGGCTGGCTTAGTCATAACTCTGGCCAAGAGCGAAATTGCAAAATAAAGGGCAGCTTACCTAAGTTACATCATAGGACAAGGGCAAGTGTTGCCAAGAACAGCAAAAGTGAACGCTCTAATAGAATTTCCCATTCCTAAAACAAAATGAGAAATCCTGAGATTTTTGGGAATATGTGGGGTTTACAGGAAGTTGTGCCTAACTTCAGCACAATAGCTGTACCTCTCATCAAACTGTTAAGAAAACAGGCAAAAGTGGCATGGTCAGCAGAATACCAAGCAGCCTTTGAAAATCTGAAGGCAATCTTAATAAATGAACCAGTGTTGGCCAACCCTGACTTTTCCAAACCTTTTAAAATGGCGATTGATGCTAGTGACTTGGGGGTAGGTGCAGTTCTATAACAAGCTGATAAATTAGGGATAGAGAAGCTGGTGGGGCACTTTTCCAAGAAACTAAATCAATATCAGAGGAAGTAGTACAGTAGAAAAAGAAACTCTAGCATCGTTGTTGTCTCTGCAACACTGTTAGGGGGAATACAGTAAGAATTTATTGAAAGGGAATTACTTAGAATCTCCAGGCAGCCATTGCATCAAGTACATTAACAGTTAAGGGTTACCAGATGAACCTTGTACATCCTTAGGGCCTGCAATCACCAGAAAGGCCTTGGGAGCCAGACTGGAGACGGAGGATGAAAACCAGATAGATTAAGTGTGCTCTTCAACAGATAAGGAAAGGACAGATGGTCCCAGCTTAGTTAGGGGGAGGAGGTTCTGCCTGGGTGAATGGGGATGTATGTACCTGGAACCAGAGATATCTGTTTAATGTAAACCTATAAGCTGACAAGATTGGAATTTGAACAATGTTTTTGTACGTGATCAGTGATGTATAAATAAGCTGCATACTTATAATTTGGTAGAGTGCTACCTCAAGCTGCTTTGAGGTGATTCTTTCCTTGCAATTGCTTGAATGAACAAGCGTAACCTATACCTGAGGCTCCTGTGGTTTGTTTGACAAAGATACCACAACAACAAATGTAGCTTCTAGCTAAAAGCAAAAAACTGCGGATGCTGGAAATCCAAAACAAAAACAAAAATACTTGGAAAAATTCAGCAGGTCTGGCAGCATCTGCGGAGAGGAACATAGTTAACATTTCAAGTCCACATGACTCTTCAACAGAACTAAGGAAAATAGAAAAGGGGTGAAATATAAGCTGGTTTAAGGGGGTGGGGGGTGTTCTAGCTAACCGGATTTCGGAGCTGGAGCTGTGGGTGGACTCATTGTGGAGCATCTGTGATGCTGAGCAAGTCATGGATCGCACGTTTAGCGAGGTGGTCACACCACAGGTGAAGATTACACAGGCAGAAAGGGAATGGGTGACCATCAGGAACAGTAAAAGACTCAGGAAGGTAGTGCAGGAGTCCCCTGTGGTCATCTCTCTCTCTAACAGATATACCGCTTTGGATACTGTTGGGGGGATGGCCTCTCAGGGGGAAGCAGCAACAGCCAAGTTCACAGCACCGTGGGTGGCTCTGCTGCTCAGAGGGGTGGGTGGAAAACAAGTGGCAGGGCTATAGTGATAGGGGATTCAATAGTTAGGGGCACAGAGACGCTTCTGTGGCCGCAAACATGAACCAAGGATGGTATGTTGCCTCCCTGGTGCCAGGGTCCAGGATGTCACGGAGCGGCTGCAGGACATTCTGGGGAGGGAAGGTAAGCAGCCAGTGGTCGTGGTACACATTGGTACCGATGATATAGGTAAACTAAGGGATGAGGACCTGCAAGCTCAGTACAGGGAGTTTGGAGATAAATTAAAATGCAGGACCTCAAATGTAGTAATCTCAGGATTACTCCCAGTTCCACGTGCTTGTGAGAGCAGGAATAAGAGGATAGACCAAATGAACATGTGGCTGGAGAGATGGTGTAACCGGGAGGGATTCAGATTCTTGAGGCACTGGGACCGGTTCTGGGGAAGGTGGGACCTGTCCAAATCGGGCAGGCTGCACTCAGACAGAGCTGGGACCAATGTCCTTGCGGGGGCTTTTGCTAGTTCTGTTGGGGAGTATTTAAACTAGTGTGGCAGGGGGATGGGATCCCAGAAGTAGGATCAGATAGGTCAGATTCAGAACAGAAAATGGAGGTAGAACATTAGCTAGGGATGTTGTGGTAGACATGAAGTTACAGGAGAAGCAAAGTTTACAAAGTGTCCAGCAAGGGAAATTGATGGGGTTAAACTGTTTATACTTCAATTCAAGGAGTATTACAAACAAGGTAGATGAGTTAAGGGCACAGGTAGACTACCTGTGCCCTTGCTGGACACTTTGTAAACTTTGCTTCTCCTGTAACTGGGAGGTCAGTTACAGGGATTACACAATAAATGGCAACATACTAAGAGGGGTAGATGAAGTGAGAGATCTTGGTGTACAAGTACACAGGTCCCTGAAGGCAGCAGTTCAAGTAGACAAGGTTGTAAAGGAGGCATATGGAATGATCTCCTTCATTGACAGAGGTATAGAATATAAAAGTAAGGATATAATGTTGGAATTGCATAAAACATTGGTGAGGCCACAACTGGATTATTGTGTGCAGTTCTGGTCACCACATTACAGGAAGGATGTAATAGTTCTGGAGAGAGTGCAGAGGAGGTTTACAAGAATGTTGCCAGGGTTAGAAAAGTGTAGCTATCAGGAGAGATTGGATTGGGTGGGATTATTCTCCTTAGAACAAAGAAGGCTGAGAGGTGACTTGATTGAGGTGCACAAAATTATGAGGGGAATAGATAGAGTGGACAGGATAAAATTGTTTTCCTTGGTGGAGAATTCTAGAACCAGGGGACATAGATTCAAGATAAGTGGCAGAAGGTGCAGGGGGGACATGAGGAAGAACTTTTTTAGGCAGAGGGTAGTGGGTGTTTGGAATTCACTGCCCAAGTTGGTGGTAGAGGCACAAACTCTAACTCTTTTAAAAAGTACCTGGATCTGCACCTTAAGTGCTGTAAGCTGCAGGGCTATGTGCCTGGTGCAGGAAGGTGGGGTTGGAAAGGGCACCTGGGTGTCCTCGGGCTGGACAAGATGGGCCGAATGGTCTCCTTCTGTGCTGTAACTTTTCTATGGTTCTATAGTTCTAACACTTTGGAGTTTATGTCTGACACAATAACAAAGGAACACTGATCTACACTGATCATAATCCACTGGTGTTCATTGAAAAGTTTAAAACTCGAAATATGAGACTGTTTAGATGGAGTCTATTGTTTCAACCATTCAATGTAAAAATTGTTCACATTGCCGGCAAAGGTAATATGTTCCCAGATGCATTGTCCCAGGCGTAAAATGCTAAAATAAGTTAATGGGGTGAGGAATACTGAAGATTGTATAAGATTGTATAAGGGGGAGGAAGGATTAATAGAAGTCTCATGTTTTTACTGTCCATGTGTCACATATCTTGTGATGAAACGTATTTTGAAATGGCATTTTATCTCTTTTAAGGTGGGGGCATGTAAGAAACATATCTTTTTATTTATGTTGGACTGTGGATTAGAATTACAATGGCTGCAGTTTGAAAGTCAAGCCCACTGGAACAGCATGAGAGATATATACAATGTTGCAGTCCTGGAACAGAGTGTGCCTTGAAAGACAGGATGGTGTTGGAAAGGAGTCCTGGACTAAGGGAGTTGCCTGACAACAGCATTTTAATTGGCTCCTGACCAGATGATCAGGGTTTTGTGTGGTAGCAATGCAGCAGAAAGCTCTTCACCTGCAAAGAGAAAACATCTTAAATCTTTTTTCCTCATATCTCTATAACCTGCTCCCTCACTCTAAGGAAACCCTTGTAAAAAGGAAAAGGGGAAAACCTCTTTTAGAGACATTGAAAAGCAAGTTTTCAACCAGTGAACTAAATACTGGAAGTGCTGGAAGACCACCTTGTGTCATCAATAATAACTGAAAGGAATTTGAAAGACATCGATCAAAATCAACCCATCAGATCCTGTACCTCGGAATTGGTGCAATTGAACTGTTTTATCCCACCCTAAACTCCATGATTTGTGTGTCCTATGTGTCGTGTGCGTATATGTCGTGTGTGTGTGTGTGTGTGTCTATAGGGATTTAAGAAGGGGGTAGAGTTTAAGTTATGGTGTTAGAAATTAGCAGTTCATATTTCTTTCTTTTGCCACTGGTTGATGACAGTTTGTTCAATAAACAGTTATTTACTTATTAAGTTTAGAAACCTGGTGCTCATATTCTGTTAACCTATATTAAACAGTTAGGTAGAATTGGGGTAATCTGGTAGTTTGGTCAAACTTTTCACATTTGTCGCGGCTCAGGGAACAGTGGGGCTTGATATTACAGTGCACAATCCCCAGTGAGTCATGACACCAGTCGTGAATGGTGGCGGACAATTAAACAACTTGCTGGAGGAGGAGGCTCCACAAATACCTCTATCCTCAAGGATGCAGGAGACTAGCACAGGAGTGCAAAATAGAAGGCTGAAGCATTCGCCATCATCTTCAGCCAGAGGTGCCAAGTGGGTGATGCATCTCGGCCTCCTCTGGAGGTCCCTAGCATCACAGATTCCAGTCTTAAGCCAATTCAATTCACTCCACGTGATGTCAAGAAACAGCTGAAAGCATTGGATACTGACAACATACTGGCAATAGTCCTGACGTCTTGCGCTCCGAAACTAGCTGCAACGCTAGCCAAGCTGTTCCAGTACAGCTACAATACTGGCATCTACCCTGGAATGTGGAAACTGCCCAGGTATGCCCTGTCCACAAAAAGGACAAATCTAACCCAGCCAATTACCGTCCCATCATTATACTCTTGATTATCAGCAAAATGATGGAAGATGTTGTGACAATGCTTTCAAGCAGCGCTTACTCAGTAATAGCCTGCTCACTGACACTCAGTTTGGGTTCCAAAATTGATCCAAAGGAGTTGAACTCAAGAGTTGAAGTGAGAGTGACTGCCCTTGACATCGAGTGTGGCATCAAAGAGCCTTAGCAAAATGGGAGTCAATGGGAATCAGGGGAAAAGTTCTCCCACTGGTTGGAGTCATACCTTGCACAAAGGAAGAAGATTGTGGTTGTTGGAGGTCAGTCATCTCAGCTCCAGGACACCACTGCAGAAGTTCCTCAGGGTAGTGTCCTAGGCCCAACTATCTTTAGCTGCTTCATCAATGACATTCCCTCCATTATAAGGTCAGAAGTGGGGATGTTCATTGCTGATTGTATAATGTTCAGCACCCTTTGTGACTCAGATACTGAAGCAGTCCGTGTCCATATGCAGCAATGCCTGAAAAATACTCAGGTTTGGGCTGATGAGTGACGAGTAACATTTGTGCCACATAATTGCCAGGCAAAGACCATCTCCAATAAGAGAGAATCCAACCATATCCCCATGACATTCAATGGCATTACCATCACTGAATCCCCCACTATCAACATCCTGGGGGTTACCATTGACCAGAAACTGAACTGAATCAGCCATATAAGTACAGTGGCTACAAGACCAGATCAGTAGCTGGGAATTCTGTGGCAAGTAACTCACCTCCTGACTCCCCAAAGCCTGTTCACCATCCACAAGGCACAAGACAGGAGTGTGATGGAATACTCCCCACTTGCCTGGATGAGTGCAGCTCCCACAACACATAACAAGCTCGACACCATCCAGGACAAAGCAGCCCACTTGATTGGCACCTCATCCACCACCAATACACAGTGTGTACCATCTACAAGATGCACTGCAGCAACTCACCAAGACTCCTTCAACTGCACCTTCCAAACCTGTGACCACTACCATCTAGAAGGACAAGGGCAGCAGATGCATGGGAACACCACCACATGGAAGTTCCCCTCCAAACACATACCACCCTGACTTGGAAATATATCACCGTTCCTTTACTGTCGCTGGGTCAAAATCCTGGAACTCCTTTCCTAACAGCACTGTGAGTGTTCCTGCAACACATGGACTGCAGCAATACAAGAATGTGGCTCACCACCGCCTTTGTAAGGGCAATTAGGGATGGGCAATAAATGCTGGCCTAACCAGCGATGCCACATCCCATGAAAGAATAAAAAAAACCCTAAAGCCCTAAAGAGGAAGTGACCATTAAGTCTAAGCTCGGTTCTCTTTGTAGTTCTGTTCCAGCTGCTCTACCGCTGTCTTATATACATCTCCAACTTCATGAGCCATTCACACGAACACCACATAATCTATCCTCAGGCAGCCAGTGGCACTGCAACCTCTATTACTTGTCTATGTACATGCTTCCATTTGACTGCTTGTGCAGCAGTTGGTATGTTACTGCTGGAAAGCAGCTCCTAATCTGTAATGAGGTAGATGCCTGTAATGCCTCCTGTTCTGCTCCCAGCTGGAGCTCTGCTACTTGAACAGGAGCTTTTATTGTGGTGCAGTTAACACAGTGTGAAATTATAGTCAAGTCTGAGTAATTCTGCACAAGTTCAATTAATTGCCACTTAGAAAGCACTTAAGAAATAAAACACAAATTAACCCAATTTAAGTGTTCTACTTCTGTTTGTTCCCAGAAGCAACTTTGAGCATCGGCAGTGCTTAATGAGCATGCCATTAATAGTCGTGCATGTAGCTACACATTATTGCTTACTTAAATACTCAGAGCAGAACA
Organism: Carcharodon carcharias; assembly: GCF_017639515.1. Taxonomy (NCBI): domain Eukaryota; kingdom Metazoa; phylum Chordata; class Chondrichthyes; order Lamniformes; family Lamnidae; genus Carcharodon; species Carcharodon carcharias. The sequence continues at coordinate 95,204,909 of NC_054484.1, read as the reverse complement.
GGTTGCAGCCATTCCGCTTCCCACATTTCTGCTTTCGATCCTGGTTCTCCTTCCCAAAATATAGTAAGGTTCCCTTCACCATTACCTTTCACCCCACTAGCCTTCACATTCAACAAGTCATCCTCCTCCATTTCCCCACCTCCAGCATGATGCCACTATCAAGCATATCTTACCCTCCCTTCACCTTTCAGCATTCTGAAGTGGACCGTTCCCTCTGAAATACCCTGATCCACTCCTCCAGATGTTGTGAAAGGAGCTATTGTCATGAAGCTATTAATGTATATAATATTATTGGAAAATATTTTTCTTTTAAAATAGAGCTTTAGTCTGTGGGTGTGTCTTAACTGGATTACAGTCTACTAGTCCGGGTGCTTTGATGTCTACTAGTTTTGAGATGTAAGAGAGGTGGAGTGCATTTGCATTTTGTGAATAGACCATTCAAGAAGGCGAGTGAAATCTGGCATCTAGCTAGCACAGACCAAGCAATATGTTTATATTATGAATAAAATTGGTACTATGAAAGGGGTTTTATTGCTAGAAGAGGCTGGTGATACAATGAGAATTTATATTCAATAAGCTATGCTAGGTATAATTTCAGCAGTTTTTGTGTGTGCAGGGCAGAGACAATGTAAGATCAAAGTAGCTGTAAGTCTACAGCTGTCTCCACAGGAGCCAAAGTGAAAGAAACCTCATTTTGAATTTGTGACATGAAAATGCTTTGCCTGGTGTCTGGTCAAGCCTATGGGTTGCTATTGCCTTAATGGAGATTAAGTTGGGAATTTTCTAAAAGTTATGATAGTAGTAATTTGTAGCCATGTGTAAATTAACTGTGTAAATTAAAAAAATGTTTCATTTAGTTTACTATAAAAACTCTCAAGAACTGGTGGTCTGATTCCTGAATTTAGAGTTGTATCTCAAACATACCACTTAAAATATAGGTTATGACAGTTATTTAAAGTTTCCCTCTGGAATTTTTAAATAACTCAGCTTTACCGAAAGACTGTCTCATAACAAGGGAAATGTGCATCTGGATTGCCAATTGTACCCAAAGCAAAAACTATACACCAAGATGCTTTAAAGATGTCTGCTGCCAATTTGTGTTTAACTGAAATAAGCAGAAGTTTTCTTTAACTAACTCTAGCATTTCCCAGGAGCAGATTCTAGTTTTTAATCATTATCAATTAAATAAAATGTATGTACAATTCTGCAACACTGTCACAACTATGCAGTGGAATAGACAGGCTGCCTCTTCCACCTTTCTCTTCCCAACTGAACATGGATGCCATATTCACTTTACTGGCAATTCACCAAAGTCTGGCAGAGAAGTGGAATGGAAATGAGGGAAGAATGCAGCTCTTGGCTTTACCGAAAGGCTGCCTCATAACAATTGGGGGCTCGTCCTGGATCAAAATATTCCTCATTCTTTGATTGGTTTGGAATTGGTGAATCTTAAGGTTATGAGCATGAGAAACGCTTTGAATTCAGGAGTAGATAAGATATGTTTGTGGATGGGGTGCCAATCAAGCGGGCTGCTTTGTCCTGGATGGGGTCAAGCTTCTTGAGTGTTGTGGGAGCTGCATTCATCTAGATAAGTGGGGAGTATTCCATCACACTCCTGACTCGTGCCTTGTAGATGGTGCTCAGGCTTTGGGGTGTCAGAAGGTGAGTTACTCATCGCAGGATTCCTAGCCTCTGACCTGCTCTCATTGCCACAGTAGTTATAAGGCTAGTCCAGTTCAGTTTTTGGTCAATGGATGTTGATAGTGGGGGATTCAGTGATGGTAATGCCATTGAACATCAAGGGGCAATGGTTGGGTTCTCTCTTGTTGGAGATGGTCATTGCTTGACACTTGTGTGGTGTGAATGTTACTTGCCACTTGTCAGTCCAAGTCTGGATATTGTCCAGGTTTTGCTGCATTTGGACATGGACTGCGTCAGTATCTGAGGATTCGTGAATGGTGCTGAACATTGTACAATCATCAGCGAAAATCTCCACTTCTGACCTTATGATGGAAGGAAGGTCATTGGTAAAGTAACTGAAGATGGTTTGGCCTAGGACACTGAGGAACTCATGCAGTGATATCCTGGAGCTGAAATGATTGACCTTCAACAGCCACAACCATCTTCCTTTGTACTAGGAATGACTCCAACCAACGGAGAGGGCTCCATGATGCCACACTCGGTCAAATCCTGCCTTGATGTCAAGGGCAGACTCTCTCACTTCACCTCAGGAGTTCAGTTCTTTTGTCCATGTTTGAACTATCGTTGTAATGAGGTCAGGAGCTGAGTGGCCCTGGCAGAACCCCAACTGGGCACCAGTGAGCAGGACAAAACCAAAAAATGCTGGAAAACTCAGCAGGTCTGACAGCATCTGTGGAGAGAAGGACAGAGTTAACGTTTTGAGTCCGTATGACTCTTCTTTAGAGTGTCAGAGTTACGTCAGTGAGCAGGTTATTGATAAGCAAATGCCGCTTGATAGCACTGTTGATGACACCTTCTCTTGCTTTAGTGATGATGGAGGATAGACTGATGGGTTAGTAACTGGCCGGGTTGGATTTGTCTTGCTTTTTGGGTAAGGACATATCCGGGCAATTTTCCACATAGTTGGGTAGATGCCCGTGTTGTAGCTGTTCTGGAACAGCTTGGCTAGGGGCGTGGCAAGTTCTGGAGCACACGTCTTCAGTACCATTGCCGGACTATTGTCAGGTCCATAGCCTTTGCGGTATCCAGTGCCTTCAGCCGTTTCTTGATATCACATCGAGTGAGTTAAATTGGCTGGAGACTGGCATCTGTGATGCTGGGGACCTCCGGAGGGGGCCAAGATGGATCACCCGCTTGACACTTCTAGTTGAAGATTGGAGCAAATGCTTCAGCCTTACCTTTTGCACTGATGTGCTGGGCTCCCCCATCATTGAGGATGGGGGTATTTGTGGAGCCTCCTCCTCCAGTGAGTTGTTTAATTGTCCACCACCATTCATGACTAGGATCACTTAGCTTTGTCTATCACTTGCTGCTTATGCTGTTTGGCACACAAGTAGTCCTGTGTTATAGCTTCACTAGGTTGACACCTCACGTTTAGGTATGCCTGATACTGCTCCTGGCATGCCCTCCTGCACTCTTCACTGAGCCAAGGTTGATCCCCTGGATTGATGGTAATGGTAGAGTGGGGAATATGCCGGGCCATGTGGTTACAGATTGTGTTCGAGTACAATTCTTCTGCTTCTGCTAATGACCCACAGCGCCTCATGGTTTCCCAGTCTTGAATTGCTAGGTCTGTTTGAAGTCTATCCCATTTACCACGGTGGTAGTGCCACACAACATGATGAAGGGTATCCTTAATATGAAGGTGGGTCTTCATCTCCACAATGACTGTGTGGTGGTCACTCCTACCGATACTGTCATGGACAGATGCACCTGTGTCAGGCAGGTTGGTGAGGATGAAGTCAGAAATGTTTTTCCCACTTGTTGGTTCCCTCACCACCTGCCACAAACCCAATCTAGCAGTCATATCCTTTAGGACTCTGCCAGCTCAGTCAGTAGTGGTGCTACCAAGCCACGCTTGGTGATGGAAACTGAAATCCCTCACCCAGAGTACATCCTGTGCCCTTGTCACCCTCAGTGCTTCCTCTAAGTGGTGTTCAACATGGAGGACACTGATTCAGCCAATTTCCTTGCCCTTTTTTAACCTGATGCCATGAGGCTTTATGTGGTCCAGAGTCCCAGGGCAACTCCCTCCTAACTGTATACCACTGTACTGCCGGGCCTTGGTGGGACAGGGCATACCCAGGGATGGTGATGGGGGTATCTGGGCATTATCTGTAAGGTATCATTACGTGAGAGAATGACTATGTCAGGCTGTTGCTTGACTAGTCTGTGAGACAGCTCTCCCAATTTTGGCACTAGCCAAATATTAGTCAGGAGGACTTTGCAGGGTTGAGATTGCCATTGTTGTTTCTGGTGCCTCGGTGGTCTGTCCGGTTTCATTCCTCTTTTGTGGTCTGTTACAACTGAGAGGCTTGCTAGGCCATTTAAAAGTCAACCACATTGCTGTGGGTCTGGAGTCACATGTAGACTAGGTAAGGACATTAGTGGACCAGATGGGTTTTTAACAACAGCCAGATTTTGACTGAATTCAGATTACACTATCTACCACAGTGGGATTTGAACCCTGGGTCCCCAGAGGATTACCCTACGTTATTAGTCCAGCAACAATACCACTACACTGTTGCCTCCCCCTTAGGCAAAGAAGCTTCTGGAGAAAGAGGAGATGGAAAATGATGGTGTCAACTCAGCTTATAAAAGGCAAGTTGCTCTAAATGTTCCTAAATCCTCCCAAGTTTCTATGTTGCAATAAATAAAATCAGATTTCATTTCCTCACAGCTGCATTCTCTCTGCCCAGGTTTGGGATTCATCTTGCAGCAAAATGATTATATTGTTTCACAGCATGTAGGAGCCACTGTTGGTCTAACATTACCAGCAGTCTAGTAATAACAGATCTGACTGCTGAGTCTTTATAGTTCTTCATGGATGATTTTCTGATAATTTTTTCATGCTGTGAGGGATATTGTGGTCGACAATGGATAAGGAATCTTGCATTTGACTGGGAAATAATGATTATATTTTTCTGAGCCTTTATTTTAGAGAAGCAACTTCAGCATCAAATCAGTTTGAAGTGCGTGAGAATGAGGAATTTGGATCAATTTCCATCAAATCACCCATCAGAGCAGCCACTCAGTAATAAAACTGGTGCTTTAGTTTGTATTTATCTTATTATGGCTGCTGGCTCAAGACTTCTCAAAATATAGTTTTCTTTGTCCCAGTGCTGCCATTATAAACTATCAGTTTTGTAATGGAATGCATGCATACAATATAAGTCACAAGGTAGACACCAAACTTAAAAGTGACTCCCTTTATTACTTCATGATATAGCAACTCAACTATATTTGTCGAGCACCTTTAATGTGCTATAGTGCTTCATCACCAGAGGGTATCAAAGACAAATGAGCAACAATAGCGGAATGCACAGAGCTTGAATTGTAAATATCTGGTGGGCCTGAAACTCCAGATTAAGATTAAACATTCATTCCCTTCATCACTGGCTCACAATGGCCGCAGGGTGTACCATCTACCAGATGCGCTCCAACAACTGTCAAGCCTCCTCGGACTGCACCTTCCAAACTCGCGACCGCCTGGAAGGACAAGGGCTGCAGATATATGGGAATGCCACCACCTGCAAGTTCTCCTCCAAGTATCATCATCCTGACTTGGAAATATATCACTGTTCCTTCACTTTCACGAGGTCAAGATCCTGGAACTCCCTCCTTAACAGCACCTTGGGTGTGCCTATATCACATAGACTAAAGCAATTCAAGAAAAGGACTCACCACTATGTTCTTGAGGGCAAATAATGAAGGGTAATGATTATTGGCGTTGTCAGCAATACTCAAATGCTAAGCTACGAGTGGAATAGCCAAGTGGTTATATTACTGGATTAGTAATCCAGAAGTTTGGACTAATGACAGACTCAGAGACATGAGTCAAATCCCACCATGGCAATTAGAGAATTTAAATTCAACTAACAAAGAAATTAGTTATAGAAATTTGGAATAAGAAATTAGCGTCGGTAATGATAACCATGAAATTTCTAATTGTCATAAAAAGCCATCTGGTTCACTAAAGTCCTTTAGGGACAATTAGTAATTTCATGGTCACCATTACCAAAGTCCCGTCTTCACATTGAGAATATCCTCCATCAGGTTGTGTAGCATTCTACTGCGCTAAATGGGACAGGTTCTAAACAGATCTAGCAACTCAAAACTGGCTATCCATGAGGCACTGTGGGCCATCAGCAGCAGCAAACTGCACTCAACCACAATCTGTAACCTCATGGCCTGGAATATCTACCACTCTACAATTACCGTCAAGCTGGGAGATCAAATATTAATCTCATCACATTTCAACCTCTCTACAGCTCTGAAGAAGAGTCATTCTGGACTCGAAAAGCTAACTCTGTTTCTCTTTCCACAGATGCTGCCAGACCTGCTGAGTTTTTCCAGAATTTTCTGTTTTATTTCAGATTTCCAGCATCCGCAGTATTTTGCTTTTATTTAATCCAAGAGATCAACCTGGTTCAATGAAGAGTGCAGGAGGGCATGCCAGGAGCAGCACTAGGAAACCTACAAACGAGATGTCAACCTGGTGAAGCTATAACACATGACCACTTGCATTTCAAACAGCGAAAGGCAGAGCTAAGCGATCACACAATCAACAGATCAGATCTAAGATCTGCAGTCCTGCCACATCCAGTTGTGAATGGTGGTGGACAATTAAACAACTCATTGGAGGAGGAAGCTCCACAACTATTCCCATCCTCAGTGATGAGGCAGCGCAGCACATCAGTGCAGAAAACAAGGCTGGAGTATTTGCAACTATCTTCTGCCAGAAGTGCTGGGTGGATGATCCATCTGGCCTCCTACTGAGGCCCCCAGGATAACTGATTCCAGCCTTCAGACATTTCGATTCACTCCAGGTGATATCAAGAAATGGCCGAAGGCATTGGATACGGCAAAGGCTATTGGCCCTGACAATATTCCGGCAATAGTACTGAAGACTTCTGCTCCAGAACTTGCTACTCCCTTAGCCAAGCTGTTCCAGAACAGCACTGACATCTATCCAACAATGTGGAAAATTGCCCAGGTATGCCCTGTCCACAAAAAACAGGACAAATCCTACCTGGCCAATTGCCACCCCATCAGTCTACTCTTGAACATCAGCAAAGCGATGGAAAGTGTTGCCAACAGTGCTATCCAGCGTCACTTACGTAGCAATGACCTGCTCAATGATGCTCAGTTTGGGTTTCACCAGGGCCACTCAGTTCCTGGCCTCATTATAGCCTTGATCCAAAAATAGACAAAGAGAGCTGAACTCCCGAGATGAGGTGAGAGTGACTGCCCTTGACATCAAGGCAGCATTTGACTGAGTGTGGCATCAAGGAGCCCTAGCAAAACTGAAGTTAATGGGGATCGGGAAGTCAATTGTCATACTTAGCTCAAGGGAAGCTGGTTGTAGTTGTTGGAGGTCAATCATGTCAGTCTTGAGGCTGCAGGAGTTCCTCAGGGTAATGTTCTAGGCCCAGCCATTTCAGTTGCTTCATCACTGACCTTCCTTCCAGCATAATGTCAGAAGCAAGGATGTTCGCTGATGATTATACAATGTTCAACACCATTCGAGACTCCTCAGACACTGAAGAAGTCCGTGTCCATATACAGCAAGACCTGGTCAATATTCAGGCTTGGGCAAGTAACATTGCCTGGTATTTGTGTGGTGCAGATGACCACCTACAACAAGAGAGAATCCAACCATCTTCCCTTGATGTTCAATGGCATTACCATCACTAAATCCCCCACTATCAACATCTTGGGGATTACTGTTGACCAGAAGCGGAACTGGACTAGCCATATAAATACTGTGGTTACAAGAGCAGAGCAGAGTTTGGGAATTCTGTAGAGATTAACTCACCTCTTGAGTCCCCAAAGCCTGACCAGACACAAGTCAGGAGTGTGATGGAATACTGTCCACATGCCTGGGTAAGTGCAGCTCTAACAGCACACAAGAAACTTGACACCATGCAGGACAAAGCAACCCACTTGATTGGCACCACATCCACAAACATTCACTCCCTCCACCACTGGCGCACAGTAGCAGCAGTGTCTATCATCTACAAGATGAACTGCAGCAACTCACCAAGGGTCTTTCGACAGCACCTTCTAAACCCGCAACATCTACCACCTAGAAGGGCAAGGGCAGCAGATGGATGAGAATGCCATTACTTGCAAATTCCGCTCCAAGTTACACACTGTCTTGACTTGGAACTATATTGCCGTTCCTTCACTGTCGCTGGATCAAATTCCATCCCTAACAGCACTGTGGGTGTACCTACACCACATGACTGCAGCGGTTCAAGAAGGCAGCTCACCACCACCTTCTCAAGGACAACCAGTGATGGGGAATAAATTGGCCTAGCCAATGCCACTCACATCCCATGAATGAACAAATAAAAAAAAGGAAATCTGCCATCCTTACTTGGCCTGGCCTATATGTGACTCCAGACCCACTGCAATGTGGTTGACTCTTAACTGTCCTTTGACCTAGCCAGCCACTCAGTCATATTGAAACGCTATAGAAAGGCTGAATAAGAATAATATTGAATGGAACTCCCTGCGTTGACCTAGACACCTGTTATTTTCCTTCTCTTTCGGGTCGCTTAGCTCAGTGAATGCGGTTGCACACCTATCTACTGTTGGGTGAGTTGGTAAACAACACACTGCAGATGCAGAGACCAACATAAGATGAAACACTTGCTGTTTATTAACACAAGTAACAGAGCACTAATGTGTGTGCTTCTCAAACCTGATCCTATTCCAAACTACCGATTAACATTTTAGCCTGCGCTACACAGCCATTGGGTATTACAGTCATGTAGTCAATCTGCTTACATTCCCTTCCCTTAAAGGTGTATTGCACCTCAGATTACCACATCCCTCCCCCTTTACTCAAAAGTACAATTTACAATCTTTACAATATATCAACTATTTACATGAATAAACTATTTACAAATTCTCTCTGGAGGCTTCTTCAAATGTGTAGAAGTTCTATGACTTCGGATGGTTTATTCGAGGCCTCCCTCTCAGGAGTCATCTGTCCACTAGGCTCTTCGGTAGGAATCTGTAAGTTTGTCTCTTCGACTCTCTCAGGCTCAACAGATCCTATAGGCACTTCCAAACCAAGCTGAGTTTCTTCCACATGTGGAGTAGACTCCAACAATGCTTGGTGCACCCTTTCTTGTAGATCTGTTTCCCCTTTCCTGAGGTGATCGATGTGCCGTAATTATCCAATCTTCGACCGATGTGTGAATGGAAAGGGGTCCTGTCACTCCAGTAACTTCACCTGATAGCTATTTGGGCCCATCTCCAAAATTCTTTGCAAAAGAACTTTGCATGTGTTATGCCATTGAGACTTACAAATCTTTGGAATTCCCCGCTGGTAAATGCCATTCCATTATCAGACACTATTATCTCCGGTAACCCGTGTATCGCAAAACTCTGGCGCAATCTGTCTATGGTGGCTGCAGATGTGGGTGCTCTCACCTCGTATACATCTGTCCACCTCGAGTGAGCGTCTGTAATCATGAGGAACATTGTGCTCAAAAAAGGCCCCAACTAGTCAATGTGAAGGCAGAGCCTTGGCTTTCCTGGCCATTCTCTGCGATGTGGTGGAGTAGATGGGGGCAATTTCTGTACCCATTGCCACTGTATGCAGATCTGACAGTTTTTGATTTCTGTATCCATCCCTGGCCACCATAAGTAGCTGTGTGCCAACATTTTCACTCTAGAAATGCCGAGGTGAGCGCTATGCAATTCAATCAATATTGGCTGTCTTCCTCTCGGAGGTACAATGACTCTCGCTCCCCACAGCAAGATGCCATCCTGCAGGTGAGCTCGTACCTCCTATTAAAATAGGGCTTCATTTTGTCTGACTTTGGCTCGTTAGACCATCCCTGTAAGACTTGTTTCCTTATGTGAGACAAAACTGGATTGTGGTTTGTCCACTCTCTTATTTGTTTGGCATGTACTGGTAGCTAATAACAAGACAAGCTCTTGGGTAAATGGGACGTTCACATTCCTGTCTTTTAGAGGTAATCGGCTCAATGCATCGGCATTTCCAACCCGGCTTCCCGGCCAGTGGATAAAAGTATATTCGTAAGCAGTTAGAATCAGTGCCCAACTTTGGATGCATGGGGGGGGGTATTGCCTTATCTTCCCTGAATAAGCCTAGTAGTGGCTTGTGATTGGATCTTATGGTGAAGTGGCGACCATGGATGTATTGGTGGAACTTCTTAACGCCAAATACAGTGAATAAGCCTTCTTTCTCTACTTGTGAGTATCTTCATTCTGCAACACTGAGTGTTCTTGAGATGTAACCAATGGGTTGTTCAGAGCCATCCGCCATCTGATGGGAGAGTACTGCCCCTACTCCATAAGGGGATGCATCGCAGGTTAAAGTTAATTCTTTCTTTGGGTCAAAATGTACCAGCAGGGCCGATGAATGTAGCAACTGTTTTACTGTTGTAAAAGGCTGTTGTTGTGGAGCTTGCCAAGTCCACCTGTGGTTTTTCTTGAGTAAACCATACTGTTGGCAAATTTGGGAGAAAACAGCCATAATAGTCAATCATTCCCAAGAAGGACTTGAGTTCTGTGGCATTTTTCGGTACTGCTGCCTCCCAAATAGCTCTCACCTTGTCTTCTACCGGGTGAAGGTCCTGCAAGTCGACCCCTTGACCCAGATAAATCATTTCTTTTGCTTGGAAGATAATTTTTCTCTTTTCAAACGTACTCTGGCTTGTGAGAAACGCTTCAATACCTCTCCCAGGTTAGTCAGGTGCTCTTCATCAGTTAGCCCTGTTACTAGGACATCATTGAAATAAAATGCAACATGGGGCAAACCTTGAAGTGAATTTTCCATTGCCCGTTGGAAAATAGCACAAGCCGAAGAGACTCCGAAGGGTAATCTGGTATATTGGTATAAACTGCTATGTGTGTTGATAGTCACAAAACCCCGAGAGGTCTTTTCTAGCTTGACTTGCTGGTAAGCGTGGCTTATGTCGAGTTTCCTATATGTGGTTCCCCTGCCAGCTTGGAGTACAGTTCATCAATTTTAGGTATAGGGTGCCTGTCAAGTCTGGACACTTTGTTAACGGTCCACTTGTACTGGTACTGGAACTATTCAGCAAATTAAGACTCCCAAACTTTCCAGCCTGTCCAGTTCGACATCAACTTCCTTTCATAATGCATAGGGGAGTGGGCTCACCTTCAAGAATCAGGGAGTGACCCAGGATCCACTTGGATTTTAACTTGCAGCCCTTGAATCATCCCAAGCTCCTCCCTGAAGACAGGCATATTTCTGTAACAAATTTTGCAGACCTTTCATTCTGAGTTGAAAAATCTCGGTCCACTCCAGCTTTATTTCCTTAAGCCAGTTCTGACCAAGTAGACTTAGACCCTCCCCCGTTACCACTATCAGGGATAAATTAACAGACTGATTTTCAAACTGTACTGGAACCTTGCATATACCTCTTACTGGTATGTCTTCACTGGTATACGTCTTTAATTTAGCATCTGAATTTTCTAGATTTAGTGAGTCTCCTCCATTCAGATATTTGTATGTATTTTCTCCTATAACTGTCATGGATACCCACGTATCCACCTCCATTCGGATGACTTTCACTGTCACATAGATTGGCTCTGTTTTACCTATTTTTAAGTTGTGCAGTGAGCAAATATCTGACTCTGTTTCTTCTGGTTGCTCTATTATGTGGATTTCACGGTTTCTACCTTTCTGCTTAAAATTTTGTCTCAATCTGCCTTTACAATATCGCATAATGTGCCCATCACGATGGCAGTAGAAACACTTCATTCTTTTAAATTGTTGTTCGTTTGCAGGCTGTCTGGTTCCATTTGTGCCATTATTATTGTGAGTTTTCTCTATTAAACCATTGCTTTTTGCTGGTCTGTTAATGGCAGCTGTTTCCTACCTTTCCACGGAGCCCGGTGTTTCTGCACCATTTCTAACCTGTGCTTCCCTCCCGACGTGAAGGACGGTGCCATTTTGTGCTCCCTTGATTGCTTCTGAATCCCTGATTGCAATTCCATTGTGAGTGCCAACTTCAGTGCCTTGCTGAAGTCAAAGTTTGTTTCTGACAACAACCTTTTTTGATTGGCATATTCAATAACCCCACACACCAATTAGTCTCTTAAAATGTCATTAATTGATGTCCCGAACTCACAGTTGTCTGTCAGTCGTTTTAAGGCTGCTACATAGCAAGCGGCTGTCTCTCCAGGGGCACGATGCCTCGAATTAAATTTAAAATGCTGCATTGTTACAGAGGGTTTCAGCTGAAAATGGCTTTTCACAAGATTTACCAACCCATCAAAGCTCTTGGAACCTGGGGCGTTGGGTGCCATTAGACTACGAATTAGGCTATTTGTTTTACTGCCACATGTCGATAAGAGGATTGCTCGTCTCTTTTCCTCCCCCGATATGTAGTTAACCAAACAAAAGAATGCGAGGCACTCAATATAATGTGACCAGTCATTGGTGGTCTGATCAAATGGTTCAATATGGTCCAACTGTGGCATGCTGGAGGAAGATAACTTCCACGAGAATGATGAAGGATGTACTTACAACTGCCTTGCAAGGTACGGCTGATGTACTTCTGTTGAATTTCCGCAGCTTCCTTTGGTGTTGTCAACTGGTCGTGTTTTGCCTCGTCGCCAGTTGTTATGGTCCTTCTTTGTCAGGTTGCTTTGCTCAGTGAACGTGGTTGCACACCTATCTACTGGTGAGTGAGTTGGTAAACAAAATACTGCAGACGCAGACATCAATGCAAGATGAAGCATATCCTGCTTATTAACACAACTCACAGAGCACCAACACATGTGGGCTTCTCCGGCCAGACCCTGTTCTAAACTATTGATTAACATCGTAGCCTGCGCTACACAGCAATTGGGTAATACATTCACATGATCAATCTCATCACATTCTCTCAAAGGTGTGTTGCACCTCAGATTACAACACCAGAAGTGACAAAGACAAACCCAGCCCAGACAACTCTGCAAGGTACTCCTGATTAACATTTGGAGACTTGTCAGGCATCCAGAAAGCTAGAAAGGAACAGAGGGAAATGTCCCGACTCCAGAAAAACATGCAGAATCTGCTCCGGCTGCGGTCGATGGGGGTCGATGTCAAGGAGGAACTCCAAGAGGTGAAGAACCAGCAAGCCTTGATCTTTGCCTTGGAGGCCTCTAAGATCATCTTCCGTTCCAGAGTCCGCTCCGTGGAGCAGGAGGAGACGTGCTCAAGTTTCTTCTTCCAAAAGGTACACAGAGAGAACTCTGTGATCAGCAGCCTGAAGGAAGAAGACAGCTCAGTAAAGTCATTGCAGTCCAACATTTTGAGGATCAGCAAATCCTTTTATGCCGGGTTGTATGACGTGAAGCCCACAGACAGCACGGCCTCCCAGTCCTACCTGTCCTCTATCACGGAGGTCTTAGATGACAGTACACGGGAGAGTCTGGACAAACCGCTAACTCCTGATGAACTGACTAAGACCCTTGAGTCCTTCGAGAAGAGTAAAACTCCTGGAAGCGACGGCTTGCTGGTGGAGTTGTATTCGGCTCTATGGGACTGGATCAGCCCAGACCTGCTAGAAGTGTACGAGAGTATGCTCCTGGCCGGCAGTATGTCAGAATCCATGAGGAAAGGCATCATCACCCTCATCTACAAGCACAAGGGGGAAAGGGAGGAAATTAGAAATTGGCGACCCGTTTCACTGTTGAATGTGGACTATAAGATTCTGTCCAAGGTCATCACCAATCGGGTCAAATCCGCTCTGGAATTGGTGATCCACCCTGACCAGACCTGCACCGTGCCGGGCAGGAAGATCTCTGACAGCCTCGTGCTGCTCAGGGATACGATTGCCTATGTACAGGACAGGGGTGTGGACACCTGCCTCATCAGCCTGGATCAGGAGAAGGCCTCTGACAGAATATCGCACACCTACATGGTGGATGTGCTGTCTAAAATGGAGTTTGTGGAGGGAATTCGCAATTGGATCCAACTGCTCTACATTAACATCAGTAGCGCAGTCTCAATCAATGGGTGGGAATCAGAAAGCTTTCCTATTAAATCTGGAGTCAGGCAGGGCTGCCCTCTCTCGCCTGTTCTTTTCGTGTGTTGCATAGAACCCTTTGCTGAGTCCATCAGGAAGGATCCGGGCATAAGAGGAGTGACGATCCCAGGTAGTGGAGGCACTCAGGTCAAAGCCTCCCTGTACATGGACAATGTCGCCTTCTTCTGCTCGGATCCACTGTCGGTGCACAGACTGATCCACATCTGCGACCAGTTCGAACTGGCCTCAGGAGCCAAGGTAAATCGTGAGAAGAGCGAGGCCATGTTCTTTGGGAACTGGGCTGACTGATCCTTTGTCCCCTTCACTGTCAGGTCAGATGGGCTGAAGGTGCTGGGGATATGGTTCGGAGGCACCATGCGTTAGAAACTGGAAGGAGAGAGTGTCTATGGTGGAAAGGAAACTGGGCATGTGGGAGCGACGCTCCCTCTCCATTGAGGGTAAGAAGCTGGTCATCAGGTGTGAGGCACTCTCGCTGTTGCTGTACGTGGCACAGGTCTGGCCCATTCCAGACTCCTGTGCGAGGGCGATCACCTGAGCCATCTTTCGCTTTATCTGGAGGTCGAAAATGGATCGTGTCCGCAGGGACACGATGTACAAGCCTCTAGATAAAGGGGGGAAAAATGTGCCCAACATCACCCTCATACTGATGGCCACCTTTGTGTGTGGCTGCATCAAGCTGTGCGTAGACCCTCGGTACGCAAACACCAAGTGTCACTACGTGCTGAGGTTCTACCTGTTCCCGGTGTTGTGAAGGATGGGTCTGGCCATGCTGCCGCGGAACGCTCCAAGTAGTTGGACTGTGCCATACCACCTGTCCCTGTGGAAAAATTTATGCAGAGAAACACCTTTGACCACAAGTCCATCAGGCAGTGGTTGGCACATAACATCTTAGAGGCCCTGCGGGGAAAGGAGAGGGTGGATCCTATGGGATGGTTCCCCGAGCAGACTGTCCAAGTCATTTGGCAGAATGCCTCATCGCCAGAACTTTCCAACAAGCACCAAGACGTAGCTTGGCTGGTGGTGATAAAGGCCTTCCCTGTCAGATCCTTTCAACACGCCAGGAGTCTCACCCCCTCTGCACGTTGCCCTCGAGGTGGCTGTGGTGGGGACGAGACCATTGTTCACCTCCTTGTGGATTGTGCCTTTGCAAAGAAGGTCCGGAGAGAGATACAGTGGTTTCTGTTGAGGTTCATCCTGAGCAGTTCTGTGACACAGGACTCTGTGCTCTACGGGCTGTTCCCAGGGACACACACTGAGATAAACATCAACTGCAGCTGGAGGATCATCAACTCGGTGAAATACGCTCTTTGGTCTGCCCAAAACTTGTTGGCCTTCCAGCGCAAAGTGTTGTCCCTGACCGAATGTTGCAGACTGGCACATTCCAAGGTCCAGGACTACGTGCTGAGGGATGCACTAAAGCTTGGGGCAGCTGCCGCAAAGGCCCAATGGGGAAGGATCGCTGTCTAAGACCTTTCTGCCATAGCGCACCGAGGGGCTGGGAACTGTTGAGAGCCCCTTGGGCTGTACAGCTCAAAATGAATGTCTGCATTGAGTGCTAATTGTATTATAAATGTATTGAAGCACCTCAGAGTGCAACATGAAAAATGTTGATAACCCCAATGCCATTGTCTGATTGTCTGTAATGACCATATTGAAATGATTGTAATATTCATTGATTGTATTGATGCACCTCGTGATCCATGTGTAAAAGTTGAATCTGATTGTACTTTTGTGATGGTGATTTGGAAATGGTTTGTAATGGTTTTCCAGATATTCTATGAATAAAGTATATTTTTCAAAAAAAAAACATTTGGAGGCTTGTCCCAAAATTGGGACTGGTGGCTCAGCAGACTAGTCAAGCAACAGTTATGCTTCACAGAATCAAACGTTACAGCTAATATCCTGGACAGCACCATCACCATTCCTGGGCATGTCCTGTCCCAGTGGCAGGACATATTGACCAGAGGTGGCGATGCAGTGGTTTACATTTGGGAGGGAGTTACCCTGGGAATCATCAACATTAACTCCAGACAGTATGAAGTCTCATGGAATCTGGTCAAACCTGGGCAAGGAAACTTCCTGCTGATTACCATCTACCTCAACACCCCCTCCACCACCACCCCCCACCCCACCACCCCAGCTGATGAATCAGTACTCCTCCATGTTGAACACCAGTTGGAAGAAACATCGAGGGTAGCAAGGGCACAGAATGTACTCTGGGTGAGGGGCTTCAATGACATATCTCACCAATCACCTATCTCAGTACTAGGACATCAATTTATTTGTTGTGTGTAATAATTTCTATGTAACATAGCTCCCAAGTGTCCATTCACGTGCGAAATGAAGCCGCCACTTCCCTTTTCTCTTTTTCCTCTTTCCTCTTTATCCCTCCCGGCATCGTGCCTTCTTTTTTCCCCCACTTTCGGGTACTGCGCTTTCACAAACCCCTATTCTTCAGCGCTGACCATTTATACTGCTTTCCTGCTGTCATCCCAGGCTTAACTCCCTCTTAAATGAGCTTCCTCTGTGTTGCTCCAAGGGTCCTTAAGTTCCTTTGGACTTGCTGTTTTGTGGTACAAAGCTGACTCGATATTGGTAAAAGTTGTGATTTTATTAAAGTGTAAGTAAGATTTGAATCACTCTGTATTTGTGCAGCAGCTCACAAAGTACAAATGAGAAGTCATTCTTTGGGTAGTAGACGTGGCACGATCCTCATTTCTCTGACTTGTATGTGTGTTTACACCTGTTTGTATTAGTGTTCCTCCTGGCCCCCACACCAAGAATGTCCCAAACATTCCTGGATGAATGGCAAAAGTTCTGAGTGTATTTCTTCAAACAGGAGAGATAAGAAATAAATTGCAGATTGCTTTGAGTCCCCCTTGTTCTCTCCTATTTATAAGCCCTCAAAATATCCTCAAAAACCTCTTACAGTCGCAGTCTTAGGGGAGAGGACCTAGCTCCGATCCCTCCCTCAACCTTGTTTCCTATTTCTCTTGCAGGATGTCCTCTAATTAATAGCATGCCAACCAAATACATACATTCCAAGCAACATGATACAGACAAAGAAAATCAAAATATACCATACAGGAAGCTAAAGTTTACAATGTCATCAATAAACCATGGACATAAAAGAAACTCCAGCTCTTCCTTTACCCAGTTCCATCTTGTGGATAATCCTTTGCTAGGTACTATTTCTACCAACCCTTAATTTCACACAACTCTTTCATTTTAATTCCTCTGACCGATACCAACTTATATAACTCTATTCTCATTGTTCCATAGTTGAAGGGTTCTTGAAATTCCCACATTTTTCATATCATCAACAAGGATACGACTTTTGGACTTTTAAACTGCTGAGTTAAGTGTAAAACCCTGCAGACAGGAGGCTGGGCCCATGAAGGCATGAGGCTGCACATGCCCGGGCTTATTGAGTGCAGTGTGGATTGTTTTGTCTGAAACGAGAGGAGACAGAATACGCATTCTTCCCTTCAACCCAGAGAAAGACTTCACCTCACACGAAACTGAAGCCCATCAAAATCTTGCATAAATAATCGCTACTAACTGCTAAGACAGGAAGGCACAATCAATTCAATTATGCGAACCCATCAATACTCCACACATACAATGGCTTTCAGTTCAAAACTAGTTACTAGGCAGGAAGACAATGATAAACATCGGGCGAGCCCATTAAAAACAACGAGACAACAATCACAGGGGGAAGCCCACCAAAGTCAAACAAAGAACTAACCTTGATTTGGATTCTGATAAGAAATTCGAAAGACAGTATAACTGGCCAGTCAGTTACAAAGGAGAGGGAGGGGAAACCAGCTAGCAGGAGGGTGGGAGAGGGAGAAACCAGCTAGCAGAAGGGTTGCAGTTTTGAAAGCTGACACAGGGCAGTGAGCAGTTGGGAGCGGTTGAAACAGAGTTTAAGCAAGAAGATCTGGAGGATTGCAGGCCCTCAGACAACATCACAGCAAGGGGCAAGGGGCACGGGGTGGGAGGCTCAACCGAAGACAAGGCCACAACCACAGCCCTCCATGAAGATCGACCACCCACAACCGTGTCCTCCACTCAACTGAAGAACCTTTGCAGATTCCACAGACCAGGACCACGTGGGGATGGCAGGCCCCAGAGGACACAAAGAGCATACCCCAAAACTGCAACCGGCTTACCTGGCTGAATTTCCAACTGTCAAGGAACCCTGGGTTGGTGAGCATGATCCCTGACCTCTCCTAGTTCAATTTAGTTAGGTTTTGGGGGTGGGACAAGGGTAAGGGGATTAGTAGCATGATTTTTCCCTTGTTATGCTGTGTGTTCCCCATTTTTAACTAAGTGTACTTTGTAAGTCTGTATAATCTCAGTGTAATCCTAATGTTATAAGTTCATTTGTGACTTCAATAAACTCAGTTTTTCTTGCACCAAAACCAGTTGTATACTGCACTTGTCACAGCCCCAAATAAGTCCAAGGTCTAGAACCCAGGGAGTGGGAGCGATTCGAACTGCTCAGAAGACAGATATGAAACTGACTCACACCAACACCCCCTACATAGTTGTTTTTTTGATGGAGTTTGTGTCAATGCTGTGATGATTTAAATGGTTGTCTCACTCTCCTGAGCCATATTATCAAATTCATGCATCCTATTGTCAAGTAACTGAGCATGTCTGAGACTCATTCTTCAGTGCAAATTCACCATGTATTTTCGCATGTTGGTTGCTTCATACATCACACACACACACGTACACACACACACACACACACACACACACGTACACACACGTACACACACACACATACACACACACATACACACACACACACGTACACACACACACACACACACGTACACACACACACACACACACACACACACACGTACACACACGTACACACACACACGTACACACACACACGTACACACACACACACACACACACACGTACACACACACACACACACACACACACACACACACACACCTGTATCACATTGTATGTACTATCTGATAGGAGCCATTAGGTTTTCAGGCAATTTTTATCAAAAGATCAGGGGGTGTCTCGAGCTCTTTATTTATTTTCCCCTGCTTGGTCCCAATGTCTCAGGCACTGGCCAGACTATCAAAAGTAGTTTTGAAAAGAAATTCATGGGCAAGGACACAAACATTTCCAAAGGAACGCCATTAATTTACTACTCATAGCTTCTTTTTCCTAACTTTCATCAGAATGCACATTAAAACTAGATTGAAAGTTTTCAGTGAGTTGCCCTTGGGTGCTTTATTCCAATTCATCGAAGAAAATGATTTTAGAAAAAATTTCCGTTTGATAGTGTAATTTTCCAATTTCTATCTTATCACTTCCTCTCATTCAATCTTATACAGCAGTTGCCATTTATTAGCATTCTGTCTCATTCGTGTGCCCCAGAGAAATGTTACTGCCTATACAACACTAAATTTAGAAGACACAGATTTAAACATTCCCTCTTGGTCCCAGTTTGTTTATTCATTATTTTAGAGGACCTATTATTTCCCAAAGTAACTGGATATATTATATCTGAGTCCATTTTATCAGCCCAAAATGATCCCAAATCATGGACAGATTTGTCAATGTTCAATATTACTACCCGCCCCCACCTCCCCCACTCCCCACCAACAAACTTTCTTCCTTGATGCACAACAATTAGCAAAACCACCCCCTTTGAATGAAATTGTGATAATCCTCTTAAATTTCAGGTAAATTTTCTTTTCTTGAGTGCTTGAAACTGCATCTCATTAATTTCTCTTTATCAGTTTCAATTTCAAAAATGAGTGATGTCCAGACTTGGTGATTTAACATTAGAGACAGAAGCACTTGCATTAGTTTGGAGGTAACTTACATATTGTTCCTTCTCAAGTAACAATGCCTCAGAAGTCAACAAATAACCCTGAAGGTCAAGTTTTTGAAAATCAAAGCCTTTAGTCCAAATTGTCAACATGCTGCGACATTGGATATCTCCAGGTAGGCTCTTGAATTCCTAAAACTGCTGGATCTCTTGCTGTGCCATCAGTATTCATGCAGTGGTGAGATTTATAAAAGAACATCGAATTGTAATCATCTTTCCTATTTGTAATTCAGCAGCTCTGCATCGCAATACCTTTGTGATAATTTTCAACCTTCAGAGTCTGCTCAGCCAAAAAGAAAGTAATGTTCACAGGCTCTACGTACAAGATAGAAACCTGCTACCAGTCTGTCTTAACTTCCGGTCAGTGCGAATTTTGTGTGATGTTACTTCCACACAAGTGGAGTCGACTTCCCCAGTAAATGCTGTCAGATGACCCAAACGGGAGACTTACTTACTGCTCGGAGTGGGCTGCCAATGTGGCTGTACTGGACAATGGTAACTACTACTTGCTCTTAGTGCTGCTGAAGTCATGCAATATCTGGACCTTAAGTCTTGGCTGGACACTGGCACAGGTGGGCAGCTGCGGATATCACTATGGTTAAATTTGGAGCAAGCTCCACCAAAGGAAAGGTGACCTTGTTTGGGGCCCTGCAAATAAAGTGTTGGCTTGTCACATGAAACACAAGACCAAACAAACCATCTAAACATCAGATCAGTTCCAGTTTGGTTTATTTCTTCATATAAATACTCCATCTTGAGGTCAACATTCCTCATTGCATTCGAGTTAATAGTGCTACAAAACAAATATTAATATCTGATATGTGTTCCCCAGTGAGTTAACTTTCAGGAAAATTACCCAGCAGTGTTCCTGATGGTAAGGCAAATTAGCATGTTAAATTGTTAGATTCTGCTAAAGGAAAAAGAAAAATAAAAAAGTAGAAGTATTCATAACTGCAGGATGTCTGAACGCACTTTACAACCAATGAAGTGCTTTTGAAGTGTAGTCACTATTGTAATGGAGGAAATATGGCAGCCAAGTTGTGTACAGCAAACTCCCACAAACAGCAGCGAGGTAATGGACAGATAATCTCTTCTTATGATATTGACTGAAGGATGAATATTGGTCAGGACACCAGGAATAAACCCCACCCCCCACCCCACCGCCTTCCCTTCTTCAAAATGCTGTCATGGGACATTTGCTGGTTTAACATCTCATCTAAAAGGCAGCACTTCTAACAGTGCAGCACTGGAGCATCAGCCTTGATTTTGTGCTTAAGTCTCTGCAGTGAATTAAACCTACAATCTTCTGGCCTCGGAGGCAAGAGAGTGACCAACTTGAACCCTAGCAGGCACTGTGGAAACCATAAAGAACAATAAAGGCACCTTGTGTAAAATTGGAGTCTTTCACCATAAATGATCTGTAAAGCTTGATGCCGGAGATGCACAGAGTATATTGAATGGCAAGAGAGAAGGAGAGCTGTTTGTTTTGTTGGATTTTGTTGCTTTCATGGATGAAAAGTATGAACAGGAATGATACAGATGTAAAGGTGGACAGGAGCTGGGCATCCAAGGTGGGGGCACCAAAATTGTTGGTTACCCAGACACCAGGGGTACCTATGAGAGGATGGGCTGCCTGTAACTCTCATGTCAGCATTTTGTTTACAGTCATTCTTGGGGTATAAATGTTGCCGGCAAGGTCAGCATTTATTGCCCATTCCTAACTGCTCTTCAGAAGGTGGTGGTGATCCTCCTCGAATAATTGCAGTCCATGTGGTCTAGGTACACCCACAGTACTCTTTTTTTTCTGTAGCAATTTGATACAACTATGTGGCTTGCTAGGCCACTTCAGTGGGTAGTTAAGAATCAGCCACATTGCTGTTGATCTAGAGTCAGGTGTAGGCCTAGACAGGGTAAAGATGGCAGATTTCCTGAAGGACACTAGTGAAGCGGATGGGTTTTTACAACAGTCTGGCAGCTTCATGGTCATTACTTCTGAGACAAAATTTTATTCCAGGTTTATTATAATTGAATTTAAATTTCACCAGCTGTCTTGGTGGGATTTGATCTCATGCCTCGGAAGCATTAGTCCAGGCTGTTGGATTGCTAGCTTTTACAGGTATTAGCACAATGCTACCATCCCCTGTTGCTGTAGGTGGCAGCTCAGCAGCAGGGCTCCGGGTGAGATATGCAAGCTTATTGTACCATTGCAACAAACAAAGTTAACCATTCGACTGTGGCAGTGGAAGTCCCCAATTTCTATACCACAGGGTCAGTACAATTCCTGGAGAAGACTTGTGCAACATCGTCTGGTTTGTTGTGCATCAGGTCAGCCGGAGAAGCAGATATGTTTTGACAGGCAGTATGTTTTCCATAAGTAGCATCATCATAGAGGGTATGTTGTTAGGATTCTAGTCCTCTCCGAACATTCGTGCTCCGTTCAAAAATTTCCATAAACAGGCCCCTATACCTTTTGTGAACCAAAATTTAACTCTACATGTGTTGTTAATTTGATGTACCATGTTGCAGGGCTAACGATGTCAAATTTTACTCCCAGCTCATACTCGAAATAGCATAGAATGCCCAAGGCATATGTCAGATCTTTCCAACACATTAAAATATAACCTTCTGACAGGGACATATGTCACAATTCCTTCACAGTCGCTGGGTCAAAATCCTGGAGCTTCCTCCCTAACAGCACTGTGGGTGTACCTACACCACATGGACTGCAGCGATTCAAGAAGGCAGCTCACTCCCACCTTCTCAAGGGCAACTAGGGATGGGCAATAAATGCTGGCCCAGCCAGAGAAGCCCACATCCCCTGAATGAATGAAAAAAATAAGATGAGGGAGGTTACTAATTTGAATTATTTACAACACATAAAATTATACAAAAAGCCAAAATTAAAATAGCTTGCTGGTTAACTTTCTGTGTAATTGAATTTTTTTTCAAAGAGCCAGCACAATTATGATGGGTTGAATGGTCTCTGTACTGTAAGTTTCTATGATTCTATGAATAAGTATTTTGGACTTGTTTTCAATGTCACGATAACAATGCCTTAGAAATCTACAACATGGATGCTTCAATCCTCAAGGATGTCATCACAATGACTTAGGCACATGGTTCAAGCAAATAAATTAAACAACTGTTCAATTATTCCCATCTGCATGACAAACCTAAGAGGCCTCCAGACACAGAACTATCAATCAGGCCAGGCTGAATGGAGTATCTTGAACATGATTCTATTCGAATCTCAACAGTTTACATATCCTCTGGGCTCCACATCCTCAGGAATGGCTAAATGCTGTGACAACACATCAATTACCCTTAAATGATCAGCAGAATAAACAATGTAATCCTCTATCTCAGATAGCCTGACCCCATTCCCCGGTGTAGATCGATGTGGGAAGGCAGTTGTCATTTTAATACTAGCTATTTCAAAATCACTTCAATAATCAGTTGATAAGAATTTTTTAAAAAGCAGATACTACCACCTTCTTGTCTTAGGCAGTCCTTCGGGATCGAGGATGAGTCACTTCCACTCCGGTTCGATGAGTTCTGAGATGGATGATGAGTCCAATGTGCGATCTGCAGACTCTGCCACATACAAGGCAGGTGGTGCTCGAAGACTTGGTTAAGTGAGTTGTTTGGAGGTTTGTGCACTCCCTCCAACGCCTTGACTTTGCCTCTGGATGTTCCCGACGACGCCTGTCGATGAGTTCAAGTACCTTGCCAAATAAACCCCCTCCAGTTTGATTGGCCAAAAGCCAGGGTCTCCCATGAGTCAGTGGGGATGTTTGACCTCTTCAGGATGCTTATAGGACATCGCTGAAAACGTTCCTGCTGTCTTCCTGGGAGTCTCTTGCCGTGGCCGAGTTCCAAGTAGAGCAGTTGCTTCGGGAGTCTGGTGACAGGCCTACCTAAGTTCTCTCGAAGCTGTGCGGCTGGGCGCACAGTCCATCAAGTGCTATGTGCTTGATTATTAATGCTGCTCACATGGCATGGAGATAGTATCCTGATGCTCCGCCAATCAATGTTTCATAAAGCTGTGAGGCCGTGCAAGGCCGGGTTTCTGAAAGGTGCCTCATTCTGCTCGATGCGGCCACGTGGCAACAGCTGATTGGCTGTCAGCTTCCTGACAGTGCAGGAAGTGAGGCAGAGAACGTTCTGGAAGTGGGAGATAGTGGAGCAAAGGAGCTGCCACTTGAGGAGCTTGTCTGACTTACTGTGAGTGAGTAGTTTTTGAGGGAAGGTGAGCTCTGTGGGCACAGATATTTATTTCTAAGGCACAATTTTGGCTTTGACCGATGTTATCCCAGCAGAAATGTTGCTGCTCACATTGGCTGCTAAGGATCCAGTGTGGACCAGGAACCCGAGGACTTGCAGAATCAGCTGTGCTCGGGAGAGGTGGCAAAGGGGGACTCGGTGACCTTCCTAAAGAGGTGGTGAGCAGGAGGCAAGTGGCGAGTTGGAGGGTCGGTGAGTCGGGGGAGGCGGTGAACGGGAGGGTTCAGGAGGGAAGCCATGAGTCAGGAGAGGCGGTGAGCGGGGGATGTGAGAGAGAAACTGAATTGGGAGAGGCAACGAGTAAGAGGGTTCGGGCAGGAAGTAACAAGTCAGGAGCAGCGGTGAGCAGGGGGCTCGGGAGGGAAGCTGCAAGTTGGGAGAGGCCAGAGCTGAAGGTGGAAAGCGACGATCAGGAGGTAAGTTGAAAGATTTGCTGCTTCACTGGGACATCCTGAGGTGGTGAAAGGTGCTATGTAAATGTAAACTCTTTCTTTTAGGTAGACTGACTGTCTGGAAGTGCTCACATCTTCAAAACACTGCAGTGTATTGTTAACTGGCGAGCTAGTCAGTAATAAAATAAAAAATGCTGAGAGTACTCAGCAGGTCATGCTGCACCTGTGGAGAGAAACAGAATTAAAATTTCAGGTCAATTGACCTTTCTTTAGAACTGAAGAAAGATAGAAATGTAAGGGTTTTTAAGCCTGTGGAAGGGGGGAAGGGGCAGGAAGAAATAAAGGGAAGCTCTGTGATAGGGTGGAGGCCAGGGGAGATTAAATAACAAAAGATTTCATGATGAAAAAGCCAAAGAGAGTGTGCTGATGGGTATAGTAAAGAAACAGAAGATGTGGTCAGGTGAGGTAATGAATGGCTATATAGCAGCCACCTGAATGGAACATGAAGGGATAAACATAGGAGTAGGCCATTCAGCCCTTCGAGCCTGCTCCACCATTCATCATGATCGTTGCTGATCATCCAACTCAATAGCCTGCTCTCACTTTCTTCCCATATCCTTTGATCTCTTTCACCCCAAGAGCTATATCTAACTCCTTCTTGAAAACATACAATGTTTTGGCCTCAACTACTTTCTGTGGTAACGAATTCCACAGGCTCACCACTTCCTGTGTGAAGAAATTTCTCCTTATCTCAGTCCTAAATGGTCTACCCCATATCCTCAGACTGTGAGCCCTGGCTCTGGACTCCCCCACCATCGGGAACATCCTTCCTGCATCTACCCTGTCTAGTCTTGTTAGAATTTTATAGGTTTCTATGAGATCCCCCACATTCTTCTGAACTCCAGCATATATAATCCTAACCGACTCAATCTCTCCTCATATGTCAGTCCCGCCATCCCAGGAATCAGTCTGGTAAACCTTCACTGCACTCCCTCTATAGCAAATACATCCTTCCTCAGATAAGGAGACCAAAACTGCACACAATATTCCAAGTGTGGTCTCACCAAGGCCCTGTACAATTGCAGCAAGACATCCCTGCTCCTGTACTCGAGTCCTCTGGCTATGAAGGCCAACATACCATTTGCCTTCTTTACCGCCTGCTGCACCTGCATGCTTACCTTCAGCGACTGGTGTATGAGGATACCCAGGTCTCATTGCGCATTCCCCTCTCCCAATTTATAGCCATTCAGATAATAATCTGCTTTCCTGTTTTTGCTACTAAAGTGGATAACCTCACATTTATCCACATTATACTGCATCTGCCATGCATTTACCCACTCACTCAGCTTGTCCAAATCACACTGAAGCATCTCTGCATCCTCCTCACAGCTCACCCTCCCCCCCAGCTTTGTGTCATCTGCAAATTTGACGATATTACATTTAGTTCCCTCAACTAAATCATTAATATATATTGTGAATAGCTGGGGTCCCAGCACCGATCCCCGCGGTACCCCACTAGTCACTGCCTGCCATTTGGAAAAAGATCTGTTTATTCCTAATCTTTGTTTCCTCTCTGCCAACCAGTTTTCTATCCATCTCAATACACTACCCCCAATCCCATGCACTTTAATTTTACACACCAATCTCTTATGTGGGACTTTGTTGAAAGCCTTCTGGAAGTCCAAATAAACCACATCCATTGACTCCCCCTCATCAACTCTACTAGTTACATCCTCGAAAAATTCCAGTAGATTTGTCAAGCATGATTTCCCTTTCATAAATCCATGCTGACTCTGTCTGATTCTGCCACTGTTTTCCAAGTGCTCAGCTATTAAATCTTTTATAATGGACTCTAGAATTTTCCCCACTACCAACATCAGGCTGACTGGTCTATAATTCCCTGTTTTCTCTGTACCTCCCTTTTTAAATAGTGGGGTTACATTAGCTACCCTCCAATCTGTAGGAACTGTTCCAGAGCCTATAGAATCTCGGAAGATGACCACCAATGCATCCACTATTTCTAGGGCCGCTTCCTTAAGTACTCTGGCATGTTGATTATCAGGCCCTGGGGATTTATCGGCCTTCAATCCCATCAATTTCCCCACCATTTCCCTACTAATACTGATTTATTTCAGTTCCTCCCTCTCACTAAACCCTGTGTTCCCAAACATTCCTGCTATGTTATTTGTGCCATCCTTTGTGAAGACAGGACTTAAGTATGTATTTAGTTCATACGGACCTGAAATGTCAACTGTATCCCTCTCCGCAGATGCTGTCAGACCTGCTGAGTTTTTCCAGGTATTTTTGTTTGTGTATGTATTTAGTTGGTCAGCTATTTCTTTGTTCCCCATTATAAATTCCCCTGCTTCTGACTGTAAGGGACTTACATTTGTCTTCACCAATCTTTTTCTCTTTACATACCTATGGAAACTTTTACAGTCAGTTTTTATGTTCCTCGCAACCTCACTCTCATACTCTATTTTTCCCTTCTTAATCAATCCCTTGGTCCTCCTTTGCAGAATTCTAAACTGCTCCCAATCCTCAGGTCTGTTGCTTTTTCTGGCCAATTTGCATGCCTGTTCCTTGAATCTAATACTATCTCTAATTTCCCTTGTAGGCCATGGTTTGGCCACCTTTCCTGTTTTACTTTTGCGCCAGACAGGAATAAAAATTGTTGCAGCTCACCCATGTGCTTTTTGAATGTTTGCCATTGATTATCCACCATCATCCCTTTAAGTAACATTTCCCAATCCATCATAGTCAACTCGCGCCTCATACCCTCGTAGTTTCCTTTATTAAGATTCAGGATCCTAGTCTCAGAATCAACTATGTCACTCTCCATCTTGATGAAGAATTCTATCATATTATGGTCGCTCATCCCCATGGGGCCTCGCACAACTAGATTGCCAATTATTCCTTTCTCATTGCACAATACCCAGTCTAGGATGGCATGTTCTCTAGTTGGTTCTTCAACATTTTGGTCCAGAAAAACCATCCCGTATACACTCGAGGAATTCGTCCTCTACAGTATTGTTACTAATTTGATTTGCCCAATCTATATGCAGATTAAAGTCACCCATAATTATAGATTTTCTTTTATTGTATGCAATAATTTCCAGTTTAACGCCATCCCCAAAATCACCACTATAGTTTGGGTGTCCATATACAACCCCCACTAACGTTTTTTGCCCCTTGGTGTTTCTCAGCTCTACCCATACAGATTCCACATCGTCGGAGCTAATATCTTTCCTCACTATTGCGTTAACTTCCTCTTTAACCAGCAATGCAACTCCACTGCCTTTTCCTTTTTGTCTGTCCTTCCTAAATACTGAATACCCCTGGATGTTCAGTTCCCGTCCCTGGTCACCCTGCAGCCATGTCTCCGTAATCTCGACTATATCACACCTGTTTACATCTATTTGTGTAGTTAATTCATCCACTTTATTGCGAATGCTCCTCACGTTAAAGCACAAAGCCTTAAGACTTGTCTTTTTAACATTACTTGTCCCATTCCCTCTATTTTTCACTGGGGCCCTGTTTGATTCTTGCCCTTGATTTCTCTGCCTATCACTTTTCTTATTCCCCTTTCTGTCTTTTGTTCTTGTCCTTGGTTCCATCTCCTCTGACTCCTTGCATAGGTTCCCATCCCCCTGCCATTTTAGTTTAAACCTCCCCAACCGTTCTAGCAAATGTTCCCCCTAGGACATCAGTCCTGGTCCTGCCCAGATGTAACCCGTCCAGTTTGTACTGGCCCCACCTCCCCCAGAACCGGTCCCAATGTCCCAGGAATCTGAAACCCTCCCCCTCACACCATCTATTCAGCCATGTATTCATCCAACATATCCTGCTATGTCTACTCTGACTAGCACGTGGCACTGGTAATAATCCTGAGATCACTATCTTTGAGGTCCTACTTTTTTACTTACTTCCTAACTCCTTATATTCTGCTCTTCGGACCTCATCCCTTTTGTTACCTATATCACTTGTACCAATGTGTACCACAGCCACTGGCTGTTCACCCTCCCCCTTCAGAGTATCCTGTAGCTGTTCTGAGACATCCTTGACCCTAGCATCAGGGAGGCAACATAACATCCTGGAGTCTTGGTTGCAGCTACAGAAACGCCTATCTATTCCCTTTACAATTGAATCCCCTATAGCTATTGCATTCCCACACCTTTTACTCCCACCACGTGCAGCAGAGCCAACCATGGTGCAATGAATCTGGCTGTTGCTGCTTTCCCCTGAGAAGACATTCCCCTCAACAGTATCCAAAGCGATATATTTGTTTTGCAGGGGAATAGCCACAGGAGATTCCTGCACTGCCTGCCTAGTCCTCTTGCTCTGCCTGGCGGTCACCCATTCCCTTCCTGCCTGGGGATTCTTAGCCTGCGGTGTGACCACCTCTCTATATGTGCTATCCACAATACCCTCCACCTTGCAGATGCTCCACTGTGTCCCGAGCCACTGCTCCAGCTCCAAAACCTGAGCTTCCAGGAGCTGCAGCTGGAGACACTTTCCATACACATACTGCCCCCAGGCATGGAAATGCTCCCGGCTTCCCACATAGAGCAGGAGGAGCACACCACAGCTGTGAGCTCTCCTGCCATGACTTACCCCTTTAAATTAAATTAAACCTTTTGGAAGATACTTAATATCAAATAATATCAATTACTCTAGGGCTCTTCTTCCCTGCTCCTCATTGTTACAGAATATAGCCCTTACAAATGATAAACCACAAAATAAGACCTTAAAAACTATGAGCGTTAAAAATTGTAAATACTTACCCGACTGTATTCACGGTACTCAAAGGATCACCTCATTCCCTCCTCACTGAACTCTCTCAGTCACCAAACTCCAGCTTAAGCATTCTACTGCAGCCCAGAGCAGCACTCCAGTAAGCGCTGCAAGATGTGCTGTTTTTATTCTCTCTGAATCTAGCCTCTGAAAACCTGTTTAAGCCAGTTATCTAATGAACTATTTGTAGCTGCAAGCAGGGCCTGTATGAACCCTGTTTTAAAGCTGGCCTAAAACTCACCTTCTTCCAACCCAAACAGCAACTTTTAGTTAATTACTAAATTAAAGAAAGACCAGAATTTAGATAGAAATTAACCCTTAAATTCCCTCAGTCACCAAACTCCAACATAAGCACTCTACTGTGGCCCAAAGCAGCAGTCCAGTGAAGAAAAAACAAGGCATGTTTATTAGGTTTTTTTGTTCCTACTGGTGGCACTAATCTGCCCATTACCTTGATATTGGTGCACATAACAGAACTCATTCCACACATGGATGGAAAAAGTAAGAGGGAACATTGTAAATGTTTCCTGCCCAGCGAAACTGGTTTTGAGTTATTAGCACCTCAATATTGTTTTGTAATTGACAGCAAGATAGAATTTAGCTTCCGTCACACTAATGTTATCCTTCAAGTGCCTGTTAATGTTTGAGGGCTCTGCATCTACATCAGGATTTCATGTGCTAATTGTAGATGGAGTAAAATAGTCCCAACTTGCTGACTGTGGCGGTCACTAATCATTAGTCCACAGAAGCCATGCATATGCTCTAATCTCTTTGAAGGTGGAGAAAAGATCAGACTTGATTCCTTGGAGACTAACTTTGAATGGAAATCAACACCATGTATAAGGTATGTGGAGGAAGCACATGGGTCAGCCAGAACTCTGACTGAGTGGGACATGTACCTTGCTCAAGTAGTGGGTCAGATTAATTAATTCATAACTATTAACTGAATTAATTCTGAATTTGCAATGAATATACTTTACCTTAAGGAATAAAAATGACAGGAGAACAGGTCTAACTGTGGCTGACAGGAAACATTATAAGATCATATTAGATTAAAGGAAGAGGTTTAGAACATCGCCAAAAAAGAGTGCTAAGCCTGAGGGGCGGGAGGAATTTTGAATTCAGCAAAAAATGACAAAGAAATGATTAATATAGAAAGAAATAGGATATCAGAGCAAACTAGCTCGAGATATAAAAATAGATTGTCAAAGCTTCCATAGGGATGTTGAAAGAAGAGTTTAATGAAAGCAAACTTGAGTACCTTAGAGGCAGAGACAGGAGAAATGGGGAATAAAGAAATGGGAGAAAAGAAATATTAAAAAATACTTTGTATCTGTCTTCACAATTGAAAGCACAAAAAATATTTCAGAAATAATGGCAAACCAAGGGTCTAGCAAGAATGAATAACTTAAAGAAATCAGTTTAAGTGAAGAATTAGTACTGGAGAAATTAATAGTACTAAAATCTGACAAACGACTGAGGTCAGATGACATAAACCAAGATTTTACAGCTCCCCAGCCCCCGCCCCGTGGCATGTCTCCCCTCCCCCCCCCACCGCAGACACAGTGAGCTATTTAAATCTCCACTTAGTTCAGCGGGACCATAATATCCCATTGGGCAGGAGGGGGCCTAAAATCCTGACCATAGTTTCCAAAGATATTGTGGATGCATTGGTTTTGATTTTCCAGAATTCCCTAGATTGTAGTCCCCATAGATTCCCGCAAAGTAGCAAACACAATCCCACTACTTAAGAAAGGAGGAGGAGAGAAAACAGGGAACCACAGGCTAAGTTAGTCTAACATCTATAGTATAGAAAATACTAGAATCTATTATTGGGTATGTGGTAACAGAGCACTTAGAGAATCATAATATGATTAAAATAACATGAATCATAGAAGGTTTATGGAACAGAAGGAGGCCACTTGGCCCATCGTGTCTGCGCCAGCTGAGAAAACGAGCCACCCTGCCTATTCCCACATTCCAGCATTTGGACCATAGCCCTGCAGGTTACAACACTTCAGATGCACATCCAGGCACCTTTTAAATGAGATGAGGGTTTCTGCCTCTACTGCAATGTCAGGCAGTGAGTTCCAGATCCTACCACCCTCTGGGTGAAAAAAAAAATCCTCATCTCCCCTCTAATCCTTCTACCAATCATTTGGTCACTGACCTCTCTGTTAAGGTAAATAATAAACAGGATATTTTCATGTTGGCAGGCTATAGCTAGCAGGGTGCTGTAAAAATCAGTGTGTGTGCCTCATCTATTTATGAATTGGAAATCATGTCTGTCTAATCAGCTGAGAGTTTTTTTAAAGAGGGAACTAATAAGATGGATAAAGGGGAACTAGTGGACTGAAATATTTTTAAAAGCATTTGGTAAGGTATCGCACAAGAGCTTATTACAGAAAAGTAGGGCTCATGGGATTGGAGGTAATATGTTAGCATGGATTGAGGATTGACTAATGGACAGAAAACAGAGAGTAGGAATAGAATCATAGAATGTTTACTGAACAAAAATTATATCAATAGCATAGATGAGGGGACCAAGTGTGATGTATCAAGTTTTCTGATCATACAAAGTTAGGTGGGAAAGTAAACCATGAGGAGGAAACAAATAGGCTGAAAAAAGGATTTAGACAGGATAAGTGAGTGGGCAAGAATATAGCAGATTAAATATAACACAGGGAAATGTAAAGTTATCCACTTTGGTTGAAAGAAAATGTCTTGCCCAGAAGACATGAAGGAAATATATCTATGTCTGTATCATCCTGGCTACTTTATAAAATTATTACTATTTTTGAAATGGACAAAGGCTTTACACTGACAGAAGCCGGACTAGCTACGGCTCACACAAAAGGAATTTCTAGCCTTCAGAAAACAGCAAAGATCTTGTTATCTCTAAAGAGGTACTAGTGCCTCCTGTGACTGCAGAAATGAAATTCCAAGGAAATGCACAAAGACCCTTTACATCTCAAAGGCAGATCTCCGGCCAATGGAGACGAAATGTCTGCGAGGACAAAGGGGGCCTGAAACCGATGAAACTTATTCATGGATGCAGCATTAACCTTCACAAGAATCCAGACCAGAAATATATATCCTTCACCCAAACCAATTGGAAGAGGTGGGAGTTATATCACCTGAACCCCCACCGTGACCCATTCCACCCTTCAAGCTGCTAGAACCTGTAATATTGCCCTGTGGGGCTGAATCCAGGCAGTCTGCCATCTTTCATCAACAAAGCAGCAGCAGAAACAGAACTCTGTCCAGGTTGAAATTGCCTGGCCCTCATCCATACTGTTTCCTACTGGAACACCTGAACATCTGTACCAGTGCCTACTGCATGAATGATTCATATCTGCACGCTTCTCCTATTGTGGAAGTCAGTGCTACTGGAAAAGTGGGTCACCCCGCATCAGTTTCAGCTGGTTAACCTCTCTGAAGTAATATACCATTGGACTTTGAATCTGGATTCTAGAATCAACGTGAAACAATAATTCTTAATTTGTTGGTGGTCTTTGCCCTGTACCTTTTTTTCTCCTACCCCTTTTCTATGGTGTGAATGTATCGGGGTTACACAGTGACACCCTCTCCCTGCATTTTAAGTGTGAATAAAATAAACTAACCCTCTGATTTTACCCTAGCTTGAGCTTGCTGTTGGGTTATTAATAGAGGTTTGGCCTCTTTAAAACTGAAAGGTTGGGGAAAATATGCCACCACTTATAAAGGAGGAAATCAAAAATAGTAAAAAGACACCTTTCTGTTGATGGAAAGGGGGTGAGAGGAGCAATCAGGGCTTTTCAAATTAACCCCCTCCTGCCTGTAACAAATAGAAAAGCAGAATTTTTTGAACGGTGAGAGACTGGGAAATGTTTGCATTCAAAGGGACCTGGGTGTCCTTCCACATGAATTGCAGAAAGTTAACATGAAGGTACAGCAAGAAATTAGGAAGGCAAAAAGTGTGGTAGCTTTTGTTACAAAGGGATTGGAGTATAAGAGTAAAGAGACTAAAAATTGGTCCACACAATTTTTTGGGAGTGTGTGTTATGACTGGTGACCTGCCCAGACCTGTTGCCGTGGAGGCAAGTAGCATGCAAGTTTGGTGATGCCTCCTGATTTATCTGATTGTAATGTTGGTCCAAGCAGGGCTTGCGCTGTTAGCAGCTTGAGTGCTCAGTAAGGGGCCAAGCAGCGTGTGCTGCTAGCACGTGGTGCAGCTAACCTGCTCCTCTTAAAGGCAGTCTGCCCCTCTTAAAGGGGACCTGCACTCAGTGGAGGACATTGCTACTGGCTGCCTACAATAGCACTAGCTACATGTTGGAACTGCACAAATGGAGCACCAGGGAAGACTGAGGACTCATAGGTTCATGGATGAGGTGCTGGAGGCCTTAATCATGCAAGCAGATAGGAAGACAGATGCCATGTTTCTGTTGGGGCCAGGAAACCCTCAAGGGACACCCACCAACGGGAATGGGAGCAGGCGGTCAGGGAGGTCAATTCAAACACACTGCTACACAATCACTGATTTTCTGCCTTCTCTCTTGAATGACAGGGTGGCACACAGCAGAAGGGATCAGAGCAGAATTGATGGGACAAGGACGACTGCATCTCCTGAGCCCCACAATGGAGATGTTTCTCAGCAACATGGGCTTGGTTGCAATGGGACCCCTGGCATCTGACATCACTGAGAACGTTGAGGGTGATGGTAAGTTCCTGCTTTGTACCCCTTCTCAACTCCCAGCTCATATTCATTCTGCTATCTGGCATAATAAGCAAACTGATAGCGTGACCATAGTCCCCTTGCTTCCCACCCCTTTCCTTCGCCAACTCTCCCCCTTTCTGATTTTCAGCTTTCAGATGCCCAAGAGCCCAGGTACAGCACACTCAGGAGCAGAAGAGAGAGCAACACTGATGGAGAGCTCACTTGATATGACACTCATAGCCGCTAGCTCAGATACTGCCCCTGGAGACAAGTAAACAGCTGGCATCTGTCCACGGTGAGTCACCAGGCAGGAATGAGCTGTAGCCAGGCCAGGGGGAAGGATAGCTTTTGTGCCAGCCCATCAGAGGGCTGTCAACAATGTCTTCTTCTAGAGGGGCACAAGATCAGGGCCTCAATTGGGTGGCACACAGGAGAGCACTGCTAGGTATGCACACTGAGATGCTGGATGCATTGGCTGGCCTGCCACATTGCTTCCTGTCACTGTCCAGGAGCACTTTTCTTCATTCACTCATGGGATGTGGGCATTACTGGCTGGGCCAGGGTTTATTGCCGATCCCCAATTGCCCTTGAGAAGGTAGTGATGAGCTGCCTTCTTGAACCGCTGCAGTCCCTGTGGTGTAGGTACACCCACAGTGCTGTTAGGAAGGGAGTTCCAAGATTTTGACCCAGCGACAGTGAAGGAATGGCGATATATTTGTAAGTCAGGATGGTGAGTGGCTTGGAGGAGAACTTCCAGGTGGTGGTGTTCCCATCTATCTGCTGCCCTTGTCCTTCTAGACAGTAGTGGTTGTGGGTCTGGAAGGTGCTGTCTAAGGAACCTTGGTGTGTTTCTGCAGTGCATCCTTGTAGATGATACACACTGCTGCTACTGTGTGTTGGTGGTGGAGGGAGTGAATGTTTGTGGATGAGGTGCCAATCAAGTGGGCTGCTTTGTCCTGGATGATGTCAAGCTTCTTGAGTGTTGTGGGAGCTGCACTCATCCAGGCAAGTGGGCAGTATTTCATCACACTCTTGACTTGTGCCTTGTAGATGGTAAACAGGCTTTGGTGAGTCAGGAAGTGAGTTAATCACCATAGGATTCCTAGCCTCTGACCTGCACTTGTAGTCACAGTATTTATATGGCTAGTCTAGTTCAGTTTCTGGTCAATGGTAACCCCCAGGATATTGTTAGTCAGGGATTCAGCGATGGTAATGCCAGTGAATGTCAAGGGGCGATGGTTAGATTCTCTCTTGTGTGGCTTGTATGTTACTTGCCACTTGTCAGCCCAAGCCTGGATATTGTCCAGGTCTTGCTGCATTTGGACATGGGCTGCTTCTATCTGAGGAGTTGCGAATGGTGCTGAACATTGTGCAATCATCAACGAACATCCCCACTTCTGACCTTATGGTGGAAGGAAGGTCATTGATGAAGCAGCTGAAGATGGTTGGGCCTAGGACATTACCCTGAGGAACTCCTGCAGTGATGTCCTGGAGCTGAGATGACTGACCTCCAACAATCACAACCATCTTCCTTTGTGCTAGGTATGACTCCAGCCAACGGAGAGTTTCCCCCCTGATTCCCATTGATTCCAGTTTTGCTAGGGCTCCTTGATGCTACACTCTGTCAAATGCTGCCTTGATGTCAAGGGCAGTCACTCTCACCTCACCTCTGGAGTTCAGCTCTTTTGCTCATGTTTGAACCAAGGCTGTAATGAGGTCAGGAGTTGAGTGGCCCTGGCGGAACCCAAACTGAGCATCACTAAGTAGGTTATATCTAAGCAAGTGTCGCTTGATAGCATTGTTGATGACCCCTTCCATTACTTTACCGATGATCAAGGGTAGACTGGTGGGGTGTTAATTAGTTGGGTTGGATTTGTCCTGCTTTTTGTGTACAGGACATATCTGGGCAATTTTCCACATTGCCAGATAGATGCCAGTATTGTAGTTGTACTGGAACAGCTTGGCTAGGGGTGCGGCAAGATCTGGAGCACAAGTCTTCAGATGTTTATTCATCTTCAATATTCTGTTGCTGGAATATTGTCAGGGCCCATAGCTTTTGCAATATCCAGTGCCTTCAGCTGTCTCTTAATATCATGTGGAGGGAATCAAGTTGGCTGAAGATTGGCAAATGTGATGCTGGGAGCCTCTGGAGGAGGCCGAGATGGATCATCCAGTCGTCACTTCTGGCTGAAGATTGTTGTGAATGCTTCAGCCTTATCTTTTGCACTGATGTGCTGGTCTCCTCCATCATTGAGGATGGGGATATTTGTGGAGCCTCCTCCTCCAGTGAATTGTTTAATTATCCACCACCATTCACAACTGGATGTGGCAGGACTGCAGAGCTTAGAACTGCTCTGTTGTTTATGGGATCTCTTAGCTCTGTCTATCACTTGCTGCTTATGCTGTTTGGCACGCAAGTAGTCCTGTGTTATAGCTTCACCAGATTGATATTTTATTTTTAGGTATGCCTGGTGCTGCTCCTGGCATGCCTTCCTGCACTCTTCATTGAACCAGGGTTGATTCCCTGGCTTGATGGTAATGGTAGAGTGGGGTATATTATAGGCCATGAGGTTACAGATTGTGTTCGAGTACAATTCTGCTGCTGCTAATGAGCCACAGTGCCCCATGGATGCCTAATCTTGAGTTGCTAGATCTGCTCGAAATCTATCCCATGGGCAGTGGTGCCATACAACATGATGGAGGATATCATCAATGTAAAGGCAGGACTTCATCTCCACAATGACTGTGCGATGGTCACTCCTACCAATACTGTCATGGACAGATGCATCTGTAGCAGGCAAGTTGGTGAGG
Source organism: Carcharodon carcharias (assembly GCF_017639515.1). Lineage (NCBI taxonomy): Eukaryota > Metazoa > Chordata > Chondrichthyes > Lamniformes > Lamnidae > Carcharodon > Carcharodon carcharias. The sequence continues at coordinate 95,168,303 of NC_054484.1, read as the reverse complement.
TTGAGGTCAAGTATATTTTTCTCTCTTGTTGGGTCCCTCACCACCTGCCGCAGACCCAGTCTAGCAGCTATGTCCTTTAGGGCTCAGTCAGTAGTAGTGCTACTAAACCACTCTTAGTGATGGACATTGAAGTTGCCCACCCAGAGTACATTCTGCACCCTTGCTACTTTCAGTGCTTCCTCCAAAATGCTGTTCAATATGGAGGAGTACTGATTCATTAGCTGGCGGGGTGGGAGGGTGTCAGTATGTGGAAATCAGCCAGATGTTTAATTGCCTGTGTTTGACCATATGCCATGAGACCTCATGGGGTGTGCAGTCAATGTTAAGGACTCCCAGGGCAACTCCCTCCTTACCATATACCACTGTGCTGCCACCTCTGCCCTGCCGGTGGGACAGGACATATCCAGGGATAGTGATGGTGGTGTCAGGGACATTATCTCTAAGGTATGATTCCATGAGGATGACTATGTCAGGCTGTTGCTTGACTAGTTTGTGAGGCAGCCCTCTTGGCACTAGCCCCCAGATGTTAGTAAGGAGGACTTTGCAGGGCTGAGATTGTCATTTCTGGTGCCTAAGTCGATGTCAGGCTTTATTTCTTTTTAGTGGTTCAATACAACTGAGCTGCTTGCTAGGCCATTTCCTGAAGGCATTTAAGAGTCAACCATGTTGCTGTGGATCTGGAGTCATGTGTAGGCCAGACCAGGTAAGGATGTTTTACCCGCCGGCTGCAATGGTGGGTTTTCACGCTGTATCATCCCAAACTCGCCACATTATTTATGAATTCCCGGGAAACGCACCATTTCCAAGCTGGGCGGGCTCTCATTCGCCCTCCATGACATCACTGCTGTTCATGACTACTGCAGGGAAGATGTCCATGAAAGGCAAAAAGACTGCAGCTCCCAGGTTAAATGATGCATCACTGGAATGCCTTTTGGACACCGTGGAAGCCTGATGTGATGTCCTCTACCCTCGCTCTGGCCATAGGAGGAGCAGCAGCATCATCAATCCAGCATGGCAGGTAGTGGCTGTGGTGGTCAGTGCCAATGCTGCACAGAAGAGGTTAGCCATCCAATGCAGATAGAAAATGAATGATCTCATCCGTGCAGCCAGGGTAAGGCAACCATCTCATCACTCTAAACTTACACACTCAAACCCATCACACATTCCCTGACATCTCACTCACTGCCAGCTCAAGGGACATCACCAGTCACTGTCTCACACACACACCCTCACATCTCCATCTGGCCTCATCTCCTCTGGAGACTGCCTCCTCAGTCATCACCATCTTGAGGCCACTTGCACAGATCAACATGCGCCCCCACACACACTCTGGCATACCCTCTTTCCCCAGTACAGCCCTCGCCCTGCAGCCATTGAAAAGCCACCCACGTATGGCTGATCTGGTATGAAGAGACTGACCCGTGAGCCCCCCTAAAACTGATGTGGTGCTGTCTGTGGAGCCTGGCACTGATTACTGTGAGTGCTGACCGAAACCAGGTAGGTAAACAAACCATGAAGTCCCAAGAAAAGTGCAGCCCGCTAGGCGCATGTCACTTATGTGCTGTTGTGAAACACGTCAGCGTGTTTTTCCGCCAACGTGGGCGGACAATCCAGCCGAGGGGATGAGTCTGGCGGGCTGGCCTTATAATGATATGCTGAGGTGTTACAGCGGGGATCCTGACCTCCCATCTGCAGGCTGCCCGGACGATTGCAAACTGGTTTCACGCCTTCGTGAAACTGATCGGGCCATATTGTCCACTCACACCACCGAACACACCCGACACTGGCAGGCAAGGAAAGCCCCAGCCTAGGTTTTTACCTAACTCTGTCCATCTGAAGAAGAGTCATACGAACTCGAAACGTTAATTCTGTCTTTTTCTCCACAGATGCTGTCAGACCTGCTGAGTTTTTCCAGCACTTTTTGTTTTTGTTTCAGATTTCCAGCATCCGCAGTATTTTGCCTTTATCCGTCCATCTCTAGGCTGATCCTGGCTCTGGGTCATGTGCCTTCTTACATCACTGAGTGGGCAGTACAGTACTCAGTGCCACATTAACCCTCTATGTGCCAGACCCTATTACTACAAACTGCTTGGTAGTTTTTGTCAGGGGTGGTTTGCCATTGCCTCCCACTCTTAGGGATGGAGCAAGAAGACAGGTCCCAAGTGTGTCTCAGCCAGAACAGGAATCAAACCCACACTGTTGGCATTATTCTGAACCATTTGCTAGCCATCTAGCCAAATGAGCTAACAGGCCTCTTCCTCATTTAAACAAATGTTTCTAAAGTCCTGCCCAATCAGAGATCTCCATTGTCAGTGTAACTATTGTAGCAGTCTGAAACGTGGTGAGATCTGAATATTATTGCGATTGGAAAAATAAAATCTCAGAGAACTTATTCCAATGCTCTTAACATGCTGAATGATGTTGAAACTCGTTGTGGTAAAAGCAAAAAACTGCAGATGCTGGAAATCCAAAACAAAAACAAAAATACCTGGAAAAATTCAGCAGGTCTGACAGCATCTGCAGAGAGGGACACAGTTAATGTTTCAAGTCCATATGACTCTTCATCAGAACTAAGGAAAAATAGAAAAGAGGTGAAATATTAGCTGGTTTAAAGGGGGGGTGGTGTGGGATGGTAGAGCTGGATAGAGGGCCAGTGATAGGTGGAGATAACCAAAAGATGTCATACACAAAAGGACATAGAGGTGTTGAAGGTGGTGATATTATCTGAGGAATGTGATAATAAAGGTACAGATAGCCCTAGTGGGGGTGGGGTGGGGGGTGGGGGGAAGGGATCGAAATAGGCTAAAAGGCAAAGATAAAACAATGGATGGAAATACATTTAAAAATAATGGAAATAGGTGGGAAAAGAAAAATCTATATAAATTATTGGAAAAAAGGCGGACCGGAAAGGGGTGGGATGAAAGAGAGAGCTCATGATCTAAAACTGTTGAACTCAATATCCAGTCAGGAAGGCTGTAAAGTGCCTAGTCGGAAGATGAGGTGCTGTTCCTCCAGTTTGCGTTGAGCTTCACTGGATCAATGCAGCAAGCCAAGAACGGACATGTGGGCAAGACAGCAGGGTGGAGTGTTGAAATGGCAAGCGACAGGGAGGTCTGGGTCATGCTTGCGGACAGACTAAAGGTGTTCTGCAAAGCGGTCACCCAGTCTGCGTTTGGTCTCTCCAATGTAGAGGAAACCGCATTGGGAGCAGCAAATGCAGTAGACTAAATTGAGGGAAGTGCAAGTGAAATGCTGCTTCACTTGAAAGGAGTGTTTGGGCCCTTGGACAGTGAGGAGAGTGGAAGTAAAGGGGCAGTGTTGCACCTTCTGCAGTTGCATGGGAAGGTGCTGTGGGAGGGGATTGAGTTGTAGGGGGTGATGGAGGAGTGGACCAGGATGTCCCGGAGGGAACGATCCCTGTGGAATGTCGTTTGGGGGGGTGAAGGGAAGATGTGTTTGGCGCAGAAGAGGCCCTTCGGCCCATCGAGTCTGCACCAATTGTTTCAGGTTAAAGGACCTTTCTTCTGAGCAGCCTCTGAAACATTGGTTCAAGTTTTTTTCTAAACCTAACCATGACTTGACTCCTGTTCAGCCTTTGAACTCCTTTTCTTTCAAATGATTTGCAAGCAAGCTGGAGGGTGTTTGTTAAGCCTTTTCTGAGGTAAAATTTCATAGCAAAAGTATTGCAAAGTTTTTTTTTAGCTTCAGAAGGAAAGAATTGCACTTATATATTCACAGCCTCAGGACAGACCAAAGTGCCTTACAGCCGATTAAATACTTTTTGAAATGTAGTCATTGTTGTAATCTGGAAATGCAACGGCCAATTTGCAAACTGCATCCTCCCACAAACAGCAATATGACAACCAGACAATCTGATTTTTAGTAGTGTTGATTGATGGATAAATGTTTACCAGGACACACAGGTGAACTCCACTGCTTTTTGTTGAAGTAGTGGCAAGGGATCTTTTACATCTGCCTGAAAAGACAGACGGTGCCTCGATATAATGTCTCATCTGAAAGATGGCATGCCAAACAGTGCAGCACTCCCTCAGTACTGCACTGAAGTACCAGCCTAGATTTTGTGCTCAAGTCTTTTGAGTGGGGCGTAAACTCACAACCTTGTGACTTTGAGAAGCTGACTCAGGCTATGCGTGAGAGACAAAGGTGGATAATTACAGCATATCTGCTTCACTTTGCTTGTACTGAGAGATGGACCAAATATGTTTATGTAAAAAATTCTTTTTCTCTCAGTGCAAAATTCAAAGTGCATCTTTCTTCGAGAGAGATGGCATTTACAAGTTTATTTGTTGTTCCAAATGATATGGAGACAAATGGCAGGTGAATCCTTTGGAGAAAACCACAGTGAAATTCACACTTTTACATCAGAAGGAAGCCGAATCAGAGAGAGAGAGAGAGGATGACTTTATTTCTTCATAAAACATTACTTATGCAATGATTAAATGGAAAGATTCATCATTCATTTTCCAGGGACCAGTGTAAAACATTGGGATGGTATCAAATGATGTGATAAATTTGGAACCATTTGCAGAGTAGGCTTGCGATAATCCCTTTGAGTCAGTCTCAATGTGAAGAAAAATAATAAAAATGTCATGGTAGTATATCTCAAACATTTCATCTGCCAGGCCAGCATTTGGAAAAATAAAGATATTCACAAATAGAAGTAGACAGGTTTAAGAGCAGAGAATGATTTCGTTCTGCTTTCTGCTGTGAGATTTGTGTCTCTATGAAGTCTTATACCAATTCTGTTCTTATTTTAAACTATCAATCAAATTTATTTGACAAATGCAGAACGTTAAGAAATAATCATTTACAATTATACATTTACTGTAAAATTACTTTTTAAAACAATCTAAGACTTCAAGTAGAAAAATAAAGAGCTAATGTAATCCTCTGCAAGTAATTTGTAAACGGATTTCCGTTGACTGATTGCTACTCTGCAGTTTCATGCTGAGATTTTTCAGGTGCTTCCAATTTTGAACAGAATGTGCCCGATATTCCTGTTTTGCTGTTGAGCATACCTGGGGCAGCCAGCTGAAGAAAATTGCAGCAGTGAGGTTTAATGCAGGATCCCTGCCCAAGATACTTGACTCTCCCTTTGAAGAGTTGGGGGAAGACATTAATACCTGCTCTGTGACCCCTGCTCCATCCCCGGCTGTATATAAACGATGCCAGTGTTTCCTGCACAGTCCAAATGCCCTCCCCTTTTGCTCTCTCACTGCTGGCCGGTAAGAACACACCTGGAGGCTAGAGATACCGCACAGCATGAGGCCATAAGCGATCTGGAGCAATTTGGGTTAGTTGCTTTATTCTATTATTTTATCAATTTGAAAATTTTAAAGCATACTTAACTTTTAAAAATGATATTTTAAAGCTTCACTAACTTTTTCAAAACGATCAGTCTTTTAAAATTATTCTTAAAGTATTTTAACCTTTTTTTTAAAAAGAGGCTTTAAAGTTGGAACCTTTTGTTAAAAATATATTTCATTCGTAAAATTTGTAAACATACATTGCACAAGCAGCAATGCAGTTCAGCTTCTTTCCATTCAGTTTGCAGCACGTTGAGATGGCTCATTACCTGCAATTACAGCTTAAATTTACCACATACATTTCGTGTCGAAAGTAAGTTGTGTGAACCAACTGAGTCTCATCTCAGGGGCAGAACTTTGCCCTTGGCGGGGGTGCTCGGTGGGGGTGCTGGGTGCCATCGTGAAGCCGCCCGCAATCGGCATAAAACTGCGGGCGGGTCAATTAAAGCCCACCTGGTGTGAGCCGCAGCTGCGGAATGAGCGTGAAGTAGCGGGTGGGGGGAGGGTGCTCAATGTCCGCCGGGTCCAATGGCAGCCGATTCAAACCGTGGTCTCGGCAGCCCTTGGGAGTCATGATGGGCAGCGTCGCGGGCGGGCACGGCAGGTGGGTGGGCAGGCTGGTGGGGCAGTCGGCCCCGCGCTTCTCTGATGAGGTGTCTCGCCGCCCTCCTGGAGGAGGTGGCAGCCAGAGGAGAAACCCTTGTCCCCAGGGAGGGGAGGAGGAGGCCCCCCCCACCTCACCAAAAAGGCCTGGGAGGGGGTGACATCCAGTGTCAGCAGCCACAATGTGGTGAGGCACACATGGGTGCAGTGCCGGAAGCACTTTAATAATCTCCTGCGATGGGGAAGGGTGAGTGCCGTGTTGGCATGGGTCACCTAGCACAGCAGTTAGGAGCTGCCCATCCCCCCCGGGGGACCTCAGAGGTGTGAGTGTGAGTGGCAAACGTCAATGAGGCTGGAACTGGCCAAGGGGGTGAGCCCTGGCTGCTTGGACCGAGTGTCTTGTGGCTCCAGGGTCACGAATCGGCTGAGCCCTGCGAGGTGTTCCTCAGGTGGGGTCGGCCAGGCTGCAAGGACATGGAGGTACAGGGTGGACTCATCAATGCTCCTCCACCTTTCAGGAGAAAACATCCCATAACAATGCAGAAAGGTCAAGTACTGGAGGGGGGGTGGGGTGGGGGGGGGTGCCTACACTGACTAATCCTAACTAGATATGAGCAGGATGCCCAGGAGCTGGAGAGGTGCCAAGCCCCTCGGTCAAGCGGCCGCGGTGAGGTTGGGGTGCCAGAGGGAGGTAAGAGTGCAGTGCACTGAGGTCAGAATGTTGCCAATTGGAACCATTTGACTGTTATATTGCTGTGAGCCTCGAACACAGAATCCCCATTGATAATAGAAAGACGAGGACATCCTGATCCGGGTGCCAGGCATGCACAGTAACAGTGTAATGACTTCAACTAATGACATGTCGTTGTTCTTCCTTTCAGGGTCACCAGCCACCCATCGGGGAGAGGAGCCTGAAGGCCCACTGCTGACCCCAGAGGACAGCAGCCATGGAAACACACCTGTGTCACACCCTCTCTGCCAAGCAGCCACCAGCATAGATACCAGCACCTCGGTGGGTATTAGATCGCCAGCTAATATCTCGGTGGACATTGGTGAGGGCACTTCACACTCTCATGAGGTGCAGGTGGAGGCAGAGAGTGCCCAGGGCACTGGCAGTTTGAGGACTGCTGGGGGCCAGGAACATGCTCAGTCAGTAGCTGATGATGGGCCTCTGGAGTCGTCCCTGAGGCAGTAGCTGCTGGAAGTCCAGTAGGGTGTGTGGGAGGATTGGGTGAAGATACATGAGGGAATGTGTGCCATGGTCTCTGTGATGGAGGAGTCCATGTGGAGCATGAGCAATGCAGTGACCCTCATGGCTGAGCGCACTGCCTCCTCCGTGAAGAGATTGGTGACTTTCATGGAGAGGCTCCTCCAGGAGCTGAATCAGGTCTTCCTGGGGATGTGATTGGGCCTGCAAGCCCTCACACCGGCTATGACCTCAGGTGGATTGGGCACCCAGTATTCCAGCTAGGTGCCACTCCATCAATGGTGAGCAGGGAGGTCCGGAGTGACCTCACGTTGGCGCACGAGCTGCTTGTCGTCTCTGTGGTCTCCTCTCAGGGCGCTCCGGATGGGGGCAGCAGCTCCTCCTACACTCCACCAGTGACCGTGGCATCTGATGAGTCTGCGGCAACTGGGGAGATGCCAGCGGTTGCACTGGACGCTCCCTCCCAGCCGGGGCCAGCACAAGCTCCACGGGCCAGAGAATGCCCGCCAAAGTCATCAAGGCCAACAGGACAGCAGGGTGAGAAGGCTGTCTCCAATGCTGGTGCCAGCGAGGGGGGAGCACCTAGACATAGCACCCACAAACAAAAATGTAAATCACCTTAAGCACAACACGAGCTTATCACGGGTGATATTTGTTTCCCCCGTTTTTCCGTTCAGTGTTTATTGGTGCGATGGAGACACCTGTCAATGTTAATTTGTAGCATGTTTGCCAGGCACCAGTTAATTAAATGTGTTTCTGTACAACTGGCCTCTGGATGCTTCATTTGTTCTGCAGGTGCAGGGTGAGCCATGAGGTTATGATGGCTGTGTTTCTCCTTACACAATGTGCCATTTCAATAAAGTTTATGTCATTGACCAAGGAAATGGTCCTGTCAGGGATCGAGTATGGAGCCTGCAGCCCTGGCAAGTGCTGGTGGTTCTTATTTGGTCGGCTAGCTGAAGGTGCGTTGGATCAAAGCCTCCCGGGTGTCCCTGCCTACCTCAGGTTACTCAGGTCAGCATTCAGCGTATGCCCTCAGCGTTCTCCTTATCATGCTCATCCTCTGACTCACTACTGGACTCATTATCTGTTGCCTGTGCAGCTGTGTCAAGATCTTCTTCCTCCACTGGGTCCCCCCTTGCCAGTGCCAGATTGTGCAGAGCACATTGTGCAACCACCAGCAGTGACACCCGCTCTGGGGGGTATTGCAGTCTGCCCCCTGAACAGTCCAGGTATCGGAAGCGCATCTTGAGAAGACCTGTGGTGCTCTCTACCACTGCCCTTGTGGGGGCACGGCTCCTATTGTAACACTGCTCGGCTTCTGTTCTTGGGTAGCGGAGAGGTGTGTCACATGTGTGCAGTCGATGGCACCCTGCACAGGGGGAGCCCAGCAATCACTGCAAAGCCTCTGGCTCGCTCTGCCTGGCTGGCCTTGTCCATACGGTAGTAAATGAACATCAAGGCACGTCTGAACAGAGCTTCTGTCACCAGCTTGAGACAAGTGTGGACAGCTGATTGGGAAACTTCGCAAAGATCACCCACTGACCACTGAAAAGAGCCAGAAGTTGAGGGCCCCTGTGACCTTCAGCGCACTAATATGGGGTGTCCACCCACACAGTCGGAGCTGATCTCAGGGTCGATCCTCTGACAAATGGAGGTCACAGTCTCCCTTGAGAGACGGATCCTCCTTCGGCATTGCACCTCAGACATATTGAGGTAGCTGCATCGCCGCCTGTAAACCCTGGCAGTGGCGTCTTCTGCGGCCTCTTCCACCTTGGACTTCCTGTTGGCCCTGCGCCCCTTGTGCCTGCTCCTGTCCTCCCACAGGTCACTCCCCTGGAGGCTGAATAGGGACACCAGGCCTCCTCCTCCCCTCTGGCCCCCTCTTCCTCCTCAGGGGAGGTGCCTCCAGAATCCCTATTCCCAGGGTAAGGGAAGGCTTCTGATGCCAGGAAGGCCCCAAGTGGGATGAGTCCTCCTGGGGCCTGGAAAACAACACCGAGTCCTGAACTGAAACCTGTTATTTCTGTAAAAGCAGCTCTGAAGCAAAATGAATGTGTCCTGTTCACACAAACAAGCAGCAGCAAGTTATATCCTAAACTACAAACTACTCACATTTACAACCTGATGGACCCCTCTTATCCCACCTGTGGATGAGATTTGTGAATTTGTGGTCTGCCCGCCAGCCTGTTTAGCACATGCGATGGCCTGAAAATCACACAGGCTATGTAAAGACTGAGACAATTGGCGTCTCATGGGCCTTAACTGGCCACTTAATTAATGGCGGGTGCACCTCCATCTTCATCGTGCAACCGGCTAGCGAAATATCGCGAGAACTGACGTCAACGCGCTTTATTTCACGCTCGCGTGTGTTGGGCATGCGCCCACCCACCAAGCTAAAAATTCTGGCCTAGGCCCCCCTGATAATGGTGAAGTGAAGAATCAGGATGCCCAGTATCAGCGGTGTCCAAATTAAATGGACAGGTCACGTCTGCCCACACATATAACCATCCCTCCCTATCTGCAGATCCATGCAGGATGACTTCATTGGGACCCTTCAGCTTTCTTCACTCTTCATCAGACCTGGCTGGAGTGCAAGTTAAGCCTAGTGCCTTTATATTTACTTTACCCTTACAGGCCCTTCCCATCCCAAACTCTCCTCTGAGTCCTCCCTGAGGCAATGGTATCTGGCCCTTCCCTTCCTGACCTCTTCTTAGTCCCTCGATGATAGTGTGGCCCTGGCTTCCGCTGTGTATGAGAGAGAGAGTGCGTGTGAGAGAGAGAGAGGGAGAGTGTGTGTGTGAGAGAGAGTGTGTGTGTGTGTGAGAGAGAGAGAGTGTGTTTGAGAGAGAGAGAGAGAGTGTGTGTGTGAGAGAGAGAGAATGAGTGTGTATGTGAGAGTGAGGGAGAGTGTGTGTGAGAGTGTGTGTGAGAGAGAGAGTGTGTGAGAGAGAGAGAGTGTGTGAGAGAGAGAGTGCGCGTGTGTATGAGAGAGAGTGAGCGTGTGTGTGAGAGAGTGTGTGTGTGAGAGAGAGAGAGAGAGTGTGTGTGTGAGAGAGAGAGAGTGTGTGTGTGAGAGAGAGAGAGTGTGTGCGTGTGTGAGAGAGAGACAGTGTGTGTATGTGTGAGAGGGATAGAGAGAGTGTGTGTGAGAGAGAGAGAGTGTGTGTGAGAGAGAGAGTGTGTGTATATGTGAGAGGGATAGAGAGAGTGTGTGTGTGAGAGAGAGAGAGAGTGTGTGTGTGAGAGAGAGAGAGTGTGTGTGAGAGAGATAGAGTGTGTTTATGTGTGAGAGGGATAGAGAGAGTGTGTGTGAGAGAGAGAGTGAGGGAGAGTGTGTGTGAAAGAGAGAGAGTGTGTGTATATGTGAGAGGGATAGAGAGAGTGTGTGTGTGAGAGAGAGTGTGTGTGAGAGAGAGTGAGGGAGAGTGTGTGTGAGAGAGAGAGAGAGGGAGAGTGTATGTGAAAGTGTGTGTGAGAGTGTGTGTGAGAGAGAGAGTGTGTGTGAGAGAGAGTGAGTGTGTGTGTGTGTGAGAGAGAGTGAGTGTGTGTGTGTGTGAGAGAGAGTGTGTGTGAGAGAGAGAGAGTGTGTGTGTGTGTGAGAGAGAAAAAGAGTGTGTGTGAGAGAGAGAGAGAGAGTGCGTGAGAGTGTGTGTGAGAGAGTGTGTGAGAGAGAGAGAGTGTGTGTGTGAGAGAGAGAGAGTATGCGAGAGAGAGAGAGAGAGGGAGAGTGTGTGTGAGAGTGTGTGTGAGAGAAAGAGTGTGTGAGAGAGAGAGAGTGTGTGTGTGAGAGAGAGAGAGTGTGCGAGAGAGAGAGAGAGAGAGAGTGTGTGTGAGAGTGTACGTGAGAGAGAGAGTGTGTGAGAGGGATAGAGAGAGTGTGTGTGAGAGAGAGAGTGAGGGAGAGTGTGTGAGAGAGAGAGAGTGTGTGAGAGAGAGAGGGAGAGTGTGTGTGAGAGTGTGTGCATTGGAGGTGGCTCAGAGGTTTATTAGATTGATACCTGGAATGAGTGGGCTGTCATATCAGGAAAGTTTAGACAGGCTGGGCTTGTTTCCACTGGAGTTTAGGAAGTGAGGAGTGATTTGATTGAAGTATATAAGATCCTGAACGGTATTGACAAGGTGGATGTGGAAAAGACATTCCCTCTTGTGGGTGGATCCAGAACTAGGGGGCACTGTTTTAAAATTAGGGATCGCCCTTTTAGGCCAGAGATGAGGAGAAATTCTTTGGACAGAAGTTTACGACAGTGGGATTTTGCGTTCCCACTGTCGTCAATGGGGTTTAGAATGTCTCGCCACATTTTACACCTCTGTACCCGCCGAAACGGGGCCATAAAATTCTGCCCTTTCTCTCAGAGGGTTGTGTGACTTTGGAACTCTCTGCCTCAGAAGGTGGTAGAGGCGGGGTCACTGAACATTTTTAAGGTGGAAGTAGATAGATTCTTGTTAGGCAAGGGAATCAAAGGTTCCTGGGGTAGACAGGAATGTGGAACTCGAAACACAAACAGATCAGCCATGATCTTATTTAATGACGGAGCAGGCTTGAGGGGCTGAATGGCCTACTTCTGGTCCTATTTCGTATGTTTGCATTTCAGGAAATTGCCCCTTTGTCATAAAACAGTCCCAGATCTAGCAGCTGTCAGACAGTTGTGGCTGCATCAGTCCTGCCTTCACAATCTCCCTTTGGCAATGTGTGGCTCTCCACAGCTTCCATTTGTACTTCACCCTGCTTCTCCTACGCTCAGGTGTTCCTCCCTACCTTGCCTCATGTCATTCTGCACATATCCTGTCAGTGACAGAATGATTTCAGTGAAAAGTTCCCACTGTTTTACACCAGCTTGAGTTATCTCGGCATCTGTTGTGTGCCCTTCCAATTCCAGCTCCTTACTTCTTCAGCAGCAGGTGATGGCTGCCTGATGGATAGCAACAGGAAGATTGGAGCCTCTGAGGGGTTATCTCCTTACCTTTGAGTGTGGGCCATTTCACCTTTCAAAAAGACGGAGTGAAAGCTGTTTGCTTATCATCATATGGAATGCAACCCAGCTCTCAGTAACCTGTCCTCAATGAGGTGTCAGCCATGTTTGCTGGGTAGGACTCTCACTTCCAATTAGAAGGTTGTTGGTTCAAGTACTCAGTCCAGACAAAGTCCAGGCTGGTACTCCAGTCTATTACTGAGTGACCAAAGTCTTTTGGATGAAGCATTAAACTGTGGCCCTGTCTGCTCCCTCAGGTGGATGTAAAAGATCTTGTGGTGGTGTTTTGAAGAAGGGCAGGGGAGTTCTCCCCAGAGTCCAGGCTGATATTTATCCCTCAACCAACATCACCAAAAGCAGGTGGTCTGGTCATTGTAACATTGCTGTTTGTGGGAGCTTGCCATGTGTAAGTTGGCTGCTGTGTTTCCTTTTTTAAAAATTCTTTCACGGGATGTTAGCATCATTGGCAAGGGCTGCATTTATTGCTCATCCCTAAATGCCCTTGAGAAGGTGGTGGTGAGCTGCCTTCTTGAACTGCTGCAGTCTATGTGGTGTGGGTACACCCACAGTACTGTTAGGGAGGGAGTTCCAGGATTTTGATCCAGCGACAGTGAAGGAACGGTGATATATTTCCAAGTCAGGGTGGTGAGTGACTTGGAGGGGAACTAGCAGGTGGTGGTGTTCCCATCTATCTGCTGCCTTTGTCCTTCTAGATGGTAACGGTTGTGAGTTTGGAAAGTGCTGTCAAAGGAGGCTTGGCAAGTCACTGCAGTGCATCTTAAAATTAGCACACATAGCTGCCCCTGTGTGTTGGTGCTGGAAAGGGTCAATGTTTGAGGTGATGGATAAGGCTGCTCTCTCCTGGATGGTGTCAAGCTTCTTCAGTGTTGTAGGAGCTGCACTCATCCAGGCAAGTGGGGAATATTCCATCACACTCCTGACTTGGACTGTATAGATGGTGGACAGGCTTTGGGGAGTCAGGAGGTGAATTACTCACCACAGCATTCCTAGCCTCTGACCTGCTCTTGTAGCCACAGCATTTATATGGCTGGTATAGGTCATTTTCTGGTCAATGATAACTCCCAGGATGTTGTTAGTGGGGGATTCAGCAATGGTAAAGCCATTGAATGTCAAGGGAAATGATTAGATTCTCTCTTGTTGGAGATTGTGATTGCTTGGCACTTGTGGGATATGAATGTTACTTGACACTTGCCAATCACCAATAAACATCCCCACTTCTGACCTTATGTTGGAAGGAAGGTCATTGATGAAGCAGCTGAAGATGGTTGGGCCGAGGACACTACCCTGAGGAACTCCTGCAGTGATGTCCTGGAACTGAGTGATTGACCTCCAACAACAACAACCATTTTTCTTTGTGCTAAATATGACTCCAACCAGTGGAGAGTTTTCTCCCTGATTCCCATCAACTTCAATTTTGCCAGGGCCATTTGATGTCTCACTTGGTTTGAAGCTGCCTAGGTGTCAAGGGAAGTCACTCATCTCACTTGGTCAACATTACAACAGTGACTACACTTCAAAAGAACCTTATTGGATGTAAAGTGATTTTGGATGACCTGAGTTGCTATATAGATACAAGTCTTTCCTTTTGAAAGTGATAACAGGTATAGAAAGAAAGTGGGAAAATGATGCCCTCCCTCACTGTCACTCTGAGGCCCCAGATGAAAATCAATGGCAAAAAACCACATAAGACAATTATTAGACAGAGCTAAAGTGGAGAGGGAAATAAGAAGGGCTATTCCGTTTTTCTCTACAATCGCCCAGTTTCTTTACTGGCATATTGTTCCTTCTTCATTTTTATACCTAGAAGTGTAGGGGATAAGTAACTGGGTGGATTTCATGGTGGGATGGATTAGCACCCCCCCCCCCCACCCAACTGAAATGTCTGTTAGTACTGCACCAAACAAAGAAAGAGCTGCCCAGCAGTGATAACACACTGGAGGCAGCCTTAATTGGTTCAGATTAGGACATCCGCCACCATCTGGGAGGAAGTCCCGCCCTAGAGAGCTGCTGGCCCATCTGCTTGGCCAGTATCTCTGTAGCCCAAGCAGTGCCAGAAGTGCTGGGACAGCAAGCAGTCATAAGAACTTCAGGATATAAGAAATAGGAGCAGGAGTAGACCATTCGGCCCCTCGAGCCTGCCCCGCCATTCAATAAGATCATGGCTGATCTTCTTGTGTTTCGAATTCCACATTCCCATCTAACCCCGATAACCTTTGATTCCCTTGCCTAACAAGAATCTGTCTACCTCTGCCTTAAAAATATTCAATGACCCTGCCTCCAATACCTTCTGAGGCAGAGAATTCCAAAGTCACACAACCCTCTGAGAGAAGGAATTTCTCTTCATTTCTGTCCTAAAAGAGTGACCCCTAATTTTAAAACAATGCCCCCTAGCTCTGAACTCACCCACAAGAGGAAACATCCTTTCAATGTCCACCTTGTCAAGGCCGTTCGGGATCTTGTATACTTCAGTCAAATCACCCCTCACTCTTCTAAACTCCAGTGGAAACAAGCCCAGTCTGTACAACCTTTCCTCATAAGAAAATCCACTCATTCTAGATATCAATCTAGTAAACCTACTTTAAACTGCCTCCAATGCATTTACATCCTTCCTTAAATAAGGTGCGGTCTCACCAATGCCCTGTATAACATCCTTACTTTTATGCTCAATTCCTCTTGTAATAAAGGATAGCATTCCATTAGCCTTCTTAACTACTTGCTGTACCTGTAAACTAATTTTTTGTGACTCATGTACTATTACACCTAGATTCCTCTGCACCTCAGAATTATGTAGCCATTCTCTATTTAAGTAATACTCTGCTTTTTTGTTCTTCCTGCCAAAGTGAACTGCTTCACATTTTCCCACATTAGACTCCATTTGCCAGATCTTTATCCACTCACTCAACATTTCTATATCCATCTGCAACCTTCTCATATCCTCTTCACAACATACTTTCCTTCTTTGCGTCATCTGCAAATTTAGCTGCCATGTCTTCACTCCCCTCATGTAAGTCATTGATGTAAATCGTTAAAAGTTGAGGCTCCAGAACAGACCCCTGTGGGACTCCACTCGTCACATCCTGCCAATCGGAAAAAGACCCATTCTCTGCTTTCTGTCAGCCAGCCAATCTTCTATCTATGCTAATATGTTACTCACTACACTGTGCGCTTTTATTTTCTGTAATAATCTTTGATGTGGCACCTTATCAAATGCCTTCTGCAAATCCAAGCACAGTCCATCTACAGGCTCCCCTTTATCCACAGCACATGTTACTCCTTCAAAAACTCCAATAAATTGGTTAAACATGATTTTCCTTTCACAAAACCATGCTGACTCTTCCCTACTGCCTTGAGCTCTTCTAAGTGCCCAGCTTTAACCTCCTTAACGATTGGTTCTAATAACTTCCCCATGACAGACGTCAAGCTAACCGGCCTAAAGTTTCCTGTTTCCTGCCTCCCTCCCTTCTTGAATAGAGGGGTTATATTTGCTCCTTTCCAGTCTGATGGAAGGAGGAAAGATGGATGAATCACAAACTTCAGGTAACCCCAGATGAGGGATGGGGAGGTGGAAGGGGGGCTGGGGTTTTGGGTTTTAGAGGTTGGGGGGAGGGATAAAAAGGGGTGGGTGCAATCTTGGGAGGTTGCCCCAGTGGGCACAGTGGGCCCCCCCAAAAGGAGTTAACCCCTTGCATGCCTGACCACAGCCTGTGCAGTGAAAGCTTCCAGGCTGCTAGCCTTGCCCCTGCTTTCCCCAGTCAGGCTAAAAATTGGGGCAGAGGTGGAATGAGGCACTTAGGGCAGGTAGGCTGCCTGGTGCCTTGCCTGCCCACTGTAATATGGGATACAGGGAGGGGGTGGGCAGGAAGGTGACAGGCAGGCCACCTGTTTTATTTTATGAGCCCCCACCTTAAAATATGCCAGTGGGGGCTGTAAAATTCACCCCCAATAAATCACTTAATGGGAAAAAAATACTGGCTGGAGTTTTTACATATTATCCAATCGGAACATTAATGTTGTTACTGGTTGGAAATTTTACATGTTATCTTATCAGAGTATTAGCGTTGTTACTAGTTGGATTTGTACGTCTGGTTTGGTCAGAAAATTATGATCTCCTTCTATTCTGTCTCTCAAATTCTACTCTTCTATGTATACGTTTTTGATCGCCCTTCTCTCTATCTTTTGTGTATTTTCAGAATGTGTTTGATCTACTGAGTAGATTAACCCAAATAATATATAGGTTTAGATGCCAAAAAGAAATGAACTTGTTTTCTTATTATTGACAGGAACTATATGTCCTTTATGTACTTACCAGTAGGATGCCCATCAGGTTAGATTCAATGCAGCTTAGATGTCAGCACTGAATGACAAAGAACTGCTGAAAATTGCTGCAATATTGAAGAGAGAATTGCTGTCAATGTCTTGCTCTGAACCTATCAAATCTGAGATTATTGTCATGTGATCTTTACATGTCATATGCTGCTATACCAGTAGATGGCATTCTTTCACCATTTAGTCTTAATTCTGGTTGCAATGTGAAAGATTTCGTTTCCTGTTGTAATCATTCATACCTTTATACATTGTCTGAAACTGACAACACATTCTGCTTGTTTACCTTTGACCTGAAGAATTTCAGTGGCCACCTCTGAATCATGTCTTAGCCTGTATCACACAGAATAAACAAAAGATTAATACTGCCTTCTGTACCATCAAGTTACTTTTCACTATTTTTCACCAGACGTTCATAGCTTTCTGTTGAATCATGTCTGGTTTCTACACTTCTCCTTTGCTTTTGGCCTCTTTAATTATCCAATGATGCTCAAGCCATTAACCTATTGCTCAGTATCTTACAGAATGGATTAGTTACTAAGTACTAAAATGATTCAACTTGCATGCCTAGGACATTTGGGTTGATGTTAAATCTTTACTTAGTAATTCAATCAACTTAGGCATTTGGTTAAGAAGAAAAGCGAGCTATCACATGAAGACAGGCACTAACATTTGCTGTTTCAATACAAGGTTATATGACTAACCAGAGATTCACATGTCAAAGCCCTTCATCTCTATACTAAATTTCAATTTATTTGAACAAAACAGAATGAGCATGAAGAAGCAATCAACCAATCACTGAAAAGACTAACTCAATTCAATCGAAATCTGCTGGATCCTTTCCCGGTGATTAGGTTTGAACTCGAAGACCTGAAAAAAACCTGGACTGTGTTTGTCAGTTACTTCAGGTCTCCAAGGTGGTCTGTGCATGTCAGGGTATACTTGTCAAAATGCTTTTAAATATATCCTCTCATCCACCTCTGTTCTTAAAAAAGAGATCTTATTTTTCAAATCTTTCTTTATATTTGTATCTCCTCATAAAAATCAACATCTGAGGAAATCGCATCAACCACGACAGCTTTGTACCAGAACTCCCAATCACAGTTCCAGTACTCTATCCCAAAAGGATAGCTGCACCTGGAATTTATCCCACAGGAGCCTTAGCAATTTTCAAGGCATTCGCCCATTACATTTTCTGCATATGCCCAGTTGTCCCAATTTAGCCATTTTCTAAATACACAACCTGACAGATAACAACAGGTTGAAACATTGGTGTGATAAAGTGGAGCACCAGATATTCTTAAGAGAATGCATGTAGACTAACCATTTGACAGTACTGACCAATCACTGTACAGCGTGAGCTACTAGTTAACTGTAAGTCTAGAGCTGGAGGTGGTTGTGGGAGCTCGCAAGGATTTAGTGCTCTGCCCTCTGTTGCAATAAACAATCACACTTTGCTCTTATGCCAGCCTGTCTCCATTATTGACAATGATCATCAACTAACAAGTATACATGAAGGCGTACAATTCGTGTTTACTTGACAAGAGAGCTCATAGACTCAAGACATAAAAATTGGGCTTTAGACTGTTGAGATCCAGGTGGTAATTTTCACCATCACTAATTTTCTAAAATTCTTTCCTGTGACGTGAGCATCATTGGCAAGTCCAGTATTTGTTGCTGATCCTTACTTGCCCTTGAGATTGGTTGTGAGACACCTTTGTGGCATACAGTGTTGTTAGGAAGGGAGTTCTGAGGGTTGTGACCCAGCAACAGTGCAGGAATGACAGGATGATGTGTGGCTTGGAGGGGAACTTACCAGTTGTGGCATTCCCATGCATTTCATGTCTATGTCCAAATGCAGCAAGACCTGGATAACATCCAGGCTTCGGTTGACAAGTGACAAGTAACATTCATGCTACACAAGTGCCAGGCAATGACCATCTCCAACAAGAGAGAATTTAACTATCTCACCTTGACATTCAATGGCATCACAATCACTGAATCCCCCACTATCAACATCCTGGGGGTTACCATTGACCAGAAACTGAAATGGACTAGCCATATAAATACTGTGGCTATAAGAGCAGGTCAGAGGCTAGGAATTGTGCGATGATTAACTCACTTCCTGACCCCCCCAAATCCTGTCCACCATCTACAAAGCACAAATCAGGAGTGTGATGGAATACTCCCCACTTGCCTGGATGAGTGCAGCTCCAACAACACTCAAGAAGCTGGACACCATCCAGGACAAAGCAGCCCACTTGATTGGCACCACATCCACAAACATTCACTTCCTCCACCACCGACGCACATTGGCAGCTGTGTGCACCATCTACAAGATGCATTGCAGGAATTCACCAAGGCTCCTTAGAGAGCACCTTCCAGACCCACGACCACTACCATCTAGAAGCACAAGGATAGCAGATAGATGGGAACACCACCACCTGGAAGTTCCCCTCACCATCCTGACTTGGAAATATATCGCTGTTTCTTCACTGTCACTGGGTCAAAATCCTGGAACTCCCTTCCTAACAGCACTATGGGTGTGCCTACACCACAGGGACTGCAGCGGTTCAAGAAGGCAGCTCACCACCACCTTCTCAAGGGCAACTAGGGATGAGCAATAAATGCTGGCCCAGCCAGTGAAGCCCACATCCTGTGAATGAGTAGAAAAAAAATTTGCTGCCCTTGTCCTTCTGGGTGGTAGAGGTCAGGGAATTGGAAGGTGCTTTCAAAGCAGGCTTGGCGAGTTGCTGCAGTGCACCTTGTAGCTGGTGCACACGGCTGCCACTCTATATCGATGGGAGAAAGAAAGTTTAAGATGATGGATGGGTTACCGATGATGCTTTGTCCCGGAAGCTGTCGAGCTTCTAGAGTGTTGTTGGAGCTGCACTTATCCAGGCAAGTGGGGAGCATGCCTGGCTTGTGCCTTGTAGATGTTGGACAGCAAGGCCTGGGGGAGGGGGATGCAGGCAGTGCCAAACACCGGGGCCTGAAGCTGTTGCTCTGAATGGAGCTTCTTGTCTCCTAGCCTGAGGCAGAACTTCAGACCTGAAAGACCGACTTCAAAGAAACCCGGAATCTTCTGGCTAAGTTCTGATTTCTTTTTAGGCCGATGTATCTGGTTAATTTCACTGTTGCTTCCAATCTAGGGGAGGCTCTCGTGGCTGGAATTTTCTTCTTAAAAATCCTGTCAGAAAACCGTAAAGCTGCTTGAAGGTCACCAGCAGCACAGCAACTGAGAGTGTTCCTGCTTGAAAAACAGCAAGTCAAATTTCTATTATAGAGCCATTTGGATGCCAAGGGTGGGAACGAGGTGGGCATCAGGGAGACAGTCAAGAAAGTTGGGGAATGTTGGAGGGGTGGGGGTGTTGGGGGTAGGTTCTGAGCTGTTGGATGGGTGGTAGGCAGGCTGGTGGGGTGTTAGAGGTGTGTTGGAGAGGTGGAAGTGGTTTGCGGGGGGAATGGGTGATTTTTATATTTATTCATGGGATGTGGTCCTCGCTGACTAGACCAGCATTTATTGCCCATCCCTAATTGCTCTTGAGAGGCTAGTGGTGAGCTGCCTTCATGAATCGCTGCAGTCCATGTGGTAGGGGTGGGAAGAGGTTGGGGGATGTTGGAGAGGTGGGGGTATGTTGGGAATGTTTGATGGGTGGAAGAGGGGTTGAGCGGTGTTGAAGAGGTGGGGGGTAGGTTGGGGGTGTTGGGGAAGTGGAAGAGCTTGGAGGATGTTGAACGGGTAGGAGAGGTTGGAGCTTGTTGGTGGGGGGGGGGGGGTTGGTTGGAAGCCGTTGGAGGGGTGGGGGAGGTTTTGGAACTGTTGGAAGCATGGGATGAAGTTGGGTTGTTGGAGGGTTAGAGTGGCAGGGGTGGCATGGGAGAGGTTAGAGGGTAGGGGGCAGGTGTGGCGTGGGGTGTGTGTGTGGTGGGGTGGGGGGGGGGTTCACACTTTTTTTGCTGTTGAAGTTTCTGAGTGATTAATTACATATTTCCATTTTAGGCTATAAATTCACAATTTGTATGATGTTTTCTGGGCAAAGGGGAAATAATCCAATTCTTGAGTTAAGGCCATAATAAATTTGTATACCTTGTATTGTTCTTCTCTGAAAGATTCAGATCAGCAACTTAGTCTACTGTACATTTTTCCTTAGCTGCTGGTAGATGTCTAATTGACAAATCCTGGGGATAGTAGCATTAGTGTAAAAGGATCAGATGCCATTTATGGTATATTGTGGGTTGGTGACAAAGAAGTCAGAATGGTAAGGTTGTATTAGCTACAGAGTTGAATTGTTTTATAAATGTAGTGATTTCTTTGTCACCACTTTCCTAACATCAGTTGATTGCTCTGTGATTTATTAACCTGAGAGAATCAGCATTGGGCCTCCAATTTCACCATTGCTACAATCATTCTGCCTACAGCATGCAGATGTAATGAAGGAAAGACAAAACCTACATTTATGCAGCACCTTGCACAATGTCTCAAATTGCTTTATAGCCAATTAAATACTTTTGAGTTGTAGTCACTGGTATAATGTAGGCAGTGTTATCGAATAGCAGAGCAGGTTTGAGGGGCTAAATGATTTACCCTTGCTCCTAATACATATGTTCGTATGTCATTCTGGGTGGATGAGATGAGCTGGATTAGAGATGGCCTTCATCATCCATAATTATCTTGTAAACAGAGGGTGGAATCATGGCTGGAGTATTTTGTTGCTAATGAAAGTTTACTGTGAATGGGATTTGTGGGGTAAGATTGCCAGGACAGGAGTGTGTAATAGGCTCATAGTGAATCAGTAACCTGTTTTACACTCCATATGATTCTCATGAGTCTTTTCCATTGACTTCAATCTTGTCCCTTTGAATACTTATCTATTCTATATCGCTGCTTTTATGAAATTTTTGAGATATTAAAATATTATGATAATGTTGTGTTGCAAAATAGATATTGAAAATATATTGTAGTAAAAAGCATCAATCAGCAGAGTCTTCAGATTTGCTGACCAAGAAAACACAGATTCAATTATGACCCATTCAGTCTTTATACCCTGGCCTCGTAAAAGTTGTATCACACAGACACCTGAGGAATCCAAAGCTTCTCACTGACAGTGAAGACCAATGTTGTTCAATCATTCCACTTTGTTGCTCAGGGATCATATGATCTTTCTACCCTATGGGATTGCTGATAAAATAGAATTCAATTACACCCCTTCTTTGAAATAATTATATTGAATGATATAGTGCACCCAGACAGAAGGAAGTTTTCTAATTCTTCTACAGAATGGAAAATACCCTGTGCAGTTTATCTGGGATGCAAGTATTGAATCTTTCCACCAAATATGAATTTACTGTCATCCTGTTCATATGGTGTAATTATGCAAAACATGTTAATGAGGGCTGAGGTAGTCACCGAAATCAGTGTTATTGTCTACACAGTGTTATAAATAACTAATGGGATATT
This sequence comes from Carcharodon carcharias, assembly GCF_017639515.1. Taxonomy (NCBI): domain Eukaryota; kingdom Metazoa; phylum Chordata; class Chondrichthyes; order Lamniformes; family Lamnidae; genus Carcharodon; species Carcharodon carcharias. The sequence continues at coordinate 95,146,388 of NC_054484.1, read as the reverse complement.
TTCTTCTCAGATTAACAATATGGCAAGATGTTGTTAAAGTAAAATTTGCACTGTCTGTTTTGTTTAATAATCATGGGGGGTCACTTATAGGGCACACTCAAACTAACACTGCATTATATCATTTCTATACTCTTAATATCAATGATCATGTTGCATATATACCAGATGATATTTGTAACCAAATGCCAACAATGGGCCTCATCATTTTACTAGCACCTTTCTGTGATTGGTGAATTGATTGGTGACTCTTGACAGGGGGAAAAATATCATACATGTTTGAGGGGGAGGGTTAAGTTGGGAGGGTGTGGCTGCTGTGGAGAATAGGGGAGGCAGTGGTGTAGTGGTATTGTCACTGGACTAGTAATCCAGATACCCAGTGTAATGCTCTGGGCACCCTGTTTCAAATCCCACCAAGGAAGAATACAATCAATAAAAATTTGGAATTAAAAGCCTAAGATAACCATGAAACCACTGTTGATTGTTGTAAAAACCCATCTGGTTCACTAATGTCCTTTACGGAAGGAAGTCTGCTGTCTTCACCTGGTCTGGCCTACATGTGACTGCAGCCTCACAGCAATGTGGTTGACTCTGAAATGCTCTCCAAAATGGCCTGGCAATCTACTCAGTTATATCAAACTGCTGGAAAGTCATTAAGGCCCTAACAGCACTGTGGGTGTACCTACACCACAGGGACTGCAGCAGTTCAAGAAGGCAGCTCACCACCATCTTCTCAAGGGCAATTATGGATGGGCAATAAATGCTGGCCTAGCCAGCAATGCCCACATCTCATGAATGAATTAAAAATGTGGCCCAGAAAGAGGAGAAGCACCAGGGTTCATGATTCCTCTCCCTGGCCCTGGTGGACAGGCTTTGAGGAGGCAGGGGATGTGTTACTCACTGCAGAGTTTCCAGCCTTTGGCCTGTTCTTGTGAATGCAGTATTTATGTGGCTTGTCAAGTTAACTTTATGGTTAATGGTAACCCCTGGGATGTTGATAATGGAGGATTCAGTGATGGTAATGCCATTGAATGTTGAGGGGAGATAGTTAGATTCTCTCCTGTTGGAGATGGTCATTGCCTGGCACTTGTGTGATGCAAATTTTATTTGCCACTTGCCAGTTATCAGCCCAAGCCTGAATGTTGTCCAGGACCTGATGCATATGGGCATGGGCTTGTTACAACCAGGTGAGGAGAAATGAGCTGGCTTTTCTTTTTTCCAACCACTCGGTTGGTTGCAACAATGATTTGTTTAACATTCTTTCCCCTGTGGATACCTTGCCCAGTCTGAATGCATTTATTTTTTAATAAGGAGCCAATCAAGCCAGATTTTCTTGAATCATTGAAATAAAAGTTTATTCATTACTAAAACCCAAGAGAAAATAATAAAAGATGCAGTGCGCATTCACACAGAAAGTTAAGAGTCCAAATAAAGGGTAAAAAGAATATATAAATAAGTCCTTGGCTTGTCCATGAGGTGTAGATGGTAGTAACTTGCATCAGTTATTAAGAGGTTTCAGTCATAGTCTGGAGCTGACTTTGGCTATTTCACAGTCTGGTGGAGACACTTGTTGTCTTGTTCCCAGGGAGAGATGACCTGCTTGTCTCTCCAGGCATGACTGAGGATGCTGCCCTGTTTCTTCCTGCTTTCTGTCTGTCTCTGCTAAAACACACTTTCCTCCAGCAAGAGAGAGAGAGAGATCACCTGGCCGTCTCTGTTAAAACACACTTGCTTCCTGCTAGAGAGATATCCTGCTTTTCTCTAGCAGTATTCTTTGAAGACTTGGGTTTCTTCTTGCTTCTCTCCGTTTGTCTTCCAGACTCTTGCTTTCAGCATGAGAGAGAGATGGAGAGACACAGAGAGAGGTGTCCTTCTTGTATCTTTGTCCTTGTTCTTCTGCTCTCCTTTTCAGAGCCAGTTTTAAACATTCCTCTGTGTATTCCTGGGAAGGAATTCAATGGGCATGTCTTGCATCCAAAGTCCATTTTGCTTTAATCTCAGAAACCTTTTGACACATTCTCAGATATAAATAAATGGGAGATAGTTTTTTGATGTCTGATGGGATGTAGGTGGTAGGGGGGCAGATCCCATTGTCTTCACACAAATACAGTGATTTAAAAGTCCAGCCTTTTGCATTTTACATTCCTTCCTTTTAAGTGTCTCTGTTTGAAGTGGGCCTTGACACCCCTTCAGGTATGAAATTCCATGTCCTCTCAGGACAAACCTGATGTATAAATCCACAGAGGAATCTTTTAGAAGGGTTCCTTTACGGAATCTTTTGATCAGTGTCTTTTCTTGTATTCTTTTTTAAAAAAAAGGTCTTTAAATGGTTCAATATGTCCATATTTAGTTGTTAGGTGTCACCCTCATTCCGACATTGTGTTGGCTGCTGTGACAGACTGCTTCTGAGGAGTCACGAATGGTGCTGAATATTGTGCAATCATATTGAATATTGTGAACATCCCCGCTTCTGATCTTATGATAAGCGGAGGGTCATTAATGAAGCAGCTGAAGATGGTTGGGCCTAGGACACCACCCTGAGAAAGTCCTGCAGTGATGTCCTGGGACTGAGGTCATTGACCTTGAACAAACATAACCAACTTGCTTTGTGCCAAGTATGGAGAGTTTTCCCCTGATTCCCATTGATTTCAGTTTTGTTAGGGCTCCTTGGTGCCACACTTGCTCAAATGTGGCATTGATGCCAAGGGCACTTACCCTTACTCACACCTTATATGCTATGGTAGACCCTTTGCAGTGTTCATTTTTATTGGATAGATATGAAGATCGAGGAGCTTCTATAATAGGCAGGAGACCCACTCCACCAGTTTACCCTTAACTTCTTTAATTAGCCACAGATGGTGCATCCTTCGGGTAGCATCTTTCTTCCTCAATGGAATATAGCTTTCTTCAGAGTTATGAAATATCTCCGTAAATGCCTGTCATTGCTTCTTTACCATCTTACCTGTTTGCCAGCCAACTCTCTTCGTATGCTTGTAATGGCCTTAGTTAAGTTTAAGATTCAAGCTATGGACCACATTTCTCACTCTCAAACTTAGTGTGAAATTCTGGCACGTTATGATCGCTCTTACCTAGAGGATCCTTTACTATGTGGTCTATAATTAACCCAGTCTCATTATGCATTACCAGGTCCAAAATTGTCTACTCCTTAGTAGGTTCCAGAACATATTGTTCTAAGAAGCTGTCCCGAATTTAACATGGGGTCCAAAATAATGGCACAAAAGCAGAATATATCTTCAATTTCAAAATTCCAATCAGGAGAGCTTCAAAAAACCCTAGGAGTTTGTACTTTACAAAATAAAATTTAGAGTGTAAATTTTCCTCTGTTTCCTCCCTTCCCCTCTCCACTCTCTCCCTTCCTCTACCTTCCCCTCCTTCCCCCTCCCTTCTGCTCCACAGCCCTCCCCTCTCCTTCATCCTTATGCAGTCTCTCTGCCTTGTGAGCAAACCTAAAGCTTCCCACAGCCTCCACAGCTAAAAGCAGGGGAAAGGGCAAGTGCTAATATCTAGAGCATCATCCACATCTGAGGTTGTTATTATTATTATTTCTATATCTGCACTTCGTGCACTTTTTTACAAGATGTACAAAAGTTGAAATCAATAGCTGATTATTCTCTCATCATTGTATTCTTATCCTCTTTCCATCACAATCTTTCTTTGTCTTTACAAGTCTGTTTATTCATTTGGGATTGCATGCTGGAGATGATAGATACAATATAGCTGAGTCCTTCCCATCATCTTGATATAGATATTGTGTGCATTTCTGAATAAATTGAACAGTAATCAATTGCTTTTGGGTCAATGTTTCACTCTCCCGGGGGGAATAATCATTATCAACCCTTTGATCCAGCTCCTATGGAGAGGTTTTGCTGGTCTTTTATGTTGGCTTCCTCTATAGCTTAAGTATAATTGTTATGGCACAGCCAATGGTAAATGCTGAGCTGCTCAAGTTCCAAAGGGAAACTTGAAACAACTGTTTTGCAATTTGTATAAATTTTGAGATATGTGTCTTGAATTCAGTAGTAATAAGACCACTGAGTCTTATAGGTTTCTTACAAAACTAAATTAAACTTTATTAATAGAAGAAATGATTTTAAGTACACACATGGATCTACAAATTACTATTATGATAACTTCTAAACCCCCTAGTTAATCTAACTCCCAGTTGCACTTTTGTTAAGGCAACAGTAAGATACATAAGGCAGGATTTTGCCCTTGGCGGGGGTGCTCGGTGGGGGTGGGTGAGAAGCTGGCCATCTGCGATCGACTCTGTACTGTGATTTTAAGCGGGCCAGCCAATTAAGGCCCGGTCTGTGTGGTTCGTGAGCTGCAGCGCTGAGCGCTGCTTGTGCGGGTGGGGGGAGGAGGGACAGCTGGGCCTAGTGTGCAGTTTGTTCATGTGTGAGAAAGAGTGCTTCAATCTCCCTGGGGCAGCTCCATGCTTCAGGGAGATTGAAGTGCTGAGTAAAAAAAAATGAAGAGAAAAAAATTTAATGAAACATGTCCTCTCATGTGCCTTTGTCACATGACTGGGGCATGTTTTAAATTCTGGTGGTATGCAGCCATCAGATACGCATCCTGCAGGTCTGCGCACGGTTTCCAGGGAGTGTGCACGATACCTACATCCTGAGTCGCTCACAGATCCCTGGAGTCTTCCAGGGACCACAGAAGCTGCAGGGATGGCTCCTCAGGGACAAGGGCCACCCACAGAGGCCGTGGCTGATGACACCCGTGTGACGGCCTCAGACTGCAGCAGAGCGACGGGATAATGAGGCTCATGCAGCTGTTCGTACCTTGGTGGAACAAAGCATCAGGATGCTGAAGATGCAGTTCTGGTGTCTGGACTGGTCTGTTGGAGCCCTGGAATACAGTCCACAGAGGGTGTCACACATTGTCATCTACTGTGTCCTTTACAACCTGCTGCTGCAACTGAGGGAGGAGCTGGCTGAGGAGGAGCTGGAGGTCTCCTCGGATGAGGAGGACGCCAATGGGGATAAGGGTGAGGGGGACCTCGGTGGTGATGATGGGGATAAGGCTCTCGCACTGGCTAAATGAGGCAGGCATGCTTGGGAGGCCCTCATTGCTGCTAGATTCGTGGAGGATGATGACGACATGCAGTGAGGTGTCCCCATAGATCCTCACATCGCAGATGTGAACGTTTAACTCCAATCTGGCTTGTGGCAGTGCCAGTACCCTCTGTGAGAATGCTCCTGTCATGGAGATGTAGCGGAGACCCTAATGGTCACTCAATTGCAGGACGATGATGACAACATGCAGCGAGGACACTCCATAGATTTTCACATAGCCTCTGAGAATGTCTGACTCCTGTCTGGCCGAGGGCAGCTCGCTTGCGCTCTGTGATCAGGGTCATCTCAGAGATGTAGCCATGAAACTTTAGATGCATCTCAGCCCTTCAGGAGCTGGTGCACAGCATCAGTGGTCGCAGATGCTGGTGTGATGGGGGCCAGCCCCACCTTAACTGTCCTGAGAGCACACAGAAAGTATGAGAGAACTCTGTGGTGTCTGCTCACTACATTCTGGCAGCAATGACCAGCACCGCCGAGGTGCAGACATCAGCAATATGTCCAGGGAGTGTGAGACTGGACCATCACTGTGGTCTGAAGGCTGCACAGACACAGGGAAGAGGCCCTGGACAGAGACACCTGCCTTTATCTTGTGCAGAAAGGTTTCACATCTGAGTGACAAGAACATTGCTCATCAGAACAAGGAGCCATAGACAGGCGGACATTCTTAGGAGTTTATTGACAATAGTGAACATTATGTATAACTGATGAACACCTGTGCCCAGGCTGTGCAACTAATTCTCCTTAACTGCCCTAATCCTATGCCTTGGTACTCCCTGGGCACCCACAGCGGAGGTGGAGGTAGCCTGCTGACCACGACGTCCTGTCTGTGATGACTTTGGTGGGCATTCTCTGGAAGGCCGAGACTTGGTGGGCCCCGGCCTGCTTTTGGGGCCCTGATGTGTGGCAGTGGCTCCCTCCTTGGCCTGTGAGGCTGGAGTTGCAGAGGTCACAGGAAGAGGGCATTCGGATGGGCCGGTCACTCCCAGAGTTACCTGGGTGGATGGCCCCGGTGTGTGCACCTGCTGATCCTCCTCCCTATGGGTGCCCAAAGGTCCCTGGCTGATTCCATGTGCCTCAGACTCAGCAACAGTCTGGCCTCCAGCAGCCCTCTGAGTGCCGGGGAGCTGGGAAGTCCCTGCCACCTCCTGCTTAGACCAGAAAATGCGACGTGCTCACCAGATTGTGATCCCAAGGCTACTCTTAAACTAGGTCCCACCGAGTTGTCTCTGCGCTCGTGGAGGGTGTGGGTGAGCGCTGTGACGGGACTTCAGGGAGGAGGCCTTCAGACTCCTCTTCAGAGGTTTCTTCGGAGCTTGATTGGAGGCCCTGGGTCACAGACCCTGTTGGCTATTTGGCAGATGTGCCTGTGAAAGCAAGGAGAGATAAATAGTGCATGGCAGTGGCCTGTGAAGCAGGACACATCACTCACAGCATGGTTGTCTGATGGATGTTGCACTGCTGGATCCTCACTTGGTAGAGCAGCGCCAACCTCACCGTCAGCACAGGACCGGTCCTGGTCATCATCGGCCAGCTGGATGGCTCTGTTTTCGAATCCTGTCAGAGATTTGATCTCCAGCATTCCTCCATCTTTCCCTCCTGTTGTGAGCAAGATTGTCATGTATGGATGGAGATGGGGAGAGTGCATCTGGCCTGCCGGGTCAGATGATAAGGATGCCTGGCCTGTGTGGGAGGTGAGTGGTCCCATGGATGGGATGAGGACAATGATGGTGTGTGTGAGAGAGTGAATGGCGATGTCCCTTGCACTGGCAGTGAGTGAAGGCCCTGTGGGTGTGTGGTGGGTTTGTGAGTGTGAGAGCGGAGAGCGATGAAAAGAGTGACTTACCCTGGTGGAACGGAGGAGATCATTTGTCCTTTTGTGGCATTGGGTGGGTGTCCTTCTCTGCAGAGTGTTCACACTGACCACCCCTGCCACCGCCTCCCAAGCCGGGTTGGTGACTTTGCTGCCCATCCTGCGGCCAGAGCGGGGGTAGAGCACACCTCAGCAGGCATCCACGGCATCCAGCAGTCGCTCGGGGGGCCTGTCGTTGAAGTGGGGGGGGGCTGCAGTCTTTTTTCCTTTGCTGGCCATGTCTCCCGGGCAGCGGTGGTGAGCTGCTGACGACAAACACTTTGCTGGCGGCTGCCTGTTAAAGATGGCGCCGGGCGCGATGCAACAGCAGGGTGATGGCAGGTGGTCGAATGAAAGCCCGCTTGCCATGGAAACGACATGTTTCGCAGGAGTGAATAAATAATGAGACCAGCTTGGGACAATACCGTGTGAAAAGCCACCATTTTTGTCAGCGGGTAGGACTCCATGTGGCCCACCCGCTAGCGCACTTAGTGCAATTCTGGGAAAATTCCGCCACATGTCACATTATTCAGATTTCAGACAAAGGCTAACAGCTCGGCCTTGTTTAGATCAGGGTTATGTTTTGCACAAACTATCACCATTTCATGGTTGTTTTTCTGATCTTCCAGCTCAAATGTAAAAGTTTCTATATTCATTTCTTCCTTCCTTCATCATAACATAAATAAAATGGGTCTTCTACTCATCACCGCTCTGTCAAAATTGGCAAATAACTGCTTTTGCTATGAGAGAAGAGCAGCAACTCGCCACACTTTCACCCCGTCAGTCTTTTGAACCCTGAGGTAAAAGGACAATGTGCAAACCCACTGTACCAACATGCCAATGTTTGCAGTGATCAATTTGTACGATGGCTTTTCAGAAGCCAGATGATAAAATATCACAGCAGAGAGAGTTTGGCTAACATTAAAAATTATAGCCCATGATGAGGTTGTAAATTGAATTGTCTGGATAATAAGAAATTGGGAGGGGATATTCAACAAGGGCAATGGTAATGAGCCGAGTTCTCCAGGGGCACTCACTGTTTTTAATTTTATTTAACATGACAAAAGTTATCGTGGTTAAAATGTCTAACTTTCCCAGAAGGCCATTTCAAGGACTATCATCCATTCCAAAGTGATCAACCCTTGGCAACTTGACAGGTGATTGGCAAATTGAGTTTAGCATTGTAAAAAGTAAGGTAAAATGTAAGACTTCAGTGCTCAAAATTGCAGACACTGAAGGATATATCGTTCCCATTATGAAAAGTGCAACAGGGAGATAAAATGTAAATGAATTTGGTAACGAAATGTTCAGAATGTCATTGTATTCCATGAAAACACCTACCAACGTAAGCACAATGTTAGGAAATATAAAAAGATCCATAAATAAAAGGAGATTACGTGGAAACTCCATAAGACCTTGGTAAAACTATGTTTGGAGCATTGTGCCAATGTTTTATTATCATACTTATTAAAAACAGGGCTGAGTCATCCTGTGTGTGATCATAAAGGAATTTTTTGGCAGCAACTATTCATGAATAATGCAGTCATGGCACAGCTGTAAGAACTGCATTTTCCTTATTCTCACAAGAAAGTTGCCAAAAAAGGAAGTAGTTCTGTGAAAACTAACCAGTTAAGCTGCTAAATAAACCATTTGACCTTTGTTAATAGGTCTGTCTTATTCTGCACAGGAGGTATGTTGAGTAAAAAAGCTTAGGCCTCTAAACTTAGCTGACCTCTTGAGTTGGAAAGTAATTATGAGCCAAGGCTCCATTTGTAGCCTAAGTCAGAAGATTGTGGAATCAGCACTCTGTCCATTGACCTGAGTACACAATCTCGGCAGACTTTTCAGTACAGTAATCTGGGAGCGCTGCACTGTTTTTTTGGATGAAACATTAAACTGTCACCTCTTCTGCCCTCTCAGGTGGATGCAAAGGATCCCGTGAAGGTACTCGAATTAGAGCAAGGAAATTTTCCTTGGTGTTATTGGCAATGTTTATCCCTCAACTAACATCATAAAGCCAGAGTATTTAGTCATTATCATCATGTTGCTTGTGGAAGTTTGTTGTGTGCTGATTGGCTGCCACATTTCCTACATTCCAACAGTGACTACACTTCTAAAGTAGCTAGTTGGCCATAGAGCGGCATCATGTGGCCATGAAAGGTGAGGCATAGATTCAAGTTCTTTCTTTTTGTGTGGGCACAAGTGACTGAAATAGATGACCCTGCTCAGAAAGCAACCGATGTTTATAAGCAGCGAGCATGATCGCAGAGGCAGGAACTAGACTGAGTCGCCAATCAGCAGCTGCCTATCCCAAGGCAGCCGGTATTACTTGTTAACAGATTCAGGGTGTGTTTTCTTCGCTATCCCTCCTGGGGTTCATGTCGTTGTGCTGGCAATGGGTAGAAGTGGCAATTGTGACACAAGGTGATACGAGATATCCAGACACTAGCTTTATCTTCACTCCATCCTTGAAAAAAGCATTAGAGAATGATATCTTGAAAAATGTTGCCTCGGTTACTCATGTTGTGGTGCTATTTTCATTGCCTGAAACTCTGTGATATTACTCAAGGTGACTGTGTGCCTTTGTGACTAAGTATGACAAAGCTGCATGTGCTGTACATTAGGTACCAACCATGAGTTCAGGGGAAGCTTTGGCCCTCACTTCCTTCTGTATTCAACTGTCCAATGATATCCTTGAATGTGATCAAAGGATTGAGCCATTTTAATCTTCACTAATGTGGTTCTGCTTTTGTGGACTCAGGCATCCTGGTCCTACAGGCTGGAAGGGTAGTATTGAGATATCACAAGCACTCAGAGCATTGACAGTCATGTGTAGTCCAGATAGAAGAACATACTGCACCCTACAAACTCAGAAGCCACCATTCTGCTACATTGACTTGTGAGGATTCTTCATGTGGGGACTCTTTAACAATCATTACTTCTCTATATCTATTAGTATTTGCATGCCCTCATTGTATCTCTCCCATAGAGACATCTCCAATCATGTTAAGCATGCTTTGCACATAGGTTTTCATGTTAGTATTGCACTGGTTAACATATTGATCAGTATAGAACACTTCAATACAACAGAGTTTCCTCTCTTGCATGCCTATCTGTGAAAGGTGCTTATCATGTACAGCAGTACTATTATCTTAAGATATATCTTTACTACACCTCTCGCACTATTTTCCTAGATGAACAAGTGTGTTTATTAACACTCAATCTCTAAAATAGATTCTCTTTGAATGGAATGATATTAATGGGCTAAGTAGCCATTTTTTGTTCAAAGTTTAATTATCTTCTAAATGAGCTCAACTAATATGGCACTTTACGAGCCAATCTGTATTGCAATGCTTTGTTGTTCCATAAGATTGCAGTATCAGTTGGTTTATGATGTATCACGCTGCTTGAGTACAGTTATTGTGTATTAGATTTCCATCGATGTTGAGCTTTTGGATGAAAGGATCTATATAACATGTAGGGATTCAGGATCATTCAAGATCTAACCTGTCAGCTGGTTGTACAGGTAAGAATGTAGCTGAGGATAAACCTGACAGAGTGCAACTTTGGTGTCCTTCTAGTTCTCCAACTCAACTTCAAACCGCACAAGACTGCCTGTATCATTTTGCAACATGATCTGCCTCTATCCCTACCTGAAAACCCTTAAACCATTGGACATGGTTTTAGCCATCTCCAGGCTTAACTTTTCCAATGTTCTCCTCGCCAGTGTCCTGAGATCCATCCCAAACAATTACTAACTCACTCAAAACCCTACTGCCTGTTTTTACAATTGTACCATGTCCCTCACACTCATCACTCCAGTCCTCACTGCTCTACCCTCGCTTCCTATTGCCTTGACTTGAAATTCACAGCTTCATTTGCAAATCATTTCATTGCCTTCATAAACTCACCCTCTCTGATCTCTCGCAGTACAGCTTCTCAGCTTACACTCTTTCCCCCTTCCTTCCATTCCACCATTGCTGGTACAACCTTTAGCCATAATGGCCCCATCACTAAAATTCTTGGTAAATCTCTCTCCCTCCATTGCCACCTTGGTCTCCACCTCCAAAAGTCTCTTCAAAACTTATCACTTCAAGATCATAAGATCATAAGAAATAGAAGCCAGAGTAGGCCATTTGGCCCATCAAATCTGCTCTGCTATTCAGTAAGATCATGGCTGATCTGGTTGTAGCCTTAACTCCATTTTTCTGCCTGTCCCCCTCATAATTCTGTCTTAACTCAGTCTTTAAAATACTCAATGACCCAGCTTCCAGTGCTCCCTGGGGAAGAGAATTCCAAAGACTGATGACCCTCTGAGAGAAATAAATTCCTCCTCATTCTCACCTAGACTTTGATGTATCCAAACATCTTGTGTGCCAAATACAAGAACTGTTGAGAAATGCTTCAGGAGTCATCAGAGTTGGTGGGTATTTTTAAACTGTTTTAAATGTTTCAATAAGATCACCTCTCATTCTTCCAAAAAATTGGCCTTGCACCAATTCTCCAGTAACAATACTGCTTCCAATTCTGACCTGTTGTTTGATCAGATCTTTTGTGAAGTTCCTGGGGACGACTTTTTTCCTTGTTTATTGCCACCATAGATTCAGTGGAGCTGTTGGCATCGTCTTGCTTCTTGTCTGGTTTTCTTCAAGCCTCCCTCAATCCATGCCTCAATGTTATCCACCCACCTGAGTTTTCTTCTTCATCTCCTGTTTTTACCATCGACTTCTCCATCAATATTTGCTAAGATAAGGCTGTTGGGTCTTCGTTTCCAATGTCTGTACTTGGCTATCTTTCTCTCTGACTGTATTTAGCAACATTTTTGATTCTTGAACTTGTCCTCTTGATCTGTCCATCCTGCTGTTTCTGAAGATCCTCTGCCATATCTACGTTTCAAATCTGTTCCCCTTCTCTCATCTTTTCCTTCAGAGTCCAATTCTCACCTCCATAGAGTACAACACTCCACACTAGTGACTGTACTAGATGTCTTTTTCAGCTTTGTGCTGATGCTATTGGATTTCCAGATGCTACTCAGATCACTGGTTCTGCCTCTTACCATAAATAATCTAACCTGGATTCCATTCTTGGATGTGACTTTGGTGTTTATCATTGAGCCAATGTACTTGAAGCTGATGAATCTGAGCTGTCAGAACTGCTGGGTTTTTCCAGCATTTTCTGTTTTTGTTTCAGATTTCCAGCATCCGCAGTATTTTGCTTTTATCTTGAGATATTCTCTGCTTTGTACGCCACTGCTCTTTGCGTCACGCCTTTTCTGTTAAGTCTAAACATTTCTTTGTAAGGGCATTATAAAAAGATAAGTTGGTGCAGTTATTGTTGAAATGAGTGTCAGTCACACTGAATGGATTGATCAATAATGAGTGGGCTGCAGTATAGGTCAATGTATTACATGTCAGGGGGCTGATTGAGTCCATCTGTAATGTTACTCAATGAGTAAAACTTCATGAGTTACAATTTCCTCCATGCTTCAGTGAATCTACAAGCTCGAGCTGCTGTAGGACCTGATTGATTATGTTCTCCCCTCTTGTAAAAAATGGTCTCTAATACAGTGAGTGCAGCAACACTGTTGGTCCTTTCAATTGATCATGTATAAGAGTTAATCCCGTTCTTGTGGGTGATGTTGCAGAGGAGCAGTGTGTCAATGATATCTAGGAAGTGACCAGGGATGAAGAAGTTATGGGCACGGGTGGAAATTTGGAAGCACTGAGCCTGGGTCTGAGAGTGGATCTTGAGCTCTCTAGCCTGATTGCTGAGCTGTGGTTCTCTCTAACAATGTTTTGGAGTCTTGCAAAGTGGCCTGAATGATGTCCAAGGTGAAGATCATAGCAGTAGGGGAGAGAGATTGGAAGGAGGTAGTTGTTCCCATCTTCCTGGAGTAGTTTGAGAGTTGGAGAGGAAGTGGTAGCATCAGATCGAGTGGTTAATGCTCACTTCAGCTGTCTACCAGCTGAGCTTTCCAGACTGGAATCCAGTGGCACACTCTGATGTATTGGGCTGTGGTGAAGGTGGCAGACCATCTGGGACTCGATAGGGATGTAACACTGGGAGTGGGAGTGAGCAGACTGCACATTTCACTTTCCATCTCCCTTACCCTGCCGTTAAGTGTAAAATCCAGTCCATAATTTTTTAAGCACCAAGATAACATCTCTCCCAGATAGCTCAAGGAGAGATTAAGCTTTGATTCATGGAGACTCCAGGTCAATCCTGGTGAGTTGGCAATCCAACTGGTGGTGATTGTAATGGCGATTTTGGCAGAACTACATATGTTTGATAATGCGGCATTCACACTGCGGTTAGCATTGTAGCTGGGCTATGAAAGAGGCAGCATCAACGGATGGCACGGTGTTAGAGGGAGAAATAAATGCTCCTGTTGGCACTGCTCTGGCTGTGGGCCAACCTCTACCCCAATGACCTCAGCCTCGGTGACCTACACTGGCCTTCCACATTAATTAGAGGGAGAGGCTGGAGAAACTGGTGTTGCTCCCCTTAGAGCAGAGAAGTTTAGATGGAGATTTAATAGAGGCACCCAGAATGGTGAAGGGTTTTGATAGAACAAATACTCTAGGGAGAAACTGTTTCCACTGGCAGGTGGTTTGGTAACCAGAGGTCAAAAATTTAAGGTAATTGGCAGGAGAATACAGAGATGAGATGAGAAAAAAATTACTTGGGTAGCAGGTTCTCATGATCTAGAATGCACTGCCTGAAAGGTGGAAGCCAATTTAATAATAACTTTCAAAAGGAAATTGGATAAATAATTGAAATGGGAACATTTTCAGGGTGCTGGGGAAAGAGTAGGGGTGTGGGACAAATTGGAAATCTCACTTAAAGAAACTGTAGAGGCACGATGGACCGAATGGACCTTTTCTGGAACATTCTCTGATCTAATATATAATGCTCCCTTATTTTTGTCATTGAGTAACCTGTCTGATCCCAACAGAGTGGATTATTTGTGGAGTGCAAAGTCCCCAAAACAGTAGTCAAACCTGGGTTAGCATTGTAGTGATAATATTGAGTATCTCTGCTTTATATTTACTGCCATTTAAAGTCTAACACCTCAAAATGTGGCTCTGCAGCATCAGTGGTTCTGAAATACTGCATCACCTTGAACGGGAATGGGTTAATCGTGCATCGCAATCACTGCACCATTTACCAGGCCTTTTGAATTTTTAACCCTAAATCTTTTGATTTGTTGTGGCAACTGATCATACTGTTAACTGACTTTGGGTATGCGCTAAAATGTGACGCACTGCTTTAGAAAGCTGCTCCTGCTCACTGTTCTTTGACTTTTGCTTGACAGTGTATCAGACTAGGGATTAATCTGTTATGGCTGATTTCCCAGAACAACATTGCTGGGCATAGTTTTTGTCGGTTTATTATGGCAGACTTCATCAATCCTGTGCCCTGTACTCTGCCAGACAGTAATTTCCAGCAAAGAAACAAAGTGCAGTTTGGTGTTAATTGTGATTTTAGGACGTTTAGTAGGTTGTTTTGGTGGCTTTGACATGTAACAACAACTTGGAATTAAATAGCACTTTTAACATATTGAAAATGTCAAAAGGTGTTTAACAAGAGTGGAATGAGTAAGAGGTTTTGATACCAAATCAAAGAAGGAGATATCAGGACAGATGATCAAAAGATTGGGCAAAGCGTTAAGTTTTAGGGAGCATCTTAGAGGTAGAGAGGTGAAGAGGTTTAGGGAAGGACTTTCACAGATTAGGTTCAGGGCAGCTGAACACACGGACTCCAATGGTGGAGTGATTAAAAGCAGCGAGGTGCAATGTGCCAGAATTGAAGGAGCGTAGAGATCCTGAAAGCTTGTATGGAGGGCTACAGAGGTCAGGAGGGGCAAAGTCATGAATGAATTTGAAAACAAGGATGGGGGCTTTTAAAACTGAGGCATTGTCAGACTGGGAGCTAATGTATGTTAATGAGCATAGGGATGAGAGTTAAAATATTGGCAGCAGAGTTAAGTTTTACAGAGGCTGGAAGCTGGAAGGCCAGCCAAGACTGCATTGGAATAGTCAAAACTGAATGTAACAAAGGCATGGATGAGGGTTTCAGCGACAGCTGAGCTGAGGCAAGATCAGAATTGCATTGCTTGTAACGTTGTAACAGAGTTTGAAATAGGTGGTCTTAGTGATGAAGTGAAAATGTGGTCGGAACCTCATCTCGAGGTCAAACACAACATGAAGGTTGCCAACAGTCTGGCATCAGCTTCAGACAATTGCCAGAAGAGGGATGGAAACGAAGGCTGGAGAAGGGAGTTTATTGCTGGGAGCAAAGGCAACACTTGCAGTTTTCCAAGTAGTTTTCGGAAATTTTGCTCATCCAGCACTGGACAAGTAACCTAATAATCTAACAGCCTTGGTTCAGACATGGACAAAAGAGCTGAACTCTTGAGGTGAGATGAGAGTGACTGCCCTTGACATCAAGGCAGGATTTGACCGAGTGTGGCATCACAGAGCCCGAGCAAAACTGGAGTCGATGGGAATCAGGGGAAAGCTCTCTGCTGGTTGGAGTCATACCTAGCACAAAAGATGATGGTTGTGGTTGTTGAAGGTCAGTCATCTCAGTTCCAGGACATCACTGCAGGAGCTCCTCAGGGTAGTGTCCTCGGCCCAACCATCTTCAATTGCTTCATCAATGACCTTCCTGTCAGAAATGGGGATGTTCGCTGATGATTGCACAATGTCCAGCACCATTCGCAACTCCTCAGATACTGAAGCAGTCCATGTCCAAATGCAGCAAGACCCAGACAATATCCTGGCTTGGGCTGATAAGTGGCAAGTAACATTCACACCACACAAGTGCCAGACAATGACCACCTCTAACAAGAGAGAATTTAACCATCACCCTTGACATTCAATGACATTACCATCACTGAATCCTCCACTATCAATACCCTGCGGGTTACCATTGATCAGAAACTGAACTGGACTAACCATATAAATACTGTGGCTACCAGAGTAGTTCAGAGGCTAGGAATCCTGCAGCAAGTAACTCACCTTCTGACTCCCCAAAGCCTGTCCACTAACTACAAGGCACAAGCCAGTAGTGTGATAGAATATTCCCCACTTGCCTGGATGAGTGCAGCTCCAACAACACTCAAAAAGCTTGACACCATCCAGGACAAAGCAGCCTGCTTGATTGGCACAACATTCACAGACATTCACTCCCTCCACCATCGACGCTCAGTAGCAGCAGTGTGTACCATCTACAAGATGCACTGCAGGTATTCACCAAGGCTCCTTCGACAGCACCTTCCAAACCCATGGCCACTACCATCCAGAAGGACAAGGGCAGCAGATAGATGGGAACACCACCACCTGTAAGCTCCCCTCCAAGTCACTCACCATCCTGACTTGGAAATATATCGCCGTTCCTTTACTGTCACTGGGTCAAAATCCTGGAACTCCCTTCCTAACAGCACTGTGGGTGTGCCTACACCATATGGGCTGCAGTGGTTCAAGAAGGCAGCTCAGCACCACTTTCTCAAGGGTAATTAGGGATGGGCAATAAATGCCGGCCCAGCCAGCAAAGCCCACATCCTGTGAATGAATAAAAAACATATATTTAGAGACAGTGGAGATTCCTGGACTTCTTCCAATCTGAAATGAGTGAGATGGAGACTCAGAATTCAAAGCTGCATGGTGATGATATTAATAGGGCCTGATTTTAACGCTGTGCAAGCTTTGAAAGTGTTAAAATCAGATCCTAACTCTAAGCTAAGGCAGGGGCTCTTTATTCCCTCAAGAATGACCTCCCTATTACAGAATACAAGGCTTGTCACATCTGAGCACTCCCTCCCTTTGGTTATGTTCCTTTGCATTCTGTGCTATCTTGTTAGATGCGCACAGAATTGGTCTTTAGATGTCATAAGCTGATGAAGGAGCATGGACAGATTGACAGATGTGGCTGTCTTGTGCATCAATAAGTGAGCATGCATCATGCAGCTTGGTTATTATATATTGGTTTTAATATGTGAATCCTGCTGATGGTGTTAGTTTGTCAAGGTGTTCATCCTCATGTTCAAATCCCTCCATGACCTTGTCCCTCCCAATCTCTATAATCCCCTCAGCCCTACAACCCTCAGAAGCCTCTGTCTTCCCCCAATTTTGGCCTTTTGCGCGTTCTTAGTTTTCATTGCTCCACCAATTGTTCTGCACCTTCAATTGCTTCAGAGCAGAAATCTAGAATTCCCTCCCTAACCTTCTAATCTAAGACACTTCTTAAAGCTTGACTCTTTGACCAAGTCTTTGGTTACCCGTCCTCAAGCTTCCTTTTCTATGTTTCTTATGTGGCTCAGTGTCAAGTTTTATTTGATATTGTTCTTGTGAAGTACTTTGGGAAGTTTTACTACATGAAAGGTGCTATATAAATCCAAGCTGTTGTAAGTTGCAGCTTGATTATCTGCTCTGCTGGGGTACAGATATATTTGGCAAGCAATTACAGAACTGTGTTAGGGGTTGGTAAGAGCCAGCAGTAAATAGGCTGACCGGCTTTCTATTATGCATACGTGCCACCTATCTGCTAAACATTAGTTAGGTAGTCTTACTTTGGTAGCTTCTTTCAGATATGCCATCTTCTTCCATATCTATTCCCACTATATCTATTGCACACTATGCACATGACATTAAGCCTGGCATGCTGTCCTCTGGGGTGGGTGCCCTATAGTGATTAACAGGGCATCTTTCCTTGTGCCCATCTCGTGCAGCAGCACCTCCACTTTCTATCTGGGCTAGAATGGCTCAACAGGCTTGATCAAGAGGGCTTCTCTTTGGCTGACACAAATAGCAATCCACTTTATCCCTAGCTATTGTCCAAGCACTTTAGAAAATCAGCCATAATGTTTTCAAAAGGGGTCAATGAACTCTTCATGATTTTATTTACCCCCTCACAGCTGACTGTTTTTCTGGGAGCTAAATATCTGATTAAATGACTCGATTAATAATTGAGTAGCCGCCTGTATGAAAAGATTTCCTTTTAGTTAGCCATTGGTGTTAAGCAGAGTTTCTTTGCTGGTTTTAGCAAAAGATTCTGGGTACAACTTGGTAATGCATGTCTCACATCTCTAGTTGTAATGAAATGGATTTGCAAAAAGCAAGTCTGACTGCTCCTTAAATAATAAATGCAAATGCACTTTGTGACCCACCAGCTGGATTGCCGAAATCTCCATTCTGCAAATTAAGTTTTATATTAAATTATTCCTCAACAGTGCTTTTCAGACTTTGCTGTGCAAGGGGCTACTTGTTGACATGCTCCAAGGAAGGCAGGAAGTTGTTAAGATAAACAGCACAAACAATGTGTTACTTTCATTACTGTACAGAAACAGTAATAACATGCTACTAAATTATCATCAACTTGCATTTATATTGTGCCTTTAATGTAAGAAAACACCACAAAGTGCTTCACAAATAGAGAATTAAAATGGATAGCAAGCCGCAGAAAGAGAGAATAGGAAAAGAGCAAAAGCTTGGCCAAAGGGATGAGTTTTAAGGATGATCTTAAAGGAGAAGGAAGAAATAAGAAAAACTTGCATTTATATAGCGCCTTCATGACTTCGGGACATCCATAGGCTTTACAGCCAATGAAATATTTTTGTCACTGTACAAGCCAATTTACACATAGGAAGCTGCCACAAACAGGAGTGTGATAATGGCCAGATAATCTATTTTCTTTTTGTGATGTTGAGTGAGGGATAAATTTTGGTGAGGACACAAGGGAGAGCTTCCCTGCTGTTCAAAATAGTGCCATGGAATCTTTTTTGCCCATTCAAGAGGGCAAGACAGGGTCCCGTTTTATCGAACAGTGCAGCATTCTCTCAGTATTGCAGTGGGAATGTCAGCCTTGACTTTTGTGCTTACGTCCTGGAGTGAGGTTCCAACACACAATCTCCTGATTTACAGGTGACAGTGCTACCAATTGAGCCACACTGTCGATCAGCGCATTCCAGATCCTAACCACTCGCTGCATGAAAATGTTCTTGATCACGTCTCCAATGCTTCTTTTGCCAATCACCTTAAAGCTGTGCCCTCTGGTTCTCGATCCTTCCACCAATGGGAACAATTTCTCCCTGTATACTCTGTCCAGATTCCTCATGGTTTTGAATACCCCTATCAAATTTCTTCTTAACGTCCTCTTCTCCAAGGAAAACAGTCTCACCTCTTGCCATATTTTCATGATCCCCTCTGACCTTTTCTTTTCCGACCCTGAGTGATTAGTTTTCAACAAAAGCCTTAGTTTTATTTCCTTATGCTTCCACCTTAATGAATTTTGAGCCCACGTCCATTTCTTTGGCCAAAGGTCTTCCCTCCACACAGCAGACCCGTTCTCCTGCCTTCAGAATTCTTGCTCCACCCGGGCCCTTCTCTGGTGTCTCACCCTCTCTAGATCTTGTCATTGAGAACTGTTGGCATGACATTGCCCATCGCAATTTCTCTGTTCCCCTCACTCACTCTAACCTGTCTCACTCTGATCTTGCTGCACTCTGTTTTCTCCGGTCCCATAGTCATCTAATCTGCTGGTAATGATGGTGAATTTTTTTGTTTGGTGAATCGACCTGTATCTGGCAGAGGATGAACGCCAGCTCTCTGACTCCTCCTTCTACCTCTCCCTGGACCATCACCTCAACACTGAACACCAAACCATCACCTCCAGACTTGCACTGACCTCAGCTCCCATAGAGATCTTCCCTCTACAGCCTCTAGCCTCATACTCCTCTAACCCTGAATGTCCTGGCTCTGTCTCCACCTCAAGATCCACAAACAGGACTGCCCTGGTGGACCTGTCATTTCAGCCTCTTCTGGCATTACCTCACTTCTTCCCATCCCACCTCTATTATTTCTCCCTTTTCCTGTCTCTTCCTACATACATCCGTGACTCTTCCGACACCTCGTCAATCCAAAAGTTTCCAGTTTCCTAGCCCTGTCTCCACTTCACCATGGACGTCCAATCCCTCTACACCTCCATCCCACACCAGGATGGGCTGAGGGCTTTCCACTCCTTCTTTGAACAGAGGCCCAATCCATCTCCATCCACCACCATCCTCCTCTGCCTGACTGAACACATTCTCACACTCAACAACTTCTTTAACTTCACTCACTTCCTCCAAATCAAAGGTATTACTATGGGAACCTGGGTATGCCTGCCTTTTTGTAGTATATATGGACCATTCCTTGTTCCGTTCCTAGTCAGGTTCCCACACTCACCCCTCCTTCTGCTGCATTGATGACTGCATTGGTGCTGTTTCTTGCTCTCACCTGGAACTGTAAAATTTCGCCAACTTTGCTTTCAATTTCCACCCTTCCCTCACCTTCACATGGTCCATCTCAGGCTCTTCCCTTCCTTTTCTTAACTTCTCTCTATTCCTGGGGATAGGCTATCAACCAATATCCACTATAAGCCCACTGATTCCCAAAGCTGTCTGTACTACACTTTCTCACACCTGTTCCCTGTAAAGACTATGTTCTGTTCTTCCAGTTTCTCGGACGTCATTGGAACTGATGATGCCGTCCTCCACACCTTCTGATATGTTTTCCTTATTCCTCGACTAAGGAGATCCCCCTATCATCCCTTCCCACCCCCCCCCCACCCCCCGACAAACCACCGTGGTCGATAGGGCCCTTCACCCTGCCTGTCCCACCGATGCACTTCTGCTCTCATCCCTTCCCCTCTCCCAGAACCATGATAGGCTTCCTTTGTCCTCACGTCCCACCCCATCAGCCTCCACATTAACAGATCATCCTCTGCCATTTCCACCACCTCCACCATGATGCCGCCACCAAACACACCTTCCACTCCCTTCCCCTTTCAGCTTTCCAAAGGGGCCTTTCCCTTGGAAATAAACTGGTCCACTCTCAGTCACCCCCAACACCCCTCCTCCTTCCCATGGAACCATTCTACGCCAGTGCAGGGGATGCAATACCTGCCCCTTTTCATCCTTTCTTCCCACCATCCAAGGTCTCAAATGCTCCTTCCAGGTGAAACCGTGATTTACTTGTACATATTTCAATTTTGTAACTGCACTCACTGACCACGATGTGGTTTGCTCTACACTGGGGAGACAAAACATGGATTGGGTGACTGCTTTGCGGAACACCTCCATTCAGCCTGCCCGTATGACCCTGAGCTTCCGGTCACCTGTCCTTTTAATTTTCCATTCCACTCCCACTCTGACTTCTCTGTCCTCGGCTACCTGCATTATCCCAATGAAGCTCAACATAAGCTCAAGCAACAGCACCTCACCTTTTGATTGGACACTTGCAGCCTCCCAGTCTGAACATTAAGTTAACATTTTCACATCGTAGCCTCTGCTCCCAGTTTGTTTTGTGTTTATTGGTTTTGTTTTTGGACAGCAGCTTTTTGGTATGATCAGCACTTTCCCATTTACACCTCCTTGTGACACATCTTTTGTTTCTTTCCCTGCTCCATTACCACCCCCTTTTTCCTTGATCATCCCTTTTGTCAGCTAATCTCTCCTATCTTCCACTCAATCTCAGACCTTCACTTTTGTTATGTCCTCTCCTTCGCCCCCACTTTTCTCTGCTTCTGTACTTGCTTTAATCTGTTACATCCCTAACTTTTTCCAATTCTGATGAAACGTTAACTCTGTTTCTCTCCCCACAGATGTTGCTGAGGATTTCCAGTGCTTTCCACTTTTGTTACAGGAGCCTCATGAGTTACAAGAGCCTCTTGCAGATCTCATTTCAAAAGCCTGTGCTCCAGGAGGTTAACCACAGATTATTTATAGAGAATAATCAGTGTGAACCAGTTCTAACCAACTGCGTGAACAGTTTATTATCTGGCTCTCTGAGGATTGCTCTAACTTTGTGTGGCAGTAAGGGTCACAGATTCTATCATATGCAATGTTTCCCAATTTATAACAACAACCACACTTCAACAGTGCTTAATTGACTGCAATGTGCTCTGGGGCAGCTTGAGGTTGTGAAAGATACACAACAAATGAAAGTTCATTCATTTTTCCTCCTTATATATTTAACATATTATTAATGACTAGGGTAATATGGAAAAGATTCAGACAAATGTGATATCATCTATTGTACACAAAGACAGTCAGCTTGTTAGAGATCAAGATTGAGAGATAGTAAAAAAAACAGTTTATATTAAATTCCATTTTATATGTGTTCATAAAACCTATAGTTAAAAACATAAAGCCTGAATTATTTGTAACGTGGCAACATATCTGTAGAGCTGTTACTGCCATCATATAAAATAGCTCTGGATAGTTCTCGCTTTCTCATAGAAACATCCACATGTTTATTCTTTTCTCAATATATAGATTGATTCATTTATGTTCTGAGAAGGTTTCGTGGAGACCTTTTTCAGTTTTTGGTATGTTGAGCTATTAATACCTGTGATAAAACCCAGGCTTCAGGACATGGAGAAGGTAAAGGCCTTTGGACTGACCTTTAAAGCCAGGTCACTATCATGTGAGGCTGGAAGCAATTGGAAGGACAGAAACTGAACGCTGAACTCAACTGGCTGAAATGAGCAGCTCTTCCACAGCGACAACTTATGTAATTGTGGTGTTGGCTGAGTTTGTCTGTTCGTGTAAACTTCCAAATTGACTCTGTTTTCTGAATTCATTATAATACATAATAGAACAGCAGCATTTGCCTACATCTTCTAACAGAATTACATTCATATCAGGGTGAATGTTGCAATATTGTTTTCGTGGGAAGGTGTCTCACTTGGTGGAAACACAGTTCATGTTTCAGGGCATCAGATTTTTAAAAGGCTTTAATGGATGTGAACATCGATGGCAAGGCCAGTATTTGTTGCCCATCCCCAAGTGTCCTTGACATTTGTGATACTCGAGATTTGGAGTCTGTTAATGTTAATAGAATTCAGCAGTGCTGAAGTATGTTCGTTTCATTTAAGCTACTAAAACCCATACAAATGTAGGAGGGTGTCCATTCTTCACACTTTTCATTGGCTTCTGCCACAAGTAGAGCTCTATTACTGTGTACCTGTCTAAATACCTGCACAGCAGCTATGTCCTGTTCATAAAAAGCAGGACAAATCCAATCCAGCCAATTACCACCTCATCAATTTACTCTTAATCATCAGCAAAGTGATGAACTGTGTTGTTGACTGTGCTACTCATGAATAACCTGCTCATCGATGCTCAGGTTCTGCCAGGCCACTCAGCTGCAGACCTTATTACAGCATCAGTCCAAACATAGGCAAAGGAGGTGAGGAGAGAGTGACTGCCCTTGGCCATCAAGGCAGCATTTCACCAACTGTGGCATCAAGGAGCGTAGCAAAGCTGAAATCAATTGGAATCATGGGTAAAGCTATCCACTGGTTGGAGTCATATCTAGCAAAAGGAAGACGGTTGTGGTTGTTGGAGGCCAATCATCTCAGCTCCAGGACATCACTGCAGGGGTTCCTCAGGATAACGTCTTTGGTCCATCTTCACCTATTTCATCAATAACCTTCCCTTGATCATAAGGTCAGAAGTGACAAGTAATTCACCTTCTGATTTCCCAAAGCCTGTCCACCATCTACAAGGCACAAGTCAGGAGTGTGATGGAATACTCTCCACTTGCCTGGATGAGTGCAGCTGCAACATCACTCAAGAAGCTTGACACCATCCAGGAGAAAGCAACCCACTTGATTGGCACCCCATCTGCCACCTTAAGCGTTTACTCCTCCACCACCAGCTCCTTCGACAGCACCTCCTAAAACCCACAACCTTTACCACCTGGAAGAACCAGGGCAGCAGACAGATGGAAACACCACCACTTTCAAGTTCCCCTGCATGCCAGACATCATCCTGACTTGGAACTATATCGCCGTTCCTTCACTGTTGCTGGGTCAAAATCCTGGAACTCCCTAACAGCACTGTGGGTGTATTTAGGCCACTTGGACTGCAGCAGTTCAAGGAGGTGTCTCACCATCATTTTCTCAAGGGCAATTAGGGATGGGCAATAAATGCTGGCCTAGCCAGCAATGCCTACTTCCTACTTCCCCATATTATTTTGCCCCATGTGTGACCACTTAAAGCTTTCATAGGTTTGTTTATTGGACAAGGTTGCATGGGGACAGGGGGAAGCCTTGCAGGTCTTGAGGCTGTTCACCATTCAGTCAGACCATGACTGAACTGTACTTTAAATCATTTACCCATGGCTTATCCGGTAACACCCTTACCCAACAAAAACCTATCACTCTCAGTCTTGAAAATTTCAACTAACCCTAACTCCATTTCCACCCCTTTGTAATTCAGCCCCCCCTTGAGATAAAGACCAACATCCATTAGCCTTTTCTTTACGCTCAGGCATCAGCTATTTTTAAGTTGTGTACATGAACACGCAGATTTCTTTGCTCTTCCACAGTATATGACCTTAAGACCAAAAGACATAGCAGCAGAAGTAGGCCATTTGGCCCATTGATGTCATCACAGCTGATCTGATGATCCTCAACTCCACTTTCCTGCCCTTTCCCCATAGTCCTTGATTTCCTTACTGATTAAAAATCTGTCTATCTCAGCCTTGTATATACTTAACAACTCAGCCCTTACTGCCCTCTGTGGTAAAGAATGCCACAGGTTCACTACACTCAGAGAAGAAATTCCTCATCTTTGTTTTAAATGGGCAACCCCTTACTCTGAGATTATGCCCTCTGGTCCTAGACTCTCCCACAAGGGGAAACAAACTCTCAGCATCTACCCTGTCAAGCTCCCCTAAGAATCTTATATGTTTCAATAAGGTCGCCTCTCATTCTTCTAAACTCCAATGAGTACAGTCCAACCTACTCAACCTCCCCGCATAAGAAAATCCTTCCATACCTGGGATCAACCTAGTGAACCTTCTCTGGACTGCCTCCAATGCCAGTTTATCTTTCCTTAGATAAGGGGACCAAAACTGTCCACAGTATTCTAGGTGTGGTCTAACTATTGCCTTGTATAGTTTTAGCAAGACTTCCCTATTTTATACTCCGTTCCCTTTGAAATAAAGGCTAACGTTCCATTTGCCTTCCCTGTTACCTGTTGAACTTGTATGCTAGCTTTTTGGGATTCATGCATGAGGACACTCAATCCCTCTGTGCTGCAGCTTTCTGCAGTCTTTCTCCATTTAAATAATATTCAGCTTCTCTATTCTTCCTGCCAATGTGCATAACCTCACATTTTCCCACATTATTTTCCATCTGCCAAGGTTTTCCCCACTCACTTAACCTGTCTATATCACTCTGTAGACTCCTTGTGTCAGCCTTACCACTTGCCTTCCCACCTATTTTTGTGTCATCTGCAAACTTGGCCATAGTACATACACTTTCCTCATCCAAGTCATTAATATATATTGTAAATAATTGAGGCCCTGTGGCACTACACTAGTTACAGGTTGCCATCCTGAAAATGCCCCCCTTATCCTAACTCTCTGTCTTCTATTAGTTAGCCAGTCCTCTACCCATGCTAAAATACTGCCCCCAACACCATGGGCCCTTATCTTATTTAGCAACCTTATGTGCAGTACCTTATCAAATGCCTTTTGGAATTCCAAATATATTACATCTACTGGTTCCCCTTTATCTATCCTGCTTGTTACCTCCTGAAAGAATTCTAATAAATTTGTCAGGCATGATTTCCCCTTCATGAGGCCATGCTGACTCTGCTTGATTATGTTACCTATTTCTAAAGGCTCTGCTATTACATCCTTTATAATAGACTCTAACATTTTCCCAATGACAGATGTTAAGCTAACTGGCCTATAGTTACCTGTTTTTTGTCTCCCTCCCTTTTGACCCTATTTGCTGCTATTCTTTGAGTTTGTATACTCTGTCCCTTCCTGTCACACACTGGGTTTCATTACCTAAGTAACTGCCCTGCAATACAGCCATATCCTTTTGCTTTGTAAGACTAAGTATCCCTTCTGCAGAGCCACTGCACCCGCCCCCCCCCACCTCTATTTAGTTTAAAGCCCTCTCTACAACCCTAATTATTCAATTCGCCAGGACACTGTTCCCAGCACAGTTCAAGTGAGGCCTGTTCCATTGGAACAGCTCCCTTCTACCCCTGCACTGGTGCCAGTGTCCCATGAACTGAAACCTATTCCTCACACACCAATCTTTGAGCCATGCACTTAACTCCTTTACCGTATGCCAGTTTGCCCGTGGCTCAGTAGTAATCCCGAGATTATTGCCTTGGAGGTTCTGCTTTTTAATTTAACTCCTAACTGTTCAAATTCTTTCAGCAGAACCTCCTTTCCAGCCCTATCAATGTCGCTGGTACCAACTGGATCCCTCTCCTCCTACTCCAAGTTCCTCTCCAGCCCTGAGGAGATGTCCTTAACTCTGGCAGGCAACACAGCCTTCGGGACTCACCCTCACGGCCGCACAGAACAGTATCTATCCCTCTAATTATACTGTCTCCTACAACTACTACGTTCCCATTTCCTCCCCCCACTTGAATGGCTCCCTGTACCACAGTGCTGCGGCCAGTTCGCTCATCCTCCCTGCTGTCCCCACTTTCATCCCCACAGCTTGCAAGAACTGTTGGAGAATTTCAGGGGCTGAAGCTTCTCAAATGCTACCCCCTGGGTTCCCATACCTGCCTCACCTGCAGTCACACGCGCCTGTCTCTAATCTCAGACCAAATATGAATTACCTAGTCTGAGGGAGTGTGACCGCCTCCTGGAGTAAAGTGTCCAGGTAACTTTCCCCCCTCCCTGATGTGGGGCAATGTCTGCAGCTTGGACTCCAGCTCCTCAATTCGGATCCGAAGTTCCTTGAGCTGCAAATATTTACTGCAGATGTGTTCGCTCTGGATCACCTTGGTGTCCAACAGCTCCCACATGCTGCAGCAGCAACACATCACCCATCCTGCCATCACTATCGTATTTTATTTAATTCATTAATTAATTACTCTAGTGTCCCCACTCTTTACACTTGCAGAATCCCATGCTCTTCACACTTTATTGTAATTAATTTTTTTTTACACCAGTAACACAAACTACTTAACAAGCTATTTTTAAGAAAAAGGCAGGAAAAGAATTACTGACCTAAACATAAACTAAAACATTACTTTTACTTTAAAGACTAGAAATACAAGTGCTAAATTGCACTAAATTGGTCACTTAAAAATGGTCCTAACACAAAAGGCTTATCTGAGTCACTTAATGAGGATCCAGTTCCAGGTGGTTCTTAATTAAACTGCTCTTTCACTGGGACCTATGAAAAAACCCTGTTCAAGGCTGGCAACTACAGGATTTAAACTGCAGATTTCAGTTTAATGTCAACTACAAACTAAGTTAGGCTTGGCCTAAATAGCCAAGTGGTTATGGTACTGGGCTTGTAACCCCAAGATCAAGAGTTCAAATCTCACAATGGCAAACTATGAAATAATGTAACTTCATCTAAATAGGAACAGATAGAAACGTGTGTGTACTCAAAAGAGTTACAAACTAAATTAGATTTTTAAAAATTTAGACTTTCTTATGCAACATCAGCACGCACTCAGGGCGTTCTCCGTGCTCTTTTTAAAATGAAGTCTCTCCGCTCTCTGCGCTTCTTTTCAATTAACTCTTCCCGCTCTCTGTGCTCTTTTTAAAATGAAGGCTCCCTGCTCTCTGCGCTCTTTTTGAAATGATGTCTCCCCGTTCTCTGCACACTTTTTAAAATGAAGTCTCCCCGCTCTTTGTGCTCTTTTTAAAGTGAACTCTCCCCACTCTCTGCGCTCTCTTTAAAAAGATCTCTCCCTACTCTCTGTGCTCTTTATTAATGAATTTTTCCCACTTTCTGTGCTCTTTTTAAAATGAAGTCTCCCCACTCTTTGCACGTTTTAAAAAATGAAGTTTCCAAACTTTCTGTGCTCTATTTAAAATGAAGTCTCCCTGCTCTCTGCACACTTTTTAAAATGAAGTCTCCCCGTTCTCCACACTCTTTTAAAAATGAAGTCTCCCTACTCTCTGCACACTTCTTAAAATGAAGTTCCCCCGCTCTCTGCACACTTTTTAAAATGAAGTCTCCCCGTTCTCCACACTCTTAAAAGTGAAGTCTCCCTACTCTCTGCACTCTTTTTAAAATGAAGTCTCCCCATTCTCCACGCTCTTGTTAAAATGAAGACTCCCCACTCTTTGCACTTTTTAAAAAATGAAGTTTTCCCACTTTCCACTCTCTAATTAAAATGAAGTCTCCCCACTCTCCGTGCTCATTTTAAAATGAACTTTTCTGGCTTTCCACACTGTTTTTCAAATGAAGTCTCCCCATCCTCTGTGCTCTTTTTAAAATGAGGTCTCCCCACTCCCTGCGTTCTTTTTAAAATGAAATCTCACCATTCTCCGCACTCTTTTTAAATGAAGTCCCTGCTCTCTGCACTCTTTTTAAATTGAAGTCTCCCCGCTTTCCGCGCTCTTTTTAAATGGAGCCTGTAGGCCTGAATTTCCAGCTCAGCGGGCTTGCGCGATTGTCCGGGAAATGGACTGCCGGCCGTGATTTCAAGCTGGCTGGCCAATTAATGGCCAATTAATCACAGCCAGCATGAAACGGGCACTGAAAAGCTCAGTGCTGTCGCGTTGAGGCCGGGCGATGAGGTCAGCGTCAGCATGCGCCAGCACTGACAGAAAACTCCCTGAAGTTAGGGAGCTGCTGAAACAGCAAAAATAAAGGTTTCAAAACTGAACAAAAGTGTCCATGCATCATAATCACCTGAAAATTTAGCTTTTGAGAATGCTGTCTGCAGAAATTTATTTATATTTTATTTCATCACGGAAATCTCACCCTGCCCGTGGATGAGGTTCATTGAAAAATGCAAATGCCAAATTGCCCGTCCGCCAACTGTAAATTTGGATGGGCTACGTAAAACGACAGACAATTACACTATTAGGTTATTTGTATCTCTTTGCTGCTTTTCGTAGTGCTCTCAATCTGCAGCATTTCTATATTGCTTTGCATTTGTGTAGATCTCTTTGTTTAGCTCGATACTGCCATTTCCCTCAGTCATTGACCATGGTTGCTTAAATGTACAAGTGGAGCATTGCTTTTTAGAGGTCATATACTGCTTTTTTTATTGTACCGAATCTTTGAACATTTCCCGGTTTGTCCATAGGTTTGTTCATCAACACTTCAGCCCAGTTTACGGAATCAATTTATTTCTCATCTCTTCGAAATTTGCCTTACTTAAATTTAAAACCTTGGTTGTCCTGCTCCATCTTATATTGTGTATCAAATTGAGTCACACTATTGTCACTATTTGCAAGATACTCCCTTACTGTCTAATTGATGATTAACTCTGGTTTGCTACTCTTCCCATCTTGGTCCTAAAACAAGATTGGAGTAGAAACACGCTGGGCAGTAGCAGAAGCTGGGCAATAAGGTTGCCGATGGACATTACAAGTATTGGCCAATATTCACTACATCGACAAAATCTGACCCCGTTGTTTGAGAAAACTATCCCGACTACATGTGTTAGATTCTGATTCTAATTAACCCGTGAGACCTCGTTTCAGTGTTTTACTTGGTCAGTCAGATGTCCATACGACTTAATTAGATGCTCGAGTGGGAATTTGTGTTGAGAAAGTGGTTTGTGAGCTGGGGGCTGGTTCATAGGGCTGATGCTGCTGGCTCATTGACAAGCTGGTAACACACCCACCGACTTCCACCTTTAATATCAGCACGTTCAGCTGCTGCCAGCAAACCCCCAGGGGACAGACAGGCTGGCAATTATAATCTGCTGCTTTAACTCAGGATTTGAATGTTAACTCTGGGTACATGGGTTTCCTGAACTTCTTAGAACTTGCTAGGGAGATCAACTTCCACTGCCTTAGAGGTCATTTCTCCTGCATTAAAGTCTAATGGGCTTGATCAACAGGACAGAGGGAATGAGCACAGAACTTCAATTTGTAGGAGGTGATAGCTCTAACACAGAGAGGAGCAGCTTCCTGGACTCGCCCATGCAGCAGTGCCTCAGGAAGCCTGGAGTTTCCCACCAGGTGGTTGTTGACATTTCCAGCTTTGGAAGGAGACCTCCTATCAATGGACCAGGCGGGCACACATTGCCAGTGGTGGTCAAAACCACCACAGCCCCGAATTTCTTCACGTCTGGCTGCTTCCAGGGATCAGCAGATGACATTTGCAGAATTTTGCAATCTGCTACCCACATGCCTGTCTCACAGTCACTGATGCCGTGTTTGCCAGGGTCTGTACTTATGTGCACTTATCGACCAACAGGACCAATCAGAATGAGTGGGCGCTCGGAATGGCTCTCTGGCTTTGTTCCCACAAGTGCCCCCAGATCACTTTGGAACATTCAGCAGGATTCCACTCCATTGATGTTCAGCTCATCTGCAGCCACCGATTCCCAGGCAGTTTTCATGTTGTTTACCTCCTGCGCTCGATTAAGTCTTCCTGAGACATTCACACTGCAAGGCAGAGTTGGGGGGTTGCGGTGGCTTCTAGTCCTCTGAAGACATGGGTGACACTGGGGGGCAATGATGCCTGGGAGTGGTACTATCGAAGCTACCTCACCAGAGCAGTGATAGAACAAAGCATTCAGGGTGCTGAAGATGTGTTTCAGGTGTCCGGACAGATCTGGGCATGCCCTTCAGTGTGGAGCAGCCAGGTTCTCTAGGATAATGCTGCACCTTACGCAACAGAGCAGTGAGGACTGGAGATCCAGGTATACGAAGCTGCTTGAATGCTCGGCCTGTTCAGAGGAGGAGGAGGAGTGGGATGTGGTGTGGACACCAACAGCTGTAGATATAGCTTCTGGGAAGGCCTGAAGCAATGCACCTGGCGGCTGTCAAATTCGGAACCCACATGGTCCCCTCTAATCCTCAGCACAAAGCGATTCCCACGGTCAAAAACTCATCCCTTTCATTTACACTCGTTGGTCATCTTTAACTCTTGTTGTACCATTCTTCAGGATGCAGAAGGCCGCATGCCAGGTATGAGGTCAAGAATAGACAGTGCAGAAAAATGGTACAAATAAATAATTCTATTGTATGGAAGAACTGAACCGAAGGGTCACAATGTAACACTGAGTGAAACACCAATGTGCGTACTCTTGGTGCAACTACAATTCCTTATTTTTGACTGTTCCTACCTGCTGCCATCTCTGTGGCTTCAGCTGAACTGGAGGCAAGCTGCTCAGTCCCCTGCTCTGCCTGCACAGATGTTCGTGGCAGACTTCCTCCAGCTTCTGGAGTCAGTTAGGACGCTGCCAAACATTGACCTACCTACACCTGGGCAGAGGCAGACTGAGTCATCAGGACAGGGAGCAGCATGTGGGACTCTGAATGGGGTGGGGGCGGGGTAAGGGGGGGAGGGTGCAAGGGGTCAGAGATGGATGTGCCTTGAGTACAAATCCCCGCTTCCACGTCTCCTTTTTCCATCCTCTCTCTCATTCATGGCCCACCTGCTACTGGCAATGAACTGGAGAGCAGCTTACAGCATATCAGTGAAGCACTGAACAGCCGAGGCTGGGGTTCTCTCAACTCTGTTCAAGTGGCAACCTGAGTGTGCAGTCCATGCTAAGAGCCAGTATGCACTTGGTCGATGGCAGCAAGTCCTCCTTCGTGCAGATGACCACTTCTTCAATGGAGGTGGGGATCTGCTCCTGAAGGCCTGAAACATCATGGCACTCATGGTGAGACAGACTCCTCCAATCTCTCCCAGAGGGTGTGACGTGTATCTGGAAATGCTGACGGAGCCTCACACGTTTTCTGCTGCTGCTGCAGAATAACCTTCTTCTTCAATCACCCCTGAGGCTCAGCATCGATGTCCAGCTGAGCAGAGCTGGGAGCATCGTGCACCCTCCGATGGGTGTCCCAGTCTCCAGCACCTGCTGCTGCTCACATGTAATGTGTGAGACACCGTGTGAGAACCCAACTACCTGTCTTGCTGGTCCTACTGAGGTGTCCCTATCTGAGCTTGGAACAGTTTACATGAGTGCTGTGATGATGCATCCTCAGAGTGTGTGGCTTCCTCTAAAGAGTCTCCGTTCTGCTCCAGAAAGACCTCTGTGGGGTGCCTGATGGGCTTTTGGGAAACGAAGGACAGCATTTAGAGCTGGTAAGGTAAGAGGGTGTAAAGTCATCATCGTGCATATTGTCATTTCAGCGGCTGCTGACATTAAGTCAACATGAGTGTGTGCTGTATGCCATGAGGCTGTGTGATATCTAATTTTGTTGCTACACAACTGGTACACCCCCATCTCTCCATGCTTGAGGCTAGGCATACCAGGACTTGGTTTTTCTCCAGTGGGACTTCCTTGCAGCTGCTAGCATGGAGAAGATTGGAGGCCTACCTCTAGTTCTCTGCCTCTCCCTGGCGTCCTTGGCTCTCTTCTCCTACAAGGAGGGAACGATGAGACCTATGAGTGCACACAATGGCTTGTGTTGAGTGGATTGATGGACAGCACTTGCTGAGGGTCACTGCGAGGGATTGGTGTGACATTACTTTAAGATAAGGGTGAGTGTCAGTGCTGGATGGTCAGATGGGGATGGAAGGAGCTGCCCAGACACTGAGGGATGGTTGTACCTGCAAGGTAAGTTGGTATGAGGGATGATGTGCTGGAGTAGACTTGGAAGACAGAGTGAAGTGGGTTGAGGTTAGGCACACATAAGGATATATTTGAATGTGCCAATGCACTTACCTTTCCTGCCCTGATTTGGTCATTAAACTTTCCTAGCCCTGTATCCAAGACTGTGGCACCACACTCCTGCTGCTTGCCTCCTGTGCAATCTCCAGCTCTGCCGCATTCTTCCCAGCAGCTGAGGACAGAATCTCCCTGTGGGCCTTCACAGCCCAGAGCATCATCTTTTAAAGAGACACCTGTGAAGTGTGGTGCTGCCTTCCAACATTGAGCATTCATTGCTCCAGACTCTGGCTGTGTTTAAATGCTTCATCCTAGTAGGATCCCTTGAAATAGGTGAGCTGAAACAGTCTGTTGTGGGGAGTCGTCAGGCTCGGTCACTAAGGTCAGGAAACTCTGAAGTCAGATGCACATGCAGTGGGTGCGTTAAAGTTAAAAGGCCACTGATGCTGTAACTTCCGGGTTTCCCACCCACTGCCAGTGAGGCACCAAGTGAAAATCCAGCCCGACGTTAGAGTCATAGAGGTCTACAGCACAGAAAAAGGCCCTTTGGCCCATCGAGTCTGCGTCGGTCAAACAAGTACCTAACTATTCTCATCCCATTTTCCAGCGCTAGGCCCATAGCCTTGTATGCCATGGTATCGCAAGTGCACATCCATATACTCCTTAAATGTTATGAGAGACTCTGCCTCTATCACCCTTTCAGACAGTGATTTCCAGATTCCCACAACCCACTGGGTGAAAAAATTCTTCCTCACATCCCCTCTAAACCTCCTGCCCCTTACCTTAAATCTACGCCCCCTGGTTATCGATCCCTCCACCAAGGAGAAAAGTTCCTTTCTGGCTACCTTATCTATGGCCCTCATAATTTTATACACCTCAGTCATGTCCCACCTCAATCTCTTCTGCTCCAGGGAAAATAACCCCAGTCTATCGAACCTCTCTTTATAACTAACACTCTCCAGCCCAGGCAACATCCTGGTAAATCTCCTCTGAACTCTCTCTAGTGCAATCACATCCTTCCTATAATGCGGATTCCAGAACTGCTCACAATACTCTAGCTGTGGCCTAACCAGCGTTTTATACAGTTCCAGCATAACCTCCCTGCTCTTATTAATAGACAGTTAACCAGAATCTTTCAGATCTATTCTAACACAACTATAAAGGGATGATTAAGACATTTGAGATACACT
This sequence comes from Carcharodon carcharias, assembly GCF_017639515.1. NCBI lineage: Eukaryota > Metazoa > Chordata > Chondrichthyes > Lamniformes > Lamnidae > Carcharodon > Carcharodon carcharias. The sequence goes on along the minus strand of NC_054484.1, from coordinate 95,112,677 downwards.
GTCAGGTTCAGATCCTGTCTGACTGATCTATCAAAGTGACAAAATTCAAGAGCTTTTCCCATATCCTTTGTCCATATATGGTCATGTTAATGGCTTTTACAATTCACAACAGCAAGTTCCAGCTTGTCACCCTCGGTTCATCGAGTTTAACTTTGTTGGTCATTTACTATCTTCAGGTTACATAGGAAGATAGGAACATAGGAGCGGGAGTAGGCCATCAGCCCATTGAGTTGCTCCGCCGTTCAATACGATCATGGCTGATCATCTACTTCAATGCCTTTTTCCTGCACTATCCCCATATCCCTTTAGGTTATTGGTATTTAGAAATCTGTCAATCTCTACCTTAAACACACTCAATGACTGAGCTTCCACTCTGGGGTAGAGAATTCCAAAGACTCATAACTCTCTGAATAAAAAAAATTTCTCCTCATTTCGGTCTTAAGTCGCTTCCCCCTTATTTTGAAATTTTGTCCCCTGGTTCTACTCTCCCCAACCACGGGAACCAACTTACCTGCATCTCCAACAAGAGAGAATCTAACTATTACCACCCTTGACATTCAACGGCATTACCATTGCTGAATCCCCTCACTAACAACATCCTGGAGGTTATCACTGACCAGAAACTGAACTGGACTAGCTATATAAATACTGTGGCGATAAGACCAGGTCAGAGGCTTGGAATCCTGCGACGAGTAACTCACCTCCTGACTCCCCAAAGCCTGTCCACCATCTACAAGGCACAAGTCAAGAGTGTGATAGAATACTCTCCACTTGCAGCTCCAACAACAGTCAAGAAGCTGACGCTATCCAGGACAAAGCAGCCCACTTGATTGGCACCACATCCACAAACATTCACTCCTTCCACCACCAATGCACAGTAGCAGCAGTGTGTACCATCTACAAGATACACTGCAGAATTCACAAAGACTCCACAGACAGCACCTTCCAAACCCACGACCACTACCAAATAGAAGGACAAGGGCAGCAGGGAGATGGCAACACCACCACCTGGAAGTTCCCCTCCAAGTCACATACCATCCTGACTTGGAAATATATCACCGTTCCTTCACTGTTGCTGGATCAAAATCCTGGAACTCCCTCCCTAACCGCACTTTAAGTGTACCTATACCACATAGACTGCAGCAGTTCAAGAAGACAGCTCACTGCCACCTTCTCAAGGGCAACTAGGGTTGGGCAATAAATGCTGGCCTAGCCAGTGACACCAACATCTGATGAATGAATAAATGACGTGCTTTAATTTTGCTAACTAACCTCCTGTGGGGGATTTTGTCAAAAGCCTTCTGAAAATCCAAGTATATTACGTCCACTGACTCCCCTTTATCAATTCTGTTAATAACAACCTCAACAAACTCCAACAGGTTTGTCAAACATGATTTCCCACTCATAAATCCATGTTGACTATGCCCAATCAGACCATTCTAATCCAAGTTTCTATTTATCACACCCTTTATAATAGATTCTAGCATTTTCCCTACTACTGATGTAAGGTTAACAGGTCTGTATTTCCATGTTTTCTCTCTCTCTCTCCCTTCCTAAATAGTGGGGTGACATTTACTCCCTTCCAATCTGCAGAATCTGTAGAATTTTAGAAGATGATCACCAATGCATCCACTATCTCCATAGCAACCTCTTTCAACTCTTTAGGATGTTGAACTTTAAATCCCGGGGTCCTATCAACCTTCAGTCCCATTCATTTCTCCAATACAACCTTCTTATTAATACTAATTTCCTTCAATTCCTCATTCTCCCTAGTCCCTTAGATCGCTAAATCTGGGAGATTTCCTGTATCTTCCTCACTGAAAACAGACACAAAGTAATCATTTAGCTTCTCTGTCATTTCTCTGTTTCCCATTATAAATTCTCCTGACTCTGCCTGTAATCGACCCACATTTGTCTTAGCCAAATGCTGCCCTTTTTCACACCTATAGAAGCTTTTACAGTTCGTTCTTATGCTTTTTGTTCGTTTCCATTTATATTCTATTCTCCCTTTCTTTATTAGTTTCTTAAGCCTCCTTTGTTGTATTCTAAAATCCTCCCAATCCTCAGGTTTACTGTTATTCCTGGCAAATTTATAGACCTTTTCTTTTAATCTTATACAATCCTTAACTCCCCTTGTTAACTGGGGTTGACTGACTTCTTTTTGGGTTTTTGTGCCTTGAAGGAATGTATAATTGCTGTAAACTATGTAGTAATCCTTTAAAGAATATCCATTGCCTATGTACCGCATACCTTTAAATGTATTTTCCCACCTCAGCCAATTTGTCGCTTACACCTTCATAAAATCCTTTGTTCAAATTTAACACACTGGCTTCAGATGAACTATCTCATTTTCAAACATCATGTAAAATTCTATCATATTGTGGACACTCATCCCTAAAGGTTCTTTTACAAGATTATTAATTAGCCCCTTTTCATTACCTAATACTGGATCTAAAATAACCTGTTCTCTAGTCAATTCCTCAAAATACTGTTTGGTGGCCAGTAAACAACTCCTGCCAATGTTTGTGTCCCTTGCTGTTTCTTATCTCCACCCAAACAGATTCCACATTCTGTTCTTCCAATCTGAGATCCTCCCTTACCAACATACTGATCCCATCCCTTATTATTAACACTACTTCCCTTTCCTTTGTGCCTGTCCTTCCTAAATTGAATATCCTTGAATATTCAGTTCCCAGTCTTGGTCTTGCTGTAGCTACGTTTCTGGCAATTACCGTCACAATGGCAATTAGATATACCCATTTACCTCAATTTGTACCTTTATACAATCTGCCTTTTTCTGAATGCTGCATGCATTCAGGTAGAGTGCCCTTAACTTTGTCTTTTTGACATTATTCCGCATTCTAGTTGATGCTAGCCTTTCTTTCACCTGCCTTTTAATTTTACTTCCTACTTTTCTACCTCCCATTACCATCTTTACTTCCTTCCAAGTTGAGCTACTTCTCAGATTCACACCCCCCGGACAAGTTAGTTTAAACCCTTCCCAACAGCATTCCCTGCGAAGCTATTAATCCTGGCCCTGTTAAGGTGTAACCTGTTCATCTTGTACAGGTCCCACCTGCCCCAGAACCGGTCCCAATACCTCAGAAATCTGATACCCTCCCTCCGACACCAATTCTTCAGCCACGTGTTCAGTTAATCTATCCTCCTATTCCTATGCTCACTAGCATGTGGCACTGGGAGTAATCCTGAGATTACTGCTCTTGAAGTTCTGCTTTTTAACTTCCTTCCCAACTCCCTAAAATCTGCTTTCAGGGCCTCATCCCTCTTCCTACCTATGTTATTAGTACCAGTGAGAACCACAACCCCTGGCTGATCTCCCCCCTCCCCCCAAATGATGTCTTACAGCCGCTCCATGACATCCTTGACCCTGGCACCAGGGAGACAACATACCATCCTGGAGTTAGGTTTACTGTCGCAGAAACGCCTGTCTGATCCCCTGACTATGGAATCTCCTATCACTATTGCCCTTCCATTCTTCTCCATCCACTCCTGTGCAGCTCAGCCACCTGTGGTGCCACAGACTTGGATCTGGCTGCAATCCCCTGAGGAACCATCGCCCTCATCAGCATCCAAAATGGAAAAACAATTAGCAAGCAGCATAGATACAGGGGACTCCTACACTACCTGCCTGGTTCTTCCGCACTGAGCAGATGAATATAAACAGGCTCTGAATTCATCAATAAATACCCTATACCAGTGTCTGAGGGAATAGGGAGTGGTGAACTGCCTTTCAGTCCACCTGTCACTGCCTGAATACCTTCCTGGCAGGTAGCAAACTAAGAAACTTCTGCTTCCTGTTCTATTCTTAACCTGAGTGAAGGATTTCAGAAAGATCAACTTCATTCACTCATGTTGTTACATTTCATCCTCCTCATGATTCTTCCATTAACAATTCTGCCTCATTTTCCATGAACATGGCTATAAATCAAATAGAAATATTCCCTAGTACATTGTAGGAATTCATTACCTTAATTATTTGGGCTCTTCTGCTTCTCACAGTCTATGTGAAAATTATAATCTCCCACAGTGTTTCTGCCACATGCTTCCTTGGTGTCCATAATTATACAAGCTCCTCACCCTACTCTGCATTATATCTGTCAGGCGGTCTGTAGACAACTTCCATGCAGACAATCTTGCATTCTGTGCTATTCCTTAATTCTACCATTACTGTTTCCACTGGATCATCAGTCTGACGGAAATCATTTCTTCCCACTGTGGTAATTGTGTGTTTTATCAGTATTGCTACTCCCCCTTTCCCAGTGTCTCTGTTCTTTCTAATGATCCGATTGTTCCCAGTCATGCCCAGCTTGTAGCCAGGTCTCCATGGTGTCTACAACAACACACACTTTGAGCTGAATTTGACCTTTTAACTCATTTTGTTTTATTTCTTATGCTGGCGCCTCTAAGTAATTATTCAAATGACCTGACAGTGTTAATTTAGAGCCATCAGTTCACTGTGGTGCTTGCTATTTATGCTCAGTTCAGTTAGTAATGGAAAATCTCCTCTCTCAAATCTTTCAGTTGCCTCATGCCACAGAGATGATCTTCCAATGCTATTGAACAATTTCTTGCTTTTCTATTAAGCAGCTTATTCAACCATTAACTTTCTGTTGGCACTTGGAGCCTATAATCCCACCCCCCCATTATTTTTCCTAACTCCACTAAAATTCTTAGTTATTTTTCAGTTTTGGGTTCCGCCAAAGGGCTTTACCCAAAACACTAATTGCCCTCTAGTGTATATCCAGCAGTTAAAAAAAAGATGCTTCTGCTTTCCAGCATTTTCACTTTGTTTCCTCTTTGATTGAAATCATTAATAGAAATTCAGAAAAACACAGTTCAGGATTTTGAGCAGCTGGGCAGGGAACAATGAACAAACAATTAATAAAGCCTGAAGAGATGATGATTGCACTGTACAGATGAAAAGGAAGGTGTCCATGGAATTTAGAGCCTAATAAAAAACAATGCATTAACGCTGTGCTGGTGCTTCTCCTGATTCAGGTTATGAAGCGATATTAAACAATCAGTATGTGCTTTTGAGAAAAAAGCATCTCATTGTCTTGCTACAGGAGCTGTTCCTCCATAACGTTTTAGTCATTCAGTCCTTGGACGCCATTGATAATGGTAATAACGCAGTACAGTTGAGACCTAATAAATGTTTCACTGGTTTTCTATGAGGTCTTTAGCAGAGAACAAGATTTTGCTTGGTGTCAATTTATAATTCACTGCAGGGCAATGCATTTAATCATCCTTTCAGCAGCTCAGTCTAAATAAGCAAGACGACACTAACTGGAAATATATATTTTTTGCTTCATATAGGTGACAGGCTAGATGGTGTTACAAATAGCTTTCTGAATTGCTTTTGGCATTTGAATGGAACTTTGTTTCTGTTAGCAAAACTTCGAAGTAATTGGTAGAGTTAATATTTTTATCCTTCGCCAAGTTAGCACAGAATCACAGAATCGTTACCGTGCTGGAAGAGGCCATCCAGCCTATCGTGTCTGCGCCAGTTCTCCAAATGGGCATTATAACCTAGTGCCATTGCCCTGCCTTTGCCCGTACCCTTGCACATTGTTCCTATTCAAATAATCATCTAATGCCCTCTTGAATGCCTCGATTGTTCCTGCCTTCACCACACTTCCAGGCAGCACATTCCAGACTCAAACCACTCGTGTGAACAAGTTTTTCCTCACATCACATTTGCTTCTTTTGCAAATAACTTTAAATCTGTGCTTTCTCATTCTTGATTCTTTTACGAGCAGGAGCTATCTACTCTATCCAGTCCCCTCATGATTTTGAACACCTCTATCAAACCTCCTCTTAGCTTTCTTCTCTCCAAGGAGAACAGTTCCAACCTCTCCAATCTATCCTCATAGCTGAAGTTTCTCATCCCTGGAACCATTCTCTTGAACTCTCTTCTACACTCTCTCCAATGCATTCATATCCTTCCTATAGTCTGATGCCCAGAACTGTACACAATACTCCAGCTGAGGCCTAGCTAGTGTTTTATAAGCTCAGCATAACCTCCTTTCTCTAGTACTCTATGCCCTATTAATAAAGCCCAGGATACTGTATGCTTTATTAACTGCTCTCTGTACCTGTCCTGCCACCTTCAATGATCTATGCACATATACACTCAGGTCCCTCTGCTCCTGCACACCCTTAAGAATTGTACCCTTTATTTTATATTGTCTCTCCATGTTCTTCCAACAAAAATCACCTCACACTTCTCTGCACTGAACATCATCTGCCATCTATCTGCCCACTCCACCAACTTGTCTATGTCCTTTTAAAGTTCTGCACTGTCCTCCTTATCCTTGTTTGCAGATCCCTCCATTGCCTCACCCCTCCCTACCTTTCTAATCTCTAGCAACCCTACAACCCTTCAAGATCTCTGCGCTCCTTCAACCCTTGCCTTTTGCGCATCCCTAATTGCCTCTGTTCCCATCATTGAAGTTGCTAAGTCATTTGCCAATTAAATGGATTCCTAAAGTTAGAGGCAGTAATAAGCTTGGTGATTCATTTCATTTATTATTTACACCACACTAATCTTAAAACCCCTAAACAACCATTCAAAGTAACATGCATTAGCCATCCATATAATGCCCACATGCATGGATGTTAATGAGGCTTAGGGTTAGGGTTGAAGCTGACTTCTCCAAACCTGTTCATGTCCCACAGTCTTGAAGGCAACAACAGTCTTTCTCTTCTTATCCTAGGTAAAACCTGGCATCACTTTATGCCATTTTTTCTTAAGATTATCTTCCTGTTGGATGTAGCCCTATCTAATGTTTTATGACCACCAAGTTGGTTAAACAGTTTGCCAACCAGAGATTAGAGGTCCCATGCCACACCCTATTGAGACTTCCTATCAATGCTTGATCCTGAGCCATAGTTTTAGTGAAAGATACATGTTCTCAGAGCAGTAGATTGTTGTAAATTAACAGGCAATCTCTTTCCCTCATATTGCCCTTGCTGTGGAAAGCCTGTGTTTCAGCAGCTTATGGGCTATCATATTCCTCCTTCTTCTCTAGCAGGTAACATGACTCAAGATCTGTCAGTGCTTGGTCACATTGAGGCAGACAGCATGCAGACTGTAACTCTTTCGAGTACAAACACATTTCCATCTGTTCCTATTCAGATGAAGTTACATTGTTTCATAGTTTGCCATTGTGAGATTTGAACTCTTGATCTTGGGGTTACAAGCCCAGTACCATAACCACTTGGCTATTTAGGCCAAGCAGCATGCAGACTGTATGCTGCCTCCTTATTAGAACAACCACAGCAATCAGCTGACCCACTCTGCTGGCCGGCTGAATGCTCAACAGGGGAGCCCAGCAGTGTGTGTGGTTAACACATGTTTCAGCTAGTCTGCACCTCTTAAAGACAGTCTGTCCTTCTTAAAGAGGAGCTGCATGCAGTTGGCAGCAGCCTGAGCCTGGAAGGCAGCAAGCCTGGATTTTATGACCTCTGTCTGAGCTTTCACTGTAGCAATGTGACCCTCCTGTGACTTCTGCCTGTGCCGGAGTGAAAGCTAAGCCACCAGATGTGGTATCATATTTGGGCCTACGAGTTAGACAGCTTGTGTCCCAGCTCCCAGAGGGCAAGGTCACACACAAGTTCTGCTACAGATGACTCAGATGAGTATTCTGATGGGGCAGGAGAGTACTGATGGTTATGCAAACCGAGATGCTTGGGGCATTGGCAGACATTGCAGACAGCCTCCTGCCACTCTCTAGGAGTGTGGAAGAGTTCAGCTCCAATGTAGCACAGGATAGCACACAAAGCTTGGAGCCCATTCTTTCCACCATGGAATGTGGTGGCCAACTCCATAGCAGCGTGAGCGCCATGAGATCACACCTGGAACACTGTGCTCGGTTCTGGTCTCCACATTTTGGGAAGGTTATTCTTGTATTGGAGGAAATACAAATAACATTCATTAGGTTGGTCCCTGGGATGATAGGGTTATCTATGACAAAAGGCTGAGTAAATTAGGTCTATACAGTCTGGAGTTTAAAAGAATGAGAGGTGATCTCATTGAAACGTACAAGATTCTGAAGGGGCTTGACAGTGTCGATGCCAAGATGCTGTCTTTCCTTTTTGGAGAATCTAAAATAGGGGGGGACAGTCTCAGGATAAGGGGACGCTCATTTAGGAGTGAGATGAGGAGAAACTTCTTCACTCAGAGGGTTGGGAATATTTGAAATTCTCCACCCTGCAGAGGTGTGGATGCTCCATCATTTAGTACATCGAGGGCTGAGATAGATTTTTGGTCTCTCGAGGAATCAGAGATAGGTGGTCGGGCAAGAAATTAGAGTTGAGGCCAATGATCAGCCATGATTGTATTGAATGGCAGAGCAGGCTTGAAAGACTTTATGGTCTACTCCTGCTCCTATTTGTTATCTTCTATTGAATTTGAGGCATCCCAAACATTACTCCTGGGTGAAGTGGATGCAGAGTCAGTAGGGCTTTGGGTTGAGAGTCTCCTCCTTTCTCTGTGCAAAGTTTTCCCTCTCTGCAAACTCTTTTCTAGCTCCCCCTCCTGCTGCAGACCCAGAGACACTGCAGCTGCAGCCTCTGTACCTGTTGCAGGCTTTCCATAGACAGGTCACCTCATCCCCTATCCTCCCTGTGTGGATGCACCAACTGACCCCCAGAGCCTGCAAAAATGACCCGCAGTTCTCCCGCCATTCTGCTATTAAATCAAAAGCACCTCGCCTGCAAGTTGGGAGACTGACCCTTTAGACTGCTCTGCTGGGGGTGGGGAAGGGGGAAGGGTATCTTGTGAGCTGAACACATCTTCAGTTGTGGGTGCCGGCGTTCACTGTACCCATGCAGTCCCAGTTTCAAAACTGCCTGACGAATCAGCCGGAATGGCTGAGAGACGTCAAAGTGTGAGCACTCCTGATCCTTCAGGTGCACAACCCGTCAGGCCTGGGCCAGCTCCCTTCCCAGCATGGGGCACAGCATGGACCACACCGGCAAGTGGCCAGAAGCACTGCACAAGCCATTTGCTGACCCAGGAGCTCCTGTAACATTGCACTGATGCCAGCACTGTGGAGGCCCAATTTCATTTCAATCCTAATATTTCATTGAGCTCAATATTTCTCAACCTTACTTATTTTATATATGCCTATCTTTACAGTGAAACATCCTTGGTCCTAAAATTCATCCTTCTCTAACATTCTCAGCATCACTGAGGGAAAAGGTCAAGCTTTTCAAGAACATAAATTGAACCAATTCTGTCTATGTCACTGTTTTGCCTTTGTTAGAAATAACAGTAATGTAGAAATATATTGATCTTCTTAGGCCCTTAGCTCTGCAATTCACTCCCTAAACCTCTCCATGGCTTTACTTCTGTCCCTCACCTTTTAGAATGCTCCTTATATCCCGACACATTGATCAAAAGTTTAGCCACCTGTTCTAATTTCTTCTTTCTCAGTTTGGTATCAATTTTTGTCTATTCTGCTCCTGTAAAGCACTTCCAGATATTTCACCCTGCTAAAGTTGCTATATAAATGCAAGTTGCTTAAAAGTTTAAAAGTTTGCAATGAGCTTGTTGATATTGTCAGTCTTAGTAATCGCTCTATTAACAATTTATTACATTTGAACTGATCCAACATGCTAACAGCAAACAAAAATAGAAAATGCTGGAAAAACTCCTCAGGTCTGACAGCACCTGTGGAGAGAGAGACAGAGTTGCCGTTTCAAGTCCGTATGACTCTTCTTCAGAGCCTTCTTCCCAGTCATACGGACTCGAAACATTAACTCTGTCTCTCTCTCCACCGATGCTGTCAGACCTGTGGAGTTTTTCCAGCATTTTCTGTTTTTGTTTCAGATTTCCAGCATCCACACTATTTTGCTTTTATCTTATGGTAACAGCAAAACTGTCTTCCCAAAAATACCAACAGAAAGGATTTGAAAGGCTAAATTTTAATCAGACAGCTGTGGCCAAAAGAAAAAACTTAATTCTCCTGGAACAAAAAAATGGCTCAAAAATTGCAGCCAAAAAATGTAAATGCAAATGGTGCAGCAATTGCAAGCGAGAGGAGGACAAGCGATTAACCATGGAAATTAAGAAGTTGCTGTTGGAGATGTGTCGCTCCACCATTAGCTCCGCCATTTTGCTGTCTGGCTCCCCTTCAAGTGCATCGAGCAACGGGAAGTTTCCTGTTCTTGAACTGTAGATGTGCAGGATGCTCCACACAGAAAGTTAACTCAAGTCTTTTTGAGTCTTAAATATCCTTTTTAATGATGTGATAAATGTTAATTACAACCTTTTTGGCACTGAAAATTAACTGCTACAAGTGTGGAGTCTCATTCCTACAGGTTTTAATTGTTGGAGATATTTTTTAAAATTCAGAATCAATTTCTTATCATTTTTGTGACTATTTTTCCTCCGTTCTCTTTATCCAATCTTTTTTTCCTCACTTTATTTCCCTTTCTGTATTGATTTAACTTTAAATTCATGATTCTAATTTACACCTTCTTGTTCAGAACTTTTCACTTCATTTCACAACCCTTTGATCTGAATGATTAAGGAGATACACAGCTTCTTGTCCTGCTCACTCAGATCCCAGAAGCCCTGTAGCAGGCTTGTGCTTCCAGCGCAAACCATGGAAATTAAAGAGACCACGGCTGTTTGTCATCGCATCCCTTATAAATTCGCAGACCACATCCTCTGACTTGCTATAAACAATGTCACAGAATATCCACCAGTGTATGTTAATCTTTCACTGTGAGGACAATGTATGTGTACTATGTTCATACACTGAAAATAATTCCTGGAACCTTTCCTCTTAACAATATCTTTTAAACAATTTTAGTAGGGTCTTTTACATTGAGAGATTGTTTCGTTTTTGATGGCAATTAAATTTGGGAACATGCATTCTTAAGATTGAATTCTATTAACTTGTCAGAGTATGTGGAATTCAATTAAATCCTCGTCAGAAAGATCTTGTTTGATTGCAGATTAATTGTAGAGTGCACTTTTATATTTTCTTAATGTGCCACAGTTCATACCTTTTGAATTAAATAACAGATATATAAGCACTAACTGATGAGTTTCTAATTGCTTTCTGGCTTCTATTATAACAAGTGGCACAAAGTGTTATGACAAGGCAGGTGGAATCACACAATTGGTGCTATCACACAATGTGTAAGTGCAAAGACAGGAAAATTGGTCAGATTTTTAAAATTGTGGTAGCATTGAAGAGAAGTTTCAGAAAGATGTATAAACAATAGAGTCGTGATAATTGGTGAATCCAATTATTCTAATATATACCAGGGGCTGGGGTGGGGAGGGGGCGGCAATGGATAAATAGTCTAAGGAGAGGGAGAGGGAAATGTGCAGGTGCATTTTCTTAACCTGTGTGTTTCCAGCCCAATGCAGAAAGAAACAGTGCTGGATTCAGTTTAGGAGAACGAAATGGGGCAATGTGTTTGCTTCAGACACACTATAGAACTCAGGATTTCATCCTGTTTATCTACTCAACTGTCCAGAACTAACATACTTTGGTCTTAAATAATTTCAGGATTTCAACTCTTCTTTCCCAGTGTTGGAGTCTGCTCTATGTGTTGGTCGCTTTTTGTGTAAAGAACTATTTCAGAATCCTCAGCGGTTTCCTTGTCCCCAGTTTGAACCTGCGTTCCTTTGACCTATGGTCAAATTTTACTTTGAGACTTCAATTGTAGGGATGCAAGTGACAGCTGAACCTGGTCTTACACTGTATCAGTCTCCACTTCAAAGCAAGCCCACCAGAAGTCTATATTCTCATGGGGCGCCTTAGTATCTCAGCACCACGGTTACACTTTCCTCATCAGTGCTGATTCCTCCCTCTGTGCTCTGCTGACGAACGAAATGACTGATGCTCTTTGCTTTGTGCTGCTGGATAAATGGTTTCCCCTAGTTGTATGAACAGGAGCATATCATCACCATTTCTACCATGTGCATGGCCAGAATCATAGGCCAAATTTTCTGTGCCCACCAGTGTCCAGCCTCTTCGGTGGTGTGAGCGGACAATACAGCGCGATCAGTTTCACAACGGTGTGAAACCAATTTGCTATTGTCAGCTCAGCACGCCAATGGCAGGCCTCATTTCCCACCATTGGACGTTGGGAGCCTCATTGTAATACATTAGCATATCATCATAAGGCCAGCCCGCCAGAGTCATTCCCCCCCCGACCCCCTCCACAGGATCGTCCGCCCGCATCGGTGGGAAAGCACACTGACATGTTTCATGACAGCACATAAGTGATGTGAACCTGGCAGGCTGCACTTCTCTCTGGACTTCAAGTTTATTTCCCTACCTTGCTTCAGGCAGCACTCGCAGTCATCAGCGCCAGGCTTCACAGACAGCACCACATCACTTTTAGGGGACCTCACGGGTAGGTCTCCACCTACCAGACCAGCTGTAAGGCAGGGGGTGGCCTTTCAACGGCTGCAGGGCTAGGACTTATCTGGGGAAGGGAGAGGAGTGGCCTCAGGTAAGGGAAGAGGCTGCAGGGCGAGGGCTGTACTGGGGAAGGAGGGTATCCCAGGGTGTGTGTGGGGGGGCATATGTTGATCTGTGCAAGTGACCTCAGGGTGGTGAGGGCTGAGGAGGCAGCCTCCAGAGGAGATGAGGCCAGATGGAGATGTGAGGGTGTGTGTGAGAGAGTGAGTGGTGTTGTCCCTTGAGCTGGCAGTGAGTGAGATACCAGTGAATGTGTGATGGACTTGTCAGTGTGTGAGTTTAGAGTGATGAGGTGGTTGCCTTATCCTGGTGTCATGGATGAGATCGTTCATCCCCTATCTGCACTAGATGGCCAACCTCTTCTGTGCAGCATTGGCACTGACCACCACTGCCACCGCCTGCCAAGCCAGAGTGGGAATGTTGCTGCCCTTCCTGCGAACAAAGTGTGGTTGGGGACATCACAGTGGGCCTTAAAGCTGCAGTCTTTGTGCCTTTTGGGGCCATGTCTTCTTTGCTGCAGTCCCGGGCTGGAAGCAGTGAGCGCAGCTGTACTTTACATGTGGTGCCTGGCGTGATTAAGCTGCGAGGTGACGGTGTGGCAGGCGAATGTGAGCCCGCCCGCCATGGAAATGGTGTGTTGTCCTGGGAATGCATAAGTAATGCGAGGGGTTAGGGATGACTTGGAAATATATCGCCGTTCCTTCATTGTCGCTGGGTCGAAATCCTGGAGCTGCCTCCCTAACAGCACAGTGGGTGCAACAGTTCAAGAAGGCAGCTCACCCCCACTTTCTCGAGGGCAATTAGGGATGGGCAATAAATGCTGGCCTTGTCAGTGAGACCCACATCCCCTTGGAATAATAGAAAGGAAGTACAGTCTGAGCTGAAGTCTGATAGTTGAATAGTACTGAGAAGCTGGGAGTCTCTGTGGAAATGAGCCATTGAACACTACCTCCAACAAGAGTGCTTGGCTCACACCAGGATGTCATGCTGTTGCAATCTGGAGCTCCCCCATGACGTTTGGGTGAGATCCATCAGCTGGTAGTTGGGCTACTGGAAGCAATGTCCAGCAGGGGAAGAGGTGCTCTGGCTTAACTTTGGAGGAGGATAATGGAAAGGCCATTAAAAATCAACCTTTAAAAAATGATGAGTGGGACCAGATGCTGAAGCCCCACCCCCATTTCTGACAAATCCAATTCTTTCGGGTAGGGGAAAGGGCGCAGAGCATGAATCACGCAGGAGGGGATACCCGAACTCAGCGGGGCCAGTACTGAGCTCAAACAGGCCCCATTTTGGCTGTTGCAAGGACCTTAACTCACAAAGTGGGAGTCACAAATCGATGGAGTGGATGTAAATGCTCTTGAAGGGTGAATAAGGTCTGTATAATTGTCATAATCTGAAGTTTTTCAAAGGCCCTGCTTTCTAAGCTTAAAAAAAGACAGGCTGCAGCTCTCACTGAGAATTAAAAAAACCCTCTGCTGGACTGCTTTGATTGACAGGCATAGATTAGAAAGAAAAGTAGCATTTGGTTGTGCAGTTTCACTTGAGCTCATTGGTGACATTTCCCCCAGGGCTCTTATTATGTTTCAAATTATGGCTGAGTTTCAAAACTGACAATTAACTCAGCAGGGGGCTCTGAGTTCTCAGTGAGAGTGACAGTTTAAAGAGTCTATTAAAGCATTAGCTGTCTTTGATGTGAGTTTGAATAGAAGTTTGTTTATTTTAATAAGAGATTAACACGTGAGCTTTAAAAGCTTTCAATGTGTTCTGTAATAGGAGTTTATGACCAAGTGTGTAGGAGTGAGAGCTGTATTAGATTGTTAGAAGTTTTTTTTCATCTCCACATGGCTCCTGAGGTTTGTCCATGATGGTACTGGGTGAGTGGCTATGAAGGTGGCATGGAGAATACGAGGGGCTCTGGGGGTTGGGTGGGGGGGTGGTGGTGGGGTAAGGGAATGTGAGACGTGAGGGCTAGAGGACCTAACAACATCTAAGACACCTGGGACAAAGTCCCAGAGAACCAAGGTGAGCTTTCTAACCAGCCCACCTAGGCACTTACCCATCCTTGGCAGGCACGACTCTATCCTGCACCCTCCCACATGCCCTCACTGGAGTGAAAAATCACGCATTTTGCGTCTCTTTTTACTAAAGCAGATCTGGAAAATTGCAAAATAACTCGACTTGAGCTATTCACCTCAGTAACCAAACTCCAGCCCTGAGAGTATAACCCAGACCAGCTCAAACTTCGCTTGATGAAGGATAAGTGGTCTAGTTAGCTGGCAAATTCTGCTGGTAAGTAACAAGAATGAGGGTGGTGGTGAAAAAGAGAGGACAAAGATCAAATAAAAATGGTGTATGATCTTTAAGTTAATTGCAGTCTTCTTGCAGGTTCTTCAGAAGAAACAACGCCTGATGCTTTCACATTTACTGTAACAGGAGCATCTCAGTGCTGCCTGTTAAAGACACAGGGAGAGGGCCAGATCAATTCAAGTGAGAATCACTATTTCAATCCATGTTTAGCTACATTAAACATGACAGAGGCACCATATCAGTGCGAGTATCTAATGGACACACAGCGCTAAGAACACACAGCAGTGTGAGCTTCATAACAGGCTCAGCTCGTGCTCTTGCCAACATACGCAGAGTGGACTCATCGAGCCTGTCACCATCTTCCCTGCTATCATCAATCTAACAGCTACTCTGCTCACCAACGTTCATTATTTCTACAGCATGAAGCTAACTTTAAATTGTCCTTTTGGCAGCGTGGATTTGCATGCTTAATGGGGGGAATTGAGTGAGCATTCGAAATAGAATCTGGGAGACAAGGAGGTCTATTTTTTAAGTGGAGTTTGACATTAGTTAATATATATCAGCGTTAGTTCAAAGTGGAGCAGGGCAGATCAATCTCCAATCCTTTTGCTGTATGGTATGGCTGCACATTTCTGAAAAGCGCTAAGATGAAAGCAAAATACTGCAGATGCTGGACATCTGAAACATAAACGGGAAATGCTGGAAAAGCTCAGCAGGCACAGCAGCATTTGTGGAGAGAGAAACAGAGTTAACGTTCCGAGTCCTTATGACCCTATTTCCCTGTGACTCTGTTTCTCTCTCCACAAATGCTCGCAGGCCTGCTGAGATTTTCCAGCATCTTCTGTTTTCGTTTCTGAAAAGTGCTGATTGATTTTTGGAGCTGAGAGCTGTCCGCATGAAAATAGTTATGTACTCACCATCGAAAGATGGGCAACATTGTTCATGGAACATTAAATTTTATTTTGTGCCTTGCAATGTCAATCACTGCTAAGGTCAATGAGCAGGATGGACTGCCTTCAATATGTTGATAATGACTGGTGCTTTAGCTATCCGTTGTGGGGAGTGCTCATTATCGCTTTTGTTGAAAGCAGTTTATCTAATTTAAACTGAGAATGTGGTGGAAGGTTTTTGGGAGGAATTCTGCTAGGTCACATTACAACTTTAAATTCTGTCAGTCTGTGTGATAACCATACTTTGTGTGACTATAATTAGCTAAAGGTTGACAGGGGACAGTGTTGTGATGAAAGGCTGAAGCCACTAAATAAATTTTTGGTAGAGGGAGGCTGAGAGGAGATATGATACGGATCTTTATGAACAATACAAGGCATGGATGAAGGAAGCAAATTATTTCATTTGAGCAACAAGCTTTGCATGACAGGTGAGAGATAACATTAAGTCTTTTAATTCCCCAAAGAACAGTCAACATGTGAAAATAAGTGTCTGGAGAAAGGAATTAATTTGAGGTCAGTGGATGCTTTTCAAAAGAAGCTGGATTGCTGTCTGTTGAGGAGGGGGAATAGAAATGTTAACTGAATTGCTTGTATTTTGTTCAGGAAGGCAGTGGCAGCACCAAAGGTTCTGTAAGGTAAGGGCTCAGCAGGAGTTGTGAGATAGAGCTCCATGGGTATCAGGTGGGAGACGGGCTGGAGGAGGAGGGCTGACATCACGTGGGAGTTATGTTCAGCAGGCCAGTCTGTGGTTCTTTTAATGCAGCCATCTCATTATAATTTTACTTTGGAGTTCACCGTCCAATCAGTGGCAACAGCATGTGGATCTGGAGGGAACGGTCTCAACTCCAGGGCTTATGGGGCCAATCCAAAGATCTAGACCAGTTGGTGGGAGGCCTTGGCAGGAGTGATTGGAGGTGGTCGCAGAGCCGTCTGCCGCCCGCGATCGGCTCTGCGCTGCCATATTACGCGGGAGGGCCAAGTCAGGCCCACCCAGAGTAAGGCGTGAGCCATAGCACTCAGCGCTACCTGTGTGGGCGGGGGGGGGAGGAGGGAGAGTTAGGGCCCGTGCTCTTTCGCACATGCGCAAAGAAGAGTGTTCAATCTCTCTGAGGCACGGAGCCGCCTCAGGGAGATTGAATCGCTATTGAAATTATTAAATAAATGGATAAAAAAAATTTTTAAACATGTCCTCTCGTGCGACTGGGTCACATGATGGGACAAGTTTTTATATTTTGGAATTTTAAAAATTGTAATTAATAAAAGCTTTGGGAAACCTCATCCCACTTGTGGATGAGGATTCCTAAAAACAGTGAAGGCTGCTTGGCCTTTTCGCCTGCCCGCTAACCGTAAGGTTGAATAGGCAGCATTAACAATTACATTAATTACTTCCTTAATGGAATTAATAGGCCATTTAAATATTGGCAGGCGTGCAGCTGACTCCGGCACGCGCCGCCGAGTGAAACATCACGAGACAGTGCGGTGACGTTGGGATGCACGCTCGATGTCATCGCGCGTCACTTTACACGTCGGTGTGTCAGGCCCACACCCCTCCCCCACGCCAGGTGAAAAATGCAGGCCCTAATTTCCAGGAGCAATTGTGGGAGAATTTTCAGTGCGTAATCAGGTAGCTCAAAGGCTGTGCCCTGTTCAGTGGTGTGAGGAATCAGAAATCGAGAGATCCTCCCCCTCAGCAACAGGAGGAAGAAACCTGCAGCTGAGACCAAGCAGGTGTGGCAATGATGGCCCAGGAGGTCAGCAGCAGGAGTTTTGTGCCACACTCATGGATTCAGCGGTGGAAACTCTTTAATGACCTAACCAGGTCAGGAAAGGTAAGTACAGTTGCATATTAACTGTGAGCATCCCCCATCAAGCCCCCAACTCTTCCCTTTTATACTCCATCACATAACTCCTCACATGCAGTTATTTTTCGGGTACACCCATTCTTCCCTTTCTATGTACTTCTTCACATCTGGATCTATGCGCCATTCTCACCCACCTCTTCATTACTCAATTTGGTGCCTCTCTCCTGTAGTCACCCTCACCAAAATACACTCCATCTACTGGCTGAACACATGCCATTACATGCGTCGTGGGCCTACGCTTTCCCCCATTGTAGGAGAAGAGGGCATAAAACACAAGGGAGCAGGAGAGAACTGGAGCTGGCCCTGCAAACATTTCCCAACTTACCAATGCAGAGTAGGCGGTACTGGAGACCAGTGGAGTCTCAGCATCCTTGGCCATTGGAGATGGGAAGACTGGGAGCTCTCACCATCCTGGTAACACAATGAAATGAAAGCCACATGTCACATAGCACTCAGTCACGTTAACTTGATTTCAACAGTGAAAAATGGTCACCTTAATAATGATATCTTGTAACATTCTTACCTTGCCAGCACTCAATTAATGACTTTTCCAGGAGCTTCAGCCATGCAGCAGGAGCTGCTGGAGGTCCCCGGGCAATGATTCCCCAGGGGAAGTCACGGGGGTCATGCAGAACCCACACCAACTCAGATACTCGCAGTGTGGTGAGACAAGTAAATCAGATAGTCGGGTTAGCCATTGTCACAGAGTCATAGTCATAGAGTTTTACAGCACAAAAAGAGGCCCTTTGGCCCATCGTTCACACCAGTGAGTCACACATAACAAGTGAGCAAGAGCAGATGGTGGTAGCAGGGACAGTAATGGAGAGCCTGAGATGGAGAATACAACCCTTTCTGAGCTCTGCTCAGTTGGACACAGATGCTGTACCTGGAGGTCCTCAGTGACAAGGAGAATTAGTCAGCATCAGTTGATAATGTGTTTAAAGCACACTGCCCTCAATTGCATGGAGATTGGAGGACTCCAGCTCAGGTATGAGTGTGTTGGTGTCACGGAGTGTTGTGGTAATATATTTCTGCAATGGAGAAACAGGGAAACTGCATGGGACATCAAACAAGACAACCACAAAAGTCCATGTGGACCTTGAGCAAGGACCTGCATGCTGAGGGTGCCATCTTAAATAGACTGACAGATACCTTAACCTTGGCCTTACTCAGCCCCACTGATCTGCACCAAAGTGTTCTCCTGCAGTGGGTGTAGCGGAAGTGGGCTGTGCAATGAGAGAGTGATGGTGAACGGGGTAATGAAAGTGAGCAACCAGAGCAGGGTGTGAGCAGCCTGCCTCTGCCCCTGCTGGAGCCTCTGGGCTTGTACCTCACAGAACTTGGCAAGGAAGAATAAAATTTTGTAGTAGCATGAGGATATGCACATGGGTGTCTTTCACATTATTACATTATTAGGTTTCTGTTCTTTACTTATATATTTTTTTATTCTTTCACAGGATGTGGGCTTCGGTGGCTGGGCCAGCATTTATTGCCCATCTCTAGTTGCCCTTGAGAAGGTGGTGGTGAGCTACCTTCTTGAACCGCTGCAGTCCATGTGGTGTAGGTACACCCATAGTGCTGTTAGGGAGCGAGTTCCAGGATTTTGACTCAGCCACAGTGAAGGAACGGCGATATATTTCCAAGTCAAGATGGTGAGTGACTTGGAGGGGAACTTCCAAGTGGTGGTGTTCCCCTCTATCTGCTGCCCTTGTCCTTCTAGATGGTAGTAGTCGTGGGTTTGGAAGGTGCTGTCTAAGGAGTCTTGGTGAATTCCTGCAGTGTATCTCGTAGATGGTACACACTGCACTACTGTGCATCAGTGGTGGAGGGAGTGAATGTTTGTGGATGTGGTGCCAATCAAGCGGGCTGCTTTGTCCTGGATAGTGGCAAGCTTCTTAAGTATTGTGGGACCTGCACTCATCCAGGCAAGTGGGGAGTATTCCATCTGGTGTATTATATTATATATTATTATTATATCTTGTAATCCAGACTTGTGCTTTGTAGATGGTGGACAGGCTTTGGGGCTGTTTGTCAGCTGTTGCTCACTTAGTAGTGTTCTCGTCTTTGAGTCATAAGGTTGTGAGTTCCTCATGGTCCAAGACTTGAGCACAAAATGCAGGATTGACTCCAATACAGTACTGTGGGAGTGCTGTCTTTTGGATGAGGTGTTAAACTGAGGCCTTGTCTGCCATGTCAGGCAGGTGTAAAAAATCCAATGGCACCATTTCAAAGAAATGCAGAGGAATTATCCCTGGTGTCCTGACCATTATTTATTCCTCAACCAACATCACAAAACAGAATTTAGTCATTGCTACTTGTGAGAACTTCCTGCGCACAAATTGATAGCTGCATTTTCTACATTACAGAAGTGACTAAACTTTAAAAGTACATCATTGGCTGTGTAGCACTTTGAGGTTGTGAAAAGCATTATATAATTGCAAGTCTTTTTTACCAGAAGCACATTAATATTGCTCTGTAACACTTTGCTATCTTGTTCTTGGTAGTTAACTGTCAGTGCCCTTTTAACTTGTGTGATGATGAATGGGAAGGCATGAATGGATAACA
Source organism: Carcharodon carcharias (assembly GCF_017639515.1). Taxonomy (NCBI): domain Eukaryota; kingdom Metazoa; phylum Chordata; class Chondrichthyes; order Lamniformes; family Lamnidae; genus Carcharodon; species Carcharodon carcharias. Next base: position 95,092,520 of record NC_054484.1, on the reverse strand, counting down.
ACTAATGGAGCCTAGGAAAGAGAGACTTGGTTGTCAGCAGGACTGTTTTGCATTAATGGCAGAGTGTGTGTGTCTGTGTGTGTGTGTGTCTGTATGTGTGTGTGTCTGTGTGTGTGTGTGTCTGTATGTGTGTATGTGTGTGAGAGAGAGAAGTGTGTGTGTGTCTGTATGTGTGTGTGTCCGTGTGTGTGAGAGAGAGAAGTGTGTGTGTGTCTGTGTTTGTGTGTGTCTGTTTGTGTGTGTGTCTGTGTGCATGTCTGTGTGTGTGTCTGCGTGTGTGTGTGTCTGCGTGTGTGTGTGTGTCTGTGTGATGTGTGTGTGTGTGTCTGCGTGTGTGTGTGTCTGCGTGTGTGTGTGTCTGCGTGTGTGTGTGTCTGCGTGTGTGTGTGTGTGTGCCTGTGTGTGTGGGTTTGTTGGGTGGATGGGACTGTTGCACCTGGTTGTTAGATAGGTGCACTGATGGAATGTCAGTGAACCATCATCGACATCCCAGGCAGCAGTGTGCAGAGCCGCTGGTGCATCACCTTCCTCCTTCTCTGGAATTGTCTGAAGAGACTCTGAGTTATGTGCCCCATTCCCCCTGCAGGACCAAACCTCACTGCTGTGCAATGTCGAGAGGAACACAGCACATCCCAACCAGGAGACCCTGGCTGGTGGGGAGTGGGGGGGAAGGTGGTGAGTGGCAGGTGAGGGACTGAAGAGTAGCCTCCAGAATTGTCCAGGCAACTGAAGCACATTTTCAGCGCACTGATGCCTTGTCTGATGATGGTCGGGTGGAATAATTGTATCACTCTTGGACTTCATTCTTTGTGTGTGTGCCTGTGTGTGTGGGTTTGTTGGGTGGATGGGACTGTCAGAGAGGCATCAGGCACATTTTAAATTCATACCCCAAGTCTCCAACCAATCACCTGTTAACTTTGAAGACAACCCGGAGGGTGGAATGGTGCAACTTGAAAGTGCCATAGCAGGCTGCTCAGGAATCTTATACGCCCTGCAGAAAGATGTTACTGTGCATGCACACCAGCTGCACATTGAAGGATTGGAAGTCCTTTGCAGTTGAGAAACACTCTATGGTTGCCTAAGCTGCCACATATGTTGTCGATGACACCCTGCACCTGAAGCCAACCTGAGCCACTCACTCAGGCTGGCATCATCACAGGCAAACAAGCTCACCTGTCTTATACATTTGGGGCAGTGATTGAGAGATCCTGGGAGTGTCACCAGTAAAGCCCGTGAAAGATTCTGAAGCAAAAAATGTGAGGGTGGCGATGACTTTGACAGCCACTGGTCCAGTAGGCAACAGGTCTGCCACCAAGACTCCACAAATGTCTGCGAGCAGCTGGTGCGATAACACGAACCTCAGACAGTGCTGCTCTGACAGGTCAGGGAAGCTGATCCTTCGCCTGTCGACACTGCGCTGCACATGGCCTCCTGCAAGCTGCACCTTTCTGTTGCTCCTCTACCTACTGCTCCTCTTTCTGTCTAATCCGCTCTCTCTGTTGCTCCTTTTCTGTTTCTCCCCGCTCTCTCTTCTGCTCCCTCTGTCTTCTGTTCCCCTCTCTCTGCTGCTCCCCTCTCTCTTCTGCTCCTCTCTTTGCTGCTCCCCCCTCTCTGCTCCTGCTCCCTCTCTGATCCACAGCTACCGGTCTGTAACCAGCTGGCTGCTGCCATAGCTGATGTAGATCAACCCTTCCACGTGTAGCAAGCAAACTCTCAGCAAAAATATCGTGAACACTCTTTCCCACTAGCAGCTAGGAAAGCAGCTGTGAGCAATGAATATTTCTTGCTATATGTATATCCCTGGGGTTGAATCAGCCCCTCATTTGCCACTGTGTACCCACCTTTATATCACTGTCTAGCTTCAGGAATCCCCAGTAACCTATGGACCCGACATTAAAGTTGGAAATTGTATTAATATTGTTTGAATCGAGCGATTAATAAATGTTGGCTGGCAGCCTGCTTCTCATGAGGAGTTTGCGTAGAGGCAACTTGATGCACTGGATTGGAACCACTCACTCTCAAACCCACGCTCTCCACCATATGAACGTTCTCCCCTGGACTCTGGTTGGAGCAGGCCCAATGCACAGGTTGACCTTTTCTTGCCTTGGGGCCTTGTCACATCATTTGTAAAGTATCTCAGGTCACGAATTGCGGCTGAACTTTGGGAAATGAATATTTTAAGTTATGAAGGACCAGAGAGAGAGCTGGTGGGAGTTTTGAGGTTGCAAGCATTTGTGACAGTGGCCTGGTGATTGCACAATAAAGTCATTCTGTCCTTAAAAGACTGGAGGAAGAAAATGCCCTGGCGATGATTGACTGAGATCGCAGCCATCTCCATCAAAGCCCCTCAGAAATTCTAGGCAAGTCCAGGTCCTAGCCTAGCCTCACAACATCTGTGGAGAGAGAAATGAGTTAACATTTCAGGTCTGTGGCTTTTAGTCAGGTCCTGAAACATTAGCTCTATTTCTTACTGCACAGTTGCTGCCAGACCTGCTAAGTATTTCCAGCATTTTCCCATTTTATTTCAGATTTCTAGTATCCACAGTATTTTCCTTTTATATGCAGGTCTAATCAGCCTCACTGTTGTGCTAGGCCCAAGCATTTCCAGCTTCTTGCTTTGTCTCCCTCCCCCAGGTATCTCTCGGACTTACCTCACAGTAGGAGGCGAGAGTCTCTCTGATGCTGAGATGCCCATTTTAGCTCCTCAATCTGCATAGCATTAGTCTAGTCTTTAGAAGTTGATTCCCATGCTCTCTGTTTGTTGAATTAAATAAAAAACTAAAAAAAATCAATGATTGGTTCATGTGGGATACTTTCCTGTGGGCTTTGCAAATGAGACCGACAATGTTTTGAAATCTCACCGCTGTAAGAAAGCAGTCAGGCAACCTTAATTAGTCTTCTGAGTTTTAACTCGAATTTAGACATGAATGTTGAAGGAGTTGTGTTGAATGTGAATCGATGCTCAAGAGCAAACTTACTTCACATTATCTTTCAACAATGCTTTGGGGGATTTGAACCTCCAAAAACAGGTGGGTTTGAGTCAGGTCAACGGTTAAAATTTTAGAGATCTCAAAACCTGCCCATTTCTGATTTTAATGGAGGTGATACAGGGAAAAGGCAACCAACCTACGCCCAGGAGGTGGGTTGTTCATTTAGATCTTTTAATTAGCCAACGTACCTCAGATTTTTCTCTGTTCCAGCTATAACATAGCCTGGAGGGATTTCTCAGATAACCTGGAAGCCAAATGGAGGTGAGAACTACTGTATAGAGCAAGTAAATAATTTTCCAGCACTGCTTGTGGGCCAGTATGAAGAGGAGTGTTTCCTGCTTCCTCCCCGCCAATGGAGCCTCCATAATTGGGCCACCTCCCTCAGATGATCAGATGTCCCCCCATCCCCCTCCACGATTGAAACCTCTGCAATCATTGACTCTCCTCTGCCTCTTACAATTATTGACACCCTCATTCTCCCACCTCTGCTCTGATCTTGCCCTGATCTATCAAAAGAACTCCTTCCCCCTCCCCAGCTGGAAATCCTGTCCCACTAAATACCTGGGCCTGTCTGTCCATTTGTCAGGATACTTTAATCGAGCATCTCAAGATAAATCAAATACCTGATGGAGTAATGTAACTTATCCACAAAAGTACAGCCGTATCTCCTGGGCTTGAAATTATGTCAAGCAGAGGTAAGCGTAGGAATGATTTGGGGTAATATTAACCCTGGCCCTCTGGGTGGGGTGTGCAGTTCAAGTGGACTGTGGGGGAGTCTTATCCACTCCATTGACACCCCAGTGAACACATGCTCATAGCCAGTGGCATCCCATTTTCAAGATAGAGTAGAGAGGAAGGACCATTTCCCCTCGGTGGATCAATAACCAGGGGGCACAGATTTAAGGTAAGGGGAAGGAGGTTTAGAGGGGATGTGAGGAAGAATTTTTTCACCCAGTGGGTTGTGGGAATCTGGAACTCACTGTCTGAAAGGGTGGTAGAAGCAGAAACCCTCATAACATTTAAGGAATAGTTGGCTGTGCGCTTGCGATGCCGTGGTATACAAAGCTATGGGCCTAGTGCTGGAAAATGGGATGAGAATAGTTAGGTATTTGTTTGACCGGGATAGACTTGATGGGCCAAAGGGCCTTTTTCTGTGTTGTAGTCCTCTATGGCTCTATGATTCTATGACTAAAATGCAGATCAGGCTCTGAGATGTCATTAAATCTTGACTGTTAATTTTACCTGTTTCTTGCATGGCTTAGGCAATTGTGGAATCCCCATCAGAGGAAAGCAGCTGTGAACAGGTCCAGGGCCAGAAGAGACCCAGGAAGTTCAGTTTTTAAGAGGGTTCCTTGTGGGTACAGGAGGAGGAGGAGAGCAGTTCCAGAAGTCATGTCCAGAAGACATGAAGAAAAAGAAATATATACATTCATCCTGGATACCTTAAAAAATTATTATTATTTTTGAAATGGACAGAAGCCTGACTAGCTACGGCTCACACAAAAGGAATTTCTAGCCTTCAGAAAACAGCAAAGATTTTGTTATCTCGAAAGAGGTGCTAATGCCCCCTGTGACTGCAGAAATGAAATTCCAAGGAAAGACACAAAGACCCTTTACATCCCGAAGGCAGATCTCTGGTCAATGGAGAAGAAAATTATTCATGGATGCAGCATTAACCATCACAAGAATCCAGACCAGGAATATATGTCCTTTGCCCAAACCAAGAGGAAGAGGCGGAAGTTATGTCACCTGACCCCCTGCTGTGCCCCACCCCCACCCTCCAAGCTGCTAGAACCTGTAATATTGCCCTGTGGGGCTGAATCCAGGCAGTCTATCATCTTTCATCAACAAAGCAGCAGCAGAAACAGAACTCTGTCCAGGTTGAAATTGCCTGGCCCTCATCTACACTGTTTCCTACTGGAACGCTTGTGTAGGCTTCCCATCTGCTCAGGATTTGCATGAACGGGTCCGTGATTACCTTCGCTGAACACCTCGATGATGATTGAGCAGCATGGTAATTGGGCTTCCCATACACTCACATACAAGTTGTATCATAAAACAAACTCTGGCTGCTTTAAATGTGCTGCTGTTATAATCCCCTGGCTTGTGTTGTGCTGCTGTTCCCATACTTCTCCCAGGTAACTACCTTTTACATTTGAATCTAGAAGGTGTATGAGGGCAAGCTATTCAGTCAAGTCAGAACCAATTTTAAGAAGTTCTGTCCATTGGAATGTGCTCAGCGCTTGCAAGACCTGAAAAGGCAGTGGAAGTGGGTTCAGTGTAATTTTTAAAAGAGAAATGGAGATTTTCTTGAAAAGTGAGATAAATGTGCAGATCTGTAGGGAAGGAGCTGAGAAGCGGGACAAACTGGATAGTCCTTTCAAAGAGCCAATATAGGAAGGATGGGTTGAACAGACTCCTGTTCTGTCTGTGAATGTAGAAGCTGTTCCATTCACAACTCCTCTGGTAATGAAGCAATGTAAATAGGGATGCTCAGTCCAGAGCAAAGTATTGAACCTGCAGCCTTTTTGGGCTGCACAGCTCCATTTCCAATCTTCATTATATGGGATGCATAGTGGGGTGGGGCGTTGGTTGGCTGCAGGTAGGGAGTGGGCATTGGTCAGGCAAATTGGGTGACACTCCCACTTCTTTTGGCCTACAAGCAGTGCTTGCAGCCTCCATAAGGTATTTAACACAATGGCCCACCTGGTGCGAGTGGATTGGTTACCCACACCTCTATGAACCGCAACCCAGAGGATTGGTTGTCTGCAATTGAAGTCTCTTCCTGAGAGTGGATTGGTCACCCACTCCAGCATGCCCCACCTCCTGTGAATGGATTGGTGTCCAGCACCCTTGACCCTGTCTCCTGCAAACAGATTGGTCATCCTCCATTGTTAAAACTACAAGTGGTGAGTTGAGGGCAGGTTTCCAGTCCTTCTTATTTGTAATTCCTGCCTAATTCTTCCACCACCTGCCCAGGCAGGTTAAAACTATCCTTGTTAACATAAGAATATAAGATATAGGAGAAGGAATAGGCCCTTTGACCCATTGAGCTTGCTCCTCCATTCAATAAGATGATAGCTGACCTCATTGTGGTCTTAACTCCACTTTCCTGCCTTAACCCCATAACGTTTGACTCCCTTGTCACGGAGAGATAATGGTGTGGTGGAAATGTCACTAGACTAGTAATCCAGATGCCCTTGCTATTGCTCTGGGGACATGTGTTTGAGTCCCATCAAGGCAGCTGATGGAATTTAAATTCAATTAATAGATTTGGACTATAAAACTAGTCTCAGTAATGGTTACCATGACAATCATCACCAATTGTTGTAAAAAACCACCTGGTTCACAAATGTCCTTTAGGGAAGGAAATCTGCCTTACCTGGTCTGGTCTACATGTGACTCCAGACCCACATCAATGTGGTTGACTCGTAACTGCCCACTGAAATGGCCAAGAAAGCCACTCAGCTCAAAGGCAAACAGGGATGGTGGTAAATGCTTGCTTTACCAGTGACACCCAGGTCCCATGAAGGAATTTTTAAAAATCTGTCTAACTTGAGTATATTTAATGACCCAGCCTTCACTGCTCTATGTAGAAGACAACTCCAAAGACTTCTGAGCCTCTGAGAGAACAAATGCCTCCTCATCTCTGTCTTAAATGGGAGATGCCTTATTTTGAAATGGTGCCCCTGGTTCTAGATTCTCACATGAGGGGAAACATCCTCTCAGCAATTATCCTGTCAAGCCCCCTCAGAATCTTGTTTGTTTCAATAAGATCACCTCTCATTCTTCTAAATTCCAATGAGCCCAACCTGCTCAACCTTTCCTCATAAGACAATCCCTTCATCCCAGCAATCAGCCATGTGAACCTTCTCTGAACTGCTTCCAATACAAGTATATCCTTCTTAAGGGGATCAAAACTGTACACATGGTCTCCCACAAAGTCCTGTACAACTGTAGCAACACTTCCCTATTTTTATATTCCATTCCCTTTGCATTAAAAGCCAACATTCCATTTGCCTTCCTAATTACTTGCTGTACCTGCATGTTACAGCAAGGTCACCCAGATCCCTCTGTACTGCAGCATTCTGTAGTTGCTGTTTAAATAATATTCTGCTTTCTATTCTTCTTGCCAGAGTAGACTTCACATTTTGCCGCATTATGCTCCCATTTGCCAATGTTCTGCCTGCTTACTTAACCAATCTATATCTCTTTGCATACTCTTGCTATCCTCCTCACAACTTGCTTTCCTACCTGTCTTTATATTCAGCAAATTTGGCTACAATACAGTCATCCCCTTCATCCAGGTCATTATTATAGATCATAAGTAGTTGACACCCCAGGACTGATCCCTGTGACTCTCCACTAGTTACGGTTTGCCATTCTGAAAATGACCCATTTATGCTGACTCTGTTTCCTGTTAGTTAGCCAATCTCTGCTTCTCTCTTCACAGATGTTACCAGTTTAGTGCCTTCCAGCAATTTTTTATTTTTGTAGAAGTGACTAAATATGCATTTTTGTAAGCATCAGAAGTTGTTTCATGGTCCTGCCATACAACAAATGGCTTTTCATCAGAGACATAAAGCTAAGGACAGAATGGGATGTAATAATTGCATGTTTTTACTGCAAGCTGCACAGATAAATCAGTTTGTGGATAATGGGTAGTCTGCTGTGGCTGAATGCAACCATAAATTAGCCTGTGAACAATAGGATCAAGAAAACAGACAACCCCCTTTTCGCTGATGGTGTATGAGATCAAAACGGAACAATGAAATTGTGTGAGTCATTGCATCGTCTTGTAAGCATTTTTCCAAATACAAGCGGTGTTCAGAATCTCTGAGGGGGAATTTTTTCCTCATCGGGGTGAGGGTTGGGTGTGGGGGGGTGTGCAGCCGATTGGCTGGGTGCCGCCATTTTATGTGGGTGGCCTAATTAAGGCCCGCCCAGCATGCGGGCGAAAGAGAGCAGAAATCTCCCCGAGGCACAGAGCTGCCTCAGGGAGATTAGTTTCACATATAAAACATTGAATCAAGGGAGAAAAAATATTTTAGGACATGCCCCCTCATGTGAAACTGTCACATGAGCTGGGACATGTCCATTAATGTGAATAAAAAATTTTCCAACCCTTTAAAAACGTCCACGAAACCTCATCCCGCCTGTGGATGAGGTTCCACGAAAAATGCGAAGGCCGCCTGCGCTCTTCGCCTGCACCCCCGCCAACCTTAAGCTTGGACGTGCAGCTCAGGTCAATGATTTAATTGATTGTTAAATGGCCTTAATAGACCTTTGACAGTTTGGCGGGCGCACAGCCGACTCGGTTGAGTGCTCACCGACCTGAAAATCGGAATGACGCATGGTGACATCAGGGACGCGTGCCCAACGTCACCCCGCGTCATTTTACACCTCGGCGAGTGGGCCCCGCTCCTGCTCACAGAGCCGAAGGTTTTACCCTTAGATTCAAAAACAATATGTTTTAAATGATCTTTTCTCCTTCAGCTGTTTGCTGAAAACGTGCTGAGCTCCATCAGTGTCTGACTGCGGAAGAAAAGCAGAAGATGCTGTAAAAGGCTCTGATACTTGTAAAACAAGCTTCTTCCCAGCTTTGCAGCTGCTGATTTGCAGCAGTTCAGCATTTTCTGCTTTTATTGTTATTTGTTGTCCTTTTTAATCTCCATTTAATGAAGTGAACTGAAAGAGACATACTGAAACTCAGGGGAAGCAAAGAAAAGATCGTTCCTCTGTCTCTCCATTCCCCAGGCTTGGCTTTTGTTCACCTTTCAACATTTGGAGGAGCAAGTGGAGGCTGTATTTTATTATTACCCTCTCAAAATTTTTCTTAACAGTGAAAACCCCTGTAAGATCCCTCCTTATTCTCTTTTCCAGCACAAAGCCTTACATCATAACTAAAGCCTCTCGTTCCTGATATAATTTAAGTGACTCTCCACTGTACCATTTTTAAGGGCTCCTTCCTATGTCGAGGTCCCTAGAATTGTATAAATTATTCTAATTATGGCCTACCCAATGGACTAGAACTCATCCTCACAGGACAGTGCAATTCCCATAATGATAAGTAGGCTCGCGTTTGCAAAATACAGAACTTCACTTTGTGTTTCCTGGGATGATGTCTGGTGTTTCTTCACCTGAGATATGCTGTACATGAAGTAGCTGAATAAGAGGATAAGAAGTGGAGCCAGTGAATTAAGAGTTCCATTTATCTGACTATCTTCCATGTTGATCAGACCAGGCTTTCTGTCTGACACCTCGCTCCTCACGCTTTTGTTTGTGGACAAATTTCTGAGCGAGGATAAAGCAAACCAATAAGGACATTCAAAATGCTTCTTGATTAAAAAAAACAAATTGCCTGTCTGTCCGAGGGGTGCAGACTTGGTGGGAAATTAGTTTAGCCATTTGTCACCAGATCTGGCTGGGTCACATCAGCTGCTTTCGGTCCCCTGATTTTCCCTACCAAAGCTGCTCACTCTTTGAGGCTCATCTTGCAATATAACCTCTGATAGCTCTTTTCGGCTATGAACTGGTTTCTTAAACCTCTTTCCTCCAATCACTCCATCCTCACCACCAACACCAGCACAAAGAGCTCATGGCTGTCTTTGTCACTGAGATTATCTATGCCTTAGCAGAGAGAGAGATGTCTCTATTCTAAAATCATATAAACCAAAGAGAAAGTAAATCCTCCAAAGAATGGCACAGTACTTCAGCTGCCTCTACTGCTTCTCTGCCTTGTCCTAGTTTACTAAGCCAATCTTCTCTTCCAGCTGCATTGTAAACTCAAGCTGTTGTTGTTGGACACAGGTTAAAACATAACGTTTACAACGTAGCAAAAGGGAAAATATTTGCAAACTATATTTCAAGAATAAATGAATGGGTGACAGAAGGAAAGTGGAGAGGAGCCTGAAGAAGGGTCAGGAGGAAGGAGAGAGATGGATGGTAATAAGCTCAGGTTAGAGTGGCAGTCACATGCACGTATAATGGCCACAGGGAGAAGTTGGTTACATAACCATGTCAGGGATTGGAAAAGAAATATGAGGTCATGCAGAACGCAATATGAAATAACTCCATGTTAGGTGAATCTAAATTTCACACTTTGAACCTCCAGCAGTTCACCTCTTCATTTTCCATTCTCTCCCACTCTTTTGTGCATAGGCACACATTCACATCTTCCCAACTGCCTGTAGCATGGTAGGGAATTCCTTCAATATATACAGATGTGGGTCTGTTGCACTGAGGAGACCTAAGGTGCCTTTGTGCCAAAGGAAGTATGAGGGCCAATGTGGACACAGGATGAGTTACAAAAACAGGTGGAATCGCATTTTCTGACTGTTCGACAAAATATCTAATGTTCGGCACTATTGAAGCCATTGGAACTGAACAAGAGATGAGCATTGTGATAATACCTGATTTCTGCTTCCATCCATTTCCAATTCCTCCCCTAACCAAGTCTCAGTCATCTATGAAAGGTGAGCATTGAAATCTGAAGGTGAAGTACTGTGCCATTCTTTGGAGGATTTACTTTCTCTTTGGTTTATATGATTTTAGAATAGAGACATCTCTCTCTCTGCTAAGGCATAGATAATTTGCAGGAAAATATCTGATTAAATTATTCTCTTTACTGTCTAGAGGCAGCAGCTTTTAAATAAAAATGATACATGCAGTTTGACAGACAGATTATATTGCTTTGGTGCTCCAGTGACTCTGACACAGATGGCCATTACTTCCAAGCAAATGGATATCAATTGTTAACTGTGCTTGAGATTTCTGTCATTGTCACAGGAATAAGCACCATTATTGTTTTAATATCTAATGCAATCAAAGGTGATGGGCAACATAATCTTCAAAAAGCATACTTGAACCACAAAGAGGAAACGTCTGAAATTCAGAGTTGCTTGCACTCTTCAGTTACCTGCTCCCTAACTCCCTATATGGGTGGATGGGGGGAATGCTGAAACAGAGAACAATCTGGCACATGTGACATCAGAAACTATGGCTTTCTAAAAGCTTGCGAAAAAAGCTGTCCTCTGAACTATTTTAAAATTTGACCCAGTCTACATGTAGTGCTAGACCAATTTAATATAATTTATGGTTTCTTGCCAATTTCGGAATATTACTTTATAAATAACTGTAAGGTGGTGATCCATCTTCTCAGGCAATGGGAAAACCTCAAGTCAGGCAGCTCCCGACCAGTAAGGTGCTGTGCCTGCCATGGTCGATCTGCTTCAATAAGCGCACGGAGCTCAGAGTCTCTGTTTCATAAGTGGACAGAATCCATTGCACCATGCAAACAGATTAAAGAAAAGATGCCAGCTCTCTGACTGACAAGCTGGAACTTCGGGACCAGGTGCATGGGATTGACAGACAACTTACAGTTGGTCGATAATGTGTGTAATGCAGCTGTGATCAATCTAATAGGCTGAACTTTGACAGAGCATCGCTACAGGAGAACAGGTTCATTAAGAGCAGGCCACTGAAAGTAAAACATTACACATTCATCTGGCAGGGGACAAGTTCAGAGGAAATATGCGAGCAAGGTGCAGTCTTCAGCATAAGGAACTCACTATTCTTGATGATAGAAACCTCCACAAATGGTTCGGAACATGTTCTCTCTATTTGTCTCTCAACTCAAACAGGGCCAGTTAACGTCATGGGTATCTAGGCTCCAACACCGAGCCTCGCTACAGGGGCAAAAGACCAGTTCTACGAGCAGCTCGACATTGTATTCAGCAGAATTCCTAAGTCAGAACATCTTTACCTATTGGACCATGAGGCATGGCCCTCCTACCTCAGACATCATGGCCTGGGAAAGATAAATGAGAACAAACCGAGGCTACTTGAGCTTTGCTGCTACCACAAGCTTTGTGTGACTAACACCAGCTTTCAGAACAAACCGTGTCACAAGGTATCCTGGAGACATCCAGGATCAGGGCACCAGCTGGATCTGATCACTACCAGGCCCAACTCTCTCAACAGCACTCTTAACAATGCAGCTACTACAATGCTACTACAGTGCCGACTGTGATACAGTTCATTCCCTGGTGTGCACCCGGGTTAGGATACAACCCTTGAAGTTTTTTCATTCAAAGCAGGAATGCTATTCTTGTATCAATGCCAGCCACACTGCCTCACCAGATTAAAAACTACCTGTTCTATGACTCGGTTGACCCGGCGCACTTGGCATTCCCACACAGAGCGCAGAAACGAAATGGAACATACTTCGAGACGCCATCTACAATGCCACTCTCTCGACAAATGGGAAACAAGAGCAGAAAAATGCTGACTGGTTTGAAGCTAACATCACTGTGATGGAACCTGTCATTGAAGCCAAATGGCCCACTCTGATTAATTACAAGAGAGGCTCAAGCAAGAAAATTCTGAATGCACCCAGAACCACTCAAAGTAAAGCCTAACAGGACACTAGGCAGTGTGCCAATGATAACTGGTTAGAACTTTGCCAGAATATCCAGATGTCCTTCAACACCAGGAATGTCAGGGATATGTAGGAAGGGGTCAAAAAGGCAACGGGTCCATCAGCAAAGAAAACAGGCCCATTGAAAACAAAGGCAGGGGAGGTCATCACCGTCTGCAATAAACAGTTGGAGAGAGGGGTGGAACACAGCCTTGAGTTGTTTTCGTGGGAGAACACTGTTGCTAAGGAAGCTCTAGACACCTTAGAAAGCCTGCCTGCCATGGCAGAGCTGGATATCGAACCCACAGTGAAGGATCTTAGCACTAGGCTCACTTACCATTGGCAAAGCCCTAGGTAATGACTATACTGCCTGAAAACATCAAGCACGGGAAACCAGCACCCCTGCAACATCTGCACGACCTTCTGTCTATGCTGGAGGGAGTGGGCAGTGGCCCAGGATATGCATTATGCAAAGATTGTAACCCTGAACAAGAACATAGGCACCTGCAATAATTGCAACAACCATTTAGGCATCCCTGCTGAGCATCGTGGGAAAGGTATTTGCTCTTGTCAGACTGCAGATGATTGCAGATCTTGGCGGAAGGCTTCAGTTCCGAATCCCAGTGTGGTTTCAGAACCAGATGATCTATAATTAATGTCATCTTCTCAGTCGGGCAGCTGCAAGAGAAATGCTGTGAACAAAGGAGATCACTATATATTACCATCATCAATTTCACCAAGGCATTCGACCAGGTAAACTGAGGTGGTCTATTTAAGCTGCTGGAGAAAATTGGCTGCCTGCTGAAGGTGCTCAATGTGATCTCCTCTTATCCATCATGTTGTCGCGGAAAGGTCAGCTATGACAGGACAACATTGGGACCACTGAGATCTGCAGCGGGGTCAAACAGGGTTATGTCCTGACACTGACATACTTCAGCATTTTCTTCTCTTTGCTGCTGTCATATACCTTCCGGTCATCCACATAGGCTGTCACTTACTTACCAGAGCTAACGGAATGCCATTCAGCCTTGTTCAACTGAAATCCAAGATAAAAGTATGCCAAGTCCTCATCAGAGTTGCTCTATCTGACACTGCTGCACTGACATTTCACACTGAGGAACACCTGCAGCAGCAAATGGACAGACTCACCCACACCTTTAAAGAGTTTGGTTTGACCATCAGCATCAGGAAGACAAATGTCATGGTCCAAGATGTTGCAGTATCTCCATCTATCAGCACTGACAATGTGACACTGGAGGTTGTGATAGTTTCACATGTCTAGGCTCCACAATCACCAGTAATCTGCCACGGGATACTCACATCTCAAAAGCTGAGTTGTGTCTAAGCTGAGTAAGAGGGTGTGGGACAACAAGAACACCAAACTGTGAGTGCATCCTCAATGCGCTCCTCTACAGTGGTGAGACCCAATACTAGGCAGGAGAAAAGGCTGAACAGTTTCCACCTTCACTGTCTCAGGCATATCCTCGGCAACCCTTGACAGGACAAGGTCACCAACTCAGATGTTCTGGAGTGGCTAATTCTATCAGCATGCACTCATTGCTAAGCCAGAGACGCTCATCAGATGAATGATGGCCCCATACCCAAAAGACCTTCTGTACGGTGAACTGACCACTAGGTCATGACCTCCTGGGATTGCATACCTCTGTTACTGGCAAGTGAGAAATGAAGATGGAGGACATTGACACTGACAACTGGGTGGCAGTCGCTGACTGCCTGATTGGAGGCTGATTGTTTGGCCATTGGAAGAGACAAGCAGAAACAAGAAGCTTGGCTGACCAGGAAGAGGGTTCCGGGAAAGCAGAGGCCAGTGAATCGCGCAGCGTCTCAGCCACTGTCTTCCTGAGCAGTAAATGTGGCAGAAACGGCCAGGCCAGAGTGTGGGGCTCCTGACTCTCACCACGAGGTGCTTAACACAGAGTCACCCACGACACTGCAAACCATCATCTTATGAGACAGAAGGCCACCACCATATCCATCTTCTCAGGCAACTCGAAAAAACCCACATTTTTCCAGCAAGCAATTTACCAGGATTCAGGATTAATATTTGACATGAAGTGCCTTAAATCGATGATTCCCTGAACTATATACAGCACAGCATATAGACACCAGATTTAGATTTACAAGACGTCGTTAAGACTTTCTCAAACCTCATAAGTATATAAAGATGTTAAGAAAAAGCTTAACAACAAAAGTTTCTTTTGATTTCAAGGCTTTGCCAGCTCCTCTGATCCTTTCCTCGGAGGAACATTTACATATGTTTTACAGCTGTATTAACACTGTATTATCACGTAGTTTGATAGGCATCCAGTGTTGATTGATATCCAGGAGGCCACGACATCTTTCTGGCTGTGACTGCAATCGCACATCCCCGCTTAGGGAGAGGTCCAAAGCACTAAACAAATAGCAGTGTCCTTAGGAAGATGGACTGGGTTTTTCCCTTGGCTCCTTTGATATCTTTGCTAAACAGTCTATGTCTCAATGATTTTGGGAGTGTACTGGCTATAGCACTGAACTAACAAGACAACTCACATTCTACCTGTGCAATTGACTTGGATGACTCTTTTTATTCGTAAGTTGGCAACAGGAACGACATGACAATGAAAGTATCCAGGTTGTTGCAAGAATTCAAATGATGATGATTCAGAGAAAAGAACCTGTCAGTCCGACCTTTTCTGGTGTGTCCACAATGCATGGTATACAATAGCCCATTCAAGACTGGATGTCACACAGGCAGCTGAGAGAGGCAGTGAAGTGGTGGAGTTTTCAGTTACCAGAGTACGTATAGACATTGACACTATGGGCTGGATTCTCCCTGTGGGCTGGGAAACACAGGTTGGCACTGTTTCCAGGGCTGAACCCTCCCCCCGGCGGGGGAGACAGCCGTTCATTCGGATTTACACAGGGACACCCTTCACTGGCATGGATATGGGGTTATCATTTAATTAAAGGAGGTAAGCGGGCTCTCAAAGCTGAAGAGCCAATCAGACGCCTTCCAGCCTGAGAGGAGCAGCAAGCTGCAATTGCAGGTGAGTAAGAGAGAGCGCACTTCAATATGGAGGCACTCTCTCTCCAACATTTTTCAAACCTTTCATTAAAAAAAAACAGATTTAGCAGGCAGGCCACCACTGTGGGGCGGGGGAACCCCTTTACAGGGCAGCCTTGGCCTACTCCGGCACCCAGGCATTCAGGGAGGGCCTCTAGGCCTGGTTGGAGTGTTAGCCCCTGACCTGCCATCGTGTGACTGTCTCCTGGCAACGATGCTGGCCCCCACCATCTGCAAGAACGTGAAGACCAACTGGGAAATTCCAACCAGCCTCCCTTAATTGGCCAGCAAAGTTTTTCCCTTCAGGCGCTTATCCAATTTCCTTTTGAAAACATGATTGAATCTGCCTGTTCCACAATCTCAGGCAGTGCATCCAAGATCCTAACCACTTCTGTTAGTTCTTGTGCCAACCACCTTAAACCAGCTTTCACTGGTTTTTCATCCTTTTACCAGTGAGAACAGTTACGTAAATACAAGTTCTTTCTTTTGCTCTTAACTCAGAAATCAATCAAAAATATTGTGTTAATGTTTGGGAATTAAGGTAGAAATAAAACACAACAAAATAGTTTTAATCTTGTTCGTGTTGTTCAGATGTTTTTGACCAACATCACAAGCAGTTAAATAACAAAAAAAGCTCAGCAATCCAAATTACATTGCTTACTAAATCAAATTTAATTAAAAATGTATACTCCCAATCTTCACTGTTAATTTAACACAAATATTAATGAATTTTTGGTTGTTTTGGAGTAACTGAGAATTAAATTGGACAGATGTTTCAATATTGAATATAAATTTGCTTGTTTTCTAACACATGCCACAAATGAATCTTGCATAGTAACCAGGTTAGCCTTAATGAATAAATCAATTATGCTCAAAATTGCACCACCTGCCAGACGTTGATTTTTATCCTTAAGGTGTTCCTCTCCATGAGACTGACAGTTGATCAATTCACCTCGATTCAGCTTGGGCTCCACTTCGTTGGATTTCTGATTGGTTCTTTTATTCTTGGAACACTTTTTACCTATCAGTGTGGACTGTTCATTATTACTGAGTCATTTGATCTGAGACCTTTGAGGTTCAGCAGCTAAGGTAAAAGCTCAAAGGCTCAGCAGCTCTTTCATTGACCGTTTTTTTCTTACAGCCAAGGTCTGGCTCTCACAGTAGTTTTTCTCTCGCTATCTCTGGCTTACACATTGCTCTATCTGATTCTCATTTTGAAGTCGATCCTTTCACAAATAGTGATTCCACAGTTCACTAAACCTCGGTATCTTTCGAATTGAACCTCTATCTTCCAGATACGAGGCCTTATTTTATAGCCCCTACCCCCATCTTGCAGGAATGAAATGAAATGGGTAGGAGTTTAAGATGGCAGGGGGGCCATTCGGGCTGGAGTTTTGGTTGCATTCCACCCCCCCCCCCCCTTACTATCGTCATTTGCCTGAATTTGGGCATTGGAAGGCTGATTAGCCAGGTGGAGTGGGGGCCACATTTAAGTAGGAAACTTACTGATGGTATCATTGCCATCATAGCTTAACTGGGGGTGGGAGAGGTGGTGGGCCAGCAGGGAAGCAACTTGGAGCGAGAGAATATAAATCGGGACCGAGGCTTGAGGCCTACAATTACCTGGGAGTCGGAGTTGCACACCAGTCAGCTGCTCAGAACTGGCCCACGCTGAGTCCGAAAGGAGAGTGAGACAAACACAAACAGTGGCATCACAGGAAAACTGTAAGCTCATTGGTTGGTAAGAAACTGCTGTTAAGGGCTATCTATAAATTGCTGTAAATTAGAAAAGCACCTTAGCTTTTAAAGAAGTAGCTATACTTGGACCACCAGGAAGTCCAAGAGAACTAGACAGGTGGGGCAGGAGTTCCCTGGGGTCCCGCTCACAAATCGGTTTCCCATTTGGAAGCTGGTGAGGGTGCTGGCTCCTCAGAGGAGTGCAGTCAGAGCCAAGTTTGTGGCACTATGAGTGGGTCGGCTGCACAGGAGAGGAGGAAGAAGAAAGGAAGAGCTATAGTGAAAGGGGGTTCGTTAAATGGGGGAACAGACAGGCGTTTCTGTGGCTGTAGATGTGACTCCAGGGTGGTATGTTGCCTCCATGATGCCAGGATCAAGGATGCCACCAAGCGGCTGCAGGACATTCTTCTGGGGAAGGATGATCAGCCAGAGGTCATGGTCCACATTGGTACCAATGACTTAGGTAGGAAGGGGGATGTAGTCCTACGGTCAGAATTTAGGGAACTCGGTTGATCATTAGCAAGCAGGACTTCAAATGTAGTAATCTCCGGATTACTCAGTGCCATGTGCCAGTGAGTACAGAAACAGGGGAATAAGGCAGATGAATGCATGGCTGGAAAGATGGTTCAGGGGGGTGGGATTCCTGGGACACAGGGACTGGCTCTGGGGGAAATCACACCTGTACAAGCCGGACGAATTGCACCTGAACAGAACTGGGACTCAGTTCCTTGCAGGAGATTTTGCTAGTACTGTTGGGAGGGCTTTAAACTAACTCAGCAGGGGTGTGGGAACCAAGGGAAACTAGGGTGCACAAAATACTGGGGGGAGACAGGTAGCACTAGTATAGAGAATAGTAAGTTAAGAGTCCGAGTGAGTCACGAAGTCTAAATCAGGGTTACTTTGCATGTACGTGAATGCATGGAGTATAGTAAATAAGATTGGCGCAGGTTGCCATGTGGAAATATGATGTTGTGGTGATAACAGAAATCTGGCTCAAGGAAGGGCAGAACTGGATGTTAAATATTCCTGGGTACAAGGTGTTCAGAAAAGATAGGAAAGGAAGGAAGGGAGGACGGGCAGCGATATTGGTTAAGGAGAGCATTGCTATGCTGGGGAATGAGGATGTCCCAGGGGGTTCAAGGACAGGGTCAATTTGGTTAGAGCTACGGAATAAAAACGGCGCAATTACATTGCCCGGTTAGTTTATAGACCGCCAACTAGTGGAAAGGATGTAGAAGAGCAGGGAAATTACAGAGAGATGCAGACATTATAGAGTAGTTAAAATGGGGGACTTTAATTACCCAAACGGAGACTTGGACAGTGGTACTGTAAAGGGTGGAGAGGGGCAAGATTTCCTAGATTGTGTTCAGGAGAATTTCCTACAGCAGTATGTGTCCAGTCCAACAAGAAAGGAGGCACTGCTAGACCTGGTTCTTGGAAATGAGGTGGGCCAAGTAGATCAAGTGATATTAGGGGAACATTTAGGGGACAATGATCATTGTATCATAAGGTTTAGGATGACGGTAGAAAAGGACAATGTGCAATCCAGAGTAAGAATAAATACCTGGTGGAGAGCCGCCTTCAATGGGGCAAGAATGGATCTGGGCTGGATAGACTGGAACCAAAGGCTGGTGGGAAAAACTGTAGCTGAACAATGGACAACTTACAAAAAATAAACGGTTCGGGCACAGTCAAGGTATATTCCCTCAAAAGGGAAAGGGAGGGAAAACAAATCCAGAGCTCCCTGGATGAAAATGGAGATAGAAATTCAGATAGAGAAGAAAAAGTGTGCTTATGACAAGTGTCAGGTAGAAAATACAACTGAGAACCAAGCTGAATATAGGAGGTTCAGAGGGGAGGTGAAAAAGCAAATCAGAGAGGCAAAGAGGGATTATGAGAAAGGACTGGCAGCCAACATAAAGGGGAATCCCAAAGTCTTCTATCAGCACACAAGTAGTGAGAGGATGGTAAAAGGAGGAGTAGGGCCAATCAGGGAAAAATGGAGGCAGGGGGCATGGCCGAGGTGTTAAGTGAATACTTTGCATCCGTCTTTACCAAGGAAGCAGATGCTACCAATGTCCCGGTGACAGAGGAGGAAACTCTGTCACTAGAAGTGTTCAAAATTGATAAGGAGGAAGTGTTGAATCGACTGTCGGTACTTAAAGTTGACAAGGCACTGGGACCGCATGAAATGCACCCAAGGATATTGATGGGAGTAAGAGAGGAAATTGCAGGACCACTTGCCATAATCTTTCAGTCTTTTTTAGACTTAGGGGAGGTGCCAGAGGACTGGAGAATGGCAAACATTACGCCCTTGTTCAAAAAGGTTATAAGGATAATCCCAGCAATTAGAGATCAGTCAGTTTAACTTCAGTGGTGGGGAAGCTTCTTGAAACAATTATTTGGTATAGAATTAACAGACACATGGAAAAATGTGGGTTGATTAGGAAGAGTCAGCATGGATTTCTAAAGGGGAAATTGTGTTTAACTAACTTGCTGGAGTTTTTTGAAGAGGTAATAGAGAGGGTTGATGAGGGTATTGCTGTTGATGTGGTGCTCCTGGACTTTCAAAAGGCATTCAATACAGTGCCACACAACAGACTTGTGAGAAAAGTTGTAGCTCGTAGGATAAAAAGGACAGTAGCAACAAGGATACAAAATTGGCTGAGTAATAGGAAACAGAGGGTAATAGTCAATGGATATTTTTCAGGCTGGAGGAAGGTTTGTAGTGAAGTTCCCCAGGGGTCAGTATTGAGACAAAAACAGGAAATGCTGGAAAAAAAAACAGAGCTGACATTTTGAATCTGTATGCCTCTTCTTCAGTAGCTCTGAAGAATGGTCATATGGACTCGAAACGTTAACTGTGTTTTTCTCTCTCCTCAGACCCGTTGAGTTTTTACAAAATTTTCTGTTTTTGTTTCAGATTTCCAGCATTCACAGTATTTTGCTTTTAGTTTATGTCAGTATTGGGGCCCTTACTTTTCCTGATACATGTTAATGATCTAGATCTTGGTGTGCAGGGGACAATTTCAAAGTTTGTGGATGATACAAACTTGGAAGCTTTGTAAACTGTGAGGAGGACGTAATAGAACTTCAAAAGGACATAGACAAGTTGATGGAGTGGACAGATAGGTGGAAGTTGAAGTTCAATGCAGAGAAGTGTTAGGTGATGCAGTTTGGGAGGAAGAACATAGAGAGACAATATAAACTAAAGGGTACAATTCTTAAGGGTGTGCAGGAGCAGAGGGACCTGTGTGTATATATGCATAGACCATTGAAGGTGGCAGGAAAGGTGGAGAGAGCATATAGTCTCCTGGGCTTTATTAACAGTGGCATAGAGTATAGAGTACAAGAGCAGGGAGGTTATGCTGGATTTATATAAGACACTAGTTAGACCTCAGCTGGAGTATTGTGTACAGTTCTTTGCGCCACACTATAGGAAGGAGGTGAACACATTGGAAAGAGTGCAGAAGAGGTTTACAAGAATGGTTCCAGGGATGAGAAACTTCAGTTACAAAGATAGATTGGAGAGGTTAGGATTGTTCTCCTTGGAGAGGACAAGGCTAAGAGGAGATTTGATAGAGGTGTTCAAAATCATGAGGGGGCTGGACAGAATAGATAG
Organism: Carcharodon carcharias; assembly: GCF_017639515.1. Taxonomy (NCBI): domain Eukaryota; kingdom Metazoa; phylum Chordata; class Chondrichthyes; order Lamniformes; family Lamnidae; genus Carcharodon; species Carcharodon carcharias. The sequence goes on along the minus strand of NC_054484.1, from coordinate 95,071,689 downwards.
GGAGAAACCTTTCCCTCTTGTAAAAGGATCAAGAATGAGAGGGCACAGATTTAATATGATTTGCAAAAGAAACAAATGTGATGTAAGAAAAAACTTTTTCACACAACAAGTATTTTGAGTCTGGAATGCACTGCCTGGAAGTGTGGTGGAGCCAGGTTCAATTGAGGCATTCAAAAGGACATCAGATGAATATTTGAATAGAAACAATGTGCAGGGGTACAGGGAAAAGGCAGGAGAATGGCACTAAGTCATAATGCTCATTCAGAAAGCTGGTGCAGACATGATGGGCTGAATAGCCTCCTTCTGTGCTGTAGCATTCTGTGAACTGTGGGCCGAATGAAGGCCAACATAGTCTTAAACATACCAGTGGAATACAGGCAACAGTTAGGGTCCAGGCCACAGGAGGTCCAGTTTAGTGTTACTTGTTTCATATTTCAATGGTTCTTGTGAGTCAGAAGGAGTAGGATTTTTCCTCCTGATTCTACTTGGGCCTCTGCCACCCAATTTCCTCTCCTCCCCTCCAACATGGCATTTCCACTCCCCACACGTTTTCCATGAGTTCTCGGAAACTGTTAACCCTCAAGAACTTTGGTTCCTACTCACCAGTGGTGACATGATTCGGCTGGCTTCAGGAAGGAGTTAGGGTCAGGGCATGTTAATAAGGCCCAGTGTTAAAACCTGCTGGGATTCATGCTGCAGGTGAGCTTGGACAAATTGCCAACCACTTTGTATCCTGCAGCTCCCAAGTTAAAATCAGGACTATAGAACAAAGAAGGAACAAGCTTGCATTTATACAGGAGCTGGGTTTCTCACACCACATTTAAATGCAGACCCCACGGGAAATTCAAATGTATGGGAAAACTGGCCTTTGTGTTCCCCAAACTCCCAAATGTACTTCCAGCATGAGGAGTTCTGTGCCAAAAATAAACGTTGTAAAATCTACTCTAAATTTTAAGTCAAATATCTCTATACATCCCACCCTGCTTCATCACTTCCTAACTTTCCTGTGTCACAACTCCTCTCCTTCCTGTCCCACATGTTCCATCCTCTGATTCCAGACTCCTCTGCATTATCCCTCCTCAATGCTCCCCCAAACCATGCCTTCAGCTGTCAAGGCCCCAGACCCTGGAATTCTCTTCCGAAATCCCTCTGCTCCTTTGCCATCCTTTAAGACCATTCCTAAAACCCATCTCTTTGACTAAGCTTTGTTAATACCTCTGTGACTTGGGCTGGTGTTGGGCGTGAGCGGTGGTGGGAGTGGACAATATGGCGCGATCGGCTTCCCGATCGTGAAACCAGTTTGCGATCGTCCACTCAGCCGGCTGATGGCGGGCCACATTCTCCACCATTGGACATCGGGATCCTCATTGTAATACATCAGCATATCATTATTAGGCCAGCCCGCCAGACTCATCCCCCCCATCGCTGAATCGTTGGCGGGGAAACACATTGACGTGTTTCACAACAGCACATAAACGACGTGAACCTGGCGGGCTGCACTTTGCTCGGGACTTCAAGGCTTATTCCCCTACTTTGCTTCAGGCAGCACTCGCAATAATCAGCGCCAGGCTTCACAGGCAGCACAATGTCACTTTTAGGGAGGCTCACATGCAGGTCTCTACCTACCAGATCAGCTTTTCAATGGCTGCAGGTCTTGGTTGGGGAAGGAGGAGAAGTGGCCTCAGGCAAGGGAAGAGGCAGCAGGGTGAGGGCTGTACTGGGGAAGTGGGGTACCCCGGGGTGTGTGTGGGGGCACATGTTGATCTGTGCAAGTGGCCTCAAGATGGTGATGCCTGAGGAGGCAGTCTCCAGAGGAGATGAGGCCATATGGACATGTAAGGGTGTGTGTGTGAGAAAGTGGGTGGTGATGTCCCTTGAGCTGGCAGTGAGTGAGATGCCAGTGAATGTGTGATGGGTTTGAGTGTGTGAGTTTAAAGTGATGAGATGGTTGCCTTACCCTGGCTGCAAGGATGAGATCATTCATCCCCTATCAGCATCAACCTCTTCTGTGCAGCATTGGTACTGATCACCACTGCCATCACCTACCAAGCCGGAGTGGGAATGTTGCTGCCCTTCCTGCGGCTAAAGCAGGGATAGAGGACATCACAGTGGGCCTTCATGGCATCCAGAGGGCCCTGGAGGGCTGCAGTCTTTTTGCCTTTCGGGCCCATGTCTTCTTTGCTGCAGTCCTGGGCTGGAAGCAGTGAGCGCGGCTGTACTTTAAATGTGGTGCCTGGCATGATGAAGCTGCGAGGTGACGGCATGGCAGGCGAATTGGAGCCTGCCCGCCATGGAAACAGCCTGTTTCCCAGGAATGCATAAGTAATGCAGCAGGTTTGGGATGATACGGTGTGAAAACCCACCATCACGGCCAATGGGTAAAACGTCGTTTTACCCGCCCGCTACCGCACTTAGTGCAAATCCGGGATGATTCTGCCCTTGGTGTCTATTTCTATGACTCATGCCGCAGTGAAGTTTTTCTACATTAAAGGAGATATATAAGTGCTATAAAGACAGAAAATGCCGGAAAAACTCAGCAGGTCTGGCAGCAACTGTGGAGAGAGAAACAGAGTTAACATTTCGAGTCTGTATGACTCAGGCTCTCTTCACAGATGCTGTCAGACCTGCTGAGCTTTTCCTGCATTTTCTGTTTTTATTTCGGATTTCCAGCATTTGCAGTATTTTGCTTTTATGTAATTGCAAGTTGTACAATCACCAATCACAGTATGGATATTGCGATTCCTAAATTTTTTCTATATCAGCTGGCTGATAACCAGCCCAGCTTTGCTTGAATCTTCTTTCCAGTTTATGGCTGGTCTTTCAATTCAAAGTTGCAATTGTTCAGTGGTTTATCCTTTCACGGCCACTAGGCTATGATCCACGGCATAATTGTTGCAACAACAGCTACTGTAACTCATTCCAGTCCCACAACCCTCTGGGAAGTCTGCATTGCTAAACTCCGGCCTCTCGTGCATTCCCAACTTCCTTCACCCCTCCACCATTGGTGGCTATGTAAGCGCTAAGCTGTGAAATTTCATCTCCAAACCTCCCCTCCCCTCTCCTTCTAAGACACTCCTTAAAACCGACAGCTTTGACCAAGCCTTTGGCCGCATGTCCCAATGTCTCCTCCTTCGGCCTGGTGTCTATTTTTGTTTGGTTACACGTTTGTGAAGTGCTTTGGGTTGCTATAAATGTAAGTTGTTTTTTTGTTTATTATTCTAAGGTACCCTTCATGTGGAGGGAGATGTCTTGAGGTGTTTTACAAGTTGGAGGATAGTAGCTGGCACTGAGTGGGGATAGTGAGACTATTGTAGGTTCAAAAGCTTGGCTAATGAAGGAGACTTTGAAAGCAGGATGGAGGTGGTAAGGCAGTAGGATTCAGGGAGGGACTTTTAGAGAATCGAAGCTGAATGAGCAGTGACTCAGGCTGGGGCCTCCCTGATGTATCGCAATGTCCACAACTTGGATTCCAGCTCGTGAGCCCTGAGCTGAGGTTCCTCGAGCAGCCAACGTTTGCTGCAGATGTGGTCACCGTGGATCACACCGGCATCCACCAGGGTCCCACATTCTACAGCTGCAACACATCGCCTGCCCAGCCATCTCTATTCTATTTAATTAGTTAATTTGGATGTTAAATATTTTAAAAGTGAATTTCACAACTGTATTCTTCAGCTGTAATAGTATCTCCTGATTTCAACCACTTGACCAATCAAAAGAGACATGGGAGAGATACCCACCAATCACCTACCTGTTTTCCTTTGATGTCACACTTCGGCTCTGACAGGTAAAGCAGGTTGAAGGGACTCTCTGCCCCTGGTTTTTGTCTCCTGCTGCCACTGCCTTTCTCACACAGGCCCACCCTCCGTGTGCTGGGCCGCCCTTTCTACCCCCGGGTTTTATCTCCTGCTGCCACTGCCTTTCTCACACAGGTCCGCCCTCCATGTGTTGCAAAGCATGGGCTCCAAGCTCTGTGCAAAAACCCTTTTCCACGTTGGTGCTGGATTGCTTCATACTCCTTGGCATTGTGCGCAGGCTTTCAAATACTCTGAGCATTGGGTTCTGTCTGCCCATCAATCTTCTTCTGTAAGATGGCCAATCGTCTAATTTCTCAGCAGCAGAACTAATGAGTGTCACCACTTCTAGGCAGCTGAATCTGGGCTACTCTTTCCCTCTTGTCCATGCTCCTGCACACTCAGGGTCTCACCATGTGCAGATACCTGCTGTGTCGTAGCCTCTTAAAATGTGTTTCAGTTTCTGGTGGCTGCGATTGTAAAATCAGATGATGGTGTCTCTGCATCTTCATCGTCTTCTCCCTTTTCCTCCTCTGAATGGGAAAGTTCCATTTCTTGCTTATCTGAAGTGTTAAGAGGGACAAGAGTTGGCGTGAGTTACGGTGAGGGGAGAGGAGAAAGGGAACTGCATGCATACATCAGCTGCAGCTTGAGAGTCTGGAGAAATAGGGGGATCGGAGACAAGTGGGAAGAGAGGAGGAGGACAGGGTATGCACTTGTCATAGATCTTTCTGATCTACCAATGGGCACGGCCTCAGTGATGCCATTTCCTATGATAGCCAGCACTGTCCCCTCCGTAAGGGCTAAAACATGCACAAGTGCTTGTCCTCCTCCAGCTCGTTGTTGCTGCCCCCTGTTATGTGCCACCTTTTGTATTCATTCATGAGAAATGGCATCACTGGCTAAATATTGCCCATCCATAATTGCCCTTGAGAAGGTTGCCTTTTTGACTTGCTGCTGTCCATGTGGTGTAGGTACACCCACAGTGCTCTTAGGGAGGGAGTTCCAGGATTTTGACCCAGTGACAGTGAAGGAATGGTGATATCGTTCTGAGTCAGGATGGTGTGTGGCTTGGAGGGGAAATTCCAGGTGGTGGTGCTCCCAGGCATCTGCTACCCTTGTCCTAGGGAGTTTGGAAGGTGCTGTCAAAAGAGCCTTGGTAAATTGCTGCAGTGCAGCTTGTAGATGGAGGGAGTGAATGTTTGTGGATGTGGTGCCAATCAAACAGCTGCTTTGTCTTGGATGGTGTCAAGCTTCTTAGGTGTTGATGGAGCTGCTCTCATCCAGGCAAGTGGAGAGTATTCCTTCACACATCAGACTTGTGCATTGTAAATGGTGATCAGGCTCTGGGGAGTCAGGAGGTGGATTACTCTATGCAGGATTCCCAGCTGCTGACCTGCTCTTGTAGCCACAGCATTTATATGGCTAGTCCAGCTCAGTTTCTGGTCAATGGTAACCCCAAGGATGTTGATAGTGGGGGATTCAGCGATGGTAATGCCATTGAATGTCAAGGGGCAATGGATAAATTCTCTCTTGCTGGAGATGGTCATTGCCTGGCACTTGTGTATCATTCTCCTGCAAGGCATGGGAAGTGTGTCAATTAGTGTGCTGCAATGTGTTTAAGCGCTGTGATTCTCAATGATGAATAGTTGCCAATGTGTGTGAATTGTGTGTGTGATGCTTGCAGCAATGCTGAGTATGTAAGGGTGAGGTGAAGGATCTGAATTGAATGTTTCAGTATTGATAGAGATTATTGATGGGTGAGTGATGGGAGGGTGGTGAAGTGTTTGTGACTAGTGATGCAATTGATGGGATATGTCAATTTGATCATTGAACTCTGTTACCTTGACAACTTGTTTCAGATCATTAAACTTCTTTCTGCACTATATGCATGATCTTGAAGCGACATTCCTGGCATTGATCTCCACTTACTTCTTCCCAAGGTTCCTGAGCATTGAATAGCATTGAAGCAGGCTTGAAGGCCTGAACGCCCTTCTCCTCATCCTCGTATTTCTGATGTTCTAAGGTTCTTATGTTTGGAGGGCCTCTTGTATCTCCCTTGAAAACAGGATGTCTCTCTTTCTCTTCACATCTTTCTGCAACACCTCTGTGCATTATCAGAAAACCTCGTTGCACACTATCTTGCATGTTTAGCCGTTCTTCAATCTTTCACGGCATAAACTTGGTTCACAAAACACGCCCACAATATCTTGCAAGTACATTGCCCCTCCCCTTTAATAATTGCAGGCTGCCTTTAAGTAGCACTAGCCATTTGGGATATCAAACTCCCTACTGATGCATGCAGCCGGTGATCCACATGAGGAGTGCTGACTGCAGGCAGCAATCATATAAAACAGCAGGGAGCACCAATGTAATGTGCTGCCTTCACTGCCTTGAACAGGTGTAGGTGAATTGTGTACTGTGATCTCCCACATCCTATTTCTGGGGATTATCCAATTTAACCCCCTCTCATTCAGCACTGTCTTAAATCAGTTTGTTATGTGACTTAAACATATGTTGTTACCCAGTTTAACTGCAGCATCTATGCCAGTAATAGCAATGATTGTTTCATTTATGCTGATTAGAGCATTGTAATTTGAGTAAGTTTTTGTTTATTTTATGATCTCAATTTGCATAGACCAGCTGTTATTAGTGAGCTCTTCCAGATGCTCTGGCAATGTAGTGAGCAATAGGGAAATGTGTCCCTCCTGAAAATGTTTCAGGTTAGTTTACAGCTCCCATTCCCAACCAACCCATACCCACTACCTCACACATAGACTTTGTATCACATTCCATCAATCACTTGTTTACCAAGCAGAGGTGGTGGTGGAGTAGTTATATCACTAGTGCTTGAACCTAGAGTTCAGGCTAATATTCCTAGTGATAGGGGCTCAAATCCCACCATGGTAGCTGGTGGAGTTTAAATTCAATTAATAAATCTGGAATTTATATTAAAAAAAACTAGTTTCAGTGATGGTGAAACCATTGTTGACTGTCGTAAAAACCCATCTGGTTCACTGATGCTCTTTAGAGAAGGAAGTCTGCTGTCCTTACCTGGCCTGGTCTCCATGTGAGACTCTAGCAATGTGGTTGACTTTTCAATGGCCTAGCAGCTGTATCAAGCTGTATTACGAAGTCTAATAGAACCTGACAGTATCAACCTAGGCACCAGAAACAACTACCGTAAACCCAGCCCTGTCGAACTCCCTTCCTAGCAGCTCTGTGGATATTCCTACACAGGGTTCCTGCAGAGGTTCAGGAAGGTGGCAGCTCACCACCACCTTCTCAAGGATAATTAGGGATAGATGATAAATGCTGGCCTCGCCAGCGACCTCTTCATTCCATGAGCGAATAAAAAAAAACTTACACCTCTCATCAGTGCTCTGTCACGATAAACTCCTGTAGCTTTTATTTTGATTAGAATCCTTTCAGCTGGCATTTGTCACAAGATTTTTTGAAATTCCAATTAAGCTATGTTCTAGGATGTTCCATTATCTGCTTTATCTATCAAGTTTTCGAAACAGCTAAGGTCTCTTAGCAACTAGGATCATTCAATCTATACTGGCTGATTCTTTTTAAGTTATTGTCAAGCCACTGACTGTGGTATATTATTTTACCTGTTACTGATATTATACTCATGAGTTTGTTGTTGACTGGGTCAGATTTATTGCCTTTTTAAATACAGAGATTGTCTTTGGTAGCTTTCAGTCCTATGGTCTGTCACTGGTGCACAATGATTCCTCTGTGATATTAGACAATGCCCTCAGAATTTCTTACCTCAGCTTTTACAACATTCTCAAACTTGCATTTATATAGTGCATAACCTCAGGATGGCTCACAATGTTTTATCAATGCAGTGCTTTTGATGTACAATCACACATACAACGGAGGAAGTGAGGCAATCAATTTGCACACAGCCATGCCCCTCAAACAACAAAGTGATGATGACCAGATTTTTTTTTTTTAATTCATTGACAGGATGTAGGCATCGCTGACAAAGTTAACATTATACAGTGCCTCTTCCTAATTTCTCCTGAGAAGGTGATGGTGAGCCACCTTCTTGAACCACTGCAAACCATGTGGTGAAGGTACACCCAGAATGCTGTTAGGAAGGGAGCTCCAGGATTTTGACCCAACAACGATGAAGGAATGGGAAATGTCTTTCCAAGTCACGATGATGTGTGGCTTGGAGGGGAACTTGCAGGTTGTGGTGTTCCCATGCGTCAGCTGCCTTCATCTTTCTAGGTGGTAGAGATCACAGGTTTAAAAGTTGCTGTTGAAGAAGCCTTGGCGAGTTGCAGGAGTCCGTCTTGTAGATGGTACACACTGATGCCACTGTGCACTTGTGGTGGAGGGAGAGAATGTTTAAGTTGGTGGAAGGGGTGCCAACCAAACATGCTGCTTTGTCCTTGACAGTGTCAAGCTTCTTGAGTGTTGTGGGAGCTGCACTCATCCAGGCAGGGGGAGAGTATTCCATCACACTCCTGACTTGTGCCATGTAGATGGTGGACAGGCTTTGGGGAGTCAGGAGGTGAGTTACTCACTGGAGGATTTCCAGCCTCTGATCTGCTCTTGTAGCCACAGTATTTTAATTTTTGGTCTATGATTTCAGTGATGTTGACTGAGGGATGAATATTTGCCAGGACACTGGGGAGAACTCTCCTGCTCTCCTTCAAAATCGTGCCACAGAATCCATGGCTAATGTTATCTAGCCCAGGAGAATTGGATAGCCTTAATCCTATTAAGCGTTAAAGTACCTCTGCCACATCAAGCTCTTAGATATGGAGCTTAACTGTGCCTGATAGTGTTAATTTTTTTCAAAGTGCCATGCCAGTTAACTACTAAAACAATATTGTTACAGACAGGAGAGAGAGAAACTGAACTTCTTTATCCTTTCCCCACCTGTCTGTAAGCAGAGGAGTTTTTGAATTATTTTTAACGTAGGCTGTGGCATGTTTCCCTAGACCCACAGTTTGTGTGGTCCAATTTAATATTAACTCATAGAAAACCCGCCTTATCATTAACTTACTCACATTGAAACCTGGAGGGAGGGCTGGGGTGGGGCGAGGGGTGTGGGGGGAGGGGATAAGTGTTCACATCCACACACACACACACACACAAAAGAGGAAGATTTACAACTATGGACAACATTAAAAAGACCACAGAAATTTTTCTTAGTTCACATGATTGCCAAAGCCTGAGAAGTCAAAGTCCAGAGCATGTTTCCTTCTTGGTGGAGTTCGGTCTAGATGAGCTCCTGGTTGGAGACAGCAACATGAAAATCCTTCAATTGAATGGCGCTGCAGCATGACAGGGTTTCTGTATTTAGACCACTTGGCAGGCGATGGTCAGAGGTATTTTAAACAGGCTTTGAGGAGTTCCGAGATGGTGGCTGGCTACTTGGTCAGCTGCTGGAGTTCATTCTGGTTGGTGTTAAAGCAGCAGTCTGAGCTGTGAGGAGAGGAGTGTCATATTAAAGCAATCCAAAAGGCTAGAAGCATGGAATTATGTGATGTGGCCCATTAATGTATTAGTTGCAGCCTCGTAAGCAGTTTCTGTACTTCTGGCTGAAATCCATTGTTACCCTTAGGAGTGAAATGGTGGCTGTTAACACTCCTTCAGGTATAACGAGTTTCGATGTCTCAGTCTTTGTTATTGTCCCTGTTGGGGGGAGTCAGTTCATCTGTCAGTCATCGAGTTTCATGATTATATTGTGGTCTTATGATGGGGTGTGAGATTACACAAGAATAGGATTGGAACTCTTTTGTGCTTATAATCTCTGTTGGAATCTTGCAGAAAAGATGGCCAATCTTGTGAATTGTGTGACCCAAGCAACCATTTTGTGGTTCAGCAGAAGTCTATTTTAAAATAGGAAAAAAGAATAACGTTTTGATTTCTTTTCATGTCTTATTGACATAACAATATGGATATCCATTTGGAGTTGTGTTTCTACCTCAAAGATCCACTTTCATGAAGTACCACTTTAAGTAGGAAATGCTGCAAAGAATTATTTAAATGATCTATTTTCTATGACCCCCAACCCCCACCCCCCCACCACCTCCACCTTCATTTACATTGATTTTTGTTGAATAGTTTTCTTCCTACAACAAATCGGGTTGGCCTTACTATCACCAGATTGGGCCTATGTCCAATGTTCTATGCATTTGCATCTCACTGTGTTATCAAACCAATGAATTACAAGTGCTCGTTTGTGAGTCTACAGCAAATTTATAGAACATTTGAGTGTGTCTTTGGGTTATTTCCTGAATCCACATGTAATGTTTTGCCTGTTAGGATTTTATACATCACCATGAACCATGCAGAATTGCATCCTCCTCATTATGTTACTCTGATTTTTTTTGGGTTAGGTTTTTTTGAATCCTGCTTTGTAAGCAAAGAGTATGGAGGCTGGCAATTTATTTCAGTCTGTCCTTCCTTCATTACCCGTTTGTGCACAGCTATTCAACTCCCAGCTAATTTGTACTGTTTCTTCTCCCTCTATCACTTCTCCACATGCCTGTTGAGCCAAGATTAAAAATCACAGTCTAAACTTGTAATAGCTCATTTTTTGCCATTAATCTCATAATTTATCTGCATTCTTTCCTATTCCGCAGTGCAGCGTTCATTTGCTTTGATAGGTTTCTGCATTGTCAGCCTCCACCTTTCCTTCAACTTACATCAATTGATCACTGTTACAGTTATTACCACCCCCTCAGCCCTATCTCTCTTAATGGGAAACACACAAGCAAAGCACCTTCTTCAAAGCACTGGCTCCCAACCTTTTCAAGGTACAAACAGAGATAAAAACAAAAAAACTGCGGATGCTGGAAATCCAAAACAAAAACAGAATTACCTGGAAAAACTCAGCAGGTCTGGCAGCATCGGCGGAGAAAAAAAGAGTTGACGTTTCGAGTCCTCATGACCCGAGTTGACTCGAAACGTCAACTCTTTTCTTCTCCGCCGATGCTGCCAGACCTGCTGAGTTTTTCCAGGTAATTCTGTTTTTCTTTTCAAGGTACAATCAGGCAGCCTCAGGGTAAACCACAGGCCTTGTTCCTCTTTGATGATTTCTATGCATGATGCACACACAGCATTTTCCCACAGCTCCGGTTACTTTCAATCTCAGTGTTCTCGTGGTGATCAGGAGCAACTCACACACATCCAGTTTCATATCAAATTCTCCAGTAGCAGTACCCTGGAATTCAGGTGGGGAGTTGCCAGTTCTCTGATATGCAGCAGGGGGTCCGCTGCCTGCCACTTTTGGTAATGTCAAACAAAGAGGTGTCTTTTACCCAACACCTGAAGCAGGCATTGCGCCCTGACCCTTGATCCCTTCTATCACCCCCAATTCCTCTTATTCACTGTGATACCAGCAGCCCCCCCCCAGGCACTGTGATCCACCCCGTGTCCCTCCTCTCCCTACAAGCACTGCAACCCACTGCCCAGCCACCAATCAATCACTCACCTTGGACTGCTGCACTCCTAGTGCTGTTAAAATAAGAATGATGCCCGAAACCCTATCATTCATACGCAGGCTAAGTACCTGGGTGCTCCCTGCTAGGCCACTGTGTTTCATATACAAGTTTGCAGTGTAGGAGGAGGCCATTCAGTTCATTGGACAACTCTGTGAAAGTATTATCTACTTAGTCCTGTTCCTCTGCCCTTTCAGTATTACCATTTAAGTTTTACTTTTCCAAATATATCCTTCCTTTTGGAAAGCTGTCATGGGCCCTGCTTCCACCATTTTTTCTGGTAAGGCAATCCCTTTGTGAAACATAAATCTCTTCACCTCTTCCTTGGTTCTTTTATTGATAACCTTCAAATGAGCAAAATAAAGGCAGTTCCCCAAATTGAAATCGCCTACTTTCCCTGCCCCTCTCTCAGTTTTGCAGGTTAATAACCTCCTGCTTCTGGGATCACACTTTATTACATTGGAATGGGAGGAGGTCAGTCAGCCTCTCCAGCTTGTTCCAACAGCTAATGATATCATGGTTGATCTGCATCTCAATCCTTTCCCCCCCAACCTTACACCATTTCTCATCTGATAATAGAACAAAACTTTATTGTCTCAGTCTTAAAAACTTTCAATGGATCCTGCTGACACCCCTTGGGAGGAGGATTCCAGATTTCCTCAATGCTTTGTGTGAAAAGCTGCTTGCTTTTTTCACTCCTAAATGTATATATCCTATGGTAAAATTATGCCTCCTGGTTCTGGACCCCCCTCACCAGAGGGAATAGTTTCTCTCAATCTATCTTATTGAATTGCTTCATCATCTTTGTCATGATAATAGCTGATTGTGTTTGTGGACTCCGATATTAGATAACATACGGTACCATATATGGGGTCACCTGACCTGGGGGTTGAAGGTCAGATAGCACATGTTGGAACCTGTCTTGATCGAGTTCAGACACTGCCGATACGTATTCATGTTAGGAAAATGTGTCATCAATAAAGTTAGCTCAGCCGCAATGTCAATGGCCTGTGTGAAACAAAAAACAAGGCATGGTGTCAGAATTAATCTAAGCACAGCAACAGAGGTTCTGAAACCACTGACAGAGTTTAGTTTGGAGGGGAATTTCGACAATAACTGGAGGAGGTTCCAGCAGCGATTCGAGCTGTGCCTCATAGCAACAGGCAGTGATAAAAAAAGACCCTCAGGTACAGCCTGCCATCTTTCTTCACGTAGCAGGGGAAGAAGCCCTAGAATTTTATAACACATTCACATTTGTAAGTGATGAAAACAAAATGACTTGAAAGAAATAATGGACGAATTCACAGCCTACTGCAGCACTAAGAACAATATCACGTATGAAAGGTATCGATTTTTTATGTGCATGCAAGGCAGTGACAATGTTAGTAACTGAGCTGAGAAAATGAGCTAAATCATGTGAATTTGGAAAGCTTGAAGAATCACTCATCTGAGATAGAATAATTTACGGGATTACAAATGATTCTCTGAGACAACAGCTTTTGAGAGAAGTTGATCTTACCCTGGAGAAAGCAATACATATCTGCAGAGTGGCAGAACAATGAAATGCCAGATTAAACAGATGACAGAAGATAATAAGCCACACACAGTCAAGCAGTTAGATGCAGTTAAACAGAACCACCCTCAGGAAAGAAACACCAGACAGCCTGAAGGTAAAAAGAACAAATCTGCTATTAAAACATTTAAATGCAGCCGATGCGGAACAGAGCATTTACCACATAGTTGTCCAGCCTACGGAAAGCAGTGTAAGAACTGTGATAAACTAAATCACTTTGCTAAGATGTGTAAATTGAAGAAAGTGCACATGATTGCAGATGATGACACAGACACTGAAACTGAACTTTTCGTTGGTGCAGTAACAACAAATTCCAAAGAAAACGAATGGAAGGTTGGTATTAAAATTGCCAAAATGATGGTGAATTTCAAGCTTGACACAGATGCCCAAGCAAATGTCATTCCTATGAACCTGTCTTATAAGGTAAGCAAAGAAAAACAGCTAACTAAAACAAAAGTGAAGCTGTCTACTTACACAGGCGAAAAAATTGCAGTAGAAGGCAAGTGCACACTTAGAGTGAACTACAAAAAACAACCTCAAGCACTTCCATTCATAATGGTGAAAACTGATGCAAAACCCATTCTTGGAATCAAAGCTTGTGAAAATCTGAAGCTAATCAAGAGAATGATGACTGTCAGCACTGATGACATCCTGAGCGAGTATGAAGATGTGTTCCAGGGGATTGGCTGCCTATAAGGAGGACACACCATCAAGATTGATGAAACTGTGACACCCAAAATACACCCACCCAGGAAAATACCAATAAGGCTGAGAGAGCGACTGAAAGTAGAGTTGGACAGAACGGAGAAACTTCGCGTCATCAGGAAAATTGAAGAACGGACAAAGTGGGTTAATCCAATTGTAATTGTAGAAAAATCAGATGGGAATCTGTGAGTCTGTCTGGATCCCAGAGACCTAAACCAGGCAGTACAAGGAGAGCATTACCGGCTGCCCACAGCAGAAGAGATCATGTGTAAGCTAGCTGATGCTAAATACTATTCAGTCTTGGATGCGAGTTCAGGCTCCTGACAGGTCAGGCTGGACGAACGCAGCTCCTATCTCTGTACCTTCAACACACCATATGGATGATACAGGTTTTTACGCTTAACTTTAGGTGTTAATTCAGCTCCGGAGGTGGAGCAGCTGTTTGAAGAGTTAGAGGACATGGAAACGTATATCGATGATGTGCTGGTCGGGGGAGCCTCACGTGAAGAACACGACCACAGACTGAGGCAGGTGCTGGCCAGAGCTGGAGAAAGAAACCTCAAGTTGAAGAAGGAAAAGTACAAAATAGGTCTTCATGAAATCAAATACTTGGGACTAAAAAGTGAGGGATTGAAGCCGGACCCGAATAAAATCGAAGCAGTCGTGAGCATGCCCCCCAGAATGTGAGAAAGACTTGGAGAGGTTTTTGGGAATGGTGACCTATATTGGGAAATTCATTCCAAACATGTCAGACCTGACAGCACCTCTCAGAGAAAACTTCTACAAAATGATGTGGAAAGGCACTGGGAACAAAGACACCAGGAAGCTTTGACCAGTCTGAAAAGAACACTGATCCAGGCACCGGTGTTAAAGTGCTACGATGTCAGCCGGTCAAGATCTCAGTGGACGCTTCAAAGACTGGCCAGGGAGCCGTCCTCTTGCAAAATGAGGCACCAGTGGCATACGCTTCAAAGGCAATGACTGAACCACAGCAGGGGTATGCCCAAATAGAGAAAAAAATGCTAGCAATTGTGTTTGGCCTAGAACACTTCCACCAGTTTGTCTATGGCAAAGATGTGGCGGTACAGTCTGATCATAAGCCTTTGGAAGCTATACTTAAAAAGCCCCTGAACTGTGCACTATCAAGAATCTAAAGATTACTAATGTGTCTGCAGAAGTACCAGGTCAGAGTTGAATACAAACCAGGCAAGGAAATGCACATAGCAGATACTTTGTCACGTGTATACTTACTCATCACGGAGGAAGGAGATAAAGAAACGTAAGCACAGGTTCACATGCTGACATAGAACTTACCTGTGGCTGTAACCAAACTGGATGAGATCAGGGAAGCGACCCAGAACGACACCGCCCTGAGAAAACTGCAGCAGATTGTGCAAACTGGTTGGCCCACACATCGGAGAGGAGCCCCTTCTGCTGTACAAGAGTACTGGAACTTTTATGAGGAACTTCATGTAGCAGAGGGAATACTTTTTAAGGGAGAAAAGATCATAATTCCTGCAACACTGAGAAAAGAAATGCTGCAGCACATACAGGAAAGTCACCTCGGCGTAGAGACATGCAGGAGAAGAGCTTGAGATGTAATGCATTGATCTGGAATGGGAGCACAAATCGGGGAAATGGTGAATGCGTGTGCAGTGTGCCAAAAATACAGTAAATTGCAACAAAAAGATCCATTTCAACCACACAGTGTTCCAGAGGGGCCCTGGCAGAAAATTGGAGTGGACTTGTTCACATTCAACAACAGTGAGTACCTACTAACAGTAGGTTATTACTCAAAGATTTTTGAGTCTGTGCTGCTGAGAAATGACAGTAAGAGCATCACTGTAATAAATCATTTAAAATCAATTTTTGCTTGCCACTGAAGTGCTCATCTCAGAAAATAGTCCATTATTCTCAGGCATTGAGTTTTGCAAATTTGCACAGGACTGGGAGTTTTTCCACACTACATCAAGTCCCAAATATCCACAATCTAACAGAATGGTGGAACGTACCTTGCAGACTATAAAACACCAGTTGAAGAAGGCAAAGGTGGACAGAAGAGACCCCTATCTGGCTCTGCTGGATTTCAGGAATACTCCATTAGAGGGCATTGGATCATCTCCAGCACAGCTCCTGATGGGGAGAAGACTAAGAACTAAGCTTCCAACTGCACCCCAACTGTTATTTCGACAGCCAGTGAGCTACAGCATGCAGGACCTGCTCAAACTGAGACAGCAAAAGCAGAAACAATACCTTGATCGAGGTGCCCGACCTCTGCCTGACCTAAACGTGGGAGAGACAGTGAGGATTCAGCAAGAAGGGATCTGGAATCCTGCTCTTGTCACAGGAATCACAGGAGAACTAAGGTCTTACACAACATAGACTCCAAACGGACAACAGTACAGGAGAAAGTAGAAATTCTTACAGAAAACAAATGAAACACAACCTGCTCTGAACCAGAAAGTGTAGCTGAAGATCAAAAACCAGAATGCACCTGTGAAGCAAAAGATATCCCGACAAAGCCTGAGAGTCCCGAAACCTACCCAAGGGGTGATAGTGACACAGAGCTGGAGAAGGCCTCTTGTCCTTCAAAATCACCTCTGTCACCATTCAGAACATCCAGTGGAAGAATTGTGAAAAAACACCACAGAAATACAGAGATGAGTAAAAGACAAAACAGATTGATCAAAACAGAGTGAGAAAGAATAGTTAAGAGACTTTGTGTACTTGAGTTGTGTAAATTTTTTTTCTTAAAAAGGGAAATGTCATGATAATTGCTGATTGTGGCTGTGGACTCCAGTATTAGATACTATACGGTACTCTGTACTATATACGGAGCCACCTGACCTGGGGGCTGAAGGTCAGATAGCACATGTTGGAGCCTGTCTTGATAGAGGTGTGTTCATGTTAGGAAAATATGTTGTCAATAAAGTTAGCTCAGCTACAATGTCGATGGCCTATGTGCACCGTTAAAATGAGAAACAAGACAATCTTCAAGACCTTGACTCAATCACTCCTCAATTTTCTAAACTCAAGGAAATTAAAAAACAAATTTATGCAATCTGCCCTCATAATTTAACCCTTTTAAGCCTCCATATCATTCTGGTGAATCTGGGCTGGACTCACCCTTGAGCTCAGAATCAGTAGAGCATGGTGCACTGTCACTGTCACATTTGACATCTTTAACAGTGGAAGCTGTGCTTTCTACAGATGGTATCCATCTGGCAGCCCTGCATGGCATTTATTTTTCTTCAACCTGAATGACCCAATTTTTAAATCAGCAAGCATTTCTGCAGAACTTGTCAGTTTGCTGTTAAGTTTCTATTATTAATCCTTCAGTTCTGTCACTCTGCCTGCGAGCTTCTTCCACTCTTTTTGATTCCTAGCCATGCTTTCTGCTACTTTATGTGCCATTTGCGATGATACAACAACAACTGCTTGCACTTAATTAGCACCTTTAATGTAGTAAAACATACCAAGGCCCTTCATAGGAATGTTATCAAACAAAGTCTGACACTGAGCTACATGAGGAGATATTAGGCCAGATGACCAAATGACAAAAACTTGGTCAAAGAGCTAGGTTTTTATTAGTGCCTTACAGGAGGAAAGACAGGTAGAGAGGCAGAGGTATTTAGCAAGGAATTCCAGAGCTTTAGGGCCTTAGCAGTTGCATGTATGGCCATCAATAGTGGAGTAATTAAAATCCAGGATGTGCAAGAGGCCACAGAGACCATGGAGGGTGTAGGAGATTACAGAGATAGGGAGAGATGAGACCATGGAGAGATTTGAAAGCAAGGGTAAAAGTTTCACAACATTACCAAAGTTACAGACCAAAGGCCGATGGTTTTTATGAATTTATCACCTTACATTATTTTATTGACCTCCCTGACTCCAATATTTGGGGCAAGTAACTTAATTTCAGCCATTAGGAACCCAGCTTATAAAATCTATCTCCCTTTTCCTTCTCCCTCTTGGCCCCTTCTATCCTGTCTGCTCCCATGCCGCCTTCCATTTCTCCCACTTGGGTATTTTGCACCCCCTCCAACCCTTCACTACCTGTCTGTGTTCCTACTTTAATGTTGCTGTTCCATACTCGAGCTCCCCTCTTAAATAAGATCAAAGGTGCCCCCTGAGCCTCTGTTGACGTTCCCCAAAGCACCCAACGAGGCAGCAGTCACTGCCTCCTTACAACTCAGCTATGCCACCTTTCTCTTTCACTAACCTTTGTGCCTGCTGGAGGATAATTTTCATAACCTCCTACTCATGTTACTCATGCCAGCCAGCACTGCCTTCTTTGATTCTGCCAGAAGCTCATAACTGCATATCTCCATGAACAGACATCCATGCTATAATTGTGGATGATTGCATTAATACCCTGCCTTCGGCTGAAACATATATTGATGTTTACTTCCATACTAAAGCCTCACGGCTTGGGTCCACCACCACCTGCCCTTTCTGAACCTCTGTGGTACCAGTGTGACGCTTATCACCAAAACTCGATTACCTTGGTTTCTCCCCTAGCTCTATCAAATGGCCGAAATGCTGACATTTTCTTTCTGGCTGTCACTTTTTAGAGTTCTTTTCACTCCTGTTGTTTTAAATACCTTTTCCTTTATCTTATGGTCTGTATGCGCGTTAGCATCCACATTTCAAAGGCCTCGATTTTCCTCCATAGATCTTTACTTCTTGTCTGGGTTTCTGAGGCATATAGGGAAGTGGGCAGAATGTAGCATCTTGAGTTTATTTTCCTGTTACAAGCTTGAGTTTTCTTGTTGTTAACGGATTCTTTATCTTCACAAAATGACTTCTGGTTATCTCTATCCTTCTTCTGACTTTGGTCTAGCATCTACCATCTTCTCTTGTTGTTTGTTTGAAATATACAAACTCATCGACTTGTTCCAGTGTGCTATCACCTACTTCAATCTTTACTCTAGATTCTCCTTATGTATTCCATCTAATTACCATTGTTCCTGTCTCTCGCTGTTCATATTCAATCCATGTTCTAAACCTCTAGATTGTACTTGATCGAAGATGTTTTGAAGGGCCGTTTCTGATTCTGCAAGTTGTGCTGTGTCTTCAGCATATCACAAGCTTGTTACGATCTTGCCTCTAACTTTGACCCCTGGTAGTGTATCTGACTCTCTGAATATTTGCTCTGTGTATAGGCTGAATAATTTTGGCGACAGTACACAGCCTTGTCGTACTCCTCTTTTCACTTGAAACATACCTGATTGGCCATCTTCTAGCCTGCTGCTCGTTATATGGTCCCAATATAGACACTGGATAAATTGCACATCTTTATGGCAATGTCACATTTCAGCAGCATGATTGGACACTTTTTCATGGCCTATCAAGAATATGTAAATGTTCTTGTTTGCTTCTAGATATTTATCGAAGATTGTTCTTAGGATAAATATTCCCTCCCTTGTTCCTACTCCAAGCCTAAATCCAGACTGCGTTTCACCAATATCTGTTTCAAATTTCTGTCATGATTTTCAAGATCACTTTAATGAGACGACTCATTAAGCTTATAGTTCTAAATTGATTGCACTCCTTTGCTTAATGTTTCTTAGGTAATTTAACGAATAATGAATGTCTTAAGTCACTTGGATTATATCCTTTGGCATATATTTGATCACAAATTTCTGTTATCGCTTCTAATTCTGTTTCTCCAAAGGCTTTTTAGATGTCCTGTTGCTACTTCATCTAAGCCTGGAGCTTTTCCTGTACTCATCAATTTCAAATCATTCTTTACCTCTGATATCATGATGTTTGAACCATCATTTGCCTCTATATCTTGAGGGATCCCACGATTTGGATCACACAATTCATATATATTCTGTCCATCTTTTTGCTACTGCATCCCTTTCAAACAATATTTTGCCATCCTTGTCTAATGTACCCACCACCTGTTGTTATCCTAATCTTTCAATCTGTCAAAGATTTCACTCTCTGGTGCATAGCTCTCATTTTGTGACTTCTTTCCAGCTCCAATACTTCATCATACATCTTGTTATACCATTTCTGTTTAGCCTCCCTACAAACTCTCCTCCA
Organism: Carcharodon carcharias; assembly: GCF_017639515.1. NCBI lineage: Eukaryota > Metazoa > Chordata > Chondrichthyes > Lamniformes > Lamnidae > Carcharodon > Carcharodon carcharias. The sequence goes on along the minus strand of NC_054484.1, from coordinate 95,052,094 downwards.
TATCACTTAAAATTGCATTTTCAGTTGCCAACTATTGAGCCTTTTGTCCTCCATGATACTTCTTCAGTGATCAGTTTGTCCTCCATGCCCACTTTAATGCCCTAATCCCCATAGTTTACTTTCTCTTACCTTGTTTGTCCCTTCTGACCATAGACTTTTATATACTTGCTGCACAACAGGTTTCATCATCCATGACCTGATCCGACTGAAATACATCAAGCACCACTGGGTCTCACTCTGCTCTGCCAGGACTCCCCATTTTCTTGGGATCTTCCTGGAAAGATAAAATAGTCTCTGGCTTCTTTTCTTCACTACCAACCATCTCTTTAAGACTTAATGTTCTGCCCTTTCCAACCTCAGCTCCAATAAAGTGCATGTATTTATATAGATTTCACTAAGGCTGCAACCATTTGTTCAGCAGAGCCTGAAGCCTCCCCTTCTCCTTGCCCACCAAGCCAAGCTCTCCCTACCCTAATCCCGAAACTACATTCTAATTTCTCTCCTATCTCCCTCCTACCCTCTCTGAGTTCATCTTGTCCATGATCCCCACTTATATTGTTCTCTTCACCCTGTTCCACTTACATACTGGAGGGCTACCTGTCTAACCATGAGTCAGTTGCCTTTAGAACAAATCAGTCCTCATCGTTTAGAGTTATTCTAGCAGCAATCTTACCAGTTGCTTTTGTGGGCAGAGACTTTTACATGCTGCATAAGAGCTGGTTTCCACACCCAAGCTTCAGAACATGCCAGGTCTGAAAGCATTAATAATGCTGCTATTTCACAAGATCTCTCAGCACTGAGAACTTAATAACCAGTGAAAGAGAGTTCACAGCCCTGTAATCAACAGTTTTACATCCCAATTTGGGCAAAGCAATCTCACAAAGGTATAATGAATATCATCCGAGTTCCCAGTAATTACGCCTACGTGGCTTAGAGTGCAGTGTCTGTTTGATGAGTATGTGTTACTGACAGGACCCTCACCGATTGCAAGGGCACCTTGAACAATCTCACTAGTGCATTGATCCACTGGAAGTAATGCTCCTGAGATTTAAAGGCATCTGCCACACTGGAGCAATTGTGGAGGAGTTGGGTCCCCCACTCACCATAGCCCTAGGAAGAGACTGGAGGTGAGAAAGGCACACCTAAGAATTCAGCAGCAGACAGACCAAGGGCAGGGTCAGAGGCCTGTGATGCTATGGAGGTGGAAGTTGTGACAGATGTTTGGAGAATTGCCTTTGTGCAATGTGGCTTGCCATAGTCATGTGGTGTATAAAGGCTTGAGAGCAGAAGCCGTTTCATGCACCACTTGGAACATGGGTGTCAGGTGTGTGCCGCTCAAATGGAGTGGATTTTGATAGTTGTAAGAGAACCAGCAGTTGTGAGAAACAGCAGAGAATCATTAAAACTTCAGTCTGAAATTTTGTACGGGACATTGGCCACTGGGTGAGTCAGTCTGGCTTTGAATATTCCAGTACCTGTTCCTATGGATATGAAGGCAGTTTTGAAAATAAATTCAAAATTCTTTCAGTCTCAAGGGCAGAAGTATGCAATTGTGACAGAGGTAAACAAGAAATCTGAACAAATAAGAATAGCAAATAAGGGGGGAGGGAATGGATGGTAGTGTAGTGGTAATGTCACCAGACTAATAAGGCAGAGGCCCAGGCTAATGCTCTGGGGTCCTGGGTTCGACTCCCACCAAGGTAGGTGGAATTTAAATTCAGTTAATAAATGTGGAATTAAAAAGCTAGTCTCGGTAATAGTGACCATGAAACTATATTTTCAATGGCCTGACTTAGTCATGTTTACAGAATCATACCTTACAGAAAATGTCCCAGACTCCACCATCACCATCCCTGGGTATGCCCTGTCCCACCAACAGGACAGGCCCAGCAGAGGTGGAGGCACAGTGGTATACAGTCAGGCAGGAGTTTCCCTGGGAGTTCTCAACATCAACTCTGGAGCCCATGAAGTCTCGTGGCATCAGGTCAAGGAAACCTCTTGCTGGTTACTACTCACTTCCCTCCCTCAGCTGATGACTCAGTGCTCCTCCATGTTGAACACCACTTGGGGAAGCACCGAGGGTGGCAAGGGCACAGGCTGTACTCTGGGTGAGGGACCTCAATGACCATCACCAAGAGTGGCTTGGTAGCACTACTACTGACCGAGCTGGCTGAGTCCTAAAGGACATGACTGTGTCTGTGGCAGGTGATGAGAGAACTAATCAGGGGAAAAACCTACTTGACTGCAGCCTCACCAATTTACCTGTCACAGATACATCTGTCCATGGAAGTATCGGTCGGAGTGACCACTGCACAGTCTTTGTGGAGACAAAGTCTCGCCTTCACATTGAGGATACCCTCCATCGTGTTGTGTGGCACTACTGCCATGCTAAATGGGATAGATTTTGACCAGATCTAGTAACTCCAGGCTGGACATCCATGAGGCGCAGTGGACCATCAGCAGCAGCAGAATTATACTTGAGCACAATCTGTAACCTCGTGACCCCTCGTATCCCCCACTCTACCATTACCATCAAGCCAGGGGATCAACCCTGATTCAATGAAGAGTGCAGGAGGGCATGGATGAGCAGCACCAGGCATACCATAAAATGAGGTGTCAACCAGGTGAAGCTATAACACAGGACTACCTGTGTGCTAAACAGTGAACCCAGCATGTGATAGACAAGGCTAAATGATCCCACAACTGATGGGAAAGATCTAAGCTCGGCAGTCCTGCCACATCCAATCATGAATAGTGCTGAGCAGTTAAACAACTCACTGGAGGAGGAGAATCCACAAATATTTCCAGTGATGGAGGAGCCCAGCACATCAATGCAAAAAATAAGGCTGAAGCATTTGCAACAATCTTCAGCCAGAAGTGCCACATGAATGATCCGTCTTGGCCTCCTCCGGAGGTCCCCAGCATCACAGATGCCAGTCTTCAGTAAATATTTCTTATGTTCTTATAATTCGATTTACTCCACGTGACATCAAGAATCGGTTGACGGCACTGAATACTGCAAAGGCTATGGGCCCTGACAATATTCTGGTAATTGTACTGAAGACTTGTGTTCCAGAACTTGCCGCACCCATAGACAAGCTATTCCAGTACAGCTACAATACTGGCATCTACTCAAATATGTGGAAAATTGCCCAGGTATGTCCTGTACACAAAAAGCAGGACAAATCCAACCCAGCCAATTACCGCCCCATCAGTCTACTCATGATCATCACCAAAGTGATGGAAGGGGCCATCGACAGTGCTATCAAGTGGTACTTACTCAGAAACAACCTGCTCACTGAGACTCAGTTTGGATTCCGTCAGGGCCACTCAGCTCCTGACCTCATTACAGCCTTGGCTCAAACATGGACAAAAGAGCTGAACTCCCGAGGTGAGGTGAGAGTGACTGTCCTTGACATCAAGGCAGCATTTGACTGAGTGTGGCATCAAGGAGCCCTAGCAAAACTGGAGTCAATGGGAATTGGGGGGAAAACTCTCCACTGTTTGGGGTCATACCTAGCACAAAGGAAGATTGCTATGGTTGTTGGAGGCCAATGATCTAGTCCTGGGCATCATTGCAGGAGTTCCTCAGGGTAGTGTCCTAGGCCCAAACATCTTTAGCTGCTTCATCAATGATCTTCCTTCCATCATAAGATCAGAAGCAGGGATGCTCGCTGATGATTGTGAAATGCGCAGCACCATTTGTGACTCCTCAGATACTGAAACAGTCTGCATTCTTATGCAGCAAGATCAGGACAATATCCAGGCTTGGGCTGATAAGTGGTAAGTAACATTCGCACAACACAAGTGTCAGGCAATGACAATCTTCAACAAGTGAGAGTCTAACCATCGCCCCTTGTCATTCAATGGCATTACCATCACTGAATCCCCCACTATCAGCATCCTGGGAGTTACCATTGACCAGAAACTGGAACTGGACTAACCATATAAATACTGTGGCTACAAGAGCAGATCAGAAGCTGGGAATTCTGCAGTGAGTAACTCACCTCCTGACTCCCTAAAGACTGTCCACCATCTACAAGACACAAGTCAGGAGTGTGATGGAATACTCCCCACTTGCCTGGATGAGTGCAGCTCCAACAACACTCAAGAAGCTTGACACCATCCAGAACAAAGCAGCCCACTTAATTGGCACCACATCCACAAACATTCACTGTCTCCACCACCGATCCACAGTGGCAACATTGTGTACCATCTACAAGATGCACTGTAGCAACTCACCAAGGCTCCTTCGACAGCACCTTGTAAACCTGTGACCTTTACCATCTAGAAGGACCAGGATAGCAGATACATGGGGACACCACCTCCTGCACATTCCCCTCAAGTCACTCACCATCCTGACATGGAAATATATTGCCATTCCTTCACTGTCATTGAATGAAAATCCTGGAACTCCCTCCCTATCAGCTCTGTGGGTGTACCTACACCATATGGACTGCAGCAATTCGAGAAGGCAGCTTACCACCACTTTCTCAAGGGCAATTAGGGATGGGCAATAAATGCTGGCCTATCTAGAGATGACCATGTCGCATGAACAAATTAAAAACATACTCTGTTGTCAGCGCTGGGGAAAGAGTGCTACAAGCTTTATCGCAACCGTAGACCTCACCGAGGAGCAGAAAACCAGTCTTATCAAATTTTGGTGGCCTTAAGGACCTACCTTGAGCCCTCTACTAATGTTACTTATGAACACTATGTGTTCAACACTAGAGCTCAGGAGGAGAGGGTTAACATTGATCAGTATGTGACTGTATTGAGATGTCTGGCTGAATCTTATGAATTTGACCTACTGAAGGATGATCTGATCAGAGTTAGGATTGTCTTAGGAAGAAGAGATCCTGCTGTGAGAACACATCTGCTGAGAGAAGAGAAACCTACTGTCAAGAAAGCTATTGACAAGTGCAGAAGATCTGAAGTGGCCAATCATCAGCTGCAGAGTCTTGATGGGAGAACTGGTGAGGCTTTGCATTCAACTGAGAGGCAGTTCACGTCTTTCAAGCACAAAGCGATGATGAGAAGGAAGGCCTAGTTCAAGAAGGGCCAGCAGAAAGTTCAAGGTCAGAGTACTGGATGTAAATATTGTGGAGGACACCACACAAGAGAAAAGGAAGCATGTCCAGCATGGGGAAAGCAGTGCTCTAACCGCAAGGAGAGGAGTCACTTTACACACAAGTGTTTTGCTGGAAAGAAGAACTGCAGGCCTATAAGGATGGTTGCAGGAGAGATGTCAGACGATGAACCTGATGAATTGCTTCACACCCTAGAACAGGTTGACACTGTCAAACCTCAGGGAACCAGCTGGTTTGTGACTATTGCTATGATGACTGCAGATTGAGAGAATTAAGTTAATATGAAGTTTCAGATGTGGAGTGTCAGACTTCACCTGTGTGAAGCCGCTCAAGATGGTGACCCGAAAATAAAGCTGTCAAAGGTAAAGTTGCAGCTATATAAGAGGACAAACTAAGCTGAGAGCCTAATGCAATGGAAAGAGGGAACATTTGGATTTCCAAATTGTAGACATTAAGCAAACAATGGATTTGAAGGCAGTGCAACGGTTTGTTGGATTTGTGAACTAACTAGCAAAGTTCTTGCCTGATTTGTCATTGGAGTGTGAACTGCTAATGAAATTGGGGCACAGAAAAGGAAGCAGCTTTCAATTGCATCAAGCAGCTAGTGATGACCAAGCCTATGCTGAGGTACTATGATGTTAATGATCAGGTCACTCTGCAGGACTTGGAGGAACCCTCATGCAGCAAGGAAGCCAATTGCATTTGCACCCAGAGCATTAATGCAAACTGAAAGACACCATGCACAAATTGAGAAAGAATTGCCTGGCTATTGGCTTTGCTAGTGAGCATTTTAATCAGTATCTGTTTGGGAGAGGCAAAGCGACAGTAGAGTCTGACCACAAGCCACTTCAAAGCAATTTTCTCAAACCACTTCTACCTGCTCCAAAGCATCTGCAAAGGATGTTACTTTATTTGCAGAGATATCTTTTGGAAGTGAAGTACAAGCATGGGAAGGGATGTACATCACCAACATGCTTTCAAGATCTGTCCTCCCCTTGAAGAAAGTTGGTGATGCTAGTACAGAATGTGAAGTCTTCAAGATCCAACGAGAAGCAACAGTGTGACTTGCTCTGGAAGAGACAACCCAGCAGAGACATTGAATCTATTAGACAAGTTTCTTGCTAGGATCAAGCAAACTATACAGCAAGATGCAACTCTTCAAGTGCTGCAGTAATTAGTGGTGAAAGGATGGCTAGAAACCATCAAGGACACACCTATTGTTTTAAGATAATATTAGACACACAGGGATGATGTGATTGTCCAGGGTCGCATCTTCTTCAAAGGATCTAGAGTTATCATCACTAAGGAGATGAGGAAAGAGATGCTGAAGCGCATCCATGCAAACCATCAAGGATTTGAGTCTCGTCTGAGGAAGACAGAAGTGCTCTACTGGCCGAAGATGAGCAATGAGATCAAGGATCATATCAGCCAGTGCAGTGTTTGTAATGAACTTCAAGTTAAGCAAGCTAAAGAGCTGCTCACGACTCATGGCTTCCCAGATGAACCATGGATGAAGCTTGGAATGGATCTCCTCACTCTCTTTGGAACGGATTATCTCAACATCGTCGACTACTATTCAGACTACTGGGAATTAGACAAGCGGATGACAATGACCACCAGTGAGATCGTAGAATGCCTGAAAACACACTTCAGTCATTATGGCATTCCTGACATTGTGATGAGCGACAATAGCCCTCAGCTCATGAGTGGATAATTCAGGGCGCTTCATAAATGATTGGGAAATTCAGCAGTACACACCTCCACACTATCTCCAGTCAAGTGTTAAGGCTGAGGCAACAGTGAAAGTTGCCAAAGGGATCATCAAAAAATCGAGTAGATCCAGCACTGATGCATACAAGGCAATCCTGGAGTGGAGAAACATGCCTACTGAAGGCATAGCAAGTAGTCCAGTGGAGAGCCGAATGTCATGCTGCACCCAAATGACTTTTCTAATAGCTAAAACACTAACAACCTGCACACGTACCAATAGAAGACCTGAATGCTTTAAAGATTGTGTGTGCAATGTGTGTATAGGGACAGATGAAAGTGGGTCAGACTAGAATGACCAGTTTTCTGTACATGCGTGATGGTTTTCATTGTAGACCATGTATTTGTCTGACTTACAACTGCAAATGACAGCATGTGCAGGTTGTTTATCAGTTTATAAGAAAGGGAATGTTTGGAGAAGCGCCCTTTGTGCAATTTGGCTTGCCACATTCACGTGACCTCTGATGTCATCCTGGGTGTATCAGGGCTTGAGAACAGATTCCATTTTATCCACCATTTGGAACAATAGAGAGGATATGGAGCAAAATTTTACCCGCTGGCTTTCAGACTCCACTGTTGAGCGGTGGTCAGAAGCCTGCACAGTGTGAAGAATAGTCACCTGGCTGTGATTTTCCCTGAATTGGGCAATTAATGACCAGAGGCTGGGCTTGCTGTCCAGTAGAAGGTGATGGGCAGATTCTCAAAGTTGAAAGACTAATAGAAGGCCCTCCAGCACTGAAGAAGCAGCTGGCTCCCTTTTCAGGTAAGTAAGAGAGAATAGACTCCAAGGTGTAGGCATCTTCTCTCTAACTTCTAAGTTTAAAGTAAAAATAATTCTGTGGTAAAGTGATGTACCCTGTCCCTTTAAGAGAATGCAAGTGTACTGATCATGTGACAGCACTGACAAATCGCTGTACAGCATGGGCAACTGGGAACTGTAAGTCTAGTTTTGGAGGTTTCTGAGTGAGCACATATGATCTGGTGCTCTGCCCTATGTCTCAATAAGCTATCATAGTTTATTCTTACATCAGTCTCTCCCCGTTATTGATTGCAAGCAGCAGTTGATGAGAACATAGAAAGGTGTGCAGTTAGAGTTCGATTGACAAGCAAATTCACTGACCAAAGACATAAAAAATTCCCTGGGGTTCTGCTCCACAGAAGCGACTCACACGGCAACCTCTAAGCCCTGCTGGATCTCTGGCTTCCTGGTGTGATGCTGGGAGGCCATTTTCCAGCAGCTACACTGTTCCCCAATGCCTCTAGGGGCCTCGAGGATGTTTAGAAAATTCTGGTTGGCCTTCAGCAATAGGCCTCAACAGTTGGCTACTCACTGTCTTTTTATTGCCCGTCTGACATGATTCGGCCCTGTGCCAGGATGGGAAAATCCTGTCCAATATCGACAGATGAGGTTGCCAAGGAGCAGTATGTAGATGAGGAGGGGGCAGGCAAGGGTAGATCCAGCGAGGACTCCAGTTGTGACGGCCTAGAGGGGGGAAGGGAAGCTGTTGTTGCAGGTACTTTGGCTGTGATAGGAGAAGAGAAACTTGAGTGATGCTCCACTCAGAAGAGTAACAGAGGAAAGGTGCAGGAGAAAGTTGTAGTTAACTGTGCGAAAGGCTGCAGAGTGCTGGTGGAAGATGAGGATGTTGCACTATGACCACTGACAAAGGATACCATTTGTGACTTTGGTTAGGGCCACTTGATTCTGTGGCAGGGCCAGAAACATTTTCTCATGGGAATTAGTCAAATGCCTGATGTTCCGCATTGGAGGTTTTAAGAGTCACAAACTTGTTGAAAAATCATTCTTAGCATGCTGGCTGGGTCAGCATTTGTTGTCATCCTTACTAGCCCTTGAGAAGGTTGTGGTGAACTGCCTTCTGGAACCACTGCAGTCCCTGTGGTGTAGGTACACCCACAGTGCTGTTAGGGAGCGAGTTCCAGGATTTTGACCCTGTGACAGTGAAGGAACGGCGATATATTTCCAAGTCAGGATGGTGAGTGATTTGGAAGGGAGCTTGCAGGTGGTGGTGTTCCCATGCATTTGCTGCCATTTTCCTTCTGGTAGATGTTGTAGAATGTGCTAGCTTATTTACACTTTTCATAGTATGTACATAGTGAGCTATAGGGAAGGCACATCTTCTCCCAGGACTACCAGTCTGCTCCCTACAGCACCTCTCACATGACTGCCTGACGTCAGTACCACACCATCATGTACCCCATAGATTACTATAGTCATTCTGTTAACTCTTTATACTACAATAGAGGTCGCAGGTTTGGAAGGTGCTGCCAAAGGAGCCTTGGTGAATTGCTACTGTGCATCTTGTAGATGGTACATATTATTGTCATGATGTATCGGTGGTGGAGGGAGTGAATGTTTAAGGTGGTGGATGGGGTGCTGGTGAAGCAGGCAGCTTTGTTCCTGTATAGGATTGAGCTTCCTGAGTACTGTTGGAGCTGCACTCATCCAAGCAAGTAGAGAGTATTCCATCACACTCCTGACTTGTGCTTTATAGATAGTGGACAAGCTTTGGGGAGTCAGGAGGTGAGTTACTCACCGCAGAATTCCCAGCCTCTGACCTGGAAAGCTCAGTGTTTGTAAGAACTTGCTTTGTGGAAGATGTTAATCAAAGGCAGAGGTCCATCTGGCCCATGGATAATCCTGTTGTAAAGTAATAAGATCTGCAAGAGATGCTAATTGAAGTAACGGTTACGAGATGCTGTAAATCCCCACAGAGCATGGTAGCATATTACGAGCAAGGATTCTTTCAGCTGTTAGCTCCACTCCTTTATCACCTGATGGGGAATTGGAAGTTGGGAAGAATATGGGACTTCAGTTAAATTTCCATCTGTTTGAACCAGTTCCCTAGCTTTTGTGCCAAAAAATAATTTTGCACGGCAATGAAATCTTTCAGTTGATGAGGAGCTGTCTAATCAGGAGTTGGATGGATTATTGACCATAGCTGAACCTTCTGTCATGAGTGGAATTTAGATACACTTACACCAGTTTTAAAAAGAAGAAATGGCTATTGGTTGTCTAAATACACTTTATCAATCTGTGTCGCTTTACTCTGATTGCTCATGTGAAGGAGGCATTAACCCGTTTACAGTAAATGGATGTGTACTTATTTATACATAACATAAGCACACTTTTTTTTTCAATTCTATCTAACTCATTGTATTTTTCTCTGAAGTGTAAGATTTGCTTCCAGCAGATGACCTGACCATTCCTCTCATTGTTGTCTGTGGGCCCTTGGTGTGCCCAAATTGGCATTTCCTGAAGACACCATTAGCCATTTTGTGAATGCAAGTTTGTTCTTTCCTATGTTACCATAATTTTTTCATTACTTTAATGGTAGTAAATAAATGACTTGTGGCCAGGTGCTTCACACTTCAAAATGTATAAGTTGAAAATGAGCAGCTTTTCAAATCTGAAGGAGCTGGGAAAATACATTAAGATAGTGTTTCTTCTTGGGGATCAATTGTGAAACTGCATAAATTGCTCTTGCAACTGCACTTATTTTTACGGTTCAAGTTCCTGCCCACGCTCGCTCGCATCATCAGCAATATAAAATCTTCCATCAACCAGTACCATCACTAATTGAATGTAATTTTTTTTTGACATGGGAAACGATTCATTGATATATGTAAGGGAGTTAAACTGATGCAGTTTAATTAATACAGCTGAAAACCAGTCTCACAAAAAAAGCATTGTTGAAATGTGTCTCGTCCTCCAGCTCTTAGTAGCCTGATTTTAAAATCACTGAAAACGACTTAAAGAAAGCAATATGAATCATTTATAAGTTTTATAGATGTACACTGGTCAGTAAATTCTTAGTAAATTAAATCGCCTTTAATTTGCATAAACTTCTGGAAAAAAGTGCCTGCCAGTGCCTGAAGGAAGATGGGAACAGGATTAAGGCCAGTTAGTCCATCCATCTTGTTCCACCATTCAATGAGATCAAGGTCCTTGATCTGCAACCTAGTTCTATATACCTGCCTTGTCCCATTTCCATTAATGCTTTTGGCTAACAAAATGTCAGTCTCAGATGTAAAATTAACAACTGAACTAGCATCAAGCATCTTTTGCAGAAGAGAGTTCCAAACTTTTCCCTCCACTTTGTGTGTAAAAGTGTTTCCTATTTTCACTCCTGAAAGGTCTGGCTCTTTTTTTGCACTTTGTCCCCCAGTCCTAGACACCCCAACCAAGTGAAATAGTTTCCCTCCATCTACCCTGTCTGTTCCAGTAAATATGTTGAAAACTTTGATCAAATTGCTCCTTAACCTTCCAAATTTTAGGAAATACAACCCCAGTTTGTTGAATCTCTTGATGTAATTTAACCCTTAGAGTCCAGGTATCATTCCGGTAACCCTACACTGCACTCCCTCCAAGGCCAATCTACCCTCCCCAAGGGTGATTCCCAGAACTGCCCATCCCAGGTGTGGTCTAGCCAAGGCTTTGTATAGCTGAAGTGTGATTTCTTATTCTGTTTTCCAGGCCTTCAGATATAAAGGCCAACAATCATTAACTTTTTGACTATTTTAATCATTTGCGTACCCGCCCACCTCCTCCCCCCTGCCCTCCCCGAGCTTCTTTGGGCCTCCACTGTTTCTAGTTTATCACCATGTAAAAGGTACCCTGCTCTACCCTTTTTAGGTCCAAGTTGGATGACCTCCCATTCGCCTACATTGAAATCCATCTGTCACAGTTCTGCCCATTCACTTATATTATTATTGGGTCGGATTTTGTGGTCAGTGGTGCAGCAAGGCTGCTTGCCACTGACACTGAATCAAAGTACACATCTCCCTACCATGATCCTCACGATGTTGGCCTCAGCCAGCAGTGCTGTGTAGCCCAGGCGATTGCGACAGGTAGTTGTGGGTGTGGCTTCCAGCTACCTATAAACCAGAATGATTCAGTGAGAAGGCATTGGAACAAAGGATGAAATCAGATTTATTTGACATGATTCATTTCCCAAAATTTTTAAAAGTGCAATAAATTTGATCAGAATCATTTTATGCATTTTCCCAGAAAGTCTGATAAATCATGCTAAAATATCATAGATTTTATTTTTTAACACCATTTATCAGACTTTTCAAGTGTTTCATGTTGACCTTTTAACAGGTTTAAAGGTTGGTGACTCCGTGCTGCAAGCCAGTGAGGAAAAGGTGCCCCTTTGGAGCAGCGGTGTCCTACTCGGCACGGCCGAAGAGCTGAACTTGCGTTTGTAAGTTGATGCTTGGGTGTACTCAGTAACCCAGGGGAACATAAGCTGAGAAGGGGAGATTGAGCCAGTCTGGTCACCACATGACGGGAAAGATCACACTGGAGAAGGTACAGAGGAGATTTACAAGGAAGTTGCCAGCAATGGAGAACTGTAGCAATGAGGAAAGATTGGATGGCTGGGGTTGTTTTCCTTGGATCAGAGGAGGCTGAGGTGTATTAAATTGGGAGACCTAGGTAGAGTGGATAGGATAGCCCTCTGCCTCTTAATTAGCAGAAAGGTCAGTTATAAAGGGGCACCGATTTAAAGTAATTGGTGGAATGATTAGAGGAGAGCTGAGGAAAAATGAGCACTAGCATTACTCAAGGTGCTAGATACCTTCTCAGCAATGCCAGGTGAAGGGTGGGTGACCTCTCAAACATTTCCCAACACACTGTCCATTGGAGCATTTGTGAGATCACAGAGGCCATCTATTCCTAAGAGTAGAGGACATTCTCCTCTCCCTCAGCAGGGATAAGCAGGATGATAGGGCACAAGACTTTGTCAGGAAAGTGGGATTCCTTTAACTGCTCACACATGGCTCTGCAGAACCCCCCTCCACTATGTCAACGGATAGAGGCACATGAACTGCAAGGGCTACCATTCTATAAACACAGCCGCATTGTCAATGAAATCAAAGGCACTCTACAGCCTTCTGGACTTAATATTGAGTTCAACAACTTCAGACCATGAACTCTCTCCTCCATCCCCACCCCTTTCCGATCCCCCTTTTTTCCAATAATTTATAATTTTTAATTTTTTTTTAATATATATTTTTCTTTTCCCACCTATTTACATTATTTGTAAAAGTATTTCCATCCATTGTTTTATCTCTACCTTTTAGCCTATTTCGATCCCTTCCCCCCACCCCACCCCCACTAGGGCTATCTGTCACTTGCTTGTCCTGCTTTCTACCCTTAATGTCATAATTAGCACATTCCTTAGATAATATCACCACCGTCAACACCTCTTTGTCCTTTTGTCTATGACATCTTTGGCAATCTCTTCTTTGCCTCCACCTATCACTGGCCCTCTATCCAGCTCTATCTGTCCCAACCCCCTTCAACCAGCTTATATTCCACCTCATTTCTATATTTCTTAGTTCTGATGAAGAGTCATACGGACTCGAAATGTTAACTGTATCCCTCTTCGCAGATGCTGTCAGCCCTGCTGAGTTTTTCCAGGTATTTTTGTTTTTGTTTCACATTTCCAGCATCCGCAGTATTTTGCTTTTGAAATCAAAGGAGTTGAGTTAAAGTAGAAGATTGAGGGCAGTCCGAGCACTGCTCCAGTTGTCAGCAATGAGATTTATAAGGCACTATTTTGAACTGTTGCACACCTTCCTAGCGGGCAAGGGAGGTTGGGGGTCGGGGGTCGGGGGGGCTGGTGTCAGGCCCTCACTGCCTGAAAGGGTGGTAAAGCAGAAGCCCTTATCGAATTTTAAAGGCCCTTGGATTGGCATTTGAGGTGCTGTAATCTACAAGGTTACAAACAAAGGGCTGGGAGGTGGGATTAGATTAGATAATTGGATAACTCTTTTTTTTGTTCAAGGACACAGTGGGCCGAATGGCCTCTTTCTGTATTGTAGATCTTTGTGTTCCTATAATAGATTATTTATCAATTCCAGAATTAGTTTAGTTCAGAAATGAAGCTTGTTTGATCTGAGCATAGGTAGGCAGGCAATTAGCCATCGTCCACGAGGTACAGTAGGTATCTCTCTCTCTATTAGAGGGACAATTGGTTATATAACTTGAGGGGCCCACTCCACATCAAGGCAAGAAGGCATGTTCCAATGCTACCTCAGTTGGAACAGGAATTGAATCTATGCTTTTGCCGCTATTCTAACCATCTGGTCGACTGAGCTAACCAGCCCCTTGATCCGAGCCCAATTATTTCTATATTGGTATGTAATAGAATAAACAGGCTCTCAATCTGAGACACTATAACAAGTTAACCTTTTACAGTCGAACAACAAGGTAAAGGTTCGACCTGATGAAAAGCAAACTTATGACTAATACCAGGAATGCCAGTCAGGGAGTTTTACCCTCATTTGTAACAGTTCCTGCTGTTAGAATAAGAATTCCTGTTTTTCCTCTAGGAGATAGGGTACAAGGAAAGGTTGAAGAGAATTTTTCAGGGGGAGTCCTGCCTGTATCTGAGCTGAGAGTTATACAGACATCCCCATGCCCACCAATACCCACTTAGATTGCTTCAAATAACCTGGCTGAGAATGCCAGAAGTGATGTGCCTTTGTCAGCTTTGATCAGTGAGGGAAGCCTCCTAGCCCACTGTACCCTGGATTGTCCATCCAGTCCCAGCAGTCTTCAGAGGCTGAAATTTACAGAGCAACAGACATGCACAATTTGTACAACAAACTGCCTCCCAATCAGTAAGTGATTGTGCATCATGCAGCTCAGCTGTTTTATAACAACTTGAGGTGTTAATGGCCTTGGAAGGTGTGAGAGTGATAAGTTTTACAATGATGAAGCTGTAACCTATTTGGTAGAGGTGGGAATGAGATGCAAAGGATGAGCTGTAAGTCTGCGGCATGGTCAAGGAATACATGGGCTACAGGTTGACAGGCAAAGTTTTATGGCATTCATTCATGGGCTATTCAGAAGATATGTGATGCTGTTGGCTTAAAGCTCCTCGCTTCCTTTAAGACGGCTGCCCTCTATTCCCAGCTCCTGCATATGGGGTACACAGTGTTTAGCCTGGTTACCAACTGCTGGTAGGACTGGAACATTGCTGCTCTTTGAGAACGGTGCCAAGCATTGCTAAATTGGACATAAATCTTCGCACCCACCTTCTGAAGCTCTGCATGTCTGTTTGGCTATCCATCGGACAGGTAGTAAGTATTATGCCTTGGCTCAATGGGTAGCATTCTCACCCTGAGTCACAAGGTCATGGGTTCAGGTCCCAATCTAGACACACCAGCAGAAAATCTAGACTGACATTTCAGTGCTGCGCTGTCAGAGATACGGGGTGGAATCATCCCAGAATTACGCTAAGGGCAGGAATTTGCCCTTGGCGGGGCTGATAGGAGGGGACGGGCAGGGGTGGTCAGGAAGCTGGCCCCGATCGGCACCACACGGCGATTTAACGCAGGCGGGCCGATAAGGCCTGCCCTGTGTGAAATGCAAGCGGCAGTGTTGAGCGCTGCCTGTGTGGGCAGGGGGAGGAGGGTGAGCGGGCCTAGTGTGAACTTCACGCATGTGTGCGAAAGAGCACTTCAATCTTGCTGAGGCCCAGAGCTGCCTAAGGGAGATGAAGCACTGTTTAAAAAAACTAATGAACAAAATAAAAATGTCATAAAACATGTCCCCTCATGTGACTGTCGCATGAGCAGGGATAAGTTTTTAATTCAAGTGTAAAATTTCTATTTTATTTTTATTTGCTGTAGGAAAAGCTGCATGGCATTTTCACCTGCCCGCCAACCTTAAGGTTGGACAGGCAGCATAAATCTGAATTTATTTATCTGTTTAATGGCCTTGATCGGCCTGTTAATTGTCAGCGGGCAC
The DNA here is from genome assembly GCF_017639515.1 of Carcharodon carcharias. Taxonomy (NCBI): domain Eukaryota; kingdom Metazoa; phylum Chordata; class Chondrichthyes; order Lamniformes; family Lamnidae; genus Carcharodon; species Carcharodon carcharias. The sequence goes on along the minus strand of NC_054484.1, from coordinate 95,036,455 downwards.
GCTGCCAACTCCGGCACGCGCCCACCAAACAAAATATCGCAGGATTGCACGATGACGTTGGGATGTTTGCCCGAAGTCATCAGGCATCATTTTACATTCGGCCGAGTGGGGCGAGCTCAATGTTCTGTCCTAAGTGTGGTAGTGGGTGTGAAAAGCAATGTTTTATGCACTGGCCGCAATGGTAGATTTTCGTGCCATTGTCCCCTTCCCGTCTCATTAATTATGCAGCTACAGGAAACACACCATCTCGCTGGCGGGCAGCCTCTGAATCACCCGCCACTCGGTTACCTCACCATTCCCTCACTCCGAGTGCCATATCTAAACTGCAGATAGTTCTCAATGCTTGCAGCCCAGGGCTGCTCCAGTGAAGACATGGCCTTGAAAGCCAAGAAGAGTTCAGTGACCCATCACTGGAATTCCTTTTGGAGACCCACCTTTATGTCCTCCACCCCCGCTCTGGCCCCAGGAAGTCCAGCAAACTCACCACTCCGGCTTGGGAGGCAGTGGCAGTGGTGGTCAGTGCCAATGCTGCACAGAAGAGGTTGGCCATCCAGTGCAGATAGAGGATGAATGATCTCACCCATGCCACCAGGACAAGGCAACCATCTCATCACTCTAAACTCACACACTCACAGGGCCATCACACATTCACTGGCATCTCACTCACTGCCAGCTCAAGGGACATCACCACTCACTCTCCCACACACACCCTCACATCTCCATCTGGCCTCACCACCTCTGGAGACAGCTTCCTCAGTCATCACCACCCTGAGGCCACTTGCACAGATCAACAAGTGCCCCCACACGCACACCCTGGGATACCCCCCCTTCCCCTTCCTCGCCCTGAAGACTCTTCCCATGCCTGAGACCACTTCTCCACCTTCCCCAAGCAAGCCCTAGCCCTGCAGCATTGAAAAGCTTTATGGCTGGTCTGGTAGGTAGAGACCTGCCCGTGAACCCCCTGTAGAAGTGATGTGGTGCTGCCTGTGAAGCCTGGCACTGATGGCCGTGAGTGCTGACTGAAGCAAGGTATGCAAACAAACCTCGACACCCCTAGTGAAGTGCAGCCCACAGGAGCACTCGCTTATGTACAGTCATGAAACATGTCAGCGTACAATCACACCGACATGCCTGGATGATCCAGCGTGGGGGCTGATTCCAGCGAGCAGGGCTTACAATGAGATGCTGAAGTATTGGAACTAGGTGCCCAGTGTGTGGCAGCGGGAAGGTGACCCGCCATTGAAAGCTAAAGCAGACGATTGCAAACTGGTTTCACGATGGCGTAAAACTGATTTTTGGCCTCCCTTCTCGCCATATTGTCCGCTGACGCTGCCAAATCCGCCCACTGCAAACGGGAGTGGAAAATTCCGCCCACCGTCTTTTGGATGAGACGTTAAACTGAGGTTGTATCTGCCTTCTCAGGTGGACTTCAGACACCCTAAGGCACTATTTTGATGAAGGGCAAGGGTACTCTCCCTGTGTTCTGGCCAAATATTTAAAGCTCAACCAAGGTCACCAGAACAGATTGGGCTAAAAATTGGTCTGCACTGTTTTTGGAGGCAAGAGTTGCAACAACATTCCCACTTCATCTTCAGTGAGACACGCAGCACACAAACCTCATGCTGCCTTTTTGTTTCCATGGTTTCTGCATGCTGCCAGCACTACCCACTCTACTGACTGACTGCCCGCTCGGCACAGGGTCTAACAGCGAGTGAGACTAACACACGCTGCAGCTAACCTCCAGCTCTTAAAGGCAGTCTGTCCCTCTTAAAGAGAGGCTGCACCGAATCACAGGAGGCTGCAGCTGTATATTATTGTTGTAATTCTACAGAAGGAAAACAGAACACCAGGGCATCGAGATCGCTGAGATGCTGTCCCCTCGGAGTGACAATAGCTCCATGGACCACGTACCTGCTGTCCTCTCTCAGGATGACAGGATTCATTTTCCACTGCCCTTCAAGTGCCCTTGTTGTTGTCTCTCAGTCAGTCCAGACATGCTGCCCATGCCTGGGTGGTGCAGTCAAAAATCAGGCCCTCAGTACCCAGAGCTGCTGGAGGGCATCTTGCAAAGCTATCTGCAGTCTCCCCCAGTGAAGGTCAGCAACCTTCCTCCAGCCTTGTTCTGGCTGCCTGGAGTAGCTCCATCTGGGAGCATCAGGACAGGCAAGGGCAGATGGAAGATAGGCACTAAGGGAATTTGAATGCACAAGGGTGAATGATTCATTTTTGTATGTATAATTAGATGTGCTGTTGGTAAACCTGTTCATGAAAATGTTTTTGTGGGTGGCTTTTATTGTTGGATGGCGGCTAAGGGGGGAGGAGGGGTATCTCAGACGGATTTAACAGAGGAGAGTGCTGGATCCCTGGCGGTCAAGGGAAGTAGTTTTATTGAAAGCGGATCTGAGAAAGTGCTTTCTGACAGCCCAGCAGGAGTGAAAGGGCCCAGGACGCATCCTCCATTCCTTCTCCTGTTCCTCCTCCTCCTGAGTTGGCCTCTGGATTTCTGGAGACAATGGCTGTGCTCCTCATGGTGTCAGTGTTATGGAGGATGCAGTAGGTTACCGTCAACATTGAAACCCAGTCTGGTGTGAACTGGAGGGCTCTCCACAATTGGTCATGGCAGTGAAACTGTTGCTTGAGTAGGCCGATGGCCTACTGCACCATGTTTCCTGTGACTTCCATTATCCACCTGCAGTCCTTGCACGGTCAGGTGATGAAAGGTGTTCATTAGCCATGTGGACGGGGGTAACCTTCGTTCTCTGAGGATCCAGCTTCTGTTTCTCCATGGAGGCCCGAAGATGATGGTTATGGCTGACTGGATCAATGCATTGCGGCTACTCCCAGGATAGTGGACATTCACCAAGCTAATGTATTGATAATGGTCACACAACCCCTGTGTGTTTATAGAATGGTAGCCCTTGTGGTTGGTGTACCTCTACTCAAGGACATGGGGTGGGGGGAGCAGGTATCTGCAGAGCTGTGTGTGTGCGGTTGATGGTGCCTTGCCTTGCACCACTGGGAGTCACACTTTCCTGACAAAGCCATGTGCCCTCTCATCCTGTTTGTCCCTGCCGAGAGAGAGAACAGTGTACTCTACTCTTCAGGAATAGATGGTCACTGTGATCCCCCAAATGCTCCAATGGATGGTGTATTGGGAAATGTTTGGGAGACCATCCTACATCCGGATTTTCTGAGAACATTGAGGAATTTGGTATGTTCCTGCCTTATTTCCCCTACCTAACTCCTAGCTCACCCTTACCCTGCTACCTGAAACTATGAACAAGCTGCTGATGGTGTGACCATGGACCTCTTGCTTACCTCCTCATTCCCTGTGCAGCTTTTGTGTGGACAGGTCACCTAATCCTCTGTCCTCCCTGTGAGATGCAACAACACTCTCTACAAAAACCAGGAATCACCGCAACACCTCTCAAAAACACTCCAGAGTACACCCAGGCACTTTACAGTAGCGGAAGTTGTTCAAAATGACCTTATCTGCATGTTGGGTACCTGGCCCATATTTTATTTAACGAATGCAAATCCTGGAGCCAACTGATCACCTCCTTATTAGCTGAATTTAAGATGGTTATTCACCACTTAGTCTGTAGAGTGGACACTCCTCAGCAACGTGCAGCGTTGTTTGTGTCTTTCCGCAAGTACATCAGGCCCCAGTGGTAGAGGTTGGCTGCACAGGGTCCCTGACTGGTCCTGAACCTGTTTAGCAAGGGCCACTCCCACCGTGGTATATCAAAACCTGCCATTCGACAGGTGGGGTTTGTCACAAGCAGCTTATTAGTGACTGCTCGTGTTTCCCATTACTTGGTCCAAAGGATGTCCGCTGGTAGACCTTGCTCAGGGACGTTACTCCTTATGGGGCAGCGAGATGGATGGCGGGTAGTAGGTGGATAGGATTTATTGTTGTGGAATGGTTGGTGAGATGCATCATAGATGTATTCAACCAGCTTGTGGTTCATTGCCCCTAGGGGAGCAAACGATCCTACTAGCAGACTGAATTCCAGAAGAAAATTAAAGGACTCTGAAAAAGCCCCCTTATGGAACCCCAGTTACCCCAGAACCCGCAGTCTCAACATTGAGCAGCCCCCTGGCTTTTTGGCAATAGGGCACGGTCTCTGCACCTTACAACTTAACATTGAGGGCCTGTTGGTCACCAAGCGAAACCTGGCCCTTTGAGTCATGCTGGTGTTGGGCCCCTTTTATCACTGAATGTTTGATCTTTAGTGACTGACAAGAGAATTTATTGAATGGATCGAGTGATCCATATTTTGAAATAGCTGGTAGGGCTGTGTGATGTCACGATAGGACCAGCTCAATCACTTCCGCACATGCAGCGGATGCTAAGCGGGTGCCATTCTCTGTAATGGCGCCAATGTAGAAAGTGGTTGGCACTGCAGCGTACAGGTCCAGGGGTGGGAGGCGATCGACCTTCCTAATATCATCTCCAACTGCAACACGGAACCAAATGTTGTGCCACTAATCTAGCAATGGCAGTACCCTTATCATTCGGACCTGCCGGCCAGTTTATCTCACTGGCCCCATTAAATGTGCTCCCTGCTCAAGCCCAAAGCTGCATTGGCAACAGTGAAAGATGAAATCAAAGAGCAGAATTTTCTGTTTGACGCACTGGGGGGGGGGGGGGGGGGGGGGGGGGGGGGGGGGTGGTGGGGGTCAGGCCCACAGGCCCCACACGTCCGTGTGTAAAATAACTTGCGGTGACAGTGGGCGAGTGTCCTGACATCACCGAGCGCCATCGCGGTATTTCACTGGGCGGGCACACAATGAAGTTCGACGCGTGCCTGCCATTAATTAACGGGCTAGTTAAGGCCCTTAGTTCATCAATCAGTGATTTTCATGCACATGTTTGATCTTTGGGTTGGCGCACGGGCGTAACGGGCAGGCGGGTAAGAGACCTTTCTATGAACCTCATCCACGGGCGGGATAAGAGGGCTCAGTGGGGTCGTCAATCTGCTTTGTGGAGTATTTATTGCAGAAAGTGTTTTAAACTTTCCTGTGTGATCTGTAGCAGTTCAGAATGAATTCCAGCAGATTTCTGTGTACTTTGAAGCTTCAGGTCAGCTCTCTGCAGACAGTAATCTTTCTCGGGCCTGCAGCTTTCCGGAGGCCTCCATTTAGCCTGGGTATGGGTTCTGACATCTCCACTGGAGGCAGCTCCTCTAAGGAGGAAGGGAGGGATAGAATAAGGAAGAGGCCAGGAGTGGACATTCAGCCTCCAGGGAGCCACTGTTGGGAGGCCAGGTGCAGGCACAAGGGGCACAGGGCCAAGAGGTTGTCCAAGGTGGAAGGGGCCGCAGAAGACGCCACTATCCTGCTGCCAGGGTTTACAGGCGGCAAAGCAGCTACCTCAATATGACTGAGGTGCAGTGCTGAAAGAGGCTTTGACTATCAAGGGAGACAGTCAACTATATCTGTCAGATGATTGGCCCTGAGATCTCCCCTAACTGTATGGGTGGACACCCCATGCCAGCGGCTCTGAAGATCACAGTTGCCCTCCACTTCTATGCATCAGGCTCCTTCCAGGGCTCGGTGGGTGATCATTGTGGTGTCTCCCAATCAGCTGTCCACACTTGTGTCAACCAGGTTACAGATGCTCTGTTCAGACGGGTATTGACCTTCATCCACTTCCACTGCGACCAGGCAAGTCAGACACAGCGAGCCAGAGGCTTCGCGGCCATTGCTGGCTTCCCCCGCGTCCAGGGTGCAATAGACTGTACACGTGGCCATCAAGGCACCAGCAGTGAGCCCGGTGCCTTCGTCAACAGGAAGGGCTTCCACTCCATGAACGTGCAGATAGCGTGTGACCACAGGTTGCTGATTCTACAAGTCTGTGTAAGGTACCCAGGCAGCTCCCACGATGCCTACATCCTCAGACACTCCCAGGTGCCGGGGCCTGTTCAGTGCTCCGGCTCGGCTGGATGGATGGCTGCTGGGTGACAAGGGCTATCCCCTCAGAAGGTGGCTCATGACGCCTCTCTGCCATCCAATATCAGAAGCTGAGGAGCGCTACAATAGGAACCACAGCTCCACAATGGCTGTGGTGGAGAGAGCCATTGGTCTTCTCAAGATGCGCTTCCGATGCCTGGACCGCTCAGGGGGCACACTCCAGTACCGTCCAGATCATGTCTCTCTGATAGTGGTAGCATGCTGCACTCTGCACAATTTTGCGCTGGAGAGGGGGGTGTGGAGTGGATGATGAAAATGTTGACACAGTGGATGCGGCTGCACACGATGAGTCCAGCACTGATTCTGAGGATGAGCACACACAGGGGAATGATGAGGGGCTAAACACTGGCCCAGGGCTACACCAAGGAGGCAGGGAACCCAAGAGACTTTAATCCAATGAACCATCAGCTAGAGCCATACAAATGGATCAGGAGGACCAGCCTTGCCTGGCGCTTCCATACTCAGCACCTAAGTGCTACATCTGCCAGGTCATCAGCTGCAAGAAAGGGCTTTGGACATAAATTTGAATGTCCACTCAAACACTCATGACATTTATCTTAAACATACACATGCAGAACAAAGGAGCCACCCTCAGCCATGGTAACACATCTGATTTTTATCTTAACCATCAGATGTTCTCACAAATCCAAAACAAAACATTAATCAAGCAGAAAATAATTATAAGGATCGAATCTTGGGCCAACGCAAAAGCAGCAGTGAGAAACCCGTGGTGTGCCTAAGGTGCGGGTACTATGTCTTGGTGCTGCCTCATTACTCGGAGTGGCATATGAGACAGACTCTGCTGTCCTGCTGGTGTCGTTGACCTTGGCGGGCGTCCTTTGGCCCGTGGAGCCAGTGCTGGCCCCGCCTGGGAGGGATCTGCCAGTTCCACAGCTGGCATCTCCCCAGGCATCGCAGCCTCACCCGATGAAGCGGTCAATGGGAGAGGGGCGGAGGAGCTGCTGCCCTCATCCGGACCGTCCTGAGAGGAGCCCACAGATATGACAGGCAGCTGCTGCACCGACGTGAGGTCGCCTCGGACCTCCCTGCTCATGTCGATGGGTGGGCAATGAGCTGGGAAGCTTCATGCCCACATCATCTCCCACATTGGCACTGACCAGCTACGGCCACTGGCGCTGTGAGGGCTTGCAGATCCGAGCGTATCCCCATGAGAAGCTGCTTGTTCTCCTGGAGGAGCCACCCCAGGAGAGTCGCCACTCTCTCCATGGAAGAAGCATGAGGCTCTGACATGAGGCTCCTTGCATCAGTGATGCTCCGCGTGGACTCCTCCACCACAGACACCAAGCGAAGCACAGCCTCACGTATCACTCCCAGATGCTCCCGCACGCCCGGCCGCATTTCCTGCAGCTGCTGCGTCGCGGACAACTCCAGAGGCACATCATCAGGCACCGACTCAGCATGTACCTGGTCCCCTGCAGTCCTCTGGCACCATCAGCACTCTCTGTCTCTGCCAGCTCCTCCAGCGACTGTGAAGTGCCCTCTCCACTGTGCCCTGGGACACTAGCTGATGTTGCAATGCCACCGAGGTGCTAGTATCTGCGCTGGTGCCTACCGGGCAGAGACGGTGTGACGCAGGTGACACTTGAGGGCCCTCAGGTGTGAGACGGACATCTGGAATTCCTCCTGTCGGCCAGGCTCTGATGATGCTGAAAATAACAACAAGGACAGTGGATCAGTTAGCGTGCACACAGTGACACACCTCATCCCTTTCCCCCTGGCTCATTATGCCTATGGACACGAACATTGGTGGGGCGGTAAATAGTGAGGAGGATACAGATGGGCTGGCCAGATGGGCTGATGAATGCCAAATGGAATGTAATGTGGATAAATGTGAGGTACTGCACTTGGGCAGGACAAACAAGGCACGGGAATACACGAGGAATGGTAGGACCGTGGAAAGTAAGGAGGATCAGAGGGACCTTGCTGTGCTTGTCGACAGGTCCCTTAAGATAGTGGGACAGGTACATAAGGTGTTTAAGAAGGCAAATACCATACTTGCTTTTATTAGCTGAGGCATAGAATATTGGATCAGGAATGTCATGTTGCAAGTGCAGGAAATGCTGCCTAGACCACAGCTATACTTCTGCGTGCAGTTGTGAAATGCGCTTCATGGGAGGGATGTGATTGGAGTGGAGAGAATGCAGAGGCCGTTGACCAGGATATAGCCTGAGCTGGAGAGTTTGACTTTTGAGGAGACATAGCATGGACTGGGGTTATTTCCCCTGGAGCAGAGGAGATTGAGGGGGGACATTATTGAGGTTTATAACATTATGAGGGGCATAGATAGGGTCGACAGAAAGGGACTTTTCCCCTTGCTGGAAGGATCAGTAACCAGGTGGCATAGATTTAAGGGAAGGGGCAGGAGGTTGACAGGTGAGGTGATGAAAAACTTTTGCACACAGTAATGTGGAACTCACTGCCTGAAAGGGTGGTGGACACAGAAACCCTCCTAACATGTAATAAGTATTTGAATGTGCAGCTGTGGTGCCATGGCATACAAGGCCATGGGGATAGTGCTGGGAAATTGGATTAGGAGACTTAGGAAGGTGCTTGACTCGTGCATCTTCGAACAGCCAATCGACCTTTTTCTATGATCCACACGTCTGACTCTATCAGTCTGTGACCGAGCAATATTGCAACAGTAATGAATCAAACAATCATCAGTGCTATGGATGTTGGGAGGATGTAGCGGATCTCACTGTTGACCTCAAATACCTGGCTGTTCCACCCCAGCCTCACCGACACCATTGGGCCTGGGCGCCTCTCAAGCTCCAGGGCCTCCTGTTCGAAGCGGCTTAGCATCATGAGCTGGGCCTGGTGCCTCTAGTGCTCGCACGCTCTGACGCATTATGGGCATTCTTCTCCTGAGAAAGAGAGAAGACCATTCATTGTGGCAATTTGCACATGGACTCTGCACTTGCACGCCGCACCCCTATCATAGTGGCCCATATCAGGTCTCCAGTACCTCCTCTCCCCACTATTGCTGATCACTCACAGCAAAGCCTGCTCCCAACACCCCAACGGTCCTTTGGACACATTCTGCGTCCATCACTTTAGGAAACACACACTCTTAGCTCCCATAGCAAGGAGGCGCAGCATCGAGGGCAGCAGATGGCTCTTGGCCATGAGACCCTGAGGCTCCCCTTCCACCATCTCATCACCGTGAATAGGACATGTGATGGAGTTCTGAGTATGCACCGAGCTGCATCTCCTGCAGGTTGCCCCCAGGCTAGTCATGTGTGACTAAGAGCAACACATGGTGTGGGGGAGACCTCATCTCCTCATGAACCACTCAGGCTGATGTAAGCATGGGCACTATCTGCTTGTCCACCCAGTGAAGGGAAAATGCCCAACATGATTCAATGCAGTCACGACAGTGAGACTTGGGGGAGGCCTCAAAGGCTAAGGCCACCTGCTGGGTTAAATGCCCAATACCAACATGGTTCTCATCCTTCCAGAGGGCAACAAATCATTGAAGCACTTACGGCACTGGATCCAGGTGCGCCGCACCGCATCACGGGAGCTCACCACCTCCGCCAACCCCTCCCAGGCAGGTTTAGTCATGTGGGGGGGCCTCCTCCTCCCATCCTGGGGGACCAACACCTCCCATCACCTCCTCCAGGAGGGCAGCAAGGCAGTCATCAGAAAAGTGAGGGGCACATTGGCCCCCCCGCTGGCCTACCCTGTTCCTGTGACAGACCCTGCAGCCTGGCCCTGCTCCTGTGACAGACCCTGCAGCCTGGCCCTGCTCCTGTGACAGACCCTGCAGCCTGGCCTGTTCCTGTGACAGACCCTGCAGCCTCGCCCTGCTCCTGTGACAGACCCTGCAGCCTGGCCCTGCTCCTGTGACAGACCCTGCAGCCTGGCCCTGCTCCTGAGACAGACCCTGCAGCCTGCTGCTCAGCCAACCCCCTGTGGCGTGACCTCGAACTGGCCATTGTCACCAGCCTGCAGGAGGCTGCCAGACCTTTCTTGAAACAGAATGTCGGGTCGCCGCAGCAGCCCCCATGGGCACAGGAGTTGGCAAATACGCTGGGCAGGCCTTAATTGGCCTGCGAATCTAAAATGGCGGCGCAGACCTGATCGTGGTCGCCGATCGGGTCTGTGCCCACCCACACCCGCTCCAGCTCCACCTGCCCAACAGGCAGAAAATTCTGCCCAAAGAAGTTGAGTTAAAGTGGAAGATCAAGGGCAGTCAGATCACTGCTCCGGTCACCAACAATGAGACTCATAAGGCACAATTTTGCCCTGCTGTACACTTCCCTGAGAAATTATGCAATCCCACCCAGTCACAGGCTGGGCTAATATTGAAATAAAGGCAGCACAAGAGAGAGATTCTATGCTGCTAACAGAACACCGACAGCACAAGAGAAAGAAGAATAGACTTGCATTTTATCCAGTGTTTTAAATGACTTCAGGACATCTCAGGGAAGTACTTTTGAAACCAAACCATTTTTCAAGGTTAGGAAAAGGATGGCCAAATGTGGGACGAATAATTTCAGAAACTCTTCAAAGCTTTTCAGGTTGCATTCCAAGCTGAATTCATCCTCGATTTTAATAAGGAATGTTAAGATAAACTCAGGCCTCCCAGTGGAGAATTTGCAGGGAGTGTGGATTGAAGAATTATGATTCTGGAGGCCAGTCTTTGATCTTCACTCCCTTCAGTGTGATTTCTTGCAGGGAGCTTTGAATTTCCCCTGTAGGTATTTCTGTTGCTTGAAACCCTATGTGATTTGTTAATGTACTGAATCTTCACTGAAAATAGGTTGACTATTTTGAACTTCCAAAAATTGTGAATATCAAAAAAAAAACCTATCTTAATGTGGTGGCACTATGTTGAAATTAGGATGAGCGTATTTTCTAAATAGAATCCAACACCTGTACACGCATAAGTGCAGAGCCATGTTTAGCCTCAGATTGGCATTGTCATTGCATTGAGTGAGACTGAGAGACTGAGCCCTGTCTGCTGAATTACAGAAACACACAGTAAAACCCTTCCACACCTCCACAATGTTACCTGCCCCCAAGATCCAGCTCCCACAGTCAATACCACCAACACACCACTCACGCAAACACAGTCGCCCCACTGGCCAACACTCATCTCTCATGCTGCCCTTTCATTGGCCCAAATAGAAGCCAGTCCAATCAAAGCAATTCAGACAATGCATAATGTGATCCACCCTCTTATTGCTCAATGGGCAGAGAATCCCTGGTTGTTTGGCCCCTCTGAGTGGGGATGTAGATTTAAGCGGGCTGCCTTTAGGATGAATAGAGTTTCCTCAAATAAAATGGCAGCTAGGGTATTTGGCAATGCGTTTGATGAACTGAGGACTCTTCCAGAGATATTGTTTGCCCAGGGACACAATACATAATCTGAGGAATATGCCTGGAAAACAGGAACACAGGGTCACCCGAGTTAAAATGTTGAAGTGCTATTTCACAAATCAGTCCAGCATCAAAGTTAAAATTATAAATGTTATCGGGTTAATTTTCCTGCACTCCTCTGGCCGGACACTGGACAGGTCTAGTGTGGTCAAGGGGTGCTGTGCCTGTCCAGGCCAAGCCATGTCTAAATCTGGTGGTAAAAACGAAACACTGCGGAGGCTGGAAATCTGAAACAAAAACAAAAATTGCCGGAAAATCTCAGCAGGTCTGACAGCATCTGTGGTGAGAAAGAGTTAGCGTTTCGAGTCCGTATGACTCTTCTTCAGAGCTAAAGAGAAGTAGAAATGTGGTGAAATATATACTGTTTAAGGGGGGTGGGACAGGTGAAGCTGGATAGAAGGCCAGTGATATGGGGAGGCAAAGGAGAGATTGCAAAAGATGTCATAAACAAAATGTCAAAAGGGTGTTGATGGTGGTGATACTGGCTAAAGGAGGTGCTAATGGTGACATTAAGAGTAGAAAGCCAGTGACAGATGGCCCTAGTGGGGGTGAGGTGGAGTGGGGTGGGGGGAGGGGACAGTATGGGAAAAAAAATTGAAATAGGTTAAAAGGTGGAGATAAAACAATGAATGGAAATAAATTGAAAAAATAATAATGGAAATAGGTGGGAAGGAAAAAGTATATATAAAAATTAAAAAATAAATATTGAAAAGAGGGGGATCAAAAAGGGGTGAGGATAGATGAGAAAGTGCATGATCTGAAGTTGTTGAACTCAATGTTAAGTCTGGAAGGCTGTAAAGTGCCTAGTCGGAAGATGAGGTGCTGTTCCTCCAGTTTGCGTTGAGCTTCACTGGAACAATGCAGCAGGCCAAGGACAGACACGTGGGCATGAAAGCAGGGTGGTGTGTTGAAATGGCCAGTGACAGGGAGGTCTGGGTCATGTTTGAAGAAGAGTCATACGGACTTGAAATGTTAACTCAGTCTTTCTCTCTAAATCTGGTGGACCAGGCCATCAACATATTACATCAACAGTAACATGGCCTTTCTTTTGACAGAGCTTTGCACAACAAATCGGGAACAGTAACAGTAATATAGTTGCCAGCCTGAGAGGGGCAGCCTGTTGCTGGGCCCCTAGCTCTGGGACTTGAGGCCCTCAGCTGCTCCTGCATGAATAGTTGGGTCACTCTTGGATAAAAGTTTGACCTTTTCCTTTGGGCTTCTCGTCCCTGTGTTGCTGGGTTGCCTCGCTCTCTCTGTTATAAAAGGGGTCATTTGTCACCAATCCTGTACTGAGTGCTCCATAATTGCGATCACTAGGATGGAAAGCCAAGAATGTTCCCATTGCCTCCGTAACCAGGGAACCTGGATCCACTGGTCATATTTATTGGGGTGTGGAGGGGGGTGTTTATATAGTTGGGGGGTGGGGGAGAAAGGATTTCAAATGGGAAATTTGGATATGGAACCCCTGAAAGCTGGGTCTCCCCACAAGTTTAATTCCACACCCTGCCTGGTTCCCCACCCAGATGTCAACCTGATGGACGGGCTTCACTTTCAGTCAAACAGGGGGCACTCTAGATCAGTCTGTTGAGGGGAGTTTGTGTGTCTGGGAGGAAGCACTTGTGGTCCTCCTGGCCCACAAGCAGTGCTGTAAAGTCAATTGCCTTTAGTCCTCAGCTGTTCATGCCTCCCTTCATCTGCTGTGTTAATCAAGGCTTGGGAAATCTGGCTGCCCACCATTAATATTGCAAGTGCCAATCCGCCTCTTGGGAGCAGGTTGTTTCCCTGACCCCTTGTTCTGCCTCCGAAAAACCTGGAAGCTTGCGGGTTGGAGCCTGCTTCCCAGCTCTGAATTTTTCCCAATTTTAACTCTTTCCCTCCACCCACTCCACACCGGCACCCAATCCCACACACTCACCTATGTTAAAATCGCCCCCATGGTCTCTGCCCCTTTTGCCTGAGCTTTACAACCAGGGGAAGGGAGGTCAGGAAAATTCGTACCCAAGATTAACAGCATTTATTTTTGTGGCAAATTAGTAATGATGTTTTGAACTTCAAGCTGCAACAATATTCCTGAGGAGGCTGGAGTTGAATCTACAATGATGTACTCTTCAGAAACTTGGCCTTACAATGGACTGACACACCTGTGAGTGGCCAATGCACTAACATTGTATACAAGGTGGCATTTGGTTCACCTTGTGGTAGTTTGAGCGGTAATACTATGACACAACAAGGACTGTGGCATCTCTGAATACATGCATTAGAGTTACTGGAGAACAGAACAGAATGATGGCAAGTGTAGAGTATAGTCCTTTGGAAGTTAAAACAGGTGACACTTGAGGAGGCACCTTTGACTTTGGGAGACAGTGTAAACCATGTGATATTGGATCAGTTGTCCGCTGTACATCTCTCCAGAGAATCCCAGATATATATCAGGCGTCTGATCCAATATTGCCCATTTTACAGTGTCAGCCAAAGTCACAGCCGCCCACCCTGTGCTCCTTGGATGCTTCTGAAATAGTTAAAAATGAAGTTGAGAGACATCTAAGAGTTTGGGTAGACTCAACTCACCTTGTCCAACCAATGCGGAGCAGCCAGTGACAAAGCCTGTAGAATGATGAGATACACAAGAGAAGCAGTAGAATCTGCTGGAGGGAATCCCCATTTAAATTGTATTTAGTCAGGTCCACCTGGAGGCCCGTGTCCAGATCTGGCCGTCGAAATAGAAGGGAAAACATTTGAGTATTGGAGGCAGTTCAGAGAAGATGATTTTGAGTGCTGGAAATTAAAGGGTATGGGGAAACTTGGGCATTTCAACCTGGAAAGGAGGCAACTGAGAAGTGATTTTAGTGAGATGGAGGAAACCCTGGAGAAGGTACAAAGAAAAGCTGGAAGTTTCCTTTGCATTCTAGGTGAGATTCTTCCCTCCACCAATACCACGCTCACAAAGAATTAGCTGATCATTCATCTCACTGCTCGTTTTGTGGGACACTGCTGGTCCAGAGTGACTGCTGCTTTATTGATTTTACAGTCATCAATGTACTTCCACAGCAAGTCATTGCATGAAGTGTTCTGAGATGTTCTGATTTAATGAGTCACCATACAAATCCAAGTATCATTTTATTTCAGTCCTCAGTACATCATCCCTTAGTAATAGATCTTTTGGCAATGGAAGTCCGTGGGTAGACAATCTCCCACAGGTAGCATAAGCATGCAAGATTTTTGTACAGAAGTACATTTAAGAGGAGGAAGCTATTTTTTGCAAGGTTTTGCCATCTGCTGATGATTTGATTTTCGTCTGCCAGAGTCTGTAGTCAATGGTCTTAAAAATCAGGAATGGTCAGTCTGCTGCACCTATGGTCTATCTTACATTGTCACACAACGTCAAGATTTTTAAAAATTCATTTATGGGATGTGGGCGTCGTTGGCTGGGCCAGCATTTATTGCCCATCCCTAATTGCCCTTGAGAAGGTAGTGGTGAGCTGGTTTCTTAGTAAGGGATGATGTACTGGCTTTTTGAACCGCTGCAGTCCATATGGTTTAGGTACACCCACTGTGCTGTTAGGGACCTTATGTGAAATAACTAATGCTAGTTATTTCACATTCAAATCAGTTGGCTGCTAAACTAAAGTTCTGATGAAAGGCCTACCTTTCCTAAAAATATAGTAACCTTGTTTAGCAATTCTTGAAAAGTAAAAGTTAGTTCCAGTAGTTTGACCCAGCAACAGTGAAGGAATGGTGATATATTTCCAAGTCAGGATGGTGAGTGACTCAACTTGAGGATGAGGTCAGGTAGTTTCTCCCTCTTGTTGGTTCCCTCACTACCTGTCACAGACCCAGTCTAGCAGCTATTTCCTTTAGGACTCGGCCAGCTCAGTCAGTAGTGGTGCTACCAAGCCACTCTTGGTAGTGGACATTGAAATCCCCACCCAGAATACATTCTGCGCCCTTGCCACCTTCAGTGCTTCCTCCAAATGGTGTTCAATATGGAGGCACACTGATTCATCAGCAGGAGGTTTCCTCGCCCATTTTTGACCTGATGCCATGAAACTTCATGGGGTCCAGTCAATATTGAGGACTCCCTTTGGATGAGATATCTCGTCCAAAGGACCGCAACTGTGACTGTGTAGCACTGCCTGAATAGTGTACTCAATTGTCAGTCTAGATTTCCAGCTGCAGTTCCTGGAATGAGACATGGACCTTTTAGCTCAGAGGCTATAGCCCTACCATTGAGCCAAGACAGATTATTTGGGCTTGCAGAATTCACTGGAGGGTGAGTTTCCTGTTCCTTTGATCCCGATGTGCAGAGGGACCTGGAAATGTGCAACCAGGCGTCATTAATACCACTATGTAACTGATAATATCTGCTAGGTCCATGTTAATGATGCATTAAATTTAATCAATCCTAAATTGATTAAATTTAATGCATTACATTTAAGAAATACTCTGCTTCCAAATGTGGCAAATAGGGTAATTCCCATTGCAAAACACATTAGTTATTAATTGTGCTTGGGGGAAAAAATAGTTAACTTACTATAATTACTCAAAGCTATCAGCGGCCAAAAGCAACATGAAATTAAAGGTTCAGAAATGGCCAAAATACACTTAGCTTTAATTTTGACTGTGTCTTTTCTAGGGCCTTTATATACTCACCATCACCTGGCAATGGTAGTGTAGTGGTAATGTCATTGGACTGGTAATCCAGGCTAATGTTCTGGGGACAGGGTTCAAATCTCACCATGGAATTTAAATCCAGTTAATAATCTGAAATTGAAAAGCCAGTCTCAGTAATGGTGACCATGGCAACCATCATTGATTTTTGTAAAAACCCACCTGGTTCACCAACACCCTTTAGGGAAGGAAATCTGCCATCCTTTCCTGGGACTCTAGACCCACAGCAATGTAGTTGGCTCTTAACTGCCCTCTAAATGACCTAGTAAGTCATTCAGTTCAAAGGGCAATTAGGGATGGGTAACAAATGCTGGCCTTGCTAGTGACACCCACACCCCATGAAAGAATAAAGGAAAAAAAAACAATACAGAATGGTGTGATGTACCTTCTAGGAAGAAAAAACCCACTCCATTGAAATGCCATGTTTGCCTGACTGAAATTCAGGGTTTTAGGTGGAAAGGATAAGGCTGGGTGCTGGCCCATTTTCCATTCACAGACTCCAGAATCCTCAAAAATCTCAGCTGTTTTGTTTTCAATGAGAGCCTCTATTTAAATACATAATTAAGTAATCACAGTGCAAACATGAGCAGGAGCATGTCAAACTCTGTAAAAATCTAACGGAAGCCCTCTTTCTAAATTTTTTCTCTCTGTTTCTCACCTGGAAACTAGGAAAATTCAAGAATTGATGGGAAGGGCGGAGGCTGGTCAGATTGGTAACTGAGAGGGAACAGGGACTAGGGGAAGATGCACGGAGGGGTGTCGGGTTGGTGCGGTGCCCCAGTGACAATTGGGAGGAGAGAGAGGGAAGGAGCGATCGCTGTCAAGTAGGAGGTGGTTGGAATAGCATTTGCGAGGGAGAGAGAGAGGGAGAGGTCGCCGGATAGCGGGGATGGTTGGAGTGATAACTGGGAGCGAAAGAGGGGAGGAGAGGTCATTGTCCAGTAGGGGATGATTGTACTGGCATTTGGGAGGGAGAAATTGTTGGGCAGAAGGCAGGGATAGTCGTTGGACAAGCAATTGGGAGGGAGCGGGGGCTGGGTGAGATCATGAGGCAGAAAGGTCAGAGCTGTGGGTTTGGCGTGGGAACAGTCAGCTGATCACAGCAGATTTGCTTTGGGGGATTGGACAGATTGCTCACAGGCAGTGCTATAAAAGGTGCCAACCTACTTAACCTGGCTGCTGTTATCTCCATTTAGCTTAGTGGGTGTCTAATTTAAATATTATGATGACATGCCATGCAAGCTGCCAACATAAAAATGGCAGCAGGTATGATGGGTTGAGGTCATGATGCGCCATTTTTAATTTTCCCCATGTAATTATTCCAAACGTGTTACGCACCTAAAAGGAAATTACTCAATAAATGCTAGGAAGAATTAAATAGTGATAAAATTATATCAAGAATGACAACTAAGTTTACATTAACTCAAGGTCTGTCGAAGGGTTATGAGGATTCGAAACGTCAACTCTTTTCTTCTCCGCCGATGCTGCCAGACCTGCTGAGTTTTTCCAAGTAATTCTGTTTTTGTTTTTGTTTTGGATTTCCAGCATCCGCAGTTTTTTTGTTTTTATTTTTACATCAAAAGAAGTCATTTAGAAACATAGCTATCATTTATACAGAGAGGGTAACTTTAAGTTTGTTCATATAAATAGCCAAGACGGATTAAATTCACTGAAGAAATTAACGTATAAGCGAGGGAGAATTTGAATTTCAAATGTTTTCCTCAGGGACTGGAGATAGTATAGTATTAATGCAACAATAGATGTGATTACAATTAACTCATCCGATAGTCCCTGGATTCTCCGAGGGAAAATGATGAGAATTGATTGTAAAATATTCCCACCCCAGTTTTCCGTGTTAAGTGTGTTTTGCAGATGCTTCTGTAGTTTTTGTGTCTGTTTTTTAAACTCTGCAGGACTGCCATTGCTGCCCCCTCCCACTTTCTTCAAGTTATGTGAACAGTTATTCAACTAGAAGATTTTCCAAATGTGGGCACTTCCCTTGTTTCAAGCTGTTTTGTATAATTGGTAATTAATATAAAACCTTTCTGTCTCTAGGCAACAGAAGAGTGAGTTGGAGTAAGGAGCTGCAACAAACAATTGCATGCAGAGTTATTCATGGGAACACTGGCAAGTTCATAGAGGAGCTTGAATAGAGGAACCAAAATATGCCATTCAGCCCCTCAAACACGTTCCTCCATTCTGTCAGATCACGGCTTATCTGTTATCTCAATTCCATTTACCTGTCATAGTTCCAAAGCCCTGATACTCTTCCTGAACAAATGTCAATCGATCTGTCTTGAAAGTTTCAATTGACCCTGTATCTTGAGATTGAGTGAGGCACGTGGATGAGTGCTCCCTATCCCAAAGATCCAGCACATCAGATCCATTGGACAGTTAGCGCGACAGAGCCAAACAAAGATGAACCCTGTCCCAAAGCACTGAAAGTTGAGAAGCCAGTGATGTCACTGGGGAGAGTGAGACAGTAAAGCTACATGGTAATGAGGTGCCTGCTGCCTGCACCTGAGGAGACAGATGCCATTGTGGGATATGAGGCATCATTGGCAAGGCTGACATCTACTGCCCTAGTTGCCCTGAATTGAGTGACTTGTTAGATCACTCCAGAGGCTAGTCAAAAGTCAATGTTGGTGTGGGACCTGGGTCACCTGTAGGCCAGACAAGGTCAGGATGGGAGGTTTCCTTCTATAAAGGCCGTTAATGAACCAGATTAGATTTTAAGACAATCTGACAACTTGATGATTACTTTTACTGATACCGACCTTTTGATCACCAGATTTTTTAAATGCTCAATTCTCAAATTGTCATGGTGGGATTTCAACTCTCACTCTCTGCATTTTTAATCCCATGCTCAAATGTCCTGTCTTTGAGATGAGATGATGAGGTCCTGTCTGCTATTTTCAGGCGGGTGTAACTTATTCCATGGCAGTACTTGGCAAAGAGAAGGGAGATTTTCCAGTATCTTAGGAATATAGGAATAGGAAGAAATCATTCAGCCCCTTGAGCCTGTTCTGCCATTCACCGTGATCATGGCTGATCTGTTTCAATACTCCATCCACCTGCCTTTGCTCCACATCCTTTAATAACCTTGACTAACAATAATCTATCACCAACAGATTCTGAATTATTGAGCTAGCGTCTATACTTTTTGTGGGAGAGTTCCACACTTCCACCATCCTTCTCTACTGAATGCTCTGGCTGTGATTTTAAGGTCAGGACTCTCCCGCCGACAGAAATATTTCTATGAATTCTTTTTTTCTACCTGTTCAAGGGATGTCAGTGTCGCTGGCTGGGCCAGCATTTATGGCTCATCCCTAATTGCCCTTGAGGAGGTGGTGGTGAGCTGCCTTCTTGAACTGCTGCTGTCCATGTGGTGTAGGTACACCAACAGCGCTGTTAGGGAGTTCCAGGATTTTGACCAAGCGACAGTGAAGGAACGGCGATATATTTCCAGGTCAGGATGGTGAGTGACTTGGAAGGGAACTTGCAGATGGTGGTGTTTCCATGCATCTGCTGCCCTTGTCCATCTAGGTGGCAGAAGCTGCACGTTTGGAAGGTGCTGTTGAAGGAGCCTTGGTGAATTGCTGCAGTGCATCTTGTAGATGGTAGACACTGCTGCTATTGTGCATTGGTGGTGGTGAGAGTGAATGATTGTGGTTGGGGTGCTAATCAAGCGGGCTGCTTTGGCTGGTTGGTGTTAAGCTTCTTGAGTGCTGTTTGATCCTCACTCATCCAGACAAGTGGAGAGTATTCCATCACAATCCTGACTTGTGCCTTGTAGATGGTGGACCAACTTTGGGGAATCAGGTGGTGAGTTACTCGTCGTGGGATTCCTAGCCTCTGACCTGCTCTTGTAGCCATAGTATTTACATGGCTAGTCCAGTTCAGTTACTGGTTAATGGTAACCCCCAGGATGTTGATGGTGGGGGATTCAGTAATGGTAATGCCATTGAATGTCAAGGGTGATGGTTAGATTCTCTCTTGTTGGAGATGGTTATTGTCTGGTGCTTGTGTGGCATGAATGTTACCTACCATTTAAGAGCCCAAGCCTGGATATTGTCCAAGTTTTTCTGTTTATAGACACGGACTGTTTCAGTATCTGCGGAGTCACAAACGGTGCTGAACATTGTGCAATCATCAGCGAACATCCCCGCTTCTGACGTTTTGATGGAGGGAAGGCCATTGATGAAGCAGCTGATGGTTGGGCCTAGGACACTACCCTGAGGAACTCCTGCAGTGGTGTCCCAGAATTGATATGAATGACCTTCATCTTCCTTTGTGTTAGGTATGACTCCAACCAGTGGAGAGTTTTTCTCATGATTCCCATTGACTCCAGTTTTGCTGGGGCTCCTTGATGCCACACCCGGCAAATGCGGCCTTGATGTCACCTCACCTTTTGAGTTCAGCTCTTTTGTCCATGTTTTGACCAAGGCTGTAATGAGGATGGGAGCTGAGCAGCCCTGGCGGAACCCAAATTTAACATCAGTGAGCAGGTTATTGCTGAGTAAGTGCCACTTGATAATCCTGTCAACGATACTTTCCGTCACTTTGCTGAAACCTAAAATCCTATCAAAACCCTAAAAAAATTCATTCAGATCTCCCTTTAATCTTTCACATTTCAGGGAAGACGGGCCTTGTTTATGTAATGGTTCCTCATAATTTAACCCTCGGAAACCTGATAATATTCAGGTGTTGCACTCCTTCCAGGACCATTATAACATTTCTAAGGTTTGGTGCTGATGTGAAAGGGTTAATAAGTGTACTCCAGAAACAGATTTAAACCTGTTGGGCTGAGTTTTCCCAGTCTTGTGGAGATGGGGTTGGAGGTGGGATGGCCGGGATAGTGGTGAGAAGCTGTATCGAGACAGCAGCTTGATGCATTCCTGCCTCTGGGGCCTTTCTCAGGGGCAGCCTGGGTCCAGGGCTGGTTCCCCTCTCCATGGAGGCGGACAACCAATTATTGTAATTAAGGCCCCACTTCGGGGCCATTTTGCGACAGCGCTGATGTTGTAAAGGTTTGTTCAGTAGGTCTCACAAAGAGGTCCAGAGGCTTGTAAGGTTGAACAGTTGTGTTTATTGGTAACACATAACTATATACATATGTATAAAGTATAGCCCAGGCTAGGAGCTAACTTCATGCTGACTTCTACGAGTGGCTCCATACAACTCTGTCCCATGTCTACTGTCATGGGACTCTCTACACCATACTGTGGGTTTGCTCGGACTCCATGGGGTTGTCCTGTTCCTTCTGGGGGAATGTTCACCCCGTTCAGAGTGGGCTCGAGGTTTCCTTTTTTTGCGAGATGCGCTTTGAGCTTCCTGGGAGTTGAAGGTGTATCTCCCTTACATTTGAATGTCCCTCACCCATAAGCTCAATCTGTACCTTGACTTTCAATGTCACACTGTGTTCCTTCCTGCGCCCTTGTATCTCACTGAGGTGGGCTCTGGTGAGTTGATGGTGGTTACTCTCGTGCTCCAACATCACCTTGCTGCTGGAAATTGCAGTTTCTTTGCCATGGTGTTCCCTGGATGTGTGACAGTAACTGTTAGACCCTGCGCTAATGAGAAATGAATTCATTTTGGACGACGCACAGAGTTTTGAATGCTTGCTTGTCACCATATCGGATTGGCTCTGGGGTCATCCTATGACCGGAAGTCAGATTCCTCCAGGGCTATAGAGTGATGTGTCTATCGTTCGTAGCCAGAGGTCCTTCAGCCATGGTTCCTTATCCAAGAGGAGCATCACACTGGCCTCTGTGTCTAATTTGAAATTGGTGAGGTGACCATTTACAGAGATGACAGCATTCCAAAAGGAGAATCCAGGATACTTGATCTCACCCAAGAAGCACAGTTGGATTTCTTCCTGGTGTGGTACCTCAGTCCCGTGGACTGTTCTGGGACCCTCCACACATCTTGATGCCTTAGCCTTACACAACTTCCCAAAGTGTCCCTGCCGGATGCAGTTGGAACACTGTACAGAGATTGCTGAACATTGCTCTCACCTGTGAGGTCCTTTGGCGCCACAATGCTGACATGGTCTCCCACCATCTTGTGGACTAATTTGGTATTGCCTTCCTCGGCCTAGAGTCTCTCTCCCCTTTTGTTCCTTTATGAGCTGGACAGTTAGGGTTACTCTATACCATGGCTTAACCTCGCCATGTCTGATTATAACCTCAACTCTATGTTCCCACCTACCCCCGATAACCTTCAGACTGCCTGACTATTTGAATGGCTGTTTTGATCGTCAGATCTTCTTTTGCCTGTAGTATGCCTGAAAGGGCATCATCACTTACTCCGACTATTATTTGGTTTCTTAAGAGCTCTAACTTCAGGTCGCCATAGTCACAGCCTTTAGCCAATCATTAATGAAAGAGTCAATGGCTTCTCCAGGCTGCTGGGCTTCTTTGTTGAATTTTGCTCGCTCCAAGATTTAATTACTTCTTAAATTAAAATAGGTGTCGAAGGACTTCAAAACAACTTCAAACTTATCTGAAGATACATTTATTCCTTGCCTCGCAACAATGTCATCAGCTATCAGGCCTACTGAGTATAGTAGTGTATTCACATGTTCAGGCTCTGTCTTCTTATCTAATCCTGGAGCTATCATGTATCTTCAAAGTCTTTTTTTTGTCAAAGCCCCCATTTCTGCGCCTGGCCTGGCCCTTGTATCAGGTTGATTTATTATCCACAGCTATTTTACAGCCCAGGGAATACGGCTTTAAATGTTGTTCCACTTTTAAAGATGGCGTTGCAGTAACTATTCTTTATCACTACTTCTTCCCATGCTTGTTGGGTTTTGGTGGGCTCCTGCAGCAATCGCAGATTCGGTTTCAAAGGGATCGAATTTTGCAGCAAATCTTTAAGTCAAAGGGTTTGGGCCAGCTGGTATGTTTCCGGAGTTTATTAACCCGATTGAAAGGTGATTTCCACCCCTGGCTGTTGTTTGAAATCTCCATTTGTTTTCTTTCAACCGAGTTCAGCTGCCATTTGGTATGGCACCAGCACCGGACACGGGCTGTCCGGGGTGATTAACGAAACCGGATTGCTGTGCCTGATTAGTGTCCCCATTACTTTTAAAGGTTAGGTCAGCCTTTTATACTGAATTTTACTCACCCTTCCGATCTGGTTAGGTCCTGTCACTCTGTATTCAGTGGGACTCACAATGGGCCTCCACATGCTCTGGTGGAGCCCTGCAGCTGCACAGTGGATTTTCCTTTGGCCCTTCAGCCTCCACATCTGCAATGGAGTTTCTTTCGAGGTGACCTCCAGCTGTGTCTTCGGTCCAGGTGCACTTTACTCGGGTCAGAAATTCAGGGTGGAGTTTTCCCAGATTTGTGGTAGTGGGGGGGGAAGCGATGTTTTACCTGCTGGCCGTGATGGTGGGTTTTCACGCTGTACCGTCCCAGACCCGCCTCATTATTTATGCACTCCCAGGAAACACGTTGCTTCCATGGCAGGCGGGCTCTCATTCGCCCCACCACTGCATCACCGGCCACCATGCTCATCGCTACCAGCTCACCACCGCTACCCGGGAGACGTGGTCAGCAAAGGCAAAAAGACCACAGTCCCCCTCCCCCGGTTTAATAACGAGTCTCTTGAATGACTGCTGGATGTTGTGGAGGCTCGCCAGGATGTCCTGTACCCCCACTTTGGCCGCAGGATGGGCAGCAACATGACCAATCCAGCTTGGGAGGCGGTGGCAGTGGTGGTCACCCTTCAGAAGAGGACAGCCACCCAGTGCCACAAGAGGATGAATGATCTCCTCCATCCCACCAGGGTAAGTCTCTCTTCTCATCATTCTCAACTCACACACACACAAACCCATCACACATCCACAGGGCCCTCACTCACTGCTGGATCAAGGGACATCACCATTCACTCTCTCACACACACCTTCATTGTCCTCATCCCACCCATGGGACCACTCACCACCCACACAGGCCAGGCATACTTATCATCTGGCCTGGCAGGCATCCTGCTTACACTCTCTCCATCTCTTTCCATGCAGGACAAGCTGGCACACAACAAGAGGGAGAGGTCTCAGACCCAGCGGAGGAATGCCTGAAATCAAGGTCCTCACGGACTTTGTAAACAGAGCCATCCAGCTGGCCGGTGATGACCAGGACCGGTCCTGTGCTGACAGTGAGGTCGGCCCTGCTCTACCAAGTGAGAATCCAGCAGTGCAACATCCATCAGACAACCATGCTGTGAGTGATGTGTCCTGTTTCACAGGCCATTGCCATGCACTAATTATCTCCCCTTGCTTTCACAGGCACACCTGCCAAACAGCTGTCAGAGTCTGTGACCCGGGGCCTCCAGTCAAGCCCCAAAGAAACCTCTGGAGAGGAATCTGGAGGCCTCCTCCCTGAAGTCCCATCACAGCGCTCACCCACACCCTCCACCAGCACAGAGACACACACCTTAGTGGGACCTAGCTCTAGAATAGGCACAGAAACACAATCTGGTGAGCACAGTGCACAATACAATCCACAGCAGGCAGCAGGGACTTCCCTGGTGTCCGGCACTCGGAGGACTGCTGGAGGCCCGAAATCTGCTGAGACCGAGTCAGACGATGAGCATCTGGACTCGGTCATGTCACAGTTGCTGGAATTGCAAAGGCAAGCTCAGGAAGAACAACAGTAAGGGATGTCCGCTGCACTCTTCAGATTGCCAGGCATGATGGAGGAGCCCGTCTGTCTTCAGGCTGAGGTGATAGCTCTGGCATTGCAACACACCGAGGTCAAGACTAGTAGGATGGCAGCCACCATGGAGACCTTGATCCAGGACGTCACTCCTGCACTGCTGCACGGGCTCAACTCCATCACTGATGCCTTTTTTGGCCTCCAACAGTGTGTATGTGAGAGGGGTGCGGGACAGCTTGATCTCACTCCAGCCATCCCTTCTCCTCAAGGAGTCAGCCAGAGGCTCTTGGACACCCATAGGGAGGAGGATCAGCAGGTGCACACCCAGGGTCATCCACCCAGGCGGCTTCGGGAGTGACTGGCCCATCGGAATCTCCTCTTCCCACACAGCAGGACTCCAAAAGCAGACTGGGGTCCCACAAGTCCTGGCCCTCCAGAGGATGCCCGCTAGACATCACAGACAGGGCGTCACAGTCAGCAGGCTGCCTCCATCTCTGCTGTGGATGTCCGGGGAGCACCAAATGTGGAGGCAGAGTTAGGGCAGTTAAGGGAAAGTAGTTGCCTAGCCCTGGGCATGGGTGTTAATCACTTGTACATACTGTTCGCTGTTGTCAATAAACTCTTAAGAATGTCTCCCTGCCTGTGTCTCCTTGTTCTGATGAGCAGTGTTCTTGTCACTCAGATGTGAAACCTTTCTGCACAAGATAAAAGCAGGTGAATCAGGCCAGGGCCTCTTCCCTGTGTCTGTGCAGCCTTCAGACCACAGTGATGGTCCAGCCTCACACTCCCTGGACACATTACTGATGTCTGCACCTCAACGGTGCTGGTCATTGCTGCCAGAATGTGGTGAGCAGACACCACAGAGTTCTCTCATTCTCTCTGTGTGCTCTCAGCATCTTTAAGGTGGGGCTGACCCCCATCACACCAGCACCTGTGACCAGTGATGCTGTGCACCAGCTCCTGAAGGACTGCGGTGCTGAAGGCAGACACAGCACCAGATCTGTCTAAGGTTTCATGGCTACATCTCTGAGATGACCCTGATCATGGAGTGCAAGCGAGTTGCCTTCAGCCAGACAGGAGTCAGACATTCTCAGAGGCTATGTGAAGATCTATGGAGTGTCCTCACTGTATGTTGTCATTATCCTCCTGCAATTGTGCGACCATTAGGGTCTCCGCTACATCTCCATGACAGGAGCATTCTCACAGAGGGTATTGGCACTGCCACAAGCCAGGCTGGAGTCAAACGTTCACAACTGTGATGTGAGGATCTATGGGGACACCTCACTGCATGTTGTCATCATCCTCCATGAATCTAGCAGCTATGAGGGCCTCCCAAGCGCGCCTGCCTCATCTAGCCCTGTCATCGTCACCACCGAGGTCCCCCTCACCCACATTCCTGTCGGCGCCCTTATCAGAGGAGACATCTCCTCCTCAGCCAGCTCGTCACCCTGTTGGAGTGCCAAGTTGTAAAGGGCACAGCACGACGATGAGTGACACCATCAGTGGACTATATTGCAGGGCACCACCAGACCGGTCCAGGCACTGGAACCTCATCTTCAGCATCCCGATGGTTTGCTCCACCAAGTTGTGAGCTGCTGCATGAGCCTCATTATCCCGTCGCTCTGCTGCAGTCTGAGGCCGTCACACGGGTGTCATCAGCCATGGCCTCTGTGGGTAGCCCTTGTCCCCGAGGAGCCAAACCCTGCAGCTTCTGTGGACCCTGGAAGATGTCAGGAATCTGCGAGCGACTCAGGATGTAGGTATCGTGCACACTCCCTGGAAACCTGCAGTATGTGTTTCTGGTGGTCGCACACCAGCTGCACATTGAGTGAGTGGAAGCCCTTGTGGTTGATGAAGTCCATCGAGTGTAGCGACGGAGATCTGAGCACCACATGGGTGCAGTCAATCGCACCCTGCACCTGTGGAAATCCCGAGATCTGGGTGAATCCAATGGCATCCTGGCTGTCCGGGTCCCGGGGCAAAATGCACAAAGCTGTGTGCCCTCGAAGATGGCAACTGTGACCTCATGGATGCATTTGTGGGTGGATTGTGAAATCCCACAGAGGTCACCTATGGAGCCCTGAAAGGAGCCACTGGTGTAGACATTGAGCACCGCATCACTTTCACAGCCACTGGCAATGGATACCCTCCATGTCCCCTTGGTGCCAAGTCCTGCAGTAAATGGCAGATGTGACCCACCAGGTCGCTAGACATGCACAGTCTTCGACGACACTGGTTCTCGGTCATCTGTAGGAATGATAGGCGGCGTCTTTGGACTCTGGGTGTCACTAGGTGTCGACCAGCCATGGCTCACTGTCACTCCTGGGCAGTCTGTGCGGGAGCCCCTGCTGCTCCTTTCTCATGAGGTTGCTGCTCCTGCCTTTGCATGGCCAGGAGCCTCAGTCACTCTCTCCTCCATCTTCTCCGCTCTCTGTAGGCCACAAGGCACACAGCTAGGTCACCAGGATCCATGCTCCTGATGTGGTCATCCTGCAGCATGAAAGAGAGAGAGAGACATGGTTACCATGGATGAACTTGGCACCTTTCCAGTGTGACTGCCCCTTAACGCTTCCCGGAGAGTGCTGGCCACCCCTTGGATGACCACTGATGAGTGCGCTGCATGACTGCCCTGTCAGCCTGTGACATGGAGAACACTGGTCCAAACCAGGATGCTGAGATTGCAAGAGGCTGTGAGCACCTCCAGCAGTGACTGCTACATGGCCAGTGTTGGTGAGGAGATTGTACAACGTGTGCTGCCCAACTGCCCTGTGGTCCAGTAAAGTGGTGGTGGGGGGTAAGGTCTGGAGAGCTTGGTGGCTCTTTGATGCCTCTGCATTGCCTGTTGGGCCAGCCCGACCCCAATCATATCACTGTGGCTGTGCCTGAGTTGTCTCAGTTGCAGAGGCATGGTCAGGTTATACAGGTGTCCCTAATGCGTGGCCACTTCCCTCACTTACCCTGCCCCCCACCTCGATTTCTTGTGCGCGGGATCCAATGCCAGGGCAGCAGTTGCCCTCAGTCACTACCCTGAGTACAGTCATCTCCATGGCAGGCTGGCACTTCACCCTGGCCCCCTGGCGTCCCTGCAGCCTGTGAAACAACAGGCGACCCTGGCGAGCTCTGCAGAACAATGTTGTTCACTCATCTCCAGTCCCCACAAAGTGAAGGCCTCCAAGTGCATGTAGTCTGTGTTGCTGTTGTGAAACACGTCGATGTGCTTTCCCGCCGACATAGACGGACGATCCGGCAGGGGTCCAAGAGCCTGGTGAGATGGCCTTTTAGTGATAAACTGATGTATTACAATGAGCTTCCTGATGACTGTTGGTGGGAAACACGGCCTGCCGATGATGGGCTGAGCGGATGATCGCGACCTGCCTTCCCGCTGTCGTTAAGCAGATCGCACCATATTGTCCACACCCAGCACCTACCACGTCCGCTGCCAGCTGGCACAGAAAATCCCACCATCAGGTTCTTTAGCTTTTCATGCCTTGACATTCCGGGCCCTTGCCCAGCTGCTTTGGGATTCTGGGTTCTTTCATTAGCTGCCACCATGTTGTAAGAGTTTGATCAGTCGGCTCATGAAGGGGTTCAGAGGCTTGTCAGGTTGAACAGTAGTGTTTATTGGTAACATATAACTATTTATATACGTACAAAGAATGGCCCAGACTCATTGCTAACTTCATGCTGACTTCTACACAAGTCTCTCTATATAACTCTGTCCCATGTCTACACTCATGTGACTCTCTGCATCATACTGTGGGCGGTACTGTACGCCAATCCCACATTAACCCTTGCTATACTGAACACCCTCACACTACAGCTGATACTTTCCCACCTTCGGAGCAGGTCTGCCCTTCACCTCTGCTGAGTGTGGAGGCCCCCAACTCATTTGAGGTGGCAGGCCAGAGGCCACTGATGCCTCCTTTAAATTGGCCCCTCCCTGGAGCCACATGGGGCTGCATCCATGGCCGCAGGCCATCCTGTGGAGGGATCAGTCTCTTTCCCCCACATTCAACAGTGGTCTTTGCCGCAACCCCACAGCCCTTCCACCACTAACCTGGGTCAGTCACTCTCTCTTCACCTATAAACCACTGATCAAACCCAACTGGCCCCACACCTCTCCCCACAAACCCCTCGATCTAAGTCAGCGCTCTTAGTACTTCTGAACACTCGATATTTGGGAGCAAAGAGCTGGATGTGATTTGGAGGAGTGGCATCTATTGTCAGCATAAATGAACCATGAACAATAGCTGAAAAAGAAAAGACTATTATCCAACTAAACAGCACCATTACTTCAATGTTAATCATCTGGCTGTGTAGACAAGAAAAAAAAACGTTACACAGGAACAAATAAGTATTAAAAACAATCTAGAAAGGAAAACGGAACTTAATTTTGATACCATTCTCTAAAAAGGGGCTCTATCCCCACCCACTAGGAATTCCCAAGGGTTCATGGGGATTAAAGTTATTACAGAGTATGGATCTTGCTTTGTAAATGGGAAGCCCTTTCTCAGAGTTCCAGAATTAGTTACAGTCTGACTTTGTCTCTCTCTGGCTATAGGAAGCTTTTCTTTTGAAGACTTACCGAACAGCTATAATTCTCTCGGCGATCTTCCTCCAATCGCTAGAAATCTCCTCAGCAAAGCTGTTGGATTGTTTGATACTCAAACACAAACCTTTCCTCATGTACCCATTCCCCCCATACTATATTTACTCTTTCCTATAAGTTTGTCAAAATCTATTCACTCCTGCTTCTGAACAAAGAACAAAGAACAAAGAAAAGTACAGCACAGGAACAGGCCCCTCGACCCTCCAAGCCTGCGCCGATCATATTGCCTATGAACTAAAACATTTTGCACTTCCAGGGTCCGTATCCCTCTATTCCCATCCTATTCATGTATTTGTCAAGCTGCCTCTTAAACACTACTATCGCACCTGCTTCCACCACCTCCTCTGGCAGCGAATTCCAGACACTCACTACCCTCTGCGTAAAAAACTTGCCCCGCACATCTCCTCTATAGTTTTCTCCTCTCACCTTAAATCTATGTCCCCTAGTAATTGACTCTTCTACCCTGGGAAAAAGCTTCTGACTATCCACTCTGTCCATGCCACTCGTAATTTTGTAAACTTCTATCAAGTCGCCCCTCAATCTCCGTCGCTCTAGTGAGAACAATCCGAGTTTCTCCAACCTCTCCCTATATCTAATAACCTCCAGACCAGGCAGCATCCTGGTAAACCTCTTCTGCACCCTCTCCAATGCCTCCATATCCTTCTGGTAATGTGGTGACCAGAATTGCATGCAATGTCCCAAGTGTGGCCTAACCAAGGTTCTATAAAGCTGCAGCATGACTTCCCAGTTTTTATACTCAATACCCCTGCCAATGAAGGCAAGCATGCCATATGCCTTCCTGACTACATTATCCACCTGCGTTGCCACTTTCAGTGACCTGTGGACCTGTACACCAAGATCCCTCTGCCTGTCAATGCATTTAAGGGTTCTGCCATTTACTGTATAATTCCTGCCTGTATTAAACCTTCCAAAATGCATTACCTCGCATTTGTCCTTTTTTTTCTGCTTCTGTCTAAGCTTGCTTTTAACACATGCCTGTTTTTACCAATCACTTTCTCTGGGAGGGAAACAAACACTTTCTCATCCTCCATTTATTCATTCAGCTTACTGCCAACCATTTCCACATTTTATCACCACTGACATTTTTTTTAAGAATCCTAACTTGCGAGAATAAAAAGTCAACACTGGGGCCAAGCTGAATAAACTTGTAAATTGGTTTTAGATCTAGATTTCCCCAAAGTCCAGTGTTTATTATATTTTTTCCCAACCCAGTGGCTTGTTTTTTTTCCTTAGATTAAACAGCTGCCTCTTTCACTCATTGGGTTTTCTCTTTCATTACTGCCTGAGTAATTAACACCTGCAGCTTTCCCTGAGTTGTATTTGTATTGAGGCCTGTCCATTAAGCAGTCAATTTTGTATAAAATATATGGAAGAGAGTAAAGATAGGGTGTAATAACTAATACAATGTCAGGTCTGGTCCAGGAGCTCCTGTCTTGATGGGGAGTCTATATAAATGGTTTTGAATTAATTTGCCTTCATAAAAGCTGATTTGTTGTAACACTAACCAAAGTAATAAATGGCATTATGGGATGTCTACATTGGCAGTGTGTGTTGCACAATATATTTAGATATATAAAGCAAATATATAGGCCTCCATTGATGAATCACTGGGTAAGTACACTAACTCAATGTGTAACTAACACAGGAGTGTTCGGGGTAGATCCCTGAGGTGTTAGACATATAGTGTTCCCCAAGGGTCAGTCCTGGGACTGCTGCTTTTTTGATATATATAAATGAATTGGAATACACAGTAAAACTTCAAAATTTGCCAATGATACCAAACTTGGGGGAATAGCAAATAGTGAGGATGATAACAATTGACTGCAACAGGACAGAGATAGACTAACAGAATGGGCAGCTGGAATTTAACGCAGAGGTGTGAGGTGATCCATTTTGGCAGAAGGAATAGGGAGAGGAAATATAGACTTAATGACACAGTTTGAAAGGGTTTTCATGGGCAGAGGGACCTGGGGGTGCATGCTCACTGATCTTTAAAGGTGGCAGGATATATTGAGAGAGTGACATAAGGCAAAAGGGATCTTGGGCTTCCTAAATAGAGGTATTCAACATAAAAGCAGGGAAGTTATGCTGAACTTTCATAAAGCTCTGGTTAGGCCACACTGGAGTGTTGCGTCTACTTCTAGCTACCACACTTTAGGAAGGATGTGAGAGTTCTTCAGAGGGTGCAGAGGAGATTTACCAGAATGGTTTGAGGGATGAGGATTTTAGCTCCAAGGTTAGGTTGGGGAAGCTGATTTTGTTCTCCTTGGAGCAAAGGAGAATGCAGGAAGATTTGATGAAGGACACTAGATTATGATAGGTTTGGATAAGGTAGACAAGGATAAAGCTGTTCCCTTTAGCTGATTATACAAGGACTAGAGATTTTGGGCAACAGATGCAGCAGTGTGGGGGGAATCGGAGGAAGACCTTTTTTATGCAGTGAGTGGTAATGACCTGGAATTCACTGCCCATAAGGAAGTGGAGATGATCAGTAATTTCAAGAGGACATTGGATGGGCACTTGAAGGAAATAAGCTCATTGGGTTATGAGTTTAGAGCAGGGGAATGGGCCTGACTAGATTGCTCCACAGAGAGCCAGCATAGACTCGATGGGCCAATGGCCTCTTTCTGTCCATGAATAAATGACTCTCTGTGCTCAATTGGTCATCCTGAGTCAAACAGCAGTGTGAGTATTTCCAATGTATTGGAAGGTAAATAAATCAGCTGGGGTTGCCATTCCTGATCGCTGTTCAGTGACCCTCTGTACATGTGTGCAGACATCACATGAAGCAGGATCATGTTGACTATGGTGCAACTGAATACAGCACAACTTCTTCATACAACCTACTTAAGTAAAGTTGGATTCTCTACAACAACATTAATGTAAGCAAATTACTGAGCCAGAATGGACATTGACTCTAAGAACAAAAGGAATAGGAGCAAGAGAAGGCCTTTTAACCCCTTGCTCTGACTTTCATTAAGATCATGGCTGATCTTCTATCTCAGCTACATCATGCCTCACTATCCCCAAATATCTTGATTCTCTCAGCATACAAAAATCTATCAGCCTTTGTTTTGAATATACTTAATGACTGATTATCCACAGCTCCCTGCGTCGAAGAATTCCAAGGATTCATAACCTTTTGAGTGAAGGAATTTTTCCTCATTTCTGTCCTAGATGTCCAACCTCTTATTCTTAGACTCTGATCCCTCTTTCTAGATTCTCCAGCCAGTGGAAACATCCTTTCAACATCTGCCCTGTCAAGCCCCCTAAGAATCACATATGTTTCAATGAGATCTTCTAAACTCCAAGAGATATGACGAGTGCAACTTGTATTGATTTATATATTGCCTTTAAAGTAATAAAATATCCCAAGATCCTTTACTGGAATGTCCTTAAACAAAATTTGACATTATTAGGCCAGAAAAGATGTGTCCGAAAGGAGGAAAGAGAGATTTAGAGGTGGTGAGTTATAGGGAGGAAATTTGAGAGATCAGGGCCTAGGCAGCTGAAGACACGGCTGCCAATGGTGGGAGCAATTAAAACTGTGAATGCTCAAGAGGCCAGAGTTGGTGGAATGCAGTGGTTCTGAGGGTGGCTGAAAGAACGGGGGCTGGGAGGGTGTGGAGGGATTGTAAGGTTGGAGGAGATTATAGAGATAGGGTGAGGTGAGGCCATGGATGCATTTGAAAACAAAGATGTGAATTTTAAAAACGAGCTATTGGTTAACTAGGAGCCAATATAGACCACTGACCACAGAAAGATGGGTGAACGGGACTCGGTGCAAGTTAGGACCATGGGTAGCAGAGTTTTAAATGTTCCCCAGTTTAGGTTGGTAGAATGTGGGCGGCCATCCAGGAGTGTGTTGGATGGAGGGGTCTAGTTTCCTCAATTTTTCCTAATAGGACAATCCTCTCAACCTAGGAACCAGTCTAGTCTACCTTCATTGCACTCCCTCCAAGCCAAGCATATCCTTCCTTAGATAAGGGGACTAAAACTGTACGTGGTGCTCCAAGCCCGGTCTCACCAAGACCCTGTACAATTCAGTAAGACTTTTTTACTCTTAGTCTTTATTACAAAGAGATTAAAGTTTAACACGCCATTTGCTTTCCTAATTGGTTGCTGTACTGGCACTATCTGCGATCCATGTACAGGGACACCCAGGTCCCTCTGAATACCAACATTTCCTAGTCTCTCACCATTTAAGAAAATATTCAGTTCTGTACCAACTAGCAGCTGTTTATACCTGTTTAATTGTACAACTAATTCCTGAACAGAAAAGAAGAACACTTATACAGTAGTACAGGGGTTCCGTAGAGGGAGGGGCACAATCAGAAGCGAAAAGGTGAAGAACTCCTGCTCAAAAATGACTTGATTTCCAGATGATTTGCATTCCAAGAGCAGAGATTTTTTAAAAGTTAAAGCCTCTGGCATTTCTAATGTTGGCTCGGGCAGCCTGAAGATTCCAGTACCCGAAGCAACAGAGTAGGCCATGCCTTTGAATGCACCCCTTTCATATTACAAAGCATTATGGCTTTCATTTGCAAATGACAGCTTATTAATATGATGTACCCACACATCCCGAAGCGATTTTTCTGATTTGGACACCTAGCCGCATTCCTGTTGCAACCCAGCCTCCTTTATACTGCAAATAGAGTTTCTTTTCTTAAAGTCACTGTGACTATTTTCATTCAGCGACTGTGGAGGGTCCAGACGGTCAACAGTAACACAGACACTTCTCTCTGCCTGTATGCAGGTGGGCTGGAGCACATTTAACCCACTTGTGGCAGATTTTGATTGGCCACCCTCCAGATAAGGGTCGCCGACCCTCCAAGATTGTCCTGGAGTCAGCAGGAAAAAAAATGATAGGGGCATGAAAAATTTCTTTTTTTTTAGATTTTCTTTGAAAATTTTAGTCTCTAAGTTATAACAGTAGTGGGGGAAACATGCTGTTTGACCTGGTGGCTGGAGCTGGGAGTCACGTGAAATACCTCCAGGAGTGTGTCCAACCAGAGTTGGCCCTTACCGCCGCTTTCTACAGTAACACTGACACTGCAGTGCCCTGACAGCAGAGCCATCATAACTTAGTTGAGTACTGCCTCTAGGCAGCTAATCTATTTATTCAACATGTTTGTCATCAATTCTGGAGGTGCAATCTGTGGCAAAGTGCAAATATACCAATTAACATAGCATTACTTACATCGCTGTTTGATCCTGGTTAAAGTGTCTGCAAAATGTTCCTTCACTTCCTTCCAAGCAGGCTAAGTGACTGCCCTGTTGGAGCAAGAGGAGGCCATTCAGCCCCTCAAAGCTGTTCCACCATTCAGTTAGATGGCTGATCTGTAGCTCAGCTGCATTTGCCCATCTTTGCTGCATAGCCCTTGATAACCTAACCACTAATATCTATCGATATCAGCCACGAAAATTTCAACTGATATCCATAGCCTTTATGAGGTGGGGTGTGCAACATTTCCACTACTCTTTATGTAAAAAGTGTTTTCTGAATTCTGATTAGATCATCCCCCAAATTTCTAAACTGTGGAATGTAAGCAACTTTATACAACCTGTCCTCGTGTTTTAAACCTTTTAACCCCATGCTCATTCTGGTGAATCAGCGCTGTACTTCCTTCAGTGGACTTCACCATAGGGTCTTAAAAGAAGTGGTTGCTGAGATAATAGATGCATCGGTTTTATTTTTCCAAAATTCCTTAGATTCTGGAAAGGTCCCATCATATTGGTAAAAAGCGAACGTGACGATTCGGGAAAGGAGGGAGACAGGGAGTAGGAAACTACAGGCCAGTTGGCTTAACCTCCATCATAGCGAAAATGCTGGAATCTATTATTAGGGACGTTATAGCAGGACACTTAGAAAATCTCAATGTAATCTGGCAGAGTCAACATTATTGTAAAAGGGAAATTATGTTTGACTAACTTATTAGAGTTCTTTGATGAAGTAACAAGCAATGTGAATAAAGGAGAACCTGTGGATGTGGTGTACCTGGATTTCCAAAAGGCATTTGACAAGGTGCCACATCAAAGGCTACGGCACCAAATAAGAGCCCATGGTATTAGTTAAATTTGCTGATGACATAAAGATAGGTAGGAAAGTAAGTTGTGAAGAGGACATAAGGAGTCTGCAAAGGAACATGGATAGGTTAAGTGTGTGAGCAAAAATTTGGCAGATGGAGTATAATATGAGAAAATGTGAACTTGTCCACTTTGGCAGGAAGAATAGAAAGGCAGCAAATTATTTAAACAGAGAGAGACTGCAGAACGCTAAGGTACAGAGGGATCTGGGTGTCCTGATAAATGAAATGCAACAAGTTAGTATGCAGGTACAGTGAGTGATTAGGAAGGCAAATGGAAATGATCATTTATTGCAATGGGAATGGAATACACAAGTAGGGGTGCCTTTCTGGTGAGGCCACATCTAGAGCACTGTGTACAGTTTGGTCTCCTTGCTTAAGAAAAGATAGAATTGCATTAGAAACATTTCAGAGAAGGTTCACTTGACTGATTCCTGGGATCAAGGGGGTATCTCATGAGGAAAGGTTGGACAGGATGGGCCTGTATCCAGTGGACTTTTGAAGATTGAATGGTGATCTTATTGAAACATATAAGATCCTGAGGGGACTTGACAGGGTGGATTCTGAAAAGATGTTTCTCCTTGTGGGAGAGACTGGAACTAGGGGCCACAGTTTAAAAATGAGATCTCTCATTTAAGACGGAGATGAGGAGAAATTATTTCTCTGAGGCTGATGAGTCTCTTCTCCAGAGAATGGTGGAGGTAGGATAATTGAATAATTTTAAGGCAGAGATAGACAAACGAGGGAGTCAAAGGATTCAGGAGGTGGGCAGGGAAGTGCTGTTGAGGCCACTATCAGATCAGCCATATCAAATGACAGAGCAGGCTCGAGGGGCCGAGTGGCCTAGTCTGGCTCCTAATTGGTGGCACTCTTGAGTCTGAATCAAACCCCATACCAGAGACTTGAGCACATAATCCAGGCTGAGCCTCTCAGTGTGGTTGTGTCTTTCAGATGAGACACTAGCTGAGGCCATGTTTGCTCTTTCAGGGACATGTAACAGGGCCTTTGGCAGCTCCTTCCTCCTTCAAAATCATTTTCCAAACTCGTGATCTCTAGCACCTGGACGGACAAGGGCAGCAGATGCGTGGGAACATCAACGCCTGCAAATCCAAGTCATACATCATCCTGACTTGGAAGTACATCACTGTTCCTTCGCTGTCTCTGGGTCAAAATCCTGGAACTCTCTGCTAACAGCACTGTGGATGTACATGGTCCGCAGCGGTTCAAGAAGGCAGCTCACCACCACCTTCTCAAGGGGATTGAGGCATGGGAAATAAATGCAGGCCTCGCCAAAAAATGTTCACATCCCATGGATGAATTAAAAAGAACTATTTTGAAGAAGGGCAGGGGAATTTTCCCTGATGCTCGAGCCAATATTTATCCCTCAATCAACGTCACTAAAAGCAATGATAACATTGTTGTTTGTGGGAGCTTGCTGTGCACAAATTGGTTGCTGTGTTTCCCAAATTTCCAAAACTTTTAATTGTCTGTGAAGCATTTTGTGACCTGAGGTTGTGAATGGCGCTATATAAATGTAAGTGCTTTATTCTTCCTTTACAACAATGGGACTGACTGCAGCCATTCCATTGCAGCTGTATCAATGCCTGTGTATGATTCCTGTGACATTGCTGAAATCATTGCTCATACACTGAAACATTTCTCAATGATTATAGTTCACTGTCACTTGGTGAGAAGGAAACAGAATTGTGAAGGATTTGAATCTTAATTTGGCCAGAAAATGAAAATTGGCTGTCAAGCATTTTGGAACACCCTGAGGTTGTTAAAGATGCTGTATAAATGCAAGTCCGTCTTTCATGTGTAGACACTGTAATCTGTTCTACCACCCCTCACCCATGTGTACTTGACCAGCATTCAACGCCACTCAGATTTGATGCTGGAGGTGCTGGAGATTGACTTTTGCCAGTTGAATGTTGTCTAGCGAGGAATCTGTGGCTCGTTGTTCTGCTCCACCCGCACCCCCCCCCACCCCCTCCACCACCACCACCACCACCACCACCACCACCACCTGGGCAAGATGCCAATGGTACTGGTTTTTGACAATTTTTGAACAGGATTTTCCTTCAAGACAAACTGAGGATTCACCGGCACTGAGATGGCCCCCAAACAGAAAGTCTCAGCAAGCAGTTTAAAACAGCAGAAAATCAGCAATCTAAATAAAATACTTAAAAAAAACCCCTGTGGATCTGACAATCTTTTCCATTGTTTGATGCAGTATTGGTGTTATAGGAGGCAGCTCTTGTGGCACATACTGTAAGAGAAATGAGATGGTCCATGCGTCTCCAGTTATTACTTCCCACGCACCCAGTGACAAATGCAAGTTGCCATCTTATTTTGGAAACAGGTGGACTAACCTAAAGGGGGTGAATTTGTTGCATTGGTAATATCAGCCTTGGGGTATGGTGAAGCAGGGCTCCAGCATTAATTGTAGACATCTGGGCAGGGAACATCTTCCCCTGCTCGTTGTATATAGTATAAATGTAATTTCCATTTAAGCATCACCTAAGAGCTTAATACAAAAGGAAATACTGCAGATGCTGGGAATCTGAAAGGTCTCTTTGCACAGATGTTGCTCAACCGGCAGAGTGTTTCCAGTAATTTTTGGCTTTTATTTCACCTAAAAGTTTGACCATTTTTCTCACTCACCGTTATATGTGCTGATCTTGGGGTTCAAATGAAACAGTCATTTCAGAGGAGGCAGCTCTGGCATGAGGTGGAAGCAGATCTTTGGCAGCCTAGTTGAAGGAGCGTTGGATCAAGGTGTCCCTTGTGTCTCTGCCCCCTGGAGGATACAGAGATCTCAATGTTCACCTGACTGTGCTTCTCTTCTGACTCACTCTTGGATTCATCCTCTGTGGCCTGTGCAGTTGTGTCAAGATCCTGTTCCTCCAGTGGGTCCCCCCTTGCCAGTGACACCCGCTCTGAAGGGTATTGTAGTGCTCCCCCTGAAAGGTCCAGAAAAAGGAAGTGCATCTTCAGAAGACCTATGATCATTTCTATTACCACCATGTGGAGGCATGACTCCTATTATAATGCTGCTCTGCCTCTGTTCTTGGGTGGCGGAGAGGCGTCATAAGGTCTTGTCACCCAGTAGCCATCCATCCAGTTGGGCTGGAGCACTGAAGAGCCTCGGCATGTGGGAATGTCTGAGGATGTAGGCATCATGGGAGCTGCCTGGGTACCTTGCCCAGACTTGCAGAATCAGCATCCTGTGATCACACACTATCTGCATGTTCATGGAGTGGAAGCCCTTCCTGTTGACGAAGACACCGGGCTCACCCGCTGGCACCTTGATTGCCACGTGTGGGCAGTCGATGGTGCCCTTGACGTGGGCGAACCTAGCAGTCACTGCAAAGCCTCAGGCTCGCTCAGCCTGGCTGGCTTCATCCGTATGGGAACGAATAAAGATGATAACCCGCCTGAACAGAGCTTCTGTCACCAGCTTGACACAACTGTGGGCAGGTGATTGGGAAACTCCACACAGATCCCCCACTGACCCCTGGAAAGAGCCGGAGGCATAGAGGTTCAAGGCCACTGTGACCTTCAGAGCCACTGGCATGGGGTGTCCACCCCACAGTCGGAGGTGATCTCAGGCCCAATCACATGACAAGTGGAGGTCACAGTCTCCCTGGAGAGGCGGAGTCTCCTTCGGTATTGCACCTCGGACACATTGAGGTAGCTACATCACTACCTGTAAACCCTGACAGCAGGATAGTGGTGTCATCTGCAGCCCCTTCTGCCTTGGACTACCAGCAGGCCCTGTGCCCCTTGTGCCTGCACCTCTCCTACCACAGGTCGCTCCCCTGAAGTTGTGTTGGCCTTTTCTCCCTTCTGCCCCTCTCTTCCTCCTCAGAAGAGGTGCCTCCAGTGGAGACCACAATCCCCATTACCATGCTTACCGAAGGCTATCCAACTGCTAGGGTCCAAAATGTCAAAATTGTCCAGGGGCCTTGGAGACACCAATGAGTTTTTTAATTCCTTCCCGGGGTGTGGGCTTCACTCACTGGGTCAGCATTTATTGCCCATCCCTAGTTGCCCTTGAGAAGGTGGTGGTGAGCTGCCTCCTTGAACCGCTGCAGCCCATGCGGTGTAGGCACACCCACAGTGATGTTAGGAAGGGAGTTCCAGGATTTTGACCCAGCAACAGAGAAGGATCAGTGATATATTTCCAAGTCAGGATGGTGAATGACTTGGAGGGGAACTTCCAGGTGGTGGTGTTCCCATCTATCTGCTACCCTTGTCTTTCTGGATGGTAGTGGTTGTGGGTTTGGAAGGTGCTGTCGAAGGAGCCTTGGTGAATTCCTGCAGTGCATCTCGTAGATGGTACACACTGCTGTTACTGTGCATCGGTGGTGGAGGGAGTGAATGTTTGTGGATGGTTTCAAACAGTCTCCTTTGTCCTGGATGGTGTCAAGTTTCTTGAGTGTTGTTGGAGCTGCACTCATTCAGGCAAGTGGAGAGTATTCCATCACACTACTGAGTTGTGCCTTATAGATGGTGGACAGGCTTTGGGGAGTCATGAGGTGAGTTACTCGCTACAGGATTCCTAGCCTCTGACCTGCTCTTGTAGTCATAGTATTTATATGGTTAGTCCAGTTCCGTTTCTGGTCAATGGTAAACCCCAGGATGTTGATAGTGGGGGATTCAGTGATGGTAAAGCCATTGAACATCAAGGGGCGATGGTTAGATTCTCGCTTGTTGGAGATGGTCATTGCCTGGCACTTGTGTGACGCAAAAATAACTTGCCACTTGCCAGCCAAAGTCTGGATTTTGTCCAGGTCTTGCTGCATTTGGACAGGGACTGCTTCAGTATCTGAGGAGTCGTGAATGGTGCAAACATCAGCGAACATCCCCACTTCTGACTTTATGGAAGGAAGGTCATTGATGAAGCAGCTGAAGATGGCTGGGCCGAGGACACTACCCTGAGGAACTCCTGAAATGACGCCGTGGAGCTGAGATGACTGATCCCCAACAACCACAACCATCTTCCTTTGTGCTAGGTATGACTCCAGCCAGTGGAGAGTTTTCCCCCTGATTCCCATTGACTCCAGTTTTGCTAAGGTTGCTTGATGCCACACTCGGTCAAATGCGGCCTTGATGTCAAGGGCAGTCACTCTCACCTCACCTCGGGAGTTCAGCTCTTTTGTCCATTTCTGAACAAAGGCTGTAATGAGGTCAGGAGCTGAATGGCCCTGGCGGAACCCAAACGGGGCGTCAGTGAGCAGGTTATTGCTAAGCAAGTGCCACTTGATAGCACTGTTGTTGACCCCTTCCATCACTGCACTGATGACGGAGAGTAGATTGATGAGGAGGTAATTGGCTAGGTTGGATTTGTCCTGCTTTTTGTGTACAGGACATATCTGAGCAATTTTCCACATAGCCGGGTGGTTGCCAGTATTGTCACTGTACTGGAATAGCTTGGCTAGGGGCATAGCAAGTTCTGAAGCACAAGTCTTCAGCACTATTGCCGGAATATTGTCAGGGGCCCATAGCTTTTGCACTATCCAGTGCCTTCAGTTGTTTCTTGATATCATGCGGAGTGAATAGAATTGGTTGAAGATTGGCGTCTGTGATGCTGGGGACCTCCGGAGGAGGCCGAGATGGATCATCCACTCAGCACTTCTGGCTGAAGATTGTAGAAATGCTTCAGCCTTATCTTATGATGTGCTGGGCTCCATCATGAGGATGGTAATATTTGTGGAGCCTCCTCCTCCAGTGAGTTGTTTAATTGTCCAACACCCCCATCCACGATTGGATGTGGCAGGACTGCAAAACTTAGATCTGATCCATTGGTTGCAGGATCGCTTAGTCCTGTCTATCACTTGCTGCTCATGCTGTTTGGCATGCAAGTAGTCCTGTGTTATAGCTTCACCAAGTTGACGCCTCATTTTTAGGTATGCCTGGTGCTGCTCCTGACATGCCCTCCTGCACTCTTCATTGAGCCAGGGTGGATCCCCCGGCTTGATGGTAATGGTAGAGTGGGGGATATGCTGGACCATGAGGTTACAGATTGTGTTGAAGTATAATAATGCTGCTGCTGATGGCCCACAGCACCTTATGGATGCCCAATCTTGAGTTACTAGATGCATTCAAAATCTATCCCATTTAGCACGGTGATGGTGCCACACAACACGATGGAGGGTACCCTCAATGTGAAGGTGCCACTTCATCTCCACCACGACAGTGCGGTGGTTACGCCTACTGATACTGTCATGGACAGATGCATCTGCAGCACACAGGTTGGTGAGGGTGAGTTCAAGTGTGTTTTTCCCTCATGTTGGCTCCTTCACCACCTGCTGCAGGCCCAGTCCAGCAACTCTGTCATTCAGGACTCAGCCAGTAGTGGTGCTACTGAGCCACTCTTGGTGATGGACATTGAAGTTTCCCACCCAGAGAACATTCTGTGCCATTGGTGTTCAGCATGGAGGAGCACTGGTTCATCAATTGCAGGAGGGCGGTATTAGCAGGAGGTTTCCTTGCCCATGTTTGACCTGATGTGATGAAACTTCATGGGGCCAGATTCAATGTTGAGAACTCCCAGGGCAACTCCCTCCTGACTGTGTAACACTACCTCTGCTGGGCCTGTTCTGTCCGTTGGAAGGATATATCCAGGGATGGTGATGATGGAGTCTGGGATGTTATCCGTAAGGTATGATTCCATGAGGATGACTATGTCAGGCTGTTGCTTGGCTAGTCTGTGAGACAGCTCTCCCAATTTTGGCACTAGACCCCAGATGTTAGTAAGATGGACTTTGCAGTGTCAACAGGGCAGAGTTTGCTGTGGCTGTTTCCAGTGCCTGGGTCAATGCTGGGTGGTCTGTCTGGTTTTATTCCTTTTTTGAGATTTTGTAGTGGTTTGATACAACTGAGAGGCCATTTTAAGAGTCAACCACATCTGGAGTCACATGTAGGCCAGACCAGGTAAGAACAGCATATTTCCTATAGGATATTGGTAAACTAGATGGGTTTTTACAACAAGGGTCATCATTTGACTTTCAATTCCAGATTTTTATTGAATTCCAATTCCACCATCTGCACAGGATTTGAACCCAGGTCCCCAGAGTATTACTCTGGGCCACTAGTCTAGCAACAATACCACTCCACCATCTCCTCTCCCTGTCCTTAAATGAGTCCTGAAATAAAACCTGGAAATGCAAAGAATGAAGCTCAGAACAGAGATGAAGCTGTCAAGTTCCAATAAGCCACCAGCAGCAAACTATCTCCTAAAGTCCTCACTACTCACACTGGCAATGCTGCTGACCCTTTTTATCCCACCCTTGGATGAGGTTTAGCAAAATGTGGGCTGCCTGTCTGCCTGTTTTGTCCAGGTGACGAGCGTGAAATTGCATGGGCAACATAAAATCTGG
This sequence comes from Carcharodon carcharias, assembly GCF_017639515.1. Classification (NCBI taxonomy): domain Eukaryota; kingdom Metazoa; phylum Chordata; class Chondrichthyes; order Lamniformes; family Lamnidae; genus Carcharodon; species Carcharodon carcharias. The sequence continues at coordinate 94,993,647 of NC_054484.1, read as the reverse complement.
CTCAGTTGGCTTTTTACTGGCCTTTGAATTGATGGTGGGCGCAGCTCCGACACTCGCACGCACCCACCGACCTGAAGATTGCCCGCATGTGGGATGACGTCGGGATGCTTGCCCGACATCTTCTCACGCCATTTTACACCCGATTGGGTCAGGCACTTGCCCGCCCGTGAGGAGTAACATTCTGCATTAGCCTGGGCCTTTGGATTACTAGTCCAGTAACATTACCACTACGCCACCACCACCCAGTGAAACTGTAAGATTTAAGTTCCGGATTCTTAATTTCTAACTCTAGAGTACTCAGTTGTACCTGTCCTAACAAGGTACGAATTAATATTTATGAATCAAGTAGAATTCATTAAGCAAGATTTTACATATACCTAACAAAAGACAACATGGAAGTCTCTCATCCCTCAATTTCCTAAAATTCTTTGAGCGTTGCCTGCACAGTTGATGTTTTTCTCTTCTTCTGTCTCTGAAGTGATGTTGAACTGTTTCCAGAAGAATCCAATTTTCCAACTTTTATCCCCACTTCTCATTATTCCGGAATCCTTTGTTTGGAAATAGTCCAAATTCACCACTTCCATTAGCTTAGGGTGTGGGTCATCTGATGTCACCCCACCTCTGTAACTGGAGTCATGTAGACTGAAGATAAATGTCCATCCCTTGTCCCCTGGGCCCCCAGTGTTTACATTCCATTATGAACAAATGACACATTTCCTTCAGTTACAGAACAGTTACAAATAATGTCACATCCAGATAGATGTGACCACCACCACCTGGAAATTCCCCTCCAAGTCACTCAGCATCCTGACTTGGAAATTTTTGCTGTTCCTTTACTGTTGCTGGGTCAATATCCTAAAGCCCCCTTCCTAACAGCACAGTGGGTGTACCTACACCACATGGACTGCAGCGGTTCAAGAAGGCAGCTCACCACCACCTTCTCAAGGGTGACTAGGGATGGGCAATAAATGCTGGTCAGCGAAGCCCACATCCCATGAATGAATTTTTAAAAAACCCCCTTGAACATATTTTCATCCTGTCATTAAAAGCTGATTACAACCACAAATTACTTATGGGTACATTGAACTTTTAGGAAAGAGATGTGTGTTTTTAAAGAAATACAAGCAAGGACACTGAGCAAAAGATGGCTGATAATGTAAAGAGACTACTTTCTGGAAAATTCTTATATGGTTTACACTGATAGACCTGTCCTGAGAGAACATGGAATCTTGCACCTGAAAAGGTATCATGGCTTTCTTCAAGCAGATTCACCTAAAAGGGTTAGGAAAGATGCAAAAGACTGAACTTTAATCTCCTGTGGTTGCAGAGACTAAAGAATGATTGCCACATCTTAACAGTCATCTAAAATCCATCTCCAGTTGATTCATAACATAAATGGTCAGAGGGCAAAGAAAAGTGACTGTGGGTGCAAGGTCTGGTTTTTTTCCCTTATGGAATACAGAGAGAAAAATGGGTTAAAAAGTTAGCTGCAGAGTAGTGCAGTGTGCTAGTGTAGTGGTGTTGTGTGTGTGTGACAGCAAGAAGAAGATCAACTAGTCATCCCTGCAGTTGCAGACCAAGTCTCTCTCTCTCTCTCTCTCTGTTGCTGGAGGCAAGTCAGCAGAAGCTGCAATCAAAGTGGAAATAGGACAGCTTCTTCAGATAACATGCAGAACCAAATGTATCCAAACACACTGTGAAACTGCCAGAGTCAGCTCTACCAGAATCACCCAATTTAATGGCCACAATATATCACCATCTATGCCCCATGGACAAGCCAAAGATTTGTATATCTTTCTTTAACCTTTACTTGGACTCCTAACTTCTCATTTCTCATTTGTAAGGGAGACAGTTTTAACATCCAACATGTGTGTGTGTGTGTGTGTGTGTGTGTGAGTGCGCATGTGTCTATTGCGTTTTTATTATTTTTGGGGGGTTTTTAGTAATGAATAAACTTACCTCACCTTTTGCTATGCTCCTCACCTGGGAGCATATCAAAATTGGGGTCTCGTTCAGGAAGTTAACAAATTGGAGGACCTCACCTGGGGACCGGTCGTAACACCCAGGTCCCACAGATACTAAAGCCATTAAGAACAAAAATTAGTAAACCTTCCTACCATAATGCCAAATGTCAGGAAGATATAAGACACGTCTCTGAGTGTATGTGTGAGACTTAATTGAATTAGAGGCAGCTAGCCTGGGTGTTTAAAGTAAGAAGAGAAGTTAGGTTTGAAATGTTAATTAGGTAAACATGGGGAAGTTTTAGAATGTGAAGTGTAAAGGGGACATTTGCATCTTTAAACAAACTATAGTGGCTTGAATTCAGAGGTGGGGGTGTAATGTATACCTAGCCAGCAGAAGGAGTAAGAAAAAGTGTGTTTATTTCTTTTTCCCCAAAGGTTACTGGTGGAATGGGTACAATGATAGATTTTTTATTAGTAGAAAGGTAAAGTTCAAAAGACATAGTGAAACAATGGGAATTTACATTCAAAGAGGAAAATATGTATAAAGGAGAGAAGGCTGTTTATGAGGGAGACAGTTTTAACATCCAATAAGTATGAAACCTGCAGCCTTTATGTACCAAACTGCTGCCTCCAGGGACTGAAGTTAGGAGAACTCACTTTGAATCTGTCTGTTCAGGGTATTGTTTACTTTGCCTGGGTATTTTAAAATCTATGTGTCTTACTATTGCCTTAACGAAAATGTAACAGAGTAAAATTAATTAGGGGATTTAGAAGTTCTTGTGGCAGTAATTTGTGGACATACATATGTGCTTACAATCTTAACTTTTATTAATAAATATTTAATTTAGTTTTAGAAAAACTTCTTAAGACTCGGTGGTCTTATTACTGAATTAAAAGCCCGCACCTCGAAACGTACAAATTGAAAAATAGTTTTGACAGTTGTTTCAAGTTTCCCTCTGGGATTTGAACAGCTCAGCATTTACCATCTGCTATGTTGTAACACAAAACAAAAAACTTCACCTCTAATACAGGTGTTCTGCTCTACAAATATGGTTAATCAATTAAATCACTGCATGGGGTTTGTTTAATAATAGTGTCATCCTAAATAAGCTAACTTTTGGCATTCCTTCAAAGTTGATTAAGAGACTCTTAATTGCCCACAATACAATTAAGACAATATTGAATTGCTCAAACCCAGACTCTGAGGTAACTCAAGGTCATAAATCCAATAAATGTAGCTTCTCACAAGCAATAGCTGCCATCTGTAAAGTGTCCCAACTGACAGACATTCAAAATGAACTATTTAAAAAGTGTTTAAAAATAAAATCCATAGATGTTACTTCAGACCAACATCCAACCCTAGAAATTAGTAGTATTATCAAAATCTTAAAAAACCTCATTGGAAATAACTTTGCAGGCATAAAAACATCTGTCCACCATTACCTTTTGCTTCCTATCACCGAGTCAATTTTGGATTGAACTTGCCAAATTCCTTTGGATCCCATAGGCTCTTACTTTTCTCATCAAATCTGCCATGTGGGATCTTATCAAAAGCCTTGCTAAAATCCAGGTAAACTATATTTAATGCATTACCCTCATTGATCCCCCTTTCTCCCTCCTCAAAAAATTAAATCAAGTTAATCAGACACAATCTTACCTTAGCAAAGACTTTGATTAAGCTGTGCCTTTCTGATTTATACTGTCCTTCAGAAATTTTTCGAGTAATTTGCCTGTCACTGATGTGAGACTGGCTGGTCTGTAATTACTCGGTCTATCCCTTCCTCTGTTTTTAAAGAACAGTATGTTAGGTGTGCTCCAGTCCTCCGGCACCATGTCTGTAGTTAGAGAGGATTGACAAATGATGGTCAGAGCCTCTGCTATTTCTGCCCTTGCTTCTGTTAACTGTTTGGGAGACATTTCATCTGGGAATGGCAATTTATCCACTTTCAAAAATGCTAAACCTAAAATCACTGATTTAAAATAATCGGCAAAGGACTAGAGAAGAGGTTAAGTGATGTTATTTTGTGCAGCAATTTTTTTATGATCTGGAACGCACTCCCTGAAAGCATAGTGGAAGCAGATTCAGTAGTAATTTGAAAAAGAAAAGTACTATATTGAGAGAGATGATGATTCTATGATTGTTCTATAGTCTCCCAATTATTTTATTGAAACGTTAACCAACCAGCAGGCTGTTGCCACATCAACTAACCAATAAAAATGGCAAGTGATTGAATATCAAATATTCAGTTTGTCCTAAAAAGAAAGAGTAAACAACGTTAGTTGCTGTTGGCTACATGGGACATGTTGGGTGAAGGCTCTCATTAGCAAGCACTTTACTGACATTCTTAAATACCTCTAGAATGCAATGGAGTTCATGCAACCTCCTGGTTTACTAACAGATGACACTAAACTCTTATGACTGAAGGATGACATTTCCCGTCTCATTTTCACTCCATGAAATCTCTACCTGAAGTTAAACTGGCTTCAAAAGGTTACTGGTCAAGGTCGCAATGATGCAGCAGTTGGGAAGTCTGTTGGAATTCCTGAAGGCATAATTTGGGATTGTTGCCACCTTGAGTGCTTATTAACAAATTGGCATCTGGTGTGTATGTAGATTTCCCATGCTGACCTTTATGAAGGTGACATTGTGTGCTCCTCTTTTAATAGGGACATCAGTGATGTGACGACTAAGCAGGGACAATATGCAAATGGTGGACTGAAAGCCAGAGCCCAGTTTCTTTACAAAAGCTATCGACGTTCCTGAGAGAAGGACTAGTGCCTGATCCAGAGTCGGTGACATGGGTCACTTACAATCCAGCTGCAGACCAGCATCTCGAACCTTTCCACGTGCAAAACACCTGCACAGCGGTACAAAGCTAACATTTTAACTACAAACAGCACAACTCTAATATTGACACATTGGGGCAATTGGAAATTGTTCACTAGACCTTGGAGGAGGATTTGCTAAAAGGGAATGCAAGAAAACGTTCAATGCAAGAGTTAACTTTCAAGACATGCAATTAAGAAGATTCCTCACCATTTTCATCTTAAGTTTTAATGGACTAATTGTGCAACCATTCAGCAATCACAGCCTGCAGGGAATGATAATATCTGATTAACATTGGATTGACCTATTGGTTCACTGAAGTCCCAACTCAACAGAATGGTGCTTTTCAGAAAAAAAATGTGCAAAACAGAGGAAACTGAAGTTATTGGGTTAATTCATTAGAAGGAGTTAACATCGTGAAAGGGAGCCTTTACTTATTGCATATATTTTCTCAAATCTTAGCACAAGTCAACAAAACGAAGAAGAATCAGAGTGAGTCATTCCTCGGTCAATCTGGCAAACCTTCTACTACCAGTCACAAATAGACTCACCCACTTTTGTTCATAGGTGGCTCAGGGGAACTGGGAGAAACAGAGAAGGATTTTTGTTTCCCCTCTACAGGAAAATGCCATTTAGCATTCATTATTTTAATCATTGCAAATTTCAGAGTTCTGGTCTATGATATTTGAGATGCTTTTCTTTTGCCTAAGTCTTTGCATATATTGGATTCTGTTCTTGGGTTTATTTTGAGCTGCCCAGCTCTCCTTTTTATACTTGTTCCTAAGCATGTGATGGTGCATCATCAGAGTGCTGGTCCTCCCCTCCCTCAGCAATTCCTCCATCACCTCTGAAAGATCAAAGATCTTAATGCTGCCAAGGGGAGAGGATTCAACTTAATCTGTGATCGTGGCATTTCAGGTATTCATTCATAAGATGTGGGTGTCACTAGCTAGGCCAGTACTTATTGCCAACCCTTAATTGCCCTTGTTCAGAGGGCATTTAAGAGTCAATCACATTGTTGTGGATCTGGAGTCACATTTAGGTAAAGACAATTGATTTTCTTCCCAGATGGGTTTTTATAATAATCAGCAATAGCTTCATGGTCATCATCAGACTTTCAAATCAAATTTCACCATCTAGCCATTGTGGGATTTGAACCCAGGTCCCCAGAGCATTACCCTGGGTCTCTTGAATACTAGTTCCCTGACAACACCACTATGCCACTGCCTTGCCATCAGTGGCAGCTAAGTGTCAATGGCAGTGTAAAACCAGGGCTTCCTCCTCTGTCAATGTCAGGGCAGCCATGGCTACAAGTCCACCCCAGCCCCCTATCTGCAATTCCCTGGAGTTGTGACCTCTCTTCTCTTACAATGAGAAAAGGCAGCAAGTATGAGGCTTTTTATTTTATTGTTTCATGGGATGTGGGCATCACTGGCTAGGCCAGTATTTATTGCCCATCTCTAATTGCCATTGAGAAGGTGGTGGTGAGCTGCCTTCTTGAACCGCTGCAGTCCTTGTGGTGTAGGTACACCCACAGTGCTGTTAGGAAGGGAGTTCCAGGATTTTGATCCAGCAACAGTGAAGGAACAGCGATATATTTTCATGTCAGGATGGTGAGTGACTTGGAGGAGAACTTCCAGGCGATGGTGCTTCCATCTACCTGCTGTCCTTGTCCTTCTAGATGGTAGTGGTCATGGGTTTGGAAGTTGATGACTGAGGAGCCTTGGTGAATTCCTGCAGTGTATCTTGTAGATGGTACACACTGCTGCTACTGTGCATTGGTGGTGGAGGGAGTGAATGTGGTAGGGGTGCCAATCAAGTGGGCTGATTTGTCCTGGGTGGCATCGAGCTCCTTGAGTGTTTTTGGAGATGCACTCATCCAGGCAAGTACAGAGTATTCCTGACTTGTGCCTTGTAGATGGTTGACAGGCTTTGAGAAGTCAGGAGGTGAGTTACTCACTGCAGGATTCCTAGCCTCTGACTTATTCTTGTAGCCACAGTATTTATATGGCTAGTCCAATTCAGTTTCTGGACAATGGTAACTCCCAGGATGTTGATAGTAGGGGATTCAGTGATGATAATGCCATTGAATATAAAAGGGTGATGGTTAGATTCTCTCTTGTTGGAGATGGTCATTGCCTGGCACTTGTGTGGTGCGAATGTTGCTTGCCACTTGTCAGCCCAGGCCTGGATATTGTCCAAGTTTTGTTGTATTTAGACATGGACTGCTTCAGTATCTGAGGAGTCATGAATGGTGCTGAACATTGTGCAATCAACAGCGAACATCCCCACTTCTGACCTTATGATGGAAAAAAGGTTATTGATGAAGCAGCTGAAGATGGTTGGGCCGAGGACACAACCCTGGGGAGCTCCTGCTGTGATGTCCTGGAGCTGAGATGACTGACCTTCAACAGCCACAACCATCTTCCTCTGTGCTGGGTATGACTCCAACCAGTGGAGAGTTTTCCTTCGATTCCCATTGACTTCAGTTTTGCTAGGGCTCTTTGATGCCACACTCGGTCAAATGCGGTCTTGATGTTAAGAGCAGTCATTCTACCTCACCTCTTGAGTTTAGCTCTTTTGTTCATATTTGAACCAAGGCTGTAATGAGGTCAGGAGCTAAGTGGCCCCGGTGGAACCCAATCTGAGTGTCAGTGAGCAGGTTATTGCTAAACAAGCGCTGCTTGATAGCACTGTTGATGACCCCTTCCATTACTTCATTGATGATCAAGAGTAGATTGATGGGGTGGTAATTGGTCAGATTGGATTTGTCCTGCTTTTTATGTACAGGACATACCTGGGCAATTTTCCACATTGCTGGGTAGATGCCAGTGTTGTAGCTGTACAGGAACAGCTTGGCTAGCGGCACAGCAAGTTCTGCAGCACATGTCTTCAGTACTATTGCCAGAATATTGTCAGAGGCCCATAGCCTTTGCACTATCCAGTGCCTTCAGCCATTTTTTGATATCACGTGGAGTGAATCGAATTGGCTGAAGACTGGCATCTGTGATGTTGAGGACCTCTGGAGGAGATCGAGATGGATCATCCACTCAGCACTTCTGGCTGAAGATTGTAGCAAATGCTTCAGCCTTATTTTTTGGCACTGATGTGCTGGTTTCCCCATCATTGAAGATGGGGATATTTGTGGAGTCTCCTCCTCCAGCAAGCTCTTTAAATGCCTACCACCTGTCATGGCACAGCCGATGGTAAATGCTGAGCTGCTCAAATCCCGAAGGGAAACTTGAAACAACTACCACAACTTGTCTTGCAATTTGTATGAATTTCGAGATGTATGCCTTTAATTCAGTAGTAACAAGACCACCGAGTCTTATAGGTTTATACAAAACTAAACTAAACCTTTATTAATAGAGGAAATGATTTGAAGCACATACGTAGATCTACAAATTACTACCATGATAACTTCTAAATCCCCTAGTTAATCTAACTCCTAGTTACACTTTTGTTAAGGCAACAGTAAGACACATAGATTTTAAAAGACCCTGGCAAAGAAACACAATACCCAGAACAATCCAATTCAAAGTGAGTTTTCTTAACTCCAGTTCTTTGTAGACAGCAGCTTGAGGCTTAGATGTTGGAGGCATTTCACGCTTGTTAGATCTTAGAATACCTCCCCTTGCAAACACCCTTTCACTCCTTTATACATGTTTTCCTCTTTGAATGCAAACTCCCATTGTTCCACTATATATTTGGACTTTACCTCCCTAATAATAAAATCTATTATAGTACCAGTTTTACCAGTAATCTTTGGGGAAAATAAACACACTGGGCTGAATTTTACCCCTATTGGAGGAGTTGTGCGGGGGTGTGCCCCACCATTTTATGTCAGCGGGCCAATTAAGACCAGCGTGACACTTGCCTGGAAACGCTGAGCGCTCCCTGTGCGGGTGGGGGGGGGGGGGGTCCCTGAGTCCAGGCCTGTGCTTTTTCGCGCATGTGGGTGAAAGAGCTCAGAAGTCTCCCTGAGGCACAGAGGTGCCTTAGGGAGATTTCTCTAAGGTTCAAACATTTAAGTAAAGAATTGGAAATATTTTAAGACATGTCCCCTCATGACATGAGCTGGGACATGTCAAGGAACAATAATTTTAAAATTTATTTAATTTACAAACACTTCATGAAACCTCATCCCGCCCGTGGATGAGATACCATGAAAATTACAAAGGCCGCCAGGGCTCTTCACCTGCCCCCCCGCCAACATTGAGGTTGGACGGGCAACTCATTTAATTGATTTAATTAGTCTTAAACAGCCTTAACAGGCCTTTGACAGTTTGTCGGGTGCGCAGCCGACTGGACTGGGTACCTGCCGAACTGGAAATCTAAATGACGCGTGATGACACACGCTGACCGGAAAATTCTCCCCACTGTTTCTTAACTTCTGCTGGCTAAGTGATACATTTCACCCCCTTTATACCCATGTTTACCCACTTAACATTTCCAACCTAGCTTATCTTCTGATACATCAAAACCTTCAGACCAGCTGCCTTTAATTCAATTAAGTCACACACACACACTCTCATACACACATACACACACACACACACACACGCATGCACACACAGACCCCACTGTTACTCTACTTTACAATAAATTCCAACAACATTATGAGAATTATTTTCTCTTCCCAACACCACCCTTTGCGACTGGATGTGGCAGGACTGCAGATCTTGGGTTCAATCCGTTGGCTGTGGGATTGCTTAACTCTGTCTATCGCATGCTGCTTACGCTGTTTGGCACACAAGTAGTCCTGAGTTGTAGCTTCACCAGGTTGACACTTCATTTTTAGGTCTGCTTGGTGCTGCTCCTGGCATGCCCTCCTGCACTCTTCATTGAATATTACACGGTGTGGTTGGTTGAGAGATGCTAATGCCTTGGCTGAATTAAAGACAAAGCCCACTGGCAGAACAATTGGGTTCCTGAGCCGCTACTGGCCTCCCCACCAGGGGCAGGTCTGTCAGGATAAAATGTCATCCAATCTTCGTGAACACACAATGTTCTTAAGTAGAGAGGAGAGGAAAGTACAAGAGGAGGAAACCTAGGACAGGCAGTCAGCAGCACCTAGAGTAGAGTGTGAGAGGAGGACCCTGGGACAGGCAGTCAGCAGCACCTAGAGGAGAGTGTGAGAGGAGGATCCTGGGACAGGCAGTCAGCAGCACCTAGAGGAGAGTGTGAGAGGAGGACCCTGGGACAGGCAGTCAGCAGCACCTAGAGGAGAGTGTGAGAGGAGGACCCTGGGACAGGCAGTCAGCAGCACCTAGAGGAGAGTGTGAGAGGAGGACCCTAGGACAGGCAGTCAGCAGCACCTAGAGGAGAGTGCGAGAGGAGGACCCTAGGACAGGCAGTCAGCAGCACTTAAAGGATCTAGTCTATCTAGAGGATCTAGCATCTAGTCTATACTTAAGTAGGAGTAAGGGTAAAATAAAAGCAAGGGTCCATATTCTATTTAGTTAAGTTGTGTTTGGGGGGGCTCAGTCCCGTGATTTATACATCCTGCACTATGTGGGAAATCCTAGACGCTCCTGGCGGTCTGGATGACCATGTGTGTAGGAGGTGCCTCCGACTGGGGCAACTCAAGCTCCCGGTTTTGGAGTTTGAGCAGCAGCTGGAGTCACTATGGTGCATTCACAAGGCTGAGAGGTTGTTGGATAGCACTTTTCGGGACGTGGTCACCCTGCAGTGTAAGGAAGTGAAAGCAGAGAGGGAATGGGTGACTGCCAGACAGAAGAAGGGGTCCAGTCAGGTAGTGAGGGAATCCCCCCGAGTGCATCTCACTCGGAAACCATTTTTCAGTCTTGGAAAACGGTGAGAGTGACGGTTCCTTTGTGGAGGCCAATCAGAGACAAGGCCATGGGTGGTCCAGCTGCTCAGGAGGGCGCCAAGGTCAAGGATGTCACAGAACAGCTGCAGGACATTCTGAAGGAGGAGGGTGAACAGCCAGAGGTCATGGTCCGTGTTGGGACCAATGGCATAGGAAGAAAGAGAAATGAGGTCCTGCAATCAGACTTTAGGGAGTTAGGTAGGAAATTGAAAACCAGGACTTCAAAGGTAGTAATCTCTGGATTACGCCCAGTGCCACACAGTAGTGAGTATAGGTACAGAAGGATAGAGCAGATGAATGCGTAGCTGGAGATCATGGTGCAGCAGGGAGGCCTTTAGATTCCTGGGGCATCGGGACCATTTCTGGGGGAGTTGGGACCTGTACGAGTTGGACGGGTTACATCTGAACAGGAACGGGACCAACATCCTCGCGGGGAGGTTTGCTAATGCTGTTGGGGCGGATTTAAACTAAATTGGCAGGGGGATGGGACCCTGAAAAGAGGGGAGAGAAGCTGAGATGGAATTAGGAGTTAAAACACTAGTGAGTGAGTCTGGAAGGCAGAGGAAACATAGGCTAGATAAGAAACAAGTGAGGTTAGCAAGGCTAAATGGAATATATTTTAATGCAGGAAGCCTAACGAGTAACACAGATGAGCTGAGGACACAGATAGGCATGTGGGAGTATGATATCATAGCCATGACCGAGGCTTGGCTAAAAGAAGGGAAGGATCAACAGCTCAACGTTCCTGGTTATAGGATAGGATAGAGAGGGAGATAGACGAGGAGGTGGGGTGGTTCACAATAATCAAGGTGGTTCACAATTATAGCAGTGAGGAGGGATGATACCTTGGAAGGATCATCAAATGAGGCCATATGGGTAGAAGTAAAAAACACAAAAGGGGCAAACACACTGTTGGGTGTGAAGTATAGGCTCCCAAACAGTCAGGGAGAGAAAAAGCATTGAATGGGTAATTAAATGTCAGGGGATTGTAAGAATAATAAGGAACTAATAGTAGGGGATTTTAACTACCCAAATATTAACTGGGATAGCTTTAGTGAGGAAGATAGAGAGGTTAGGAAAGCTAAGAGAGTACATGAGAAAGCATTGGTGAGTAGAATAAAGGAAAACCCAAAGGGTTTTTTTTTTATATATAAAGAGCAAGAGAATAACTAGGGAAAGAGTAGGGCTGATTAGGGACCATAGAGGTAATCTGTGTGTGGACCCGGAAGATGTGGGTACAGTCCTCAATAAATAATTTACATCGGTCTTTGCAATGGAAAAGGACAACACAGGTATAGACATCAGGGTGGAGGACTGTTAAATATTAGAAGAAATTAACATAGAGAGAGAGGAGGTACTAATGGGTTTAGCGACCTTAAAAGTGGATAAATCCGCAGGCCCAGATGAAATGTATCCCAGGCTGTTGAACGAGGAAAAGGAAGGGATAACAGGGACCCTGACAGTAATTTTCAAATCCTCTCTGGTCCACGGGTGAGGTGCTAGAGGACTGGAGGATTGCTAACGTTGTCCCATTATTAAAAAATGGAGGAAGGGATAGACCAGGAAATTACAGGCCAGTCAGTCTAACCTTGTTGTGGGGAAATTACTAGAAAGAATTCTAATGGACAGATTATATCTGCACTTGGAGAGACATGGATTAATCAGGGATAGTCAGCATGGATCCGTTAAGGGAAGGTCGTGTATGACAAATTTGATCGAATTTTTTGAGGAGGTAACCAGGAGTGCTGATGAGGGTAATGCATTTGATGTGGTCTACATGGACTTTAGCAAGGCTTTTGATAAGGTCCCTCATGACAGACTGGTCAAGAAAGTAAAAGCCCATGGGATCCAAGGCAAAGCAACACGTTGGATTCAAAATTGGCTGAGAGGCAGTAAGCAGAGGGTGATAATAGAGGGATGTTTTTGTGACTGGAAGTCTGTTTCCAGTGGGGTTCCACAGGGTTCGAAGCTGGGACCCCTGCTGTTTGTGGTGTACATAAATGATTTGGACTTAAATATAGGAGTTATGGTCTAGAAGTTCGTGGATGACACAAAAATTGGCAGGGTGGTAAATATCAGGGAGGATAGCTGTAACCTGCAGGAGGATATCAATGGACTGGTCAGGTAGGCAGAGCAGTGACAAATGGAATTCAACCTGGAAAAGGGTGAGGTAATTCACTTGGGGAGGGCTAACAAGGCAAGGGATTACACTATAAATGGCAGGACCCTGGAAAGTACTGAAGATCAGAGGGACCTTGGTGTGCATATCCACACATCCCTGAAAGTAGCAGGACAGGCTGATAAGGTGGTTAAGAAGGCATATGGGATACTTGCCTTTATTAACTGAGGCATGGAATCCAAGAGCAGGGAACTGTATAAAATGCTGGTTAGGCCACAACTAGAGTACTGCGTGCAGTTCTGGTCACCACATTATAGGAAGGATGTGATTGCATGGGAGAGAATGCAGAAGAGATTTACCAGGATGCTGCCTGGGCTGGAGGGTCTGAGCTATGAGGAAAGATTGGATAGGCTGGGGTTGTTTTCCTTGGAGCTGTGAAGGTTGAGAGGGGACCTGATAGAGGTATATAAGATTATGAGGGGCATAGATAGGGTGGATAGGAAGGCACTTTTCCCGTTAGTAGAGGGCTCAATGACCAGGGGGCATAGATTTAAGGTAAGAGGTAGAAGGCTAAGAGGGGAGTTGAGGAGAAATTTTTTCACCTAGAGGGTAGTGGGAGTCTGGAGCTCACTGTCTGAAAGGGTGGTTGAATCAGAAACTCTCATAACATTTAAGAAGTATTCAGATATTCACTTGCATTGCCATAGCCTCCAGGGCTACGGGCCAAGTGCTGGAAAATGGGATTAGTGTAGTCAGATCTTTGTTGACTGGTGCAGACACGATGGGCAGAATGGCCTCCTACTGTGCTGTAAGCACCTATGAGTCTATGCGTAGACATGTTACTTCAAAGCATGGTGTTACAACTCTTTCTCGAGTCTAACACATGACTGACTAACCTCAGTGATACATCTTTATCTACATCATACATTAGCATAGACCATCTGTTAACCCTTTATATAACACCCCCTGCCTCAATATACTATACAATTTTCAACAATGATATGAAACTATATCTTTAACTATTTACATTGCATTTCTGTAGCTCCCTTTTTACAACTACAGATTCTACCCAACTCCAACACCTACTCTTCCTCCTCCCCAAGTCAAAGTCCTGAGGGATTCAATCCCCCACAATATTCTCGATCCTTAGCGAAGACGACTTGGAGTCATGTGAGTTTTCTTCTTTATCTTGGAAGACATCATCATCAGCAGAACAGGACAGCAACTTAGCAGCACTGCTGGAAAGCAGAGTGTTGGTTGCAGAACTACTGAACTGCAAAGACAAACGAGGACTTTTCAACAAAAGACTGATCCACAAGACAGGACTGAAAAACATCGACCTCTGGACCCTGTAGGGCCAGAAGAGAAGAAATCAGGACTCTCTGAGGAAGAGCTTCAGAAGAGGAATGTTCTTCAACTCCAGGGAAGACTGTCACAGCTGTATCATTCACTGATGCATCAAAGACTGAAAAGGCATTGAAGATCCGAGATTCCAATGAATCTGGGCAACAAAGGGAAAAAAACAACAAAGTTCTTGGAAGCCTTTCAGGAAGAGTAGAAGAGATGATTTCCCAATTAAAATTTGGAAGGACTATCTACTTTCTGCAGGCAGCGGTAAGAGAGACACACTTCTCTCTGTGTGAGGTTGCTCCACTCTCAGCAATGGGAAGAATTGCTGAGGATATGGAGACAAGACAGCACCATCTTCTGTAATGGGATGCATTTCAATGATGAAATGAAGATGAATTCCCTGTGGATGAATAACTCGGGGACAAGATTGCTGGACAGGATCCTGCAACTTCAGAAGTGCTAAAAATTCTGGCCCAGCTTCTGGGCTGACATACAGCTCTAAAGGGAAGAAGATTTTCAGCTGGGACTGAAGTACAGGTGACACTTGACTTTGACCTTTAGAAGCCACCAGCTCTATCGCAGTGTGATCCTGCATAGACTCTGACCTGGGCTCAGGCAGCGCATTCTCTCTGGAAGACTCCTCATGGGCAATGAGACAATAGACTAGGTAAAACATTGGTAGGTTCAGTGGAACAAAGATCTGACTGCTGTTCAGCCTCTGGAATCACAAAGCATGCCTCAAAAAGACGACAGAGACTTCATATGGTGCGTCAATTGACTGGAAAGATGGACCAACATCTAAGACCTCAACCTCTAACAAATCATACAGTGCTGCAAAGTCTTCTTCCTCATCACTATCTGCTGGAAAGAGCCAATTTAGGTCCAGCAGGTCTTCATGCGGACTGTCATGCAGTGCCTTCTATATCCACCACCTCTGGCCTAACTTCATGAAGAACTGAGGGATTCATAACTTCAATCTCCACCCGGTGTCCAGTGGATGGTGCCCCTGTGAAAGAATGGAACTTGCTGCAGATTGAATAAACTTCCTCAGCTGCTGTAGGTTGAAGTTCCACTGGTATTAAATAAATTGTTGAAGATTGTTTCATGAACGATACCGAGTTGTTCAAATGCTGGGCATCACCTGGTTTTTCTAGCAGTATGCCAACATTGCCACTCAATAAGGATGTGTGTAGATTGTGGACAACATAGAGAGAATCAATGATCTGCTGCTCAATGTAACGGAGAAGAACAATAATCCTGCCTTTAATTGGCAGGTCTGTGCTGCCTGAACCTTGTAATTTGATGTCTGATGGATGAAGGGTACTGGCTGAAGCCATTTGAGATCATCTGCTATTATGTTGATGCCAGCTGCAGTGTCAATTTGAAAGGTAGTATCGAAGCCTTTAACTTGTACTTAACTGACCAATAGTCTGAACTAAGACTATCAACTTCCCCTAGGAACTCTGTAATTTTATCTTTATCCTGATTTCCATTTTCTTGAATGGAAAGCGTTTCATAAATATTTCTTATCTTCAACCTCGATTAAAGTGTTTGGATTTGCAGAAATACTTGAAATGTCCAGTTTTGCTGCATTGGAAGCATTGTGTGCCCCCTGCTGGGCAGTCCTGGTGTCTATGTTGGTTCTACAGGCCACAACGTAAGCATCACAAAACGGCTAGCAGTGTGGAGTTCCCCTCCATTGGTGGTCTTTCTTACAGGTGGGCCCACTGCCCATGGGCCTACCTAGCCAACAGAGTCATGTGAAGTCTCTGAGTCGTGCCGAGTTACAGGCTGATTAAATTCTCGAAGCGTGGCATGTTTTGCATACTGGCCTGCTTGATCTAAAGTACGGTCATCTTTGTCTGCAGAAAGTTGGAGAGTTTTTCACCTCAGACGCCTGTGACTATGCGATCATGGATTAGTTCCTCTTTTGGCACCCCGTAAGCACAAGAACTAGCTCGGGAATATAGGTCAGTTAGAAATAATTCAATCAATTCCCCAGGTTATTGCAACTTCTGGTTAAAATATGCTCATCCTATAACTATGTTTCACTTCGGGTTAAAATACTTATCAAAGACTCTGAGAACGGTCTCAAAGTCTGTGGTGACTCTTCCACCCCCTGCCTCAGGAGAATGTCATCTGTTACTTGACCTACAGCGTAAAGAAAGGAACTGACTTGATTCTTCTGCTCCTTAGCTCAATATCGAAGGAAATGTTTCCATAACTCCCACTTTTGGCCTCTCTGCAGGCCCTTGAAATAATCAAAGGGCAGTGTAAGGGCAGGGACTGCTCATCGAGTGTGGTCATCGTTACCTCTTTCCATTTTGCCTCCTCCTTCTCATCAAGTTGTAAGCATAGGCTGTCTGCAGGTTTTCCTTTACTCTGTGGCTCTTTCGATAACACCAATGTATTTCTTACATTGATGTCTCCACTTCTGCCATCATGTTCTGAGCTGGTCCTTCTTATCTGTGGACTCTAGGCGTGGTATTTGGTTACTGAACAGACTGTAGTCATACTCTGGTAATTGGTTAACACTTGTTTATTAGCACTACATCTAAAGAGGTTACAGAGTAGGCATGTTGCTCCTGAGCATGGTGTTCTAGCCTCTCTTTCAAGAGTCTAACACATGACTGACTGATCTCAGTGACATATCATCTACATCATTTATTAGCATATTCCATCTGTTAACCATTCAACAGAGCATTTAACCCATTTCCAGTAGGCAAGTGACTCTCAGAGTTAAGATAATAGACAGAAGAAGACAAACAAATTAGGTATTGACTTGCTACTATCACCGACAGTCATCTCTAGTCTGAAATCTTTTGAGTTCTTTCTCCACCTCAAAGGCTATATGTTTTTAAATGAAATGATTTTCCTGGTTCAGAATGTGCAGAGTAATTTCCAGTCTTAAACAGCATTCATGTCACCTCCTCCTTGCTAAATCTGTAACTGCATCCACTGCCCCATCCCACATTCCTGGTTGGATAAGAACTGTGTGCTCATGTAATGTATGAGGAGAGAGTGGGTTCAAGAGTTGAGTTAAGAGGTTTCCAGCTACTTTAAAACTGCTTACTTACCTTTCCTTGTAAAAAGATGTTTTTTCCAGGAATAGCAATCTGAGTCCTGTATTAATCCCTGAAGAGACGGTGTCTTTAAGAAAACACATGTTCTTCTAGAATGTTCTTCGTCTTTGAAGATGAACCGTTTCCTGTGATTAAAGTGTTCATGATGCTTCCTGACTTGGAGAAATGAAACACCATGTTTATATGTGTTTCACTGCAGGGTGTAATAAAGCATAAACAAAAATACTAAAACACTCCCACACACTCATTCATTCACTTCTGATACAAAGCTAACACTGCTATTCTCTGCATCATTTTGGCCTTAAGCAAATTTAAGGCAAAGTGAAATTCTAGACTAAACACAAACAATTACATTGTCCATCCCCGCACTGTGGACAATCTTTAAGTGATAAGGCTGTAATAAGAAACCCCAGCGAAATAGTCTGGCATTCCAGTTCTTAACATTGTTCACAAAGGCTAAAGGTGATCAATATATACCAGTGTCTCCCTGTATCCATGGTGGACATACACATCAAAATATTTATGAGCCAATAGCAAGCCCAGGGTTTCCGTTTCCACTGCAGAGTATTTTTTTTGGTCTTGATTCAGCTTTTTGGAAAGATATCCCAGTGGCCTTTCCATGCCTGATTCATCTTCTTGTAACAGGACTGCACTGTCCCCAGGTTACTAGCATCAATTGCTACTTTGAAGGATTTAGTGAAATTTGGAACAGTCAACCCTGGTTCATTGATCAAAATTACTTTTGGCCTTTCAAAAGATGCTTGGCCCTTCCCCATTCACACTGTTTTGGCTTTCTTATGTAGCAAGTCTGTCAGTGGAGCAGCTATAGTGCTGAAATTTTAGTACAAATTTGTGGTAAAACCCCTAGATCCCCACATGCTTCATGATCTCTCGCTTATTTTTAGGGGCAGGGAGCTTCACCTGTACAATGCCTGTACTTTCCCTGTTCTTGGCAACACTTGTCCTTGCCCTGCGATATGACCTGGATAAGTTACTCGTGCTTTCATGAATCCACTTTTGGCATAGTTTATTACAAAATCAGCTGACTGTAGCTTTTAAACAGGTATTTTTTCGAAGTGTCACTATATATCAGTGCATCATCAAGATAAACCACACAGTTAGGAAAACCAGCCACCACTTGGTTCATTAGCCTCTGAAAAGTTGCTGGGGCGTTTTTAGCCTGAATGCATCACCCAGCATTGGAAAAGACTGCCGGCATGACAAAGGCTGATATTTCTTTAGCTCGGGGTGTTAAGGGAACCTGCCAATGTCCCTTTAACAGATCTACTGTGGTAAGAAACATGGCACTGCCAACTCTGTCAATACAGTCTTCCAAGTGAGGGATTGGGTAGGAATCTGTTTTTGTTACTGTGTTGACCTTCCTGTAACCTATACAGAATCTGGTCAAACCATCTGTTTTAGGCACTGACACAACAGGAGAACTCCAGCTGCTTTGGCTGGGTTCAATGAGGTGATTTTCCAGCATGTACTGGATCTCTGCTTTCGCCTGAGCTTGTTTCTCTGACCTTAAGTGATAAGGGTGCTGTTTTATAGGAGGGGATTCTCCTGCATCCATACCATATATGACTAAGGTGGTACATCCTGGCTTGTCCCTTTACAATATTTGAGTGGTACAACTATCTGATGAACAACCACCCACTCTTCATCTGTAGGTCTGTGAGGAGATCTCCACTTCCTCATTAGTATCCCATTTTCAATATATTAACATGTTTGTGGTCATCAGTGCCAGGCTTCGCAGGCAGCGCCACATCACTTATAGGTGTCTTACAGGCAGGTTTCTACCTACCAGACCAGCTGTAAGCCGGGGGTGGCCTTTCAACGGCTGCAGGGCTAGGACTTATCTGGGGAAGGGAGAGGAGTGGCCTCAGGCAAGGGAAGAGACTGCAGGGCAAGGGCTGTACTGGGGAAGGAGGGTATCCCAGGGTGTGTGTGTGGGGGCACATGTTGATCTGTGCAAGTGGCCTCAGGGTGGTGATGACTGAGGAGGCAGTCTCCAGAGGAGATGAGGCCAGATGGAGATGTGAGGGTGTGTGTGAGAGAGAGTGAGTGGTGATGTCCCTTGTGCTGACAGTGAGTGAGATGCCAGTGAATGTGTGATGGCCCTGTGAGTGTGGGAGTTTAGAGTGTTGAGATGGCTGCCTTATCCTGGCTGCACGGATGTCATCATTCATCCTCTTTCTGCACTAGATGGCTAACCTCTTCTGTGCAGCATTGGCACTGACCACCACTGCCACCGCATCTCAAGCTGAAGTGGTGAGGTTGCTGGATTTCCTGGGGCCAGAGTGGGGGTAGAGGACATAAAGGTAGGCCTCCTGAAGGAATTCCAATGATGAGTCACTGAACTCTTCTTGGGTTTCAGGGCCATATCTTCACTGGAGCAGTCCTGGAGCAAGCATTGAGAACTGTGTGGGCGGCTGCAGTTTAGATATGGCACCCGGAGTGAGGGAATGGTGAGATAACGGATTGGCGGGTGATTCAGAGGCTGCCAACCAGCGAGATGGTGTGTTTCCTGTAGCTGCATAATTAATAAGATGGGAAGGGGGTGATACGGTGCGGCTTGTGGGTAAGGTGTCATTTTTCACACCACTAACGCACTTAGTGCAATTTTGGGACAATTCTGTCCCTTGTATCTGTCCTTTTATCTGTTCCCAATTATCATCACCCGCTGTCTGCATTTTAAAATCCTGCAAGAGCCCCCAATCTATGTTATGACTTGGGGGGAGTGCGTAGTTTATCTAGCCCCACTACTCCAGCGGCTCCAACATTAGTTTAAAGGTTTGATTCACTCACCAAAATGGCTAATCATTTACCTTTGCTACTGTTACCCTGAATAAAACAGACTTTAACTGGGCTTCTTTCAATAAACAACAAGCTTATTAGTTTATTATAAAACATGTCTTGTTGAAAATCAATTGTTCAAAGGAAAAGGAAAGATGATGGAGCCCTTGAAATGGCATCTGGATTATACAGTTGGTCTCTCAGCACACATCTGCAAAACAGTCGATGACTCTTGCACTGCTTTTCAGGCGGACTTGAGGAACACTTGCAGTACTCTGTTGTAGCACGTAGCAACTTAGGAGCAGCTTATATTCACTTCCAACTGTGGACTGGCTCTGGAATTCAGAAAGGCTGCTGTCTTCCTTTCACAAGCAGTTGGTCCTTTCTCTTCTCAAAGCAAAACCAAAGCCAACTTTTAATCATAGTTTTCCAGGCATTTTTTTTTCAGAGCCATAAACTACCATGTGACCTCTTTTGTAAATGGTCCACCTTGGCCAAGAGGTTTCCAGCTTTTTTAAAACTGCTTAATTACCTTTTCTTATAAAATCCTGTCTTTTACAGGAATAACAATCAGAATCCTGCATTAACCCCTTAAGGGACAGTGTCTTTTAAGACACAAATTCTTCCAGAATGTTCTTAGTTTTTGAAGATGAACCATTTTCTGTGATTACAGTGTTCATGACAGTTACATTGGTTGATCTAGTCGGCCATGAACTACTTGGAAGTGTTTCTCAAGGTTAAAAAGCTGTAGGACATCCTGTTCACTAGTCACCTTGGGATTCCAGCTGGACAAGATATACAAACTATGGGAAGAAAATAAGATGGAGACAGAAAAAGTAGAAGGACACTGAAATAAATAGATATTGCAGAAACTCAGTCTGTAGCCAGAATTATTGGTTTCTAACTCCCCAAGGAAAGCATGGAGGATATTTGGGCAAATTTGTAGACTGTCTACTACTGGCCTTTTCAGTGTATTGTGCTGTAAATTTTTAGAAGTGTCAACAAAACTCTCTTAATTGTGCATTGTAACAATCTGTAATACTACACTGTATCCATTAAAGAAAGAATCATGCCTTTCATGACCTCAAGATGTTGCAAATCCTCTTGAAGGAAGTGTGACAGCCAATTTTCACACAGCAAGATCCTGCAAACAGCAATTTGATAATGATCAGATAATCCGTTTCTTAGTGAAGTTAAGGGATAAATATTGGCCAGAACACCGGTGAGAACTACCCTGCTCTTCCTTGAAATAGTGTTGTGGGATCTGTAATGCCCAAGTGAGAGATCAGACTGTGCCTTTGACAGTGCAGCACTCCCTCTGTACTAGTGTCAGGCAAAATTATTTGCTTAAATCTCTGAAGTGGGACTTGAATCCATAACCTACTGACTCAGAAGTGAGAGTACCATCACTAAGCCTCAAAAACCTCCCTCCAATTTTAAAATGTATTCCCTCCTTTCTTCGAGGATGCCTTTCAGAGTGCAAAGCAGGGAAGCAACAACATTCACCCTACCTGTACCACTCTGTCACTGGTTGGAAGGTAATGTTCAAAGTGTGACTTTCCTGCCCTCTTCTCCTCCCTTCCCTTTGGGGAAATATCTGTCTGACATTAGCAAATCATCATGCAGCAGATCACATCTTTCCAAAAGATGAATGGCCATTCAGAATTGTTCTCATGATCCCTTAGCTGTAGCGTTGAGTTTGAATGGTCTACATTGAATGTTTTGACAACAGGAAATGCTGCTAGCACTCAGCAGATCAGGCAGCTTCTGCAGAGAGAGGTATTACGTTACATAAAACCAGGCCATTCGGCCCACAGGTCTATGCTAATGTTAGTACTCCACACCAACCTTCTCCCATCTATGTTGCCTGCTCACACCTGGGAAACTCAGCCAGACGCAGGTCCACACCAGCGAGCCTTCCTGCTTTGGGTTTTCTGCCGCTCTCCCCCACCTCCAAACCCGCCACTCCAGGGTGGGGAAGACCCTACCTCTCACTTCATCTCACCCTATCAATATATTCTATTTCATTCTCTCTCACGTGCTTATCTCACTTCACCTTAAATGCATCTATGCTATACACCTCAGCCGCTCCTTCGGGTAGTGAGTTTCACATTCTCACCAATCTCTAGGTAAAGAAGTAAAAGTCAGATTAATATTCAATGAACTTTTGTCAAATCCCTCTATTGCATGCTTTGCTCTTTCCATAACAAGACATTCTGATGCCTGAGCTGGAACAATTGGTGCACTAATGCAGCATACAGTGACGCAAGGAGGTCCAAGAAGGCTCAGCCACTAGCCCCCCACCCCCACCCCCACCCCCCGGCATCTCTCATGGCACCCAGGCCTTTCCAGCAATGCCCAAATTCTGTGAACCACATATACAGTTTGGAATAATTAATTTTTCATGATGATATTTGCTCGACAGTTTTTTCAGCTCATTCTTAATATTCAAAGAGTGCCTGCTCGTGTCAAGCCAAGAGTAAATCACCAAGCTTAATAATACAAGATTTGCAATAATTAGAGTGATATTTGGGAAACCTTTTTAGATTTAAAAAGCAAATTAATATGCAGGGTAATATTTTCCCATCTTTCTCAATAAGCAAATTAAATTGTTCAAATTTTGTGTTCTATGTTAATTATTTGAACATGACAATGAGTGTTACATCTTTTAAATGAATTTATTCAAATTTCTACTTCTCTGTTGTTTGTGATTCTGTTTGCCACTGTCAAATTTTGATGAGCTAATTGTAAAGCTCTCACGAAGTGTATTACCTTAAAATGTGGATGATTAGCCATTGAAACACTGATAAATCTGCTTTTACCCTTAATTCACCTGAAAGAGACTGTTTCAAGGAACTCAGTGCATCCCTGGTTTCCTTCACATGGAGGTGGGGTCTTTCAGATGTACCCTTGGACTTCTCTGTGATCATACCAAAGTGTGTGGATGTTTGTGTCTCAGTCAGATATCCATGAGCATAGGAGGTTGAACTCATGGGTGCCCATGAAGTTGGGAATGGAGGTGGGGAGTCGGTGGGGGCCAAAAATGCCAGTGTCAGCAGAGCATCAGACTCAGAACACTGTTTCCGATGCTGGTCATTTTGGGAGGGTGAATTACGGGCCCAGGGAGGCTGCCCCCGCCCCCCCACCCCCCCTCTCCCCCCCACCCTAGGAAGCAGGCAGGCAATTTAAAGGTAGGTTAAGGATGCTGACTAGGATTTCCCATTTTCCTGACTTGACAAATACCGCCTTGAGATGGGTACCAAGTGGCGGGCTGGATTGGCAGCTCTCTAGACAAACCTACAGGCTCTCCTTGCCTGCCCCGGGGCAGTGTTGGGGAGTGAGTGGTTACAGCTAAAGACCAACCTATAGAGGGACTTCTGCCCTCAGGTGATGACCTAAAAGTTTTTTAAAAAGTGGCTGAGAGGGAACCTTCTTGTGAAGCTCCCTCTCAGTTACTTACCCTGTACTGCAGCCAGGTGCCTCTCTGAAGCTGGAAGGCATCGGCTTGGGCCTCCAGCTTCGAGAGCCTGCCCGCCACCCTTAATCGGACAGGAAACCCGTCTCCATGCCAATTGAGGGCTCGGCCACATGAAAATCTTCAGTTTCACCCTGGAGGTGGGTTCCTGTTTCTCGCTCCCATGGAGTTGTGTCACTGACTTGGTACTGAGGCTGTTTCTTGTAAGGAATGTCAAAATCGTGGGAGCACCGTTACTTCTAAGTTTTCCTCAAAGTCACATGGCATCCTGACTTGGACAGGTATTGTCACAAATTCTTTGTTGCTGTTGGTCCATATCCTCAAATTCCCTACCTAAGACCATTCAGAGCACTGTCATGACAAGCAATGCATGTTCAAGAAGGCCCACTGGCACTCTCACAGGGCACCCAGCGTTAGCAAAACATTAGGCCTTGTCAGTAATTTTAAAACTTTTTTTTAGCATTTTTGTTTAATATTAATGACTTGCCTTTGTTGCTGAGTTGTGGCGAATTCAGTAGGAGATGCCTGGGAAGAGGGTGGGTGACACCTGACTACAGTTTCTGTGAATGAATATCCAAAATTTTCCCAATTTATTCTCAGGATCTAAGTGTCATTGGCAAGGCTAGCATCTATTGCCCACCCCTAGTTGCCCTGGGAAGATGGTGGGGTTGCTTCTTAGACCACTGCAGGTTATTCTTTGTAGCAATTTGATACAACTATGTAGAAAAGGCATTATCCTGGAAATCTATCCTCGCAGAGCTTATTCTTGGACACCAGGAGGTCTCCTAAAGCCTCCAGGAAGGTGGGCAGGAAGCCCATGCTCATTATGAGCTGGAAGTGTGATGCTGACATATCGGTAAGGATCAAATAAAAAAAATCAGTGTGCAACGTGCACACCTAAGGCAGGTGCTAATCCCTTTTCTTCCCCCCACAGCCAACACTGCTCTCTGCTGCTGTCCCCATCCCCCAGTTACGGTTACCTAACCTTCCCCAGTCATCATTACCTCAGACCCAGGTATCCATCCACAAAACAGAGACTGATCTTCAGTCCTACTACATCAGCCAGCTGCCTCTTACTGTCCGCAGCTCACCAGATCAGTGACAATGAAGCCCATGATCCAATATCGATCTGCCTCAAGCCTCACTATTCAGTCGCGGGAGTTGTTCCGTGCCTACATTTTTAGGCCACTGAACCTCAAGTCAGCTATGTGACAATGAATAGAGAACATGTCCAGAAGCCGGTGCAGAAGATACTAAGCACTCCAAAGTTTGACAAAAGACGAGAGAGCACTTCAGAGACACCACTCTAAGGGGGCTGAGAAAGCCATACTATTGTAGAAAATTGCTACAAGCGGAATCCTTTGGGCAACAGATACCAGCCTTGCTAACGACACCCGCATCCCAAGAATAAATATGATTTTTTCTCAATAGTTGCAACATGTTGAGGTCTGGAAACAACTGTAGAGGAGAAAGACAGATCCGTTGAAAATTATGCAAAGTAACTTTGTGAGAAGGCCAGTGAATTATGGAGCTGAATAATAAAATAAACCCATTATTCACAAATATGATTGGTGGCCAGTGTTAGCATTCTGGGCAGCAGGCAGAGTTAAAAGAAGAATTTGGTGGGGAGAAACGCAATGCTATTCTCAGTCACAGACATATTGTGTGTCGATGGAAAAAGGAAATGAAAAACACTGAGTCATGCAGATTGTTTATTCGAAAATTAATTCAGAACTGTGATGTTAGCTTTAAAAGGGTATTTAATTTTATTGGAACAAAGCCCATACTTAGATGCATTAACTAACTAATCTTTAGAATTTTGACAGGACCTTAGCTTTTAAGCTTAAAAGGGAATATGTAATTTGCAGTTTGCATTCTCGATTGGGAGAAATAGAATATCGTATATGGACAATACACTATTAAACCAACTGAACAGCCAGTGCAAACTGAATTGTGCACAACCCCTGGCTCTGTAGAAGCACTTAGGGATAGATTTTAACTCTGGACAGGATTCAGATGGATGCCGGAGTCATTCAGCCAAGGGCTCAGTGAATACAGAGGCAGTGCAGGAATGGGTGATACGCGGTGCACAGTGATTTATTTGCCCTGTTTCTACTTTGGGTGTGGAGATGGGGCGATGAGTTATAATTGGCCTTTCCATGTTAAGATAATGTGTGGAGTGCTCTGGAAGTGGGAAGGAGGAAGATTGCGGGCAGATTTCAAAGCAGTACAATTGAGCCTTTTGAAGTGGGTTAGTGGCTAAAGTACAAATAGGTAATTTAATATAGTGAGGCAAGTTAAAAGTCAAATTAAGCAAAGAGATTCTGCCAAAATATAAGATTTAAATTGCGTGCCTAAGCTCCTGGGGAATGAAGGCATTTGTGAAATAGCTTTCAGTAATGCACGGTTATTTATTTACAAATGGATTCAATGAGAAAAATAGGTAATTGAATGGATTTTCGGCACAAGTATTTTCAGATCAAGAAATTAAAATGGTAACAATGCAAAAGTTGGTAATGACTAGGATGTAGATATTGCCACGTGTTATCCCAAACATCTAATATAGCAGATGTAGTCAGGATATAAAACATAATGTATTGATGGTGAATTTGGACTGCCGGAATTAACAAACCCTGTGCCAGCAAGACATCTCCCATTGGATCTTTAAGATGTGCTGCGACTGCAGAATGCGCAGATGTCACATTCAGGAACTACATACAATCATATGAATTAGGAGCTGGAATAGGCCTCTCAGCCCCTTGAGCCTGCTCTGCTACTCAATAAGATCATGGCTGATCTGAATGTAACCTCAACTCCACGTTCCCTTCTAACCTCGATAACATTTCACCCCCTTGCTTACCAAGAATCTATCTACTCTGCCTTAAAAATATTTAAAGACTTTGTTCCCACCATCTTTTGAGGAAGGAGTTCCAAAGACTCACAACCCTCTGAGAGAAAAAAATTCTCCTCATCTCTGTCCTAAATGGGCGACGCCTTATTTTTAAATGTGGTCCCTCGTGCTAGATTCTCCCACAAGAGGAATAAGTCGAGGGCCCAGCACTGATCCCTGTGTCACACCATTCGTTACATCTTACCAACCAGAAAATGATCCATTTATGCCTACCTCCTGTTTCCTGTTAGCTAGCCAATTTTCTATCCATGTCAATATGTTACCCCCTACACTATGAGCTTTTATTTCTCACAATAACCTTTGATGTGGCACCTTATCAAATACCATATGGGCCAGAAACTTACCTGCATCGGGTGGGCTGGTCTGGGTGGGAGCAGGCGGGGGCGGGGGTGGAGCCAATTGCTGGCCGCGATTGGCTGCGTGCCGCCATTTAATGTGGGTGGTAAGGCCCACCCAGTGTGACGCACGGCCAGTAGCGCTCAGCGCTACCTGTGCAGGGGGGGTGGGGGAGGAGGGAGAGTCGGGGCCTGAGCACTTTGGCACATACACGTGAAAGAGTGCAGCAATCTCCCTGAGGCACAGAGCTTGCCTCAGGGAGATTAAGTTGATAGTACAAATTTTTAATAAATGATCTGAAAAATTACTTAAACATGAGCTGGGACATGTTTGTGCATCTCGCAAATTTTATTTAATTGCTTCATTAAACTTTCAGGAAACCTCATCCCGCCCGTGGATGAGATTTCCTGAAAAATGCAAAGGCAGCTTGGGCTCTTCGCCTGCCCACCAACCTTAAGGTTGGACGGGCAGCGATATTAATTAGCTTAATTAGTTTCCTAATGGCCTTAATAGGCCGCTGACAATTCGGGCATACAGCCGCCTCTGGCATGCACCCACCGAACAAAATATCTAAATGATGCGTGATGATGTCGGGCGTGCGTCCTGACATCATCGTGCGTCATTTTGTGCGTTGGGGTGACAGGCCCACCCCTGCATGCCAACGGCAATATTCTGACCATGGAAATCTACAGTACATCCACTGCTTCCCCTTTATCCACAGCACATGTTACTTCTTCAAAGAACTCCAATAAATTGGTTAAACATGATTTCCTTTTCACAAAACCATGTTGACTCTGCCTCATTTCCCCAAATTTTTCTGAGTGCCCTGCTATAATGTCTTTAATAATAACTTCCAACATTTTCCCTATGACAGATGTTAAGCCAACTGGCCTATAGCTTCCTGTTTTCTGTCTCCCTCCCTTTTTGAATTAAGGAGTTACATCTGCTATTTTCCATTCTAATGGAACCTTCTCCAAATCTAGGCAACTTTGGAAAATTAAAACCATTGCATCAACTATCTCACTAGCCACTTCTTTGAAGATCCTAAAATGAAGTACATCAGAATTTGGGGAATTGTTAGTCCGTAGCTGCAACAATTTACTCGGTACCACTTCCCTGGTGATTGTGATTTTCCCGAGTTCCTCCTCCCTTCCATTTCCTGATTTAAAGCTATTTCTGGAATGTTACTTGTAAATGTCCAATCTTCTGACCTGCCACCCACCTTTGCACAATTATAGGCTTTTCCTCTAAGTTTGATACTATCTTTATTTTTTTAGCTAATCACGGATGTTTTCCCCTTGAAATTTTTCTTTCTTGTTGGAATGAGTCCATTCTGTGTATTCTGAAATATCCTCCTAAACGTCCACCACAGCATCTCTATTGACATATCCCTTGACCTAATTTGCCAGTTCACTTTAGCTAGTTCTGCTTTCATGCCCTCATAATCGCACTTATTTAAGTTTAAAATACTAGTCTTGGACTCACTCTTCTCTCCCTCAAGCTGAATGTAAAAATCAGTCATATTATGATTGCTTCTACCTAGGACCTTCACTATGAGGTCATTAATTAATCCTATCTTGTTGCACAAAACCAGGTCTAGTGTAGCTGCTCTCTGGTTGGTGCCAGAATGTGCTGTTCTAAGAAAGATCCCAAAACATTCCTTGAATTCCTTACCAAGGATACCTTTGCCCATATGATTTTCCCTGTCTATATGCAGATTAAAACCCCCGTGATTATCGCCATACCTTTCTGACAAGCTCCCATTATTTCTTCCTTTACAACCTGTCTAACTATATGGTTACTGTACACCACTCCCACAAGTGACTTCTTGCCTTTATCATTTCTCATTTCTACCCAAACCATTTCTACATCCTGGTTTCCAAACTTAGGTCACCCCTCTCTAATGTGGCTAATACCAAGATTAACTAACAGAGCCACCCCTCCAACTTTTCCCAATTTCCTGTCCTTCCTAAATGTCATGTACTCTTCAATAATCAGGTCCCAATCTAGGTCATCCCGCAGCCATGTCTCTGTAATGGCTATCAGATCATACTTACTTATTTCTGTTTGCGCTCTTAATTTATCTGTTTTGTTTCGAATGCTGCGTTCATTCAGTTACAGTGCCCTTAGTTTTACCCTTCTATTATTTTTGTAAGCTCTAGCTTTATCTGCTGATTTACCTTTGGATTTGTATTCCATGCACTCTCTGTCCCTTCCTGACACAGTCTGTTTATCATTTCCCACATTAAGACCTTTCTCTCTTTTTTTTTCTCTGCTCTTTGATTTACCACATCTTGACAAGTTTGCTTCCTTGCCCCCATCATTTAGTTTAAAACCCTCTCTACTTCCCTAATTATGCAGCTTGCAAAGAAAGGTACAACAGTGGTTCAAATACAGTGGCTAAGAAGTGTATCTTAATGCACAGGTGGGAGACTTGTTTACTGTTGTCCTGATTATTATGCAGAGAAAAAGTGATGAAGAAAGAAATGGTGCAGAGAGCAATTTTGTACCTTTACCAGGGAAGGCTGATATGAGAATTAGAGAATATTTTATGATGCTGATGGAAATGAAATGTCAGTTGTAAACGAGAGGGTTTATGGAGGCTAATGCAGAGGAAAGAACGTACTGTGCTGAGGTATCTAGATTATCTGGGCGTTCCCTGATTGCTCATCCTAGTCCTTATTCAGATTCAGAGGTTGCTTTTTTTTGGGAAGGGAGTATTGTATTTGGAAGGCGATATGGAGGAAGAGGAAACCTTGGTGACACTGATTTCTAAGTGTGCAACAGGTTTATTTATGAGTTTTAAAATATCTCTGCAATTGCAAAATGTCTGCACTCATGCTTATCTCAGCTCTAGCTTCTATCAGCTTCTCTGTTCACTTTGCTTGGAGTCTGCTCCCAGGCTTAATAAATCAAGCACAATGAGCATAGGTCAGATACCAGGCTCACATTATTGAACATAGAACAATTGAACGCTACAATATGAATGGTTCATGTGGACTCTGAGGGAAGTACTTTAAAATAGCATACGTATTGACTGAATGGAAGTTAGTCACAAAAGACTTTAACAGCCTCAGAAGATCTCCCTTGAGCAGTGACATATGCTAATAAGCCAGCTTCAGTATCAGGAATCTTTTAGGATGTTGCCACAGTAGACTCAACACTCTCCTCTACATTGGAGAGACCAAACATAAACTGGGCGACCGCTTTGCAGAACACCTGCGGTCTGTCTGCAAGAATGACCCAAACCTCCCTGTCGCTTGCCATTTTAACACTCCAGCCTGCTCTCGTGCCCACATGTCTGTTCTTGGCTTGCTACATTGTTCCAGTGAATCCCAACGCAAACTGGAGGAACAACACCTCATCTTCCGACTAGGCACTTTACAGCCGTCCAGACTGAATATTGAATTCAACAACTTTAGATCTTGAACTCCCTCCTCCATTCCCGCCCCCTTTCTGTTTCTTCCCCCTTTTTTTTGTTTTTTCCAATAATTTATATAGATTTTTCTTTTCCCACCTATTTCCATTATTTTAAAATCTTTTATGCCCTGCTAGCCTTTCGACCCCACCCCCACTAGAGCTGTACCTTGAGAGCCCTGCCATCCATTCTTAATTAGCACATTCGTTTAGATAATATCACCACCTTCAACACCTCTGTGTTCTTTTGTTCTTTTGTCTGTGACATCTTTTGATTATCTGTTCCCATCACAGTTTGCTCGTCCCTACAACCACACCCACCCCCCCAACTTCTCCCCTCCCCCCCACCTTAAACCAGCTTATATTTCACTTTCCTAAGATTCACTCAGTTCTGTTGAAGGGTCATGAGGACTCGAAACGTCAACTCTTTTCTTCTCCGCCAATGCTGCCAGACCTGCTGAGTTTTTCCAGGTAATTCTGTTTTTGTTTTGGATTTCCAGCATCCGCAGTTTTTTTTTATCTCAACACTCTTTTGACCTGTTGTGTTGTCCCTAGCTTCTAAAATGCTTCTTGATGCTTCAGCAATGCTGCCAACAGGAGACCCAACTGCTAAACCCCTCAGTATTTGACACCTTCACATTACCTAGTGTTTGCACATTACCTTTGTTGTCACTTTGTTTAATGATTCACTAATGGAGTCTAGGAACATTAGGAACAGAAGTTTTAGGAACAGGAGTATTCCGGAGGAATGCCACGAGGTGCATTGTTCATTTGGGGAGCTGGTATAAACATGATGGGCTAAATTGCCTCCTTCTGTGTTGCAGCAGCTCTGTGATTCTGAGGAGGAAGCCATACAGCCCCTCAGGCCTGCTCCTGCATTCAATTAGATCATGGCTGAGCCATAAATTGACTCAATTTTCCTGCCTTAGATATGTATCCCTCAATCCCCTGACCCACCAAATATTGATCAGTTTCAGTCTTGAAATCTCCAATTGATCCAGCCTTCACTGTTTAAAAGTTTAAAACAGAGATGAGGTAAAATGTTTTCTCTCAGAGGGTCATAAGTCTTTAGAACTCTCTTCCTGAAAAGGTGGTGGAAGCAGAGTCTTTGAATATTTTTAAGGTAGAGGTGGATAGATTCTTGGTAAGCAAGGGGGTGATAGGTTATTGGGGGTAGGCAGGATACGGATTTGAGGTTACTTTCAGATCAGCCATGGCCTTATTAAATGGCAGAGCATCCTTGAGGGGCTGAATGGCCTACTCCTGCTCCATGTTCATATGTTCAAATGTTCACAGCCTTTTCAGGAGAAAGTTCCAAATTTCTACGCCCAAATTTGTGGAAAAAACTGCTTCCTGGCTTCCCTCAAGAATGTCCTGGCTCTAACTTGAAGCTTATGTTCCCCTTACTTTATTCTCCCAGCACAGGAAATCCTTTCTCTGTGTCTACACTATCAATTACTTCTAACATTTTAAACATCTCAATTAGATCACCTCTGCTACACTAAACTCTGCCCCATGGGTGGCTGTTGAAGTGGTGACTTAGCAGAATACTTCACCTCAACATGGCCTGCCCTCCAAATAATACTATCATTCTCTGCAGAACCAGCTGCCCTGAGATCGCCAGTGCCTGATTGCTCACACGGGTCTTTCTGCTCTCATATATTTTTGATGCCCTTTATGAGCTGCTGGCACCAGAATCCTGCACCCTGACCTGAAAGTTCCTAGTTCATGCTGGGTAAAGTGTATTATGGTTCCTTGTTCAAATCTCATTCACTCATCACCCCTGTGCTTGCCGATCTACACTGGCTCCTGGTCCACCATTGCCTCTGTTTTAAAATCTTTGTTTTCGAATCTGTCCCCCCATGCTCGCCCTCAAACTCCCTATCTTTGTAATCTCCTCCAGCCCCACAACTGTCTGAGATCCCTGCATTCCTCCAGTTATAGCCGATTGCTTATCCCCGGTTTTATTCCCTCCATTATTGGTGGTCAGCTGCCCAGGCTCTAAGCTTTGGGGTTCCCACCATAAACCTGTCTCACTATCTCTCGCTCATCCTTGAAGATGCTGCTTAAAATCTACCTCTTTGACCAAGAATTTGGTCATCTACCCTGACATCTCCAAATGTCAACAACATTTTTAGTTGATAATGCTCCTGTGGAAGGCCTTGGGACGTTTTAATTGTTAAAGCTGCCATATAAATGCAAGTTGTTGTTTTTATTGGTGTCATAGCTGCTTAGAATTAATGGAAGGTTCTAGTTGACTTGCTTCCGACTCCATTGTCTCTAAGTCTGGATGTTGCTGCTGCCATTGGCTGTCATTCATGTTGAGCAGTTTGCACCAGGGGTTCATGTGGCACTCTTGTGGAAGAGAGCACGCCTTCTGTGCCAATGATTTGAAACCTGGTTCCCAGTGAAGAGTTCTATAATGTAAACCATCATCTGCTGCCCCTTTAAACTGCCACAGACCTTTCTGCCCGACAGTAACATATGATTTCCTGCTTGTTAATGGGTGAGCTCCCAGTGCTGGCTTAGCAAATGCTGCTGGGCCCAAAACTGTCTTGTTGGCCGGCAGCAATGGATTGAATAGGTGAACAAATGACAAAAGGCCTTGCATCTATACAGCACCATTTCACAACTTCAGGATATCCCAAAGCCAAGTGCTTCACAGCCAATGGAGTACTGTAAAAGTGTAATCGCTGTGGTACTATAGGAATCAGGGCAGCCAGTTTTCACACTGCAAGCTCCCACAAACTGCAATGGCCAGATAATTATTTTTTAATAGTTGAGGGACAAATGTTGACTAGGATACTCAGGAGAACTTCCCTGCTTTTCTTCAGAATAGTACTATAAGATCTTTTACATCCACCCAAGAGGGCGGATAATGCTTCAGCTATCTGAAAGGCTGCACCTCTGACAGTGCAGCACTGCCTCACGACTGCACTGAGGTATCAGCCTGGATTTTATGTTCAAATTTCTGGAGTGGGGCTTGAACCATTCAGAGGTGAGAGCACGACCATTGAATCGTAGCCCACAGGGTTCACCTCTGACACTTCTCAGTTCTGTTCAGGCTCTTGCCCGATTGGAAAGTCTAAGCTGATATGTCTAATAAAACAAAATACATGTTTTTTCACATCAGCTGGTGGAAACTGAAATAATTACTCAAAGCAACCCTGTCTTTCAAGCTGTGAAATCTGTGTTTCCTTGAAACCTCAGTGCTAAGTGCTCATCAGTGCATACTGCAATAAAGCAGAAGAGGAGAGCCTTTCATTCAAGTCAAACATTGCAAAACACGACCAATTAAGCAGCTATAATTGCAGGTTAGTTTCTCACAGCCTAACTCTGGAATAACTTCTTTATTTGAAGCATATTCTATTTGAATTTTACAATAATTGACTCTTTAACTATTTGTCTGTTAAATATGCCTCCCATTTAGGTAACGGAATTTGAACTGTGTGAGGGCTCTTCACCCATGTAATAGTTTCAGAGCTGAGCACTTGACCCTTGGGCTGGATTTTCCAATGTCCCTGGAGGTGGCTAGGTAGTTGGAGAGCGGTGTGCCAGTTTTGCCGGCATCTTCCTGTCTCTGGGCCACTTTCAAGGAAGCTGGTTCAGAGGCACAGTGGTGACCTGTCCACAAGCAGTGGGAAACCAGCTGAAGCACTCAATAGGCCCGTCTCCCGTGCCGACTGGAATTTTGCAGCCTGCAGGTGGGGCGTCCAAAACACGGCCAGTGAAAGGAGACAACCAATCAGTGGCAGTGGGGGAGGGGGTAGGGAGAATTCAGAATAATTTAAAGCACCCCCTCCGATACAGAAAGATGGCCATACCTGCAGCCACAGGCCACCCCATGGAGGCACTTCCCTTTCCACAATGGCCAGGCTGGCAGCTTGGGCCATTTTTATATTTGCAACATTTCAAAATGCTGAGCCTCCATCTTGAGGTGCTCTCTCTCTTCCTTACTGGCATCGGCAGGCTGCTGCTGCCTTAGTACCTAAGGGCCTCCCATTGGGAGTCTGGAGCCTACCCGCTGTCAGTAATTGGAGAGTGAATGCATTCTCTGGTCATTATTCGATCGTTCTGTGGAAAATTAAGTCAGGTGATTATTTCCGACGCAGTGTGGGATGGGGACCGATGTTTGATCCTGGCATCAGGGACCTGACCCCAAAGCTAAAATCCTGCCTTTTGATCTACCATTAATGTTCTAGGCAGTATTTTTCTCTGTTTGGAGAGAAAAGAAAAATGGTTATTTTTACAATTTACAATTTGCAAATTAAATTGTGGGACTGGAGCTTTTCAAAAGAGGTTAGCAGAAACACACATTTCAAATTTAACAGCTAATGCTTCTTAAGCAGCCAATGAGTCATTTAACCCATATAAATGTTCATTAATCCAGCCTGAAATTTTATGGCAAATGGCATAACAAAAAAAGGGTTTTAAAATATAGAAAAAATGAAAAATAAGAAAAGGCCATTCAGTTTATCAGAAATATTGTAGGATAGACTTTCGACTTGCTGCTTGAAAGGGAAAATTGTGTGGTTTATACAACCTGATTCACAACACCAGTTGTACTGTAGGGGGTGATGCTTCACCTCTGACTTCTAAGTGGTTCGAATCGCTCCCACTCCCTGGGTTCTAGACCTTGGACTTATTGGGGGTTGTGACAAAGTGCAGCAAACAACTGGTTTTGGTGCAAGAAAAAAACTGGGTTTATTGAAGTCACAAATGAATTTATAACATTAGGATTACACTGAGATTATACAGACTTACAAAGTACACTTAGTTAAGAATGGGGAACACACGGCATAACAAGGGAAAATCACGCTACTAATCCCCTTACCCTTGTCCCACCCCCAAAACCTAACTAAATTGAACTAGGAGAGGTCAGGGATCATGCTCACCAACCCAGGGTTCCTTGACAGTTGGAAATTCAGCCAGGTAAGCCGGTTGCAGTTTTGGGGTACGCTCTTTGTGTCCTCTGGGGCCTGCCGTCCCCACGTGGTCCTGGTCTGTGGAATCTGCAAAGGTTCTTCAGTTGAGTGGAGGACGCGGTTGTGGGTGGTCGATCTTCATGGAGGGCTGTGGTTGTGGCCTTGTCTTCGGTTGAGCCTGCCACCCTGTGCCCCTCGCCGTGATGTTGCCTGCGGGCATGCAAACCTCCAGATCTCCTTCCTCCGCTTGGCCCAGTTATACTGTTTTTCGAATTTCTTATCTCAATCCAAATTAAGGTTAGTTCTTTGTCTGATTTTGGTGGCCTTCAGGTGATTGTTGTCTCGTTATTTTTAATGGGCTCGCGTGAGGTTTATTGTTGTCTTCCTGCCCCTGTAACTAGTCTTGAACTGAAAGCCATTGTATATGTGGAGTATTGATGGGTTTGCATAATTGCATTGATTGCTGCCTTCCTGCCTTAGTAGTTAGTAGCGATTATTTATGCAAGATTTTGATGGGCTTTAGTTTCATGTAAGATGAAGTCTTTCTCTGGGTTGATTGTTTCAAAGGGAAAAATGTGTATTCTGTCTCCTCTTATTGTCTGGTTTCAGGTAACAATCCACACTGTACTCAACAAGCCCAGGCATGTCCTGTCCCAGGCCTAGCCTCCTGTCTGCAGGTTCTACACTTAACTCAGCAATTGGGTCCTCTGCCATAAAAGTCCAAAAGACATATCCTTGTTGATGATATGAAAAATGTGGGAATTTTGAGAACCCTTCAGTACTCCCATTTGGTGCTCGAAAAAGCACTGCCTTGTGAAACAACTCAGCTCGTTTTCTCAATAAATCAACACTCTAAGAGGTAGTGTGAATATGGGACTTTGTCTCCGTAAGGGCTGTGCGATGGTCACACCTAACAATGCTGTTATGGACAGATGCAACTGTAGTAGGTAGATTGAGGAGGGCAGGGGCAAGTAGACTGTTCCCTTGTGTTGGTTTTCTCACCAATTGCCCGAGGCCCACATTATCAGATATGTCTACATTCATCCCTTCATTCTGATGAAGGGTCAAGTACCTGAAACATTAACTCTGTTTCTCCCCTCAGATGCTGCCTGACCTGCTGAGTATTTCCAGCATTTTTTGTTTTTATTTCAGACTTCCAGCATCTATTATTTCCCTTTTGTTTCGTTAGAAGATATGTCCCTCAGGACTTGGCCAACTTGGTCAGTACCGTCGCTAGCAATGTTGACATTGAAGTACCCCACCCAGAGTACATTTTCTGCCCTTGTTACCCTTAGTGCTTTTCCAATTGGTGTTCAACATGGAGGAGTACTGATTCATCAGCAGAGCGAGGGCGATAGGTGCTAATCAGCAAGAGGTTTCCTTAACCATTTTTGACTTGATGCTGTGAAACTTCCTGGGGTCCGGAGGCAATGTGGAAGATCTCAGGGTCCTCCCTCCCCACTGTACACCACCTTGTTACTACCTCTGGAAGGCCTGTCCTGCCAATGGAAATGCACATACCCAGGAATGTTGATGAAGGTGTCTGGAAAATTGGCTGTAATGTATGATATGGTGAGTATAACTGAATGTCAGGTTGTTGCTTAACTAGTCTGTGGGACTTGGACGAGATGGCTTCTAGCTACATTACAGCATGTCTAACAACTTCATCTCAGTGATTGCCCTCAGTTTCTCTGCAACAAACTGGACTGCCTTTGTCACCTTCCTGTAACCAAAATCCTCTTTCTTGTCTCCACCTTTCTTTCATTTTAATCTCCCTTTGTTCACAGACAGGGAGCAAAGGACTTTTCAACTGAATAGGCATGAGGTTTTTTTGATTAGCTGGACAAGCTAAGGATATGCTTGTTGCTTAGTCTTTGCGCAAACAGTTGTATAATTTTGGTCTTACTGCTTTTGAGATGGTGTACTGTGTTAAAGTTGCTATATAAATGCAAGTTGTTTATTTTTTTAGTTTGTGTCAGTTTCAGGATAATTCAATGTTCTTCACATTTCCCTTTTAATAAGGATGCAGTTTTGTTCTAATATATTGTCCATCAACAGATTAATCTGCATCTCAATATCTGGGGAAATCTTTAGATGCCACATCATTAATATCTAATTTTTGGCCAACATTATGATTATCAGAGCAATCATTCATGTTCCAGTTGGAGTATCAAATCAGTTGCCATTGTGCTCAGTGGAGTTCTTGAGCTTTTAGACATTTGCAAGAACCGAGGTAGATTCAATATCTGAACCTAGTCTAAAAAGAAAGGAAGACTTGCATTTATATAGCTATAGAGTTGATTTGCCAGGCAACTTTTCTTGGTGGGCACATTTAACTTTATTTGCAAGACAGCAGCACCAACCACATGTGTGCATCAAACTCTATAACTAAAGAAGAACTCTCCTGTAGACACCAAAACAAAAATTGCTGGAAAATCTCAGCAGGTCTGATAGCAACGGTGGGAAGAAAGACAGAATTAATGTTTCGAGAGGAAGAGTCATACAGACTCAAAACATAACTCTGTCTTTCTCTCCACAGGTGCTGTGAGACCTGCTGAGTTTTTCCAGCAATTTTTGTTTTTGTTTCAGATTTCCAGCCTCTGCAGTATTTTGCTTTTAGTCTCCAGTAGAGGCTCCCCGTGCTGCTAACTCATTGGTTTACAAAGATCATGTGAAATTCCACTGCAGGATTATTCTCATAGCTACAGTCCTACGTTTATCAGAACTATAATTACTACATTCATTCCCCTTTAACTTTTCTGTACATTTTGTATTTACGAGGATATTTACCTCATGACATTACAATATTTACACAGGTCATGAAATTACAAGTTCAGTCTTTCAGTTGGTTTTCTGATCCATGTGGAATGTCATAGCTCCACGACTTTTGATTCTTTTGCAGGAACCACATTCTCTGGAGCCGCATTAACGTCAGGTACCTCATTAAGCACAGGGGCAGTTCAATGTCTTCCACTCTGGCAGAGACATCGGGCATGTCTGTCCTTGCTTGAGCAACTTCAACAGGAACCACGGGTTCAGCAATGGCTACAGGCGGGACATCATTTTGTTGGGATATCTTTCTTCTTCTTAAATGGTCCACACACTTAGGGGTGATCCAGCCCTCCACTTCCGCGTGGTTTGACAATGGTCCGGTCAGAGAGCTTACTTTGCCAGGTAACTACTTCAGTCCTCCACCTTCTCCAACAATAAATTGTCTCTCATGGCTATGCAAATCATGAGTCACTTTTTGGGTTCCTTGACTTTTCTCCACCTCCCCCACCCCCCTCCCCCATTTGGGAAGTATTAGGCTCAGTCTTGTCCAAAGACGGCACCCCATCAGTAATTCTGCATCCTCTTCCTATGTATCTTCTTTTTACCACAGAGTTTAGTCTCGGCCCTCTTTTTGACTTCACTGTCGGCCAAACTTCTTTCAGGTGAAATCTCAACTTATCTTAGTTCAGTAGTTGAGCTACCCGTGACTTCATTATCTACTCACAGCCTGGAAAGTTCTACAACTTTTGCTTTCAAAGCCTCTTTAGCTTCATTCAGCTGTTTCTTCAGCTTTTCTGTCTCTTTCTTGTATCTGTTGGCTTTCTCCTGGAACCTTGAAC
This sequence comes from Carcharodon carcharias, assembly GCF_017639515.1. NCBI lineage: Eukaryota > Metazoa > Chordata > Chondrichthyes > Lamniformes > Lamnidae > Carcharodon > Carcharodon carcharias. The sequence goes on along the minus strand of NC_054484.1, from coordinate 94,954,997 downwards.
ATTACTGCATCTTCTCTGCCAACTGGTTCTTCAATTTGTTCAGTGTGACGTTAAATTCTTCCTGTTTCTCTTCGTAACTTTCAGGAGGCACAAACTTTCATTTGACGGATCCTTGTAGTGTGTGAAGGTCTTTCAACAGGTTTTCCTTTTCTTTACGAAGATCACTCGTTTCACCTTGAATTCTATAGTTCAGCAGAGTCTCCTCAAGCTTCTTCTGCTGTTCCTCCATGTCGTTGTTGAAGACAGTCTTAATTTCTTCAGGCTGCTGAATGGCTAAACACTCCTTTTGCATCCAGTTGCTGTCGTTGGACTCTCCAGTCTCTTTCTGAAATACCTTGCCTTGTTCCTTTACCAACTCAGGAACTCTTCCTGCTTCCTTTTGAAATCTTACTGGCCAATCAAAGTTAATCTCCCTCAACCAATTTCGACCTAGAAGGCTTGGCCTTCTACCATCTAGTGCCTTCACAGGTAGATGTGCTGTTTGATGCCTGTAATGAACAGTTAATCTGGTGATACCTTTTACCTGGATTACTTTGCCTGTATACGTTTTCAACTTGGCAGATGTTTGTTCCAAATTGAATTCTTGAGCACCTTTAATTAAGTATCTGGTAGAAGCACCCGTGTCTGCTTCCATTTTTAAGGGTTTACCATTCACTTGCGCTGTGACGATAATTGGCTCTGTCTCCCCTTTCATGTTGAATAAGGAATAAATGTCAGAATTGGTTGTTTCTGGCTCTTCACATACTTCATTGGGCTTCATTTTTTGCCTGGAAGCCTGTTTAAAACTCAGATATTGATGAAGAGTCATACGGACTTGAAACGTTAACTCGGTCTTTCTCTCCACAGATGTTGTCAGGGCTGCTGAGTTTTTCCAGCATTTTTGGTTTTTGTTTCAGATTTCCAGCATCTGCAGCATTTTGCCTTTACCTCTACATTATGACCGAGGGCTTGGTTGGAAATGTCCTTTAATGAGGTCTACTAATTCACTGTGAGTCTTTGAATCTGGGGCACTGGGGACCGTCAAGCTTCAAATAAAACCAGGCCTTGCTGCCGTAAATACTCAGGAGAATTGCTCTCCTCTTTTCCACCTCCATGATTTTGTTGGATTGAGAGTAGAATGCAAGACATTCTATATATTGAGACCAGTCATCTGTGGCTGGTTCTGCCAAACTGTGGCATCTTGGATGAGTATATCTTCCTTTCTTTTTAATTGCCTTAAATGCTGGGTGAGGGACAGTACTGAATCTGATTTACCCCATCCTCTTTGACAGTTTGTTATAGAGTTGATTTTCCAGGCAACCTTTCTTGGTAGAAATATTGAACTTTATTTACAAGGCAGCAGCAACAACCACATGAATGCATCAAACTCTATAACTAAAGGAGAACTCTCCTCTAGAGGTTCCCCATGCTGCTAACTCATTGGTTTACACAGATCATGTGATCTTACAACATAGGATTATTCCTAAAGCTACAGTACTATGCTTATCAGAACTATAATTATTACAATAGTACTTTTCAAGACCACCAGACACCTAGTAGCACTTTACAGCCAATTTTGAAGTGTAGTCACTGTTGTATAAATGCGGCAACCAATTTGTACACAGCAAGCTCCGAAAAGCAGCAATATGATAATGACCAGATAATCTGTCATTGTGATGTTGGTTGAGGGATAAATATTTGTTGGGACACCCAGAATAACTGTACTGCCCTTCTTCAAAATAGTGCCATGGGATCTTATACATCCACCTGAGCAGGCAGATGGGGCCTCAGTTTAACGTTTCCTCTGAAAGACAACACCTCCAACAGTGTAGCACTCCCTCAGTACTGCACTGGAGTGTCAGCTTTGATATTTGTGCTCAATCCCTGGAGTGGAACTTTAAATAAGAACATTTTGATTCAGAGACAAGGGTGCTACGAACTGAGCCAGGGCTGATGTAATTTAGTGTGTGTGAGTTGAGCAGTGTTAAAAGAGGAGTAGATTTTAACTTTGTGCAGCCATCTTTAATGTTTGATGGTGAGTTGCCAGCCCAATTTACATCCCTTTCCCACTCCTAAATGGCCTGCTGATTCACTAACACCCGTTTTATACTAAACAAAAACAGAATTACCTGGAAAAACTCAGCAGGTCTGGCAGCATCGGCGGAGAAGAAAGGAGTTGATGTTTCGAGTCCTCATGACCCTTCGACAGAACTTGAGTTCGAGTCCAAGAAAGAGTTGAAATATAAGCTGGTTTAAGGTGTGGTGGGGTGGGGGGCGGGGGGGTGGAGAGAGAGAGAGAGAGAGAGAGAAGTGGAGGGGGTTGGTGTGGTTGTAGGCAAAAGCAGTGATAGAAGCAGATCATCAAAAGATGTCACAAACAACAGGACAAATGAACACATAGGTGTTAAAGTTAAAGTTGGTGATATTATCTAAACGAATGTACTAATTAAGAATGGATGGTAGGGCACTCAAGGTATAGCTCTAGTGGGGATGGGGAGAGCATAAAAGATTTAAAATATTTAAAAATAATGGAAATAGGTGGGAAAAGAAAAATCTATATAATTTATTGGAAAAAAACAAAAGGAAGGGGGAAATAGAAAGGGGGTGGGGATGGATGGGGGAGCTCAAGACCTAAAGTTGTTGAATTCAATATTCAGTCCGGAAGGCTGTAAAGTGCCTAGTCGGAAGATGAGGTGCTGTTCCTCCAGTTTGCGTTGGGCTTCACTGGAACAATGCAGCAAGCCAAGGACAGACATGTGGACAAGAGAGCAGGGTGGAGTGTTAAAATGGCAGGCGACAGGGAGGTTTGGGTCATTCTTACGGACAGACCGCAGGTGTTCTGCAAAGCGGTCGCCCAGTTTACGTTTGGTCTCTCCAATGTAGAGGAGACCGCATTGGGAGCAACGAATGCAGTAGACTAAGTTGGGGGAAATGCAAGTGAAATGCTGCTTCACTTGAAAAGAGTGTTTGGGCCCTTGGACGGTGAGGAGAGAGGAAGTGAAGGGGCAGGTGTTGCATCTTTTGTGTGGGCATGGGGTGGTGCCATTGGAGGGGGTTGAGGAGTAGGGGGTGATGGAGGACTGGACCAGAGTGTCCCGGAGGGAGCGATCCCTATGGAATGCCGATAGGGGGTGTGAAGGGAAGATGTGTTTGGTGGTGGCATCATGCTGGAGTTGGCGGAAATGGCGGAGGATGATCCTTTGAATGCGGAGGCTGGTGGGGTGATAAGTGAGGACAAGGGGGACCCTATCATGTTTCTGGGAGGAAGGAGAAGGCGTGAGGGCGGATGCGCGGGAGATGGGCCGGACACGGTTGAGGGCCCTGTCAACGACCGTGGGTGGAAAACCTCGGTTAAGGAAGAAGGAGGACATGTCAGAGGAACTGTTTTTGAAGGTAGCATCATCGGAACAGATGCGACGGAGGCGAAGGAACTGAGAGAATGGGATGGAGTCCTTACAGGAAGCGGGGTGTGAGGAGCTGTAGTCGAGGTAGCTGTGGGAGTCAGTGGGTTTGTAATGGATATTGGTGGACAGTCTATCACCAGAGATTGAGACAGAGAGGTCAAGGAAGGGAAGGGAAGTGTCAGAGATGGACCACGTGAAAATGATGGAGGGGTGGAGATTGGAAGCAAAATTAATAAATTTTTCCAAGTCCCGACAAGAGCACGAAGCAGCACCGAAGTAATCATCGATGTACCGGAGAAAGAGTTCTGGAAGGGGGCCGGAGTAGGATTGGAACAAGGAATGTTCCACATACCCCATAAAGAGACAGGCATAGCTGGGGCCCATGCGGGTACCCATAGCCACACCTTTTATTTGGAGGAAGTGAGAGGAGTTGAAGGAGAAATTGTTCAGTGTGAGAACAAGTTCAGCCAGACGGAGGAGAGTAGTGGTGGATGGGGATTGTTCGGGCCTCTGTTCGAGGAAGAAGCTAAGGGCCCTCAGACCATCCTGGTGGGGGATGGAGGTGTAGAGGGATTGGACATCCATGGTGCAGAGGAAGCGGTTGGGGCCAGGGAACTGGAAATTGTTGATGTGACGTAAGGTGTCAGAGGAATCACGGATGTAGGTGGGAAGGGACTGGACAAGGGGAGAGAGAAGGGAGTCAAGAGAATAAAAAATGAGTTCTGTGGGGCAGGAGCAAGCTGAGACGATCGGTCTACTGGGGCAGTTCTGTTTGTGGATTTTGGATAGGAGATAGAAGCGGGCCGTCCGAGGTTGGGTGACTGTCAGG